>NC_081420.1:66242427-66842427 GCF_949786415.1 Peromyscus eremicus | reverse complement strand
ACTGCTGGGGCCTGTCAGGTCCACAGGAAAACTTCAGACTACACTGTTGAATCCCAGGATGACTAATTTTCATTGTCAACTTGATTGAATTTGTGATCACCCAGGAGACCCACCACTGGGCATGTCTTGGAGGATGTTTTTGGAGAGAATTAACTGAAGAGCAACAATCCACCTTAAATGAGGGCAGTGCATGCTGTGGGCTAGAGTCCAAGACCGAATAAAAATAGGGAAAAAGATAAAGCCAGCTCAGAGTTGGCATGCTCCTCGCTGTTTCCTGGTCTGTAGAGGTGTGAGGGTTCCCTACTGCATATTCCCACTACAGACCCTGTCATGCCTTTCCTACCATAATGGATGGTTCCCTTAAACTGTAAGACACAGTGAACCCCTCCTTCCTTAGAATGCTTTGTGTTCAGTATTTTGTCTCAACAACAAGAAAAGTAACTAGTACAAAGCCACACCACTACTATTCTGTTCCATTGCCCTTTACATTGTGACCCTCACTGGTTGTGTGTGACATGATAGGCATGGTGTGCTATGGTAACAAATAGCATGTGAAGTTGGAGCGCTTATTCGAACACAAGGTTATCTCTTATTACATCTTTCATTTGAGGAGCTCATTATTTTCTGAATTATGGTTTAGCCAGCATATTTAGGCAGAAATTGACTAGGAAGTAAAATCCTTCCACTCACAGTCCCTTGGACAGAATTCATCATAAAGATGATGCATGTATACTGAGAAGTACTAATAGTCCTTACAGTCTATTTTGATAGCTACTCATGTATTTTGGTACTGGCCAGTGTATTTTGGTATTATCAAGAAATTCTGCTCTTCGACATGAGGTCTTATATATTTACCTAAAGGAACTGTTTCCTTTTCAATAATTGGATTTAGCCCAGAAGCTTTTAAAGTGCATTCCCAGGAATTGCATCAGTATTTTTGGCATTATATTCAAAACATACTTAACATACTGCTGTATGTAATCTATTTCTATATAAATTACCAGAGGACTTCACAATTTCAAGCAGCAAATATTTATCACTACTCAGTTTCTGTGGTACCTGAGTGGAAGGCTACGTTGGGAAATTCTGGTTCAGGTCTACCATGAGGCTGGAGTCATACTATCAGTAGAGCCAACAAAGGAGGCTCTTTGCTAAGCCCACTCCCAAGGTTAGGGCAGGATTCAACTTTTCTCATACTGTTGGGCTATGGGCACAGCTTCTTACTGGCTACAGTTCCTCAATGGTTTTGAGCCACAGTATTTTCTTTTTGTTTGTTTGGTTTTCATCTTAGTTCGAGTTACTATTGCTGTGATAAAACACCATGACCAAAGAACTTGGAGAAGAAAGGATTTATTTGGCTTACACTTCCACAACACTGTTCATCATCAAAGGAAATCAGGACAGAAACTCAAACAGGGCAGGGACTTGGAGGCAGGAGCTGATGCAGAGGACAAGGAGGGGGGCTGCTAACTGGCTTGCTCCCCATGGCTTGTTCAGTCTGCTTTATTATAGAACCCAGGACCACCAGCCAGTGGTGGCACCAACCACAATGAGGTGGGCCCTCCCCCAACAATCACTAATTAAGAAAATGTCTTACGGGCCTGCCTACAACCCAATCTTATAGAGGCATTTTCTTAATTGAGGTTCCCTCCCCTCAGATGATCTTAGCTTGTATCAAGTTGACATAAAACTAGCCATCGAAATTTTGTTTTTGTTTTGTGATAGAGTCTCACTTGGTAGCTCTGGCTGACCTTGAACTCACTATGTAGACCAGGCTGACCTAGAACTCAAGAGATCCACCTGCCTCTGCCTCCCAAGGGCTGAGATTAAAGGTGTGCCACCACATCTGGCTCACAGCACTTCCAAGTTCCTTCCATAAGCACCTCTTCATTGGGCAGCCCATATCATGGTAGATGGTTTTCCTCAGCACAGGTGCACACCATGACAAGATAGAGAAGCCAAGGAAGGAAGCCATAGTTTTTGATAAACTAACATCGAAAGTGGCAGCCATAGTTCTCACACTCATTAGTCGTGAACTGTGAGATCAGGCCACCCAAGGGATGGACATTTTACAAGTCATGATTCATCAGAGAGCATTCAGAGGCTGCTTTCCACAAATTTTCTATGCTATCTTGCTTGGAACTGCCTTTTTTCATTTCTTGTGTTTTGTTGCTTTTTTTTTATTTTTTTGAAGAGGAGGTCAGCATTGCATTGGAATTCTTCTCAGATCATGTTACTGAACATTATATGTGATGAAATAGTAGTAAATAATCAAAAAGTGAAGCCAAAACTAGGTCCTTGTTCTGCGGTCATTTAAAAATTAAGAGTGTTACCCTTCTTTGAACAGCTACCATTATGTTATATATATTCTCCTAGTTGATCTCTTACAGGACTTGCTGGGGTTTGAGGTTATCTGAGTTTTTAAAATTAATTTTTAATTTATTTTTTAACAGTTTCATTATATAGATATAGGATATATCTTGATATATCCATTCCTCTGTTTTTTGTTTGTCTCATTATTGTTCTGTCAATTAAAATAGTTCAAGAGGTAAGTGAAATGGTCTATTAACAAATTTGAGTATATTCATGATTATTTATTAATCATAACACTTCCATTCATAGAAAATTTTGTTGCCTGATTGATTAAATAGATTAAACCTCATTGATTAAATAGACTAAAACTTCCAAGATTCATTTCTTGTTTTTGGATATGTTCTCTCTCAACGGGTACAGTGGATGGAGATGGAATGAAGTACTGAGGGCTTATCACCGTGGAGCATTGGTTAGTGGTGGCACTGGAAAACTCAGGTTAACTGAGAACATTATCCCAAATGTTGTCACAATGCTAAAGGAGAACTTTCCAGAAGGTCTTATCACAGCAATTAGAAACTTGGCCCAGAAGTGACATGCATCCTTCATATTCTTAAATCATTGATCAAAGCTATTTAGTAGGTTACCAATGGCTGGACTAGAAGTACAATTGACTCATCTGCCCAAAGTAGGGAAAGCTCCAGATGTTAGCAAACAACACGGATGAAAAACTCTGACTTGCCATCAAATGTCACTAGGAGAAAATATGTCATCTTCGTTTACAACTTGAAGGTCAAACAGCACTATTAATGCAGTCAAATTGTGTTTTATAATAACAACAACCACTGTTCTTTCTTCCACACCCCATAGATTCCTAGAATTTCCATCCAAATTGCTTGGATCAAGTGCCTCGGTGTGGTAACAGCTGAATCTGGGCACAAACTCAGCACCCCCACAGTCTGTGCAGCCTGAGAGATAGGACCCGGTGTTTCTTTTATGGGGTGTGTGTGTGTGTGTGTGTGTGTGTGTGTGTGTGTGTGTTCTGTCTGTTGGTGATTGATTGGAGGGCCTCAGGCATTCTTGCAAGCACTGCATTATTGAGCTACACCCTCAGGCTTCTTTTATGTCTCCTAATATTTAAATTAAGACATCAGCAGCTGCTAGGAGTGATGGTGGGCTGCCTTTATCATCTCAGTGCCAGAAAGCTGAAGCAGGAGGATCCAGAGTTTGATACCAGCTTGAACTACATAATAAGTTCAAGGTCAACCTAGGTAACATAGGGATATCATGTCTCACTCTCTTTAAAAAAAAAAAAAAGGCATTAACTTGTTTGTTTACATTTCTTTTATTGTTTAAAAGTTAGCATAATGATCATTAGCAAAATGATAGGTTTCATTACATTTTTATATATGTATGCCATTGTCAATGACTCTTTCTGTTCCCTGAATTCTAACATAGCATATGAAATACAGATATTGGAGCCATATAAGACAATATAAAACACTAAAGCTAACTAGATTTAAATGTCTTAATGGGTATATGAAGTTTTAGTCTCTGAGATTTTGGCAACAATATACAGTTTTATATAAAGTATAAAAATACTTAAAAATTTTATTATAACTCTCTTAGCTACTTTTCTTTTTTTATTTATTTTATTTTATTTTACAATATAATTTAGTTCTACATATCAGCCATGGATTCCCTTGTTCTCCCCCCTCCCGCCCCCTCTCCTCCCCCCAACCCACCCCCCATTCCCACTTCCTCCAGGGCAAAGCCTCCCCCGAGGATTGAGATCAACCTGGTAAACTCAGTCCAGGCAGGTCCAGTCCCCTCCTCCCAGGCTGAGCCAAGCGTCCCTGCATAAGCCCCAGGTTTCAAACAGCCAACTCATGCACTGAGCACAGGACCTGGTCCCACTGCCTGGATGCTTCCCAAACAGATCAAGCCAATCAACTGTCTCACCTATTCAGAGGGCCTGATCCAGTTGGGGGCCCCTCAGCCATTGGTTCATAGTTCATGTGTTTCCATTCGTTTGGCTATCTTAGCTACTTTTCTACTGCTGTGGCAAAACACAATGACCAAAGTAAATTGTGAAATAAAGGGTTTAATTGGACTTCCATTTTCAGAGGGACAGAGTCCATGAGGACAGAGCACAGAACATATGAAAGTTCACATCTTGATAGATGACTAGCTAGGAAGAGAATTAGAATAAAATTAAGTCTCAAAAATACAACTGTATTGTGAAAAAAAGTTACAGACATTATTGGGGTAGTTTGAATGAGAACAGCCTCAGATGCTTGAATGTTTGATCCACAGTTGGTGGAACTTCTTGGGAAGGATTAGGGGGTGTGGCCTTATTGAAGGCCACCAACAGACAGAACACACACACACACACACACACACACACACACACACACACCATAAAAGAAACACCAGGTTTTATCTGTCAGACTGCACAAACACTGTGGGGTGTTGAATTTTTGCTCAGATTCAGCTGTTTCCACACCTAGGGACTTGGTCCAAGTAGTTTGGGTGGAAATTCCTTGGGCTAGAAACCTGGATTGTTTAAGGAGAAAGGGAACTGAATTCATGCATTCATCATTACTTCTTGACTGTGGTTGTAATGTAAATAGCCATCTCAAACCCCTGCCACTGTAACTTTCCCACTAGGGTGGGCTGGACCCTTGAACTATGAGCCTCGATAAAACTGTCTCTGTTGTTACTTTAGCCGTGGTATTTTATCAGAGTGACAGGACACGAAACTAAGATACCCACTCAGCAAAGTAATTTTAGAGGAACTTGAATCCAAAAGGAAATTCCAGAAGGGCAAGACTTTCCCCTCCAGCACTATAAACCTCCAGACTTGACAAAGAGCCTGGTTGCATAATAGCCTTTTAAATAAGTATCTGCTGTTGAAATTCATGAATAAATGCCAAAATTTAAAAGAGTCACTGCTTTGGATTCTTACAATGTGCAGTAAAATATTTCTCCAGCCAATACCTTCTATATAAGAGAAAGAGAGACAGACAGTGAGGAAAAGAGAAGAGAGAGAGGAGAGAGAGAGGAGAGAGAACTCTCACACACTGCAAAAAACAACCTATGAATTTGCAGACAAGTCTTCTAAAAATCTACGAAAGGCATAAAGGACAATTTGAAATTGCTCACCTCTGGGCTAACCTACGAGGAAGTGGAGCAAAAAGACTTCTTAGAGAGACTAGTCTAATCCTGCAATCTAAGAGCCACGTGCTGAATTCTTTTGAAGAAATGAATTTGAAATCCCTGTGATATCACAGCCAGAGCCTAAAGAAGGCAAAGTCCCAAGGCATCTGCCAGCTTCCTGTCCTTCCATCAGCCCAAAAAATGCTGTCAATCATAGCATCCTTTCCCTTGGCACCAGAATCTTCTTTAAGGGTCTCCTAGAAGTCATGGCCGCAAGTACTCTAGAAATCCATTTATCATTATTGCCTCTACATTTACCAAAAACAAATCTGCTGGAGACTGAGAAAGCACAAATCATGTTTTTCTTTGTTGCCTAACACAGACATTACTGAATTTAAACTTCAATATGGCAAATCTAAAATGCAGAAATTAGGTTTTGTTTGTTTTGTTTTTCTCTGGGTTTTGTGGTTGTTGCTTTGTTTTGAGGCAAGTTTTCACATGGCTGAGGCTGTCCTCAGACTCACCATGTATCTCAGGATAAGCCTCAACTCCTGACCCTCAAGCCTTTACCTCCCAAGTGCTGAAATTACAGGCATAGGCTACAAAGCCCAGCTAGTTTTCATTACTAGAAATGAGTCTTCATCACTTCATCCCTTTCTAGTAGATATTGATCTTCATTTTGGACTATATTAGGTCCAAACTTTGTGTAGTAGGAAAAGAGGATCCCTCTCAAAAAGAAGATTACACTTCAACTCTGGGGTATATTTCCTTAGAAGTTTGAGATCAAATGTGACTTATATTCAAATAACTCAAATTCATAAGAATTGACAGTCACTGCTATATGGGGAAAAGTATTCCCAAGTTGGAATAGGCTATTGAGAGATGGAAGAAAGCTAATAGATGTCTAATGGTAACTGTGTTATGAGAAGACACCTATGGTATCATACACTCATAAATAATTGGTGATTACTTAAGGAGCATGATATGAACTCCATCTTTCAGATGTGACTAACTTAAAATTCCTAATAATGAAATAGGCTCTAATCTAAAGCTTATTTTGAAGGTATCCTTAGGGAAAATGTATTAGTAAACAAGTTTGTGACAAAGAAGCCATCTTAGTTACTGTTCTGTGGCTGTGACAAAACACCATGACCAAGGCAACTTACAAAAGAAAGCATTTAATTGCGTTTATGACTTCAGGGGGTTTGAGTCTGTGACAGAGGCACAAAGATATGATAGCAGAAATGGTGGAGAGCTCATACCTTGATCTGTAAGTAGGAGATTGAGAGGGAACACTGGGAATTGCATGAGTCTTTTGGAACCTCAGGGCCTGTTCCCAGTGATGTATTTCCTCCAACAAGGCCACACTTCCTAACTCTTCCCAAGCAGTTCCACCAACTGGGGACCAAGTATTAAAAAAATATGAGCCTGGGACAGGGGCATTCTCATTCAAAACATCACAGAAGCAAAGATTATAGTATAATTCATCTGCATAAAAGAGAATATTTAGCCAGGCATGGTGGCGAATGCCTTTAATCCCAACACTCAAGAGGCAGAGGCAGGTGGATCTCTGTGAGTTCCAGGCCAGCCTGGTCTACAAAAAGAGAGTTCCAGACCAGCCAAGGATGTTACACAGAGAAACTCTGTCTTGAAAAATAAAACAAAACAACAACAATAAAATACAGGAAGGAAGGAAGAGAGGGAGGGAGGGAAGAGAGAGAGAGAGAGAGAGAGAGAGAGAGAGAGAGAGAGAGAGAGAGAGAGAGAGAGAGAGAGAGAGAGAGAGAATATCTTTGAGGACACCAGCAGGTTTCATTTAGTAGCAACAATATATTACTGATAACAGTCAGCTAACAGTATCACCTAACTGTGAGAGCCAGTCCAACAGTATCTTTGTCTTTGCCAAGATAAATCATTAGTAACTGATTCAAATCCAAGTTTATGAGTGTTGACATGGTGCAAGAAATGGAAAATTCTATATGTGACTCCATATATCAAAATTAAAGGACGCTAAAAATATAGTATAAAATTCAAAGCCACATGTACATGAACTATGAGCGAATTTTCTGATTAGTGGTGAGTTCCATTCCCTACATAGCTCATGATCTACATACATACATGTATGGAGCCAGACTGACCCAAGACTTTCTCAGAGGCTCTGACAAAAGTACAAAGGGAACTTTAATTCTGTATTCTTGTCCAGGAATGGGCTTGGCAAGACTGGCCTGAGGCTGGAGCCAGTGCCTTGAAAGAGTCAAGGCTATGGTTTCTGGGGACCTGACTCTTCGCCCTGGGCTGTGGTTATCAATCCTAAGACAGCTGTGTCTGAAGGATCTTGTGTTCTCTTTGCCAACACTGTGTGATGTAGCTCTTGGCTGACTTTGGCCATTTTCCCCCAGCAAATAGTATACAAGATGCTGTGTTTCTTAATAAACTTTTTGGCATAAAATGTAGCTTATGGAAGACCTGCTGGGCTCAGTGTTTATCTTCTCTATCTTCTGTCTTTTCTGTCTTTCCCTAGGCACCTTCTCATCAGGACCCCATCACTGAAGAACAAACTGCTGTTCCAGCTGTTCCAGGTCTGTCTCTGTCTCTGTCTGTGTATCTCTCTCTTCCACACAGACATGCACACACACACACACACACACACACACACACACACACACACACACGCAAACATTTCCAAATCCAGACTCTAAGATCCAAACATTCCTGTTGGAAACATTTCAAAAACAGAATACTGAACTTGTATAAAAACTCATCATCAAACATAACATCAAATTTGGGTTAATTAAAATAATTCATTATTTCCATCTCTCAGGGATCTACTAAGTCTCCTTTTGAGGATATGTGAATGGAAAGGATTTATCTTTACAAAAGAAAAGATTTAAAGCATGTTAGTTACCAAAGAACTAAAACCTGTAAAAATAGGAAATCTTTCGTGAACTAGCCAAAAGGAGTCAACAGTACAAAATGAAGTCCTATTCTGCCATCTAGAGGACACACACTCACGATTAGAAAGTGATTCTAATCCAGGGCCTCTTAGCCCCTGAAACTTAACAAGAGATCTTGTTTTACAAAAGAAAAATGTGAGGCAAAGAGTTGGCTCAACAGATAAAGGCTACCAAGCCTAGTGACCTGAGTTTGATCCCCAGGTCCCATGTGGTGGATGCAGAGAACCAACTCCCCCAAGTTGTCCTGTGACTGCCACAAATGTGCTTCGGTACACACACACACACACACACACACACACACACACACACACACACGCACACACTTTGTGAGGATGATCTGTGTTACTGTATCAAGTTTCATTACAGAGAATTATTTTTTTTTTAAAAAAAAGCATTTTTTAAAAAAAAACTATGGGTTATCTATAAAGCCAGTACTATGGAAGCTGAGACAAGAGGATCATAACTGAAGGTCAAGACTGGGATATATAGCAAAATCCAGGCTAACCTGGGGTAGAGAGAGACCTTGTCTCAATGCAAAACAAAAAGCAAAAACAAAGCAAATGTGGATTATACATGTAAAACTGAGTTTTTAGCCTTGTCAGGTCTGCACCTCCACCTGTTCTGGACAGCTTTGGCAACCTGCAGATGCAAGGGTTTATCCCCAGCTTCACCGCTTTACACTGGCCAGACCTGATCTGTGTTGTGCTTGCCATGTCATAACCATAATTATTATGGACACTTCATTTTTACCTCATTGGTGTGAATCAGCCTTCCAAATATTGCAGTAGATGGGGGCTGGGATGATGATGGTTCAGTTAATCGAGGGCTTGCCTGAAACTTGAGGACTTGAGTTCAGGCCCAGCCCCCAGCCAGCCTGGAGAACTCCAGCTTCAGTTACACACCCTAACTCAGAATATGGAAAGTGACTGAGAAAGACTTCTAACATTGGTTCCTGGCCTCCTTTGCATGTCTGCATGTGCACACACACACACACACACACACACACACACACACACACACACACGAACACACAGAGACATATACAAAGAGTAATCCAAGATATGGTCTCATTGGTTCTGTCCACCAAATGAGTTGTTCCAGAATCCTTCCATCCACCTTACTTTGAGAATGCATGTCCTTCAGCAGCTGCCTGTGTTCTTCTTTGAATATTATATGACATTTCAACTCCTCACAAGTTCTCTGTTAGATGTCAGGGGACAAGAAAATGAGAAGAGCAAGAATAAGGCCAACAAGAAAAATTATATCCCTCAATATATTCTGTGATGGTTTAACTGCATCTCATCCTCCCCCCCCCCCCCCCGCTTAAATTGGGAAGGAAGAGGAGGAAGAGGAGGGGAAGAAGGGCAGAAGAGAAGGAAGAAGAAGAGGAAACAAAAGACTGAGGAAGAAGAAAATAATGAGAGACAGGAATGAAACCTCTGGATCCTCTGATTGCTGATGAGCTACTCAACATTTTCATACTTTACATTTCCTTGTTTTGGATGGGGGAAGGGGATGCACACACCAAGGAGCATATGCGGAGGTTAGAGGATAACATAAGGGAATCCATTTCCTCCTTCCACCATGCGAGTCCCAGGGATCAAATCAAGATCATCAGGCTTAGCAGCAAGCTCTTTTACCTGCTGAGCCTTCTCAAGGACCCTAATGACCTTTATTATTATTTCATCTTAAACTCTGGTTTTTGCAATTCCTTACATTATAAACTTTATGCACCACTGTTAAGATTATATAACTTCCCTTGGCTAATTTCAAAATAGCATTATAAACAACAATTTAACTATATTAACAGAATATTTGTATCACAATGTATATTGCACACATGCATGTAAGCCACACAGCTGCCTGAAACTCACTGGGATGCTTGTGAACTCTGTGTCATATCTGCACCTCTCCTGGCACCCACTTTGGCTAGCAGATTGGTCTCAGTGCTCACTGGGATGCTTGTGAACTCTGTCATATCTGCACCTCTCCTGGTACCCACTTTGGCTATCCAATTGGTCTCAGTGCTCTCCAGCTGCTTTTTATTCTTCAATGTACATCATGCTTTGTGATGCACTGTTGAAAGCCAGAGATTCTGTACTGGTAGACGCACCTTCAGTGTGAAATTCTATGTTCATCTGGCTAAGAGGTAGGCCATGCTCACTGATGCAGCTTTGATGTTACAGGCCAAATCCCTGAATGTCCTTGATTTGGCCTTTGCCATTGTTTTCTTCTTCTTCTCCTCCTCCTCTTCCTCCTCTCTTCCTCCTCCTCCACCTTCCTCCTTCTGATTCCTTCTTAACTATGTTTTGCTGTAATCACCATCTATTCCTGGTAAATGGTGATTTCTTCACTCTGCTTGTCTTTGTCTCCAGTTATAGAGAAATAAACCAAAGAAAATCAGTTTTGCTGTGGCTTCTGTTCTCTGAGGAATATAAGATGGGTGATTATTTTTCAGTATCTTTGCTTATTTTTTGATAAGGATAATTTCTAAGTTCTTTGCTAGACAAGAACTGGAAGTCCTCCCAAGAACTTTTTAAACAATGCAATCTTACTTCAAAGGGCTTGCTTCCGGTCTTGTGTTGGTACCAATTTGACAGGGTAAGTGGTAAAACTAAATGTTGTGTTTGGTTCAGTTTTAGGTCAGAATGTTAATGGTTTTGACCAAAGGTAGTTATGAAACTACTGAAATAAGAAAAAAATACAGGTTATACTTATTTATTGATTGGATTCACTATGTTGCCCAGGCTAGCCTAAAAATTTCAGTCCTCTTGACCCTACTTTCAGGGTATTTGGGCTTCAGGGGGTGCCATCCCAGCTGTATTTTTAATTTTATTTTCTAAGGCTAAAACAGAGATATTGGCATGCAATTTCAGAGTGATAGTCCCCTGAAGCATTTATCTTTAGAGATCCAGGAAGAGAAAGGAAAGGCCTTGCAACAAGTACTTTGACCAGTGATTTTAGGTGACTCCAATGCTGGGCATTTCCTGACCAGTTCATAAAGGCACAGAATAGACCCGTTCATTTGCCATCAGACTGCTGTAAGTATAGAGATTCTAGCTTAGCCATTCTGCAGTATTAGGTCTGTTGCTAATATATGGGAACTTTGTTGTACAGATGATAACACTTCATTATAGTAATAATTATCATTTATTTCAGTCCATGAACTTCCGTACTCTGGGCATTCTCTTAAGCACTCTTCCTATCTTAATTCATTAATATTTTCAATACACCAGATGAGGGTTTCAGAGAAACTAGGACACAAAAGTATAACCTGCCCAAAGATTTACAAAGTAGAAGAGCCATGGCTGAGATGTACCTAGCCTGGTATTTGAAGATGCTCTGCGTCGTTTAGATCAGTGGACATAACTTATTTAGTTGTGACTTGACAACTTTGTAACTTTATTGGGTCCCACTACATGCTAATAACTACTGAACTTACAAATGCATTTTATTATCATTTCAATTTTACAGTTAGAGGGCTTTATCTTGACCTTAGAAGCAACTGGCACAAAAGACTATGAATAGGTTTTCTAAACCTGCCCTTGAATTTACCTCTGAAATACTATGCTCAATAACTTTATGATATGGAGTATGGAGAAGGTAGTAGAGGTACATAACTATCACATAGCATCTATTTTTTCATCATAGTGAGTATAAGACTGGTACCAGAATCAGAATCTAGGGTGATACATAATGCACAACAGTAGTTGTGTTTACATTACTCTTGGCTTCTGTACTGGCTACTTTTATGTCAACTTGACACAAGCTTGAGTCATCAGAGAAGAGGTAGCCTCAATTGAGAAAATGTCTCCATGAGATCAGGTTATAGGCAGGCCTGTAGGGCTTTTTCTAAGTGATTGATGGGGGAGGGGAGGGGAGGGGAGGGGAGGGGAGGGAGGATGGTGCCATCCCTGGGATGGTGGTCTTTGGTTCTATAAGGAAGCAGGCTGAGCAAGCCAGTAAGCAGCCCCCTGCATGTCCTCTACATCAGCTCTTGCCTCCAGGTCCCTGCCCTGTTTGAGTTGTCCTGATTTCCTTTGATGATGATCAGTGCTGTGGAAGAGTAAACCAAGTAAATCCTTTCCTTCCCAACTTGCTTTTTGGTCATAGTGTTTCACCTCAGCAATAGAAACCCGAAGACAGCTTCCTTCTCTATTTGTTTTCAGCTTCCAATGACACCCCAACTCCCAAATAATGCACATGCCTACACTTGTGTTCAAGTTCACTACTCACTTCTGATACCTAGCTATAAAGTGACCCCCTACCTCACTCTGAGCCAATCATAGTGCTTCGCCAGGATGCTAGCAGGAAAGCAACTCTGTTCTGTGGCCATAAAGCTATTAGACTGAACCTAGAGCTGCTGGCGATGGGGTCTCTGCTGCAGGGAGGGAATGGCAGCTACTGATTATGAATGCTGGAACTGCTGTCATTTGCAATGTACAATATGAACACTTGCATGGAAACAGATTTCTCTAGAATGATGAGGAAAAGTCATTACATACTATCCCATAGCATTTAGAGAAAAGTGAAGTGGACTGCTTTGATCAGAGATTTACTCTTAAAGGTAACTAAAGAAATGAGAATTGAAGTGCAAGAAAAAAAGTTGAAAATAATGAGAGCCATAGTGCTCTGCAACAGAAATGCTTTGTCTCACAGTTCTAGAGGCTGAGTCCAGGGTCTCCAGGAGAGTTGATTTCTTTCCACTGTTTGTCAAAGATTAAAGCTTCCTTCCACAGTCTGTCTGGTATTGTTACATTCCTATGTCTTAACTCTCCTCCACGAATATTTCTGTGCCCAAATTTCCTCTTCCAAGGTACCAGTCACATTAGATTTCAACCTACCCCAATGGCCTCATTTTTTAAATTGAAATTAGTTTTTTTCCATACAATATATTCTGATCATGGCTTCCCTTCCCTCATCTCCTCCCAGATCTTTTCCACCCATCCAATTCCATGCCTTCTTTTCCTATCTCTTTAGAAAATGGAAAGACCAAAAAAATTAGACAAAAAAATCAGAAAAAAAAGAAAAAGCATGAGAAACACAGAAGGGGAAGGGATTTGGAGGGAGGGTGAAAACAAAAGACAAAAATCATAAAACATGTATTTGGGAAACGTAATATTTAAGCAAAAGACCCATAAGGTAGAAAATGTCCAAACAAAGCATTATGAGACAAAACATCCCCCAAAATACAACTGAGTTTGTTTTGTGTTAGTTGGGCATGGAGCCTGCCCTTTAGTATAGTTTGTATACCCAGTGAGACTCCACTAGAGAAAAGTGATTTTTTTCCTTTTGAGAGGCTGTCAATTAGAGATAGCTTCTGGGTCAGGGATGGGGACTCCTGTCCAGTTACCCTCTCAGCACTGAGATCCCTATGCATGCTGCCAGTTTCTGTGAGTTCATACTGTGTGTGAACTGTTCAGTCCTTTGGTGTCTGTAAGCACTTTCACTGGCTGTCTTCCAGCCACACTGGTTCTTACAATCTGTCTCCTCTTCTGCATAGCTCCTTGAGCCCTGAGGGGATTTGATTAAATCATTCCCTTTAGGACTGAGTGATCCAAAGGTCTCAATCTCTGCACATTGTCTAGTTGTGGGTGTCTATACTAGTTCCCATATACTGCAAGAGGAAGCTTCTCTGATGATGGCTGAGCTGGGGGAGACACTGATCTACGGGTATAGCAGAAGGTCATTAGGAGTCATTTTGCTAAGTTCCTTTTGAAGAACGCTATTATTTGGTTTTCCCTTAGGTCTATGGCCTATCTAGTCTCAGGTTTAATAACTTCATTTTAATTTAATTACCCTGATAAAGACCCTACTTTGAAATAAGGTCATACTTATTTCATAGCAATATCACAGCTATAAAGCTGTCCCGACATTCTTCTCATAGAACACCATTATGCATCTCTACTGGATGCTCCTTAGATGGGTTTTGTTTTCATCTTACATACAGATAGACTAACCTATTAAAATCAGTCAAGTAGTGTTCGGCTGTAAATGGGACATGGGGCATCTACCCGACTATCACCCTTTCCATCCCCTAAGGCTCAGGGAACATCACCAAAGAAGGGACAGAAAGAATTTGACCAGATAGAAGTTTTTTGAAATGCTGTTTACTGAACTTGACATAGTTGCCACACCCCTTAACTCACAGCAGCAGTGGCTATCTGCAACAAAACCGGGCCATCAATGTTCCACCGGAATGAGGAAGGGCTTCCTAAGACCCCACCCTTCCTTGAGGATCCAAAGAAAGCTAATTGTTGCTGGGAAAGGAGTCAAATAACTCCCAGCCATGCTCATACAAGCAACAATAACTAAATGCAGCACTACAAAGAGAAAAAGACATGGAAGTAGGGGGACTTGTTGGGAAGAAGGGGTTTGATGGGAGGAGGGATACAAGATTGGCAGGATATGATCAAAGTATTTAAAAATCAGTCCAACTTCATTAAGTAGTTGCATTCTCCTCTGCTGCTCCTTCCTAAAAGTCTTATTAACTTAAAATTATGATTACAAACACTTCAGGTGTCAAAACTCACAGGTGCTGCAGATGATTGGGCATCCTAACTTTGGAAAACAAGAAGTCCTCAGGCTGTCACTTCGACCTGCATTTATTATAGCACAAGTATTTGGCACCAGTAACTGCAACTTACATTCATTATCTCCACAACTGGGTTGTATGCTCTGATGATGCAAATTCACAGCTGTCACCTCAAAGGGAGTAAGCATATATTCTTACCAAAACGTGAGTGATCATGGCTCAGCAACACAGAAGCGGAATGCCAAACACGACGTTCTACTATGGTAACACCAAACACCATCTTCCAATATGCTAACAGTTTCATGAAGTTATTGTAGTAGCAGAACAAAGAAAGTCATGAGTTACTTTTAAAGCATCTTGTTGGCAGGCACAAGAAAACAGGGGCATTCTACTGTAAGCCTCAGATGTTATCAAATGACATTCTTAGCTTTTCAGATGGGAGAAGCTAAAAGTCTGTACATTCCCAAAAAAGGTCTGACCTGACAGTCTAGAGGTGAGCAATGAATGGCTATTGAGAAGGCTGAAGATGGACAAGGATAATTTGCCTCTGGACCTGTAACATGCTCTATAATCATTTAAATTCTAATCAGTTAGTCAGCTTTGTAGAACTGTGAACACAGGCATGCCCTGCCCCGAACTTCAAGTCACAGCTCTGTGAGGAAATGGCCCATTGTGACGTTTTTACTATTATGTGTCCAGGGCTTGAGCAAATAGGTGTTGAATATACTTTCTTTTAGCCAAGACTGATAATACAGGACTATAATCCCAGACAAGAGTAGAAAGAGGTCCAAGTTCAAGTCCAGCCTCCTAGGCGGGCCAAGGTCAAGGCAATCCTGGGTTCATTTAGTGAGAGCCAAATTAAATTAAAAATCAGACTGTGGACATAGCTCAGGGGTAGATCACATAGGTTCAATCCCCACCACCACAAAACAAGTGGAAAACTTTCTTTACTTGTAATATCACAGACTTCAAGAAATAAGCTATGAACAGGTAATCAAAGCCACACCCCCATCAGATTTCTTCTGTATATCCTGGGAGATTCAGTGGTATGGAGTTAATCAGTAACCACCTGACCCCATCCTGGGAGCTCTAGGATGTGGAATAGATTCTTAAGGGATCTTGTGAGTCATAAGCATAGGAAGCTATTTCTAGGGAAGGCCAGAGTGGGAAGTGGGTACATAATTCTTTACTTGTGTTGATCTTCAACACTCTCCTGTGTATTATGTAGTGAAGAATTTACAAGTGAAGAAATTTTAACATTGGTGAGAAAAGAATAAACATTCAGTCTGTTCAGCTCCTTTTACTACACATAGTGATGTATCCACATGCTGTGAGGAGTCAGTGAGCATGTCATGGGTTAAAGAGGCATACTTCCTGAACCAAAGCAATCCCTGCAATCAGTGGCAGCTGCAGCAAAGGGAGGCCCTCCAACAAACCACTTGGACATCTCTAGCCTGTCTGCGCAGTGGGTGACGCCTATAGGGAAGTCCCTGCATTATCAGCTATGATGGGAACTCTGGGCTTTAAAATGCCAGCAGAACCTGTTCACAGAGCTAGTATTCACACTGGACTTCATGGTACCACTGGAGCTGAATGTGTGGAGCACTCTGCAAGCCCAGCAAGGCTGAAGCAAGATCACCAGGTCAATGTCAGCCTGAGTTAGAGTCAGACTGTCTAAAGACTAAGTTTATTCCCTAGCTACAGCCCATTTTGTATTTCATATTTTGATTAACTAGTATTTTTTGCACAGTAAAATTTTTCTGGACCATCCAAAACTTAGAAATATGCCTAAAAGACAATGATATTTTTTCAAAGTCACATTAAGACACTATCAAGTTCACTTTAAGACTATCTTTCAATATGCACATAATTTTCTTTTAATTATTACTATCAGCCGGGCGGTGGTGGCGCACGCCTTTAATCCCAGCACTCGGGAGGCAGAGCCAGGCGGATCTCTGTGAGTTCGAGGCCAGCCTGGGCTACCAAGTGAGTTCCAGGAAAGGCGCAAAGCTACAGAGAAACCCTGTCTTGAAAAAACCAAAAAAAAAAAAATTATTACTATCAGTTAGGCCCTAGAGTCTATAAAGTTACATACACACAGATACACAGACACACACACAGCTTTGCATCAGCTTCATCACCTATTTGTTAATTACTGGGTTTATTTTTCAGTCTTATGTAGCCCAGGCTGGCCTCCAATCAACATCCTCCTGCTTCAGACTCCTGAGTATTGTTGCTACAGAGTGTGGGACAATTGATGGCTAAATAAATTTTTGACAAGTGTTCACTGGATACATACAATAATGTTTTATTATTGTTATTTGTTGTTGTTTTTGAGACAGAGTCTCATGCAGCCCAAGTTCACTTTGAATTCCTAATCCTTTACCCACAACCCCCATCCATGTGATAGCTTTACAGGCTTATGTTACCAAGCTCAATGAGAGTTAAATTTTTTTAATTTAATTTTATTTTACAATACAATTCAATTCTACATATCAGCCACGGATTCCCTTGTTCTCCCCCCTCCCGCCCCCCTCCCCTTCCCCCCAGCATACCCCCCATTCCCACCTCCTCCAGGGCAAAGCCTTGCCCGAGGATTGAGATCAACCTGGTAGACTCAGTCCAGGCAGGTCCAGTCCCCTCCTCCCAGGCCGAGGCCTATTAACCCTGTATAAGTCCCAGGTTTCAAACAGCCAACTCATGCAATGAGCACAGGACCCGGTCCCACTGCCTGGATGCCTCCCAAAAAGATCAAGCCAATCAACTGTCTCATCCATTCAGAGGGCCTGATCCAGTTGAGGGCCCCTCAGCCACTGGTTCATTCATGTGTTTCCATTCATTTGGCTATTTGTCCTTGTGCTTTATCTAACCTTGGTCTCAACAATTCTTGCTCATATAAACCCTCCTCTTCTCGCCAATTGGACTCCCGGAGCTCCACCCAGGGCCTAGCTGTGGATCTCTGCATCCAGTTCCCTCAGTCATTGGATGGGGTTTCTAGCACAACAATTAGGGTGTTTGGCCATCCCATCACCAGAGTAGGTCAGTTCGGGCTGTCTCTCGACCATTGCCAGCAGTCTATTGTGGGAGTATCTTTGTGGATTTCTGTGGGCCTCTCTAGCACTTTGCTTCTTCCTATTCTCATGTGGTCTTCATTTACCATGGTCTCCTATTCCTTTTTCTCCCTCTCTGTTCTTGATCCAGCAGGGATCTCCCGCTCCCCCAAGGAGAGTTAAGTTTTTAACTCATAAAAATTAAACTGACACCAGGAGTCTCTTGTTGAGAAAACAAAGGCAACCAACCAAGGAATCAACCAACCGAACAAACCCCAAATCTTTCCTACAAAGCATAGGAATTCCTCATAAGTTTACAGCAGTGACCAAAAACCAACATTTTTAAGATATTAAGAAAGTAGACTTTATGTGAAGTAACCCACAAATCTGTGAGGTCATTTTCTCTGCTTCACTGGCTCCCCATGAGAATTGGGCTGCTTTGCTTCTCTCCCTGTCTGCCATGAAGTTGTTTCTCAGGTATTGGGTCACGCTACACAAAAGTAACTAATACAGTAACTGCTGACACAAAGTTCTTACCACCCTATGTATTTAGGGATCTTTCCTAACATTCTCAGAGTCTGGGGAAGGGTGGCATTAAAAACTACTAGTAAAAGGGATCTAAATAATGAACACAGTATTTTCAGTCTATTCATTAAATTGCATCAATTGCTTTATGGGAATGTAGGCACAAAATACAGGCATCCTCTTCCATGCTTTCCTGCTCCCCAGGTTCCCCTGGTTTAAATGGACCCTCTATTTAGCCAGCTGTTTGGATCAAAGAGGCAAACTGGCTACCTTCAGGCTAGTGAATTTCTCTAGGGAACAAGGAATTGTTTCTAAGAATCCAACAATGATCTGACTTTTCCCTTGTACAAAGAAATATAAGAACTATTAGACTTTGGAATCATAGCTGCCATGTGGACAAGAAAACAAGAGTCAAGTTCAATGGAAGATTAAAAAAGAGGGGCAGAAGGAAGGTAAGTCCTGGTTGTTCACAATCTTCCAGTATTTGGCCTGAGAGTTGTGGAACTGAGTTGTTTCTTACCTTGGGTTCTATGAGCCTCTACCATATCACCATCATAATAAAATTCCTGTTAGCTTACCTGGATTCCTATCATTTACAACCAAAAAAGCTGTTAAACTACACCCTATCTTCAAAAGAAAACACAGGCTACACTTGATATTGGAAAAGTATTTATTATGACAAAAATAAAACTGTGGACTGAAAACAATTGGATGTTATGCTATATTGCACCATGATTGCAAATGAGCCAAAAACCTGTCTAAAGATTAACATTCCAGAGGAAACTGCATCTTTTTACTTGGGTAAGTCGGCATGCACACAATTCATTAGAACATAATTGCAGAAATAAAAAATCATGAGCATGACCTAACATATAAAAGAAGCATTTCATGATAGTGAAAAGTATTAAAATCCAAAACCCATGTCTTTTCAACAACCTCACAATCAAACAAGCTTGGAACCATTTGTGGGGCGTGACAGTGTGAAATGCATTTGGCATTTGCTTTTACATTTTCTTGGTTATCACTTAAGTATGAGAGCAATGGCATAGATTTCAGTTGCTTGTTGAGGGTTCAGAAGCTGTGTGTGATGTGGACAACATTGTTTCCTCTTGTATAAACACCAGACTGTCCACAAAGAGACGGGATCCTACCTTGATCTTATTAATAATATCTTCTATTGAACTGGACTGCTTGGTAAAGATATTGTGAGAACACTTGCACAAAGCCTGAGATGTAACCAATAGCAATTTATATTTAAATCTTATGAAATGAACATACATGTACATTTAAAGAGTTTTACAATCTGAGCTAGAAGTATAATGAGTACAGGGTTTACTTTCTCTTTAATATTATAAAGCACCAAGTTATGTGTGAAGATGACAATGTGTAATTACAACCATTACACTCCCTTTAGAATAAACGGGACAGCAAGGCTATAACTGCCAGGAATTTGCTTTCCTTATTTTAAACTACATTCTGTGGAACAGTCGAGAATGGGGAAATAGAAAACTATCTCATAATTGGAAAGGCCATAGCCATCATTTTATTTCACAATTTCAATGAAACAGCAGCTAAACTTTTTTCAAAACCAAGATGACAAATGTTCATGACTAGACTGAAAGTTTACTCCAAGAGAATCCACAGGGGCCTCAGAGTCCCTGAATTTCCTGAGGGAAAATTTATGTGAAAATGATTAGTTTCTCATTACTACAGCTAAAACATGCCAATAAATCATGAACTACTGGGATCAAATGATGGTCATTTGCTGTCCTAGCACACTGATAGTCACAGTCTATCATCACTGATCAAATTACAGTACTTTCCTTAACTAATTATTGTCTGAGTGCTTGCTCAAGTGCATTGACTGAAAGGATACCTGTTCACCTTGCTGCTGAGAAACAAAGAATAAAACCATAGCCCCACCTAGCACTTGCTTCAGCTGGGAGTCCTGCATATTCAAAGCCATTTGGGTGAAGGGGGATTTATGGCACTGCACAACATCCCAGACACTTAAAGCACCTTGAGAACTAAAAAATGAGGTAATTATTAAAATTAAAATTTGGTAAGTTGTGCAAGAAAACATTTTCATTCTTTTAGAAGTTTCATTTGCTATATTCAGTCTACACACAGCACATATTATATTTCTCCACTCCAGGAGAAAATGCAGAGAATTAGTTTTAAAAAAAAATCAAGATGCCTCTGTGTGATTAAAGTTCCAGATTCTAAGCCAGAATGCTAGCCAGTCTCAGGCTTTCCAGCCATGGTAAATGCAATGTAGAGTATCTACTTCTCCCATGTTGCCAGAATTAAATGCAAAAAAAGGGGGGAAAAATCCATGCTCTTGCATCCATATTTTCTTACCTAATTTTAGATGATTTTACTACACCAAGTTCATCTAATTTTGAATTTGTTTCTAGGAATACTTCTAAGCTTCCAAATAAACATTTAAGCATTTCACCAAATATAAAGGTGATTTTAGGTCCAACTGAACACTTTTTTTCTTACTTTAAAATGAAATAATAGAACTCCTTCCCCCTTTCTATTGGACTCTATTCTTAAAATATACCTTTCTTTTAAAGCCTGGCTCTTGGGTTTCAGTCTTTACACTAATATTAAATGAACAGAGATGAGATGACAGTGAAAACTGCTGACCTTAAACATCAGCCATTTTCACACTTAAGAGGACTTAAGTCTGTAACATACTGATGCCCTGGTCCATGCTACTCTTTCAGTACTGGAAAGTGTTTGGGATGCCTTAAGGAAACAAACAGAACAAGCTAACCACTTCCATCGAGTCAGCAAAGGCAGAAAAATAAGGTATGTTCTCCAGAAGAGGGTATCCAACACACATGGGTGCTATTTCTAAGTAACCCAATGCCATTTTCTGATGAATATGGCTTCTCTTTTGCATTGTCATTAGCTAGAAGTTCAGTTTAAGCTGAAGGAGAGTTATTAAGTTATACTTTGTTCCTACCTGATTGTATACACATACTAGAGGAAGTGATACTGGGAGGGGGAATCAAACAATAAATAAAATGACTTAAATGTGATACTACAAGCATTTCTCCATTATTTTAGATTTAAAAAAACAGTAATAGTATGTAAGGCTTTAGAATATTAAAAACAGAAGACATAGCTGAGACTTAGCTTCCTTAAAGGCTCCTCAGTTTGGGAAGAATAAAAAGAAGGCCACGAACAAGAGTGGCTTAAGTCAACTAGACACATGATAAACGGGCAGATTGGGATCAGAATCCACTTCTTTAGACAGCCAGTGCAATGTTTGGCTAGATACAGGACAGGAAGATATATCTTGAGGTGACCCACTGATAGAAGATTAAAGGACCTTTAAAACTAAAGTTTAGGTGTGTGAGGATCTTGTTCCAGGGCTACAGATAAAAAAGTTGGCCTCTAGAGATAAGTGCCAATAAAACTCCATCATGGAGAGGCACAACCCCTGTTTGCTTGCTAATGTATGCTTTACACAGTGAAGGATAAAATGAATGCCCTTGGAAATAATTCTGCTTAGAATTTGTTCTGAGATACAACATCAAAGATTTAAAAAGTTTTATCTTCTTCAAAAATTTCTTCATAGCCAGACTTGCCAGCATCAAAGACTATTGTTTTTAGCATTGTCTGTATCCTTCATTGTTCCCACAGGAAAATAACTGGTTTCTCTCTATGCTACAATGAAAGTTAAATTACATTTAATTAAATACCTATGGCAATCCTGGCACTGGGGATGCAGAGGCAGGAGCTTTTACTATAGGAGTTATTTAAATGTTTTTAAAGGAATGAAATGTACATACTGTTTCTCTAGTGAATATGGAATAAAAGTACTATCCCTTTAAGAATGTTAACACAAGAACCTAAAAGCATATGTTATATATTCAACCCTCAGTTTTCAATAGATTTTATATATATATATATATATATTAATATTTCCAGTTTTAAGAAATTAAATCACATTAACAATAAAAACACTTAGTGCATTCCCTTACAGAAGCGAGTGCTACTTCGACAGTGATTCTCACATGTGCTCAGGGCAGAAAATGGCACACTTGATTCGCAAGGGTAGGTTTTTTTTCTCTTTTTTCTTTTTCTTTTTTTTTTTTTTTTTTTTTACATTTTTAGCTGTAACATATTGAATAGATTTCATACAAGCTTAATTTCTTCATTTCTGAATTAAAAATACAAGGTTAATTTCTGAAATTAACATGTAGACACAAAGGAAAATGTGAGATACAAATCAATCCCCTCCATCTCATCAGCTGTTAATGTGACCTCTAAAGAACAATGTAAAAAACTGAGAACTCATCTCAAAACAACAAAGGTACCATCACAATTTTACATTTTTTCAGCAAATAACATTTTACGGCCATTTGATTTTACAGTGACCATTCAAGTCAAATGCTTTAGCATCATATACTTGTTTGGGTCCAAACATTCTCTTGGAGTAAAGGATAACTAGTTTCACGCTGCTGTAAACCAAAAGACTGACAAAAGCCTCTAACTTTTTAATGAACCCTATCCTAATCAATGGCACAATGTCTACTTGAATACTGATTTCATATTGAGATGCCTAACAGACGTTGCTTCTAATCCAAACTAATCATATGCTTTTAAAAAAGGGTGTAGAAGTAAAATAAACTGTACTTTTCACAATTCAATAGCAAATCTGCATCTATACTAGTAGCTGTTTGACAAAATATAATCAACTATTAAAAACACTTTCAATATAATGCTGATGTGGTAATATAAAAATAACCATATTATCTGATAGAAGAAAATTGAACCAGCCAATCTTATTAGATATAAGGAGGCAAATAATTATTTCATAAGAAGAAATACTGGGGCATTAAATATGTTTTATCTCAAGACAGATTTATGAGATTTTTTTTTATATTTATGGTAAACAATATAACGAAGTAAAGTTCAGGCAAAGTGTGCTTTAGGTAATTAGTATTTTCTTAGTTCCCACCCCCAACCCAACAAACACCATCCACACTGATTTATATTTGCTTTTCTCTCTCACCTTTGATTATGAGTTATATTTAAAACACACAAGAAAATTAAACTTACCCTCTACTTGGCATAGAATCACTAAGAAAAAGATTCAAAGTTTAAACGATTTCCCACAGCCCAGAATACTTTTCCTCTGGCCACTTCCTCAGATCAAGGGTGCAAACACTAAATAAAAACATCATCAGGTTCAACTAAATTAACTAAATAAAACAAACGAGTACACCTGAAAAGAGAGCAAAGTTTAAGGCAACTTACATACAAAAAACCTGAAATTAAAATACCAATTTCGAGCAGGTATTTATGAATACTGAAGCTTATTTTGATCCAAATAAAAAATACTGCAAATGAGGAACTGTCCCTAAGTACACATTATATCCCTTACATACAGCAAATAACACCCGTGAAAGAGACGGGTAATGACAACACTTGTCCCCTTTTTTCTTAAGGGTTCACTCTTACTTCCACCTTAGACAACTGCCTTGGGAACCGTTACCACCACCCAGTAAGCCTGATGCCTTAGGCCCTTTTCCTCCATTTTTGTAGTCAATAAAAGCATTTGTGTTGCTAAGTATATGACAGCCTGGTCGACCTAGTGAGTTCCAGGCCAAGGATTACTTAGAGAAACCATGTCTCAAAAAAACAACCAAACAAGAAAGAATATGAGCATTGAGTCTTATAGGAATATTCTAAAAGCTAGGGTTAGATTCAGCAGTACCCTAGAAGATTTTAGGACACAAAGTCTACCTACAGAGAGAGAGAGAGAGTATGTGAGACAGCAACTGTCTGAAGCCTCTTTCACATCACCCTCAGCCAGATTTAAAGAAAAGCCATGTTATTTTGCCTTTCAGTAACACACTGCTGGTGATAAAGATGCTCTGACAGATACTACTGCAAACCCAAGAAATAAAAAGGATTGTTCACACTTTGGCTGCTGCCCAAAGCAGGTATGGTATCTCTGACAAAATAGCTGAAGTTTTTGCTGACAATAAAACAGGTAGCAAACTGATAGAAAAACATATTCCAAATGTCCTAGCTTAATTTCATGTTGGTGTGTTTTACTAAATTCTGACAATTATATACACAGTGAAAATCTTAAGCTATCAAATGGAGCCAATAATATTTCCCATTGAAGCTGGCTTTCAAATTCATGCTTCACCAAGTGTTTTTAACCAAATATTGTTGGCAGAAAAGTGAACTTAGTTCCTTACATAAATAGATGGACTACTTAATTCCCATGCAAAGAGCAACTTAAAATTAAACTATGATATGCAATGAAGTGAGGGAAATTTAAAGGCAAGTATTCATGATGTTTACTCTTGCACACACACACATACACACGCATACACACAGCTTCTAGGTAATTTCATCATTGTAATTAATCTGTCCAAAGATAAAAAGGGTTTGAAGAGAACAAATGTTTAGCGCTGAAGAAGTAGTACATGACAATTCCTACTACTGCTCTGTCAAACCACTAAGAACCGGGGAAGAAGGAAGCAGTGGCCAAGAAGTGAAAGAAACGGGATGTAAAGGACATAACAAAATTTCAGATAACATGAAATATATGACAAACAGTGTTTACAAGGCAGTCACTAATAATTAGAATAAGAAGTCAGAAGAGTTCTGTTGCTGCAAACATAGTTAGTTACACATTATGTTCATCCAACTGAAGATTAGTGCATCTGAAACAAAGGGAAGAAAACATCTTTATGTTCCAGTACAGCGGCACTTGATTCAAGTGTTGCTCAGAGGTTTGTGTTGTTATAAATTAAACATGCTGCTGCCTCAGCAGCCAAAGGTATTAGGAAAAATGTTCGTGTCACGGAATAAATAGAGAAGTCTTTTTCAAGCAAAAAATTATCTCACACCAATCCTGGACGTCATCCACTCTAGACCTTGGCATAACCTAAACAAAAGACAGAAGTATTTTATAATTAGAAACTTTCTGCTGAAAGATTGAAGCTATACTTATTAAGTCTTACCTAAAGGTTCTCATTACAGTCAAATGCTATTTACAGATATTGGTGACAACCTTTTTTTTTTTTAATCTCCCAAGGAACAGGGTCTCATGCATCCCAGGCTAGCCTCAAATTCTCTATGTAGAAAGGATGAACTTAATTAAGCTTCTGATCCTGCTGCCTCAATCCCACCTCCAAGCATTGAGATTACAGACATATGACGCCATACTCAGTATATGCAGTAATGCGGACGGAAGCCAGGGCTTTGTGCATGCTGGGCAAGCAGTCTACCAACTGAGTCAGATCTCCAGCCTCTGTCAAGGACAGCTTTCAAACAATGTTCTGAGTGAAATTTTAATAGAAGTGCCACTTAAATAAAATGATCTTACTATTTAAACAAAGTGGCAAACTGCTCTGGTCTCATCTCAAGTTTGTCCGTTTTTCCATCAAAGTTGTAAATACCACATCCACTCCACCCCTTTAAAATGAGCTGAAATCACTATGAAAAATAGCAGAAACTTCTACTTATTCACCCAATTTATAAAGAATGAAAGCTTATAGTCTACACCTAGGTATTACATTGCCAAGAATTTTGAGTTAAGAAAAACTAAGTAATCAGGTTGATATGAGGGTCCTAGGCATAAACTAAGTAATAATACAAGGCACACTGGCTTCTCCTTGGCATAATATCTACACTCAACGTTCCTAGGAAAGCAAGAATACACTATAATGGCATTTGTCAAATGTTTACTGTCTAGAAGTATGTCTCCTGAAGGACTCTTGATAATACAGGAGATACATTCTTGGAGAAGACTGGCTCAGTTAAGTCCTTTTGGAAAATGTGTAATTCCTTTAGAGCTTTCTCTTTAATTCAGGTGACACTGCAGTTTTTGCTTAGTAAATAAATGATGAAAACAACAGATGAGCAAAATACCTGAATTCTAAACATTTAATCCCAAAGCTGCTTATGCTTTTGAAAAGACTGCATTTATTTTTAAAAATATGAAGAATTTTGTTGGTAAATTGTTCACTAGAAGTATTTCCAACTGCTAAGCCTGAGAAACAACATACAAACCATTTTTAAGAGAAACAACAAAGGGAACGAGGACCAGGAAGTTACGAAGTTGTCCTAGAACTGTGAAATGACCTTCTAAGGAGCCCCAAGAGCACCTACCCTTCTCCTGTTAGTGCACAGCATGACTGGATGTGCCACGGGTGGTCCTTAATTGAACTAAGGGTGAGGTATTTGGAGATTTCAGCTGCCGTCATGCACCCTTTCATATCCTGTTTATTGGCAAAGATGAGGACTGCAGCTTTCCTTAAATCCTGCAATTGACACAAAATATTGAAATGCCAAACTTGAGAACAATCAAGAATCAAATTACTATGTGAACTATCATAAAACAAATTAAACTATGAAGTGAGAGTGTAAGACATACCCTGCTAACTATATTAAAACACCTCTATTTGCGAAAAATCTTATAGAAACATTTAATTGTAAAATAATCACATTTTAATTATTCATTCTAATAAAGTATATGTGTAAGTCAGATAAATAAGTTATTTTTCTATTTTTGGATGAAAATGGGCAAGTTGAAAAGAAAATAAACCTCAGGTTAAACACTAACTTAGCATTGTGTGATACTCTATGCAGGTGAGAACAAGGTAAACTTACTAGCCTTTACAGAACTTAAACTCACTGAACAGTGTTCACTGTGGCTTTGTTTTTTTTTAAGCAAAACAATATGACATTACCTAGCAAAACAGATCAACTGTGACAGACTTACAGTGAAGCAGTATCACTTCTGAAAGCAATGAACTTCAGCTATGGGCATATTCTTTAGCTATGCACATATTAACATAGCGAAATCTCATGTTTACAGTGTTGGTGGGGTGAATACCAGTGCAGCCACTATGGTAGACAGTGTGGAGTTCCCACAAAATACTAGAAATATAATACCATATGACCCAGTTACACCACTACTGGGTGTATACCTCAAGAACTCTTAAGCCAATAGGCCACACAGATACAAGCACATCCATTTTTATTGCTGCACTAATCATTAAAAGCACAAAATGGAAGTGGTCTAGATGTCCATCAGTAACTGAATACAGAAAATATGGTACATACACAATGAAAATTTTCAGCAATGAAGAAAAATGAAATCCGACTTTTTAAAGGACATGGATGAAACTGAAGATTTTAAGAGAAATAAACCAGACTAAGAAAGACAAGCGTATTTTCTCTCATATATGTGTTCTAGTTCTAAACTGGTGTGTGTGTGTGTGTGTGTGTGTGTGTGTGTGTGTGTGTGTGTGTACACAGGAGGTTATTAAGGAAGAGATCTTAGGGGAGAAGGGAGGAAATTCATGTGGCCTGAAAGCAGACAGGAGGACAATTTGAAGAGGACTAAGGGGACCAGCAAGAGAATGCAAGGGCACAGAATCAACTCACTGGGACTCATGGGGGCTCGCAGAGATCAGGGAGCCTGTAGAGGTCTGACATAGGTCCTCTGCATTTGTTAGGCTGAGTAGCTTGGTGTTCTGGTGGGATTCACAAGAGTGGGAGCAGGGGCTGTCTTCGACTCTTGCCTACTTGTGGGATCCTTTTTTCCTACTGGGGTCTCGTCTGGACCTGATGTGATGGTATGTGTCTAATCTTATCGTAGCATGTCCTGCTATGTTTGGTGGATGTTCCTGGGAAGCTTGCTCTTTTTGGAAGAGAAACAGGGGTAGATCTGGGGGAAGGGGGAAGGAGAGAGACGTGGGAGAGGGGAAACTGCAGTCAGGATGTAACATAAGAGAGAAGAAAAAACAGGCCTGTGCCACCAGTACTCATGAGGTAGAGGCAGACAGATCTCTGAGTTCATGACCAGCCTGGTTTGCAGAGCTAGTTTCAGGACTGCCAAGGCTACACAGGGAAACCCTGTCTTGTATAGGAATAATAATCACTACATTAAGATTTGAGATCACCTAAGAAGGAAAGAAAATCAGACTGGAAAGATCTCACAATGCATTTCACACCTCATGTTAAACAGCACGTGCAAGAATGTTTTACTGTCAATTTTTTATATCTCAAATATTTATAATCAAGCTACCTCAATTTATTCTTTGAAGTTATGTTAAATTCTTGGCTGAAAGACATTTAAGTTTTGTTGCCCCCTCCACACTCCTAATCTCAATTTATCAACTTTTTTAAAGCACAAATCAGTAGTTTTAATTCTAAAAAAAAAAACAAAAACAGTTTTTAATAGTTGTAGCAAACAAATCAACAGGCTTGAAAATATAATGCTATTTTGATTCAACTTAATATATAAAGTTTTGCTTATGATGAAATGACCAACACTGTTTCACATTAATGTTTGCATAAAACAAAACCAGTACATAGATAACTTATTTCATGTTTTAAAGACTTGCTTTCAAAATTTACCTCATGAGCCAACATTCTGTATAATTCTTCTTTTGTGATAGCCAGTCGTTCCCTGTCAATGCTATCGACAACAAGAATGATGAACTAGAAGGCAAGTTTAAGATAAAGGAGGAAAATTAGTGGCACGTTTGGTTTTCTGCAGAATCATTGCAGTGACATTAGGTCTCACTTGGCATCCTCACTAGTGCGTCTCCATCAGAGGGAGCTTCACACAGAAACACAGCAAGCAGGAAATCCAGATGCTAGCAAGAAAGCAACCTGCAGCTTCAGCAACTAAAAAGCAAGACCAACCTAACTTTTAAAAGCTCCTGATTGTGGGTAATAAAAAGTAATATTTATAGCAAAACTGGAATTTAATACTTTCATTAAACTTCAAAGTCTTCATTCTACCAACCAATTACACCAATGGGGGGGGGAATGACCCTTTCACAGGGGGTGCATATCAGATATTTACATTACAATTCATAACAGTAGCAAAATTGCAGTTATGAAGCAGCAATGAAATAATTTGGTTGGGAGTCACCATAATATGAAGAACTGTATTGAAGGGCTGCAGCATTAGGAAGGTTGAGAACCACTGAACTCCAGACAATTAATAATCAATTACTTCTTTATGTATAAAGTCTTTTGCCTATTAAAGAAAGAGTTAATTTGACAGAAAAAGCGTGTTTTTCAAAAATAACAAATAAGACATTTTTTACAGAAGGAATTGAAGCAATAACAGCTCAAGAAGAAAGTGTGCTGAACTGTGCTAAGTTACATGCACTGACATTAATATGCTAAGATGTGGGTTATATTAGAAAAAGGCAGGAAACTGGAGAATCTCTGTGTATGCATCTTTGTGTTGGGGTGGGAGACAGGGATAGGAGTGTGTGTGTGTGTGTGTGTGTGTGTGTGTGTGTGTGTGTCTAAAGTAGGTATTAAACATTAAAAATACAAGCAAATAAAAACCTAAATAAAAGCAACTTTGTGAATTACAAACAAGAAAATTGTGAAAAAGAGCTACTAAACCAAATAATGCGCAAGAGAGTGTTAAAAACTCAGGGGAAACAGTGTCATCTCTCTTATAGAACAGGAGTGATAAAAGCCACGTTACAATAGAGGGGCTGACAGCAACTTACAGAATAGCTACCTATAGTAATCTCAATACAAACTAGAAGGGCTTAGAAAGGGACAAAAGGAACGGAGCATGGCATAGAATGGCAGACGATTGGCAAGTGACTGGGTTAATGAAAGGAAGCTATCAGGAATTAAGGCCTGGAACTCCTTACATTACAATGGAGATATTCACTTTGGAAGGCCATCGCAAAGCAAAGAATTTTCTCATGCAAGACTACAGGGGTGAACAAAGTGATGAGTGAAACATCACCTCATAAAATCTTTTCCTGGAATCTAAGTCTGCTAATGTAACAGACCATGCTGGTGTGTTGCAGTAAATTCTTTGTGGTAACTGAAATATACTTGTAGCCATGGTTCACAAAAAGAACATTTATTGCTAATAGCATCAGTAATGAGATATCTCTGTTTGGATCCAGGTTAAGCCTTGATTATCAGCAATTTCAAAAACTACCCCCTTGAAGTGCTTTAAGTGCACTCAGCTTGAGTCATCTTTAACCTATTTATGTATAAGAACTGCCTTTCTTCACAGCTGGAGTCAACTGTAGGCTTTGACAATGAACTTTAAAAAGGACCTGTTACCTGAGTATATTAAAACGCTGTTATTCTCCAGTAGTATTTTACTATACACGTATATTCAGCTGCCTTAAAACCATATTTGCGGGCGGTGGTAGCGCACGCCTTTAATCCCAGCACTTGGGAGGCAGAGGCAGGCGGATCTCTGTGAGTTCGAGGCCAGCCTGAGCTACAGAGTGAGTTCCAGGACAGGCTCCAAAAGCTACAGAGAAACCCTGTCTCAAAAAGCCAAAAAACAAAAACAAAAACAAAAACAAAAACAAAAAAACAAACAAACAAACAAAACCCCCACCATATTTGCTTACTAGCTACTTCTGTGCTGCCCAGCCCCCACGAAGAAGATAGTTCAGTGCCATTACAAGTGTTACATACTGGCAACATGCCATTTTGGCTCATGCACTACACTGGACTAGCACACACCGAAAACTGTATTAGTAAATACAGATCCAAAAAGTGTTCTTGTATTTTATTTTACTTTAAAAGGCAACTTGTGCACCAAAAATTCTTTGCTTTATACTCTTTCAGCTCCATTTTTATGTCATTTTAGAAAATATGATTTCTTAGCTTTACCTCCTTACAAAGAAAGCTTACATGTGTAACTGCACACCATTATTCAAAGTGATAAAAACTAAAAAACCCTGTATAGGCATTAAAACAAATCTGCCTCTGGACAGACATACAAGTGAAGATAATGTGGATATATTCCCCAAGCTAATACTGAACTAATAAGTATTTATTAGAAAAAGAAAACAATACCCTGGAAGGCTCCCTGCTTAGAAATTGCTTTGCTGTGACACTCTGCAGACACACTTGTTGCAGAATTTCCCATGCACTGCCCTCTCGGGGCCCACTAGAGACCAACACATTCATCTCTACAGATGATGCTCCCGTGTCCTTTAGTCACTCATGTGCGGGCCTACATGACTTCTTCTATAATCATGTCAGCAACAGAACACTGGGAACCCATTCTCTTGTGCAATGGAAGTTTGCAGAAGTAAATATTCTTAGGTGGCTTCTCTTGATTAACTCCTCTATTTACTTTATTTTTAACACAAGCAATTTCTTTCCATGTTGCAAAATACTCAATAAATATATAATAAAAAATTCAGTGTTCTCTGCCTTTTTCTGTCGCAGAGGAAAAAGTATAAAAATAACCTCTAAAATGATAGCAATGGCTGGGGATGGCCTGCAAGTCTATTTTTCACATTAATTACATCTGAAGATCTGGGATGTTATTTGAAAAATTATGCTTAAAATATTTTATGCCATCCCTCATCAGATACTTGTGTGAAGCTCTCAGACTGTGGGAAGATTCATTATTCAGCTAGTGTCACATTTCTCCAGTCCATGGAGCACTGAGAGCACCACTGTGAGGATGGACTGAGCCAGCCAGAGGAAGCGCTCAGCTAAGAAGGATCTTGGCCATGCATGGTGTTGAATACTTACAGTCCCAGTCGTCTGGAGGCAGAGATTCAAGAGGATTGGTGTAAGCTAGCTCCAGGCCAGCCTGAGCTGCACAGCAGGTTCTGTCAGCCAGGTATATTTTACATGTATATAACCCATTGACTTTAGTAAAACAGGTTTACATTTCAATGTTTTCATTGACTCTTCCATCCCCTTGTAGGGAAAAACCGCAAGCACCCTCTTGGATCTTACTCCTAAACTCCCCTCTGTACAAGTCTCCACAGTGAGACACCACTGTGAACAGAACACAGTCTTTACACTCCTTTACCTGCCTTTTTCTTCCACGATGAATTCTGAATTCCTTATTAAAAGCAACTGCTAACATGCCTCATTACAGCCTAGCCATCTTCTATGCTGATTCTTAGAGAAATTTTTTAAATTAAAATTCAAGGGTAATTTTGGCATACCTCTGTGTTTGAATAATAGGTGTTCCAGGATGACCGCAGGGACTCTTGACCACCAATATCCCACATAAGAAAATGAGTGTTCTTCACAACTATTTCTTCAACATTGCTTCCTATGGTTGGAGAAGTATGAACTACTTCATTCATTAAGCTGTTGAAAGACACCATTGAAAACTCTTTTGTAAATCTTGAGAACCCCAAGCACGTTTTATCTTTTTGTTTTTAAGAGAAGTCAACCTTTCCTATTTATACCAATCATAATAATTATTAACACAAGAAAGAAAAGCTTGAGACTTCCTGTACAAATAAAGATGTAAACACAGTTAACCCCTGAAGAATGTTTTCTGCTTTTTAACGAAATGAATTGCAGGCCTAACAGAGAGATGGGAACACAGTGGTGTGTGTTTGAATGTCTGTGGGCAAAATGCCAATATGACCAGTTACTGTTTCAGAACCAATGTTCCATCTTGAAAGTGCAATTTTGGATAACTGAGACAACAATACTTACAAAGTAGCAATAACTCAGTAATATTCTATGCATTCATTTTGCTTAATGTCTATGTAAGCAAGGTGAGAGTTAGTTCAGCCCTAAAAACTATTTTAGGCTTACCAACCTATAGCCTTAAGGTCACAGACAAATAGAAATTTTTCTTAAATTGAACTATATCTAGGATATTGATTCTCATATCACTTGTATTATCTTAGCAATTGCTTAAATACTTTATTCAAAATGCATATTTGTTGATAACATTCCATGATACACTTATAATTTTCTCTTGAGTTTTATATGTTACATGTTTGACACTATGTACAAGTCTGTTACCAAAGATGAGAAGTTTCAGAGATATTTGAGCTTCATATTAAAGGCTAAATGATATTAAAATACATTTTGGCCAATGAATGAAGACATACTAAAAAAAAAATAATGACAACTCTGAAACAATAACATATAAGGAGCCACCTGTTAGCAAATGTGTCAGTTAGGCATTGGGCAAGGGAGCATCTTTGGCAAACTGAAGGCTAACAATACTGCTTTTTTCCCACCCTCTTCTTTTGTAGTGCTAACAATTTAGCCCAGTGTCTTGTAGGAAATTGCTCTGCTGAGCCATAAGCCAGCCAGAAACCAATAGGCTTTAAACACAAGACGAGGAAGGGAAAGGTGAGATCAATATAACAGTGCCAAGTACTGAGTGGCTATTTGTTAAAATGCTCTGGGTATGTAAATCCATTTCCACAGCTTAAATGTCTTTGGCCCTGAAAGAATGGGAACTCCTCAGACAGTGGATTCATGAGGTGTTAACATTTACTGATGATGAGCCTTAATGTATTTCTGAGAATTTCAAGCCTCTCCCTTTTGAAAGCTACTAAAGTAGTATTTTGACGGCCATCACTTCAGACAAGTCTGGCTCTGCTAAACAATCCCAAAGCTCTTAGGGGAGAGCAGCGTCCCAGAGACAGAGTTCTATTTACACAGGGCTCCTTCGGGAAGCATTAAGTGAGAGTCATATTATCACCTCACCCCAGGATAATCTGCCCTTTAGTTTAGTTTAATATTAAAGTCCATCTTCCTTGGGAAGTCAGAAGGAGAGTACTTGTAGGAGGCTTTAGTGAGCCTAAGACATTTTATTTTACTTTTTTATTTGGTAAAATAGAAAAGGTTGCACGTCTAAGCCTAACTGTTGTATTATTAAAACTGGGAAGATTGGTATCTCATTACTTATAAAAACAAAGTTTTTCAACAACTATTAAGTAGGCACCAATACTTACAACTGATAAAGAATGGTGGTTTTCCCTGCATTATCCAGTCCCACAATGATTACTTTGTGCTCTAAAAAAAGAAAACAAGTCATGAACATTTATACTATTGCATGCATGCACTCTACAGTACAGGCTTCCCACAGAGATGATTATAACTGAGACTCATCTATTAAGCACCCACTACTGAAGCATTATAGGAGGAAACTTTATGCAAGTAAGGACCTGCCGTGAGTGAAACAATCCACTACAGTGTTTTCTATGGAGTTTTCTCATAAAGGTGTTTAGACTGGTTAGCTAGAAAAAGAGGCTATGATCACTTATGAGTGGAGGCAGGGTCACTCAAATACAAACCTGATATCATGACTTAAACTGTAAGTGTAAAATGTTAGTTCTACACACCTGCTCAATGTCTGGTATTCAAAATGGCTTTAAGTTGTTTTAATATAAGCAAATTTTCCCACCCACATGTACTAACATTTTTGCCTTTCATTTAAAAATGACGTTTACTGCTGAAAGCTGCAATGCTCTTTCCATTAGCAGACAAAATTTTATTTTTACATTAATTGGCAGAAGTAAAAGCAATTACTTAGCCTTCAATGGTTTTTATTGAAACATGTTTTATGTAATCATTCTAAGTAGATGTTTCTGCTGACACTGTCCAACAAAAGCCTTTCCCCTTCTGATGACAGGCACTAAATAACCATTCTGTTAAAGGCAGTTATTAGGCCTAATTATTCTGTTAAGTGGTACATATTTTGAAATCTGTTTTGAACGTATGATAGAAAATCGCCCCACATCTATTCAGAGTATGTTCAAAATTCCTCTCTCTTGGGAAATAGGGGGTTCAACAAGCCCCCACCACTAGCTGAGAAGCTACTGATAGTTGATGACTCCCGGGGAGAGGGATATTCAGTTTTCCTTAGGGCGTGGCTCCTGGTAGCCACCCATATTCCAGTGAATGGCCCCACAGGCAAGAATATGTGAGCAGCACAAATAGGGCTTGGTAGGTGAGGGAGGAGAGAGACAAAAAGACAGGGGTGGGGAGAAGTGAGGGGGAAGGGAAGAAGGAGATGAAAGGGAAGGAAGAGAAAGGGAGGGAGTTGAGGGGATCTGGGGGTACATGTGAGGAGGAATGGGGAGGAGTTGGGGGAGGAGTGGGAGGCGAATGTGATCAAAAGACATTGTATGTATGCATGTATGGCATTTTCCAAGCACAAGATACACATAAAAATCCCCCTCTCTAGCACAAAATGCTTAAGGAGCTGCTACAGTGCTTCAGCAGGGCAGGGAGGGAAGCTCCCCAGGAACACGGACAGGAGAGAGGCACTTCTTTCGCTAGCTGCTGCTTCTCACGTGCACCACTGAGAGTGAACTCTTCTCTTGCCTTTACCCCTACTTCCTGTCTCTTTCCCTGGCCTTTGGGGATGGGTAGCTGTGGGACCCCCAGGACGGGACCTCTGACTAAGGACTCCAGGGACATTTCTACTCTCGCACCAGATTAGAAAATAGTTTAAAGGTTGATGATGTCAGATATGAGGCAAGAATGTAGGTCCTCTACTATTTAACCACCATTAAATGTGTAACAGTCAGTCTGAAAGACAATGTGATAAGATATGTTTAATTAAAAAGGGGGAAAATGTGTTTCCTCTCTGACCCACATCTTCACCTTGACAAATTTTCTCAAGTTTCTACAAAGACAAAAATGCTCAAGAATGACTGCAGAGTTTCGCTAGCAAGACCTTGGAAACACCCAGACATTAGTGGGCAACCACGTTTAGCTTACAGATATAAGAAACATTAAATGAGTCTTTTCTATCAAATACTATAAAACGTGTTTATGACAAGGAATTTAAATCTTTGTATCTCCCAGCCTTGACCTTGTAAGAAGACTTTTATGCAGATGTTTTAACACCCTTCCCGATGTGCCCCCAAAGTAAAACCTTTGTTTGCACAAAGGCCCTGCACTTGGATTAGAGTGGCAGACCCTTCCCCTTTATTTCCTTTGCACCAGGGCTTTTAAAGCTAGCTAATTTCAAAAGACCATGAGGCCAGACCCTCAGACAACAGGGAAAAAACAGGGTACCCACCCCTATCAGAATTAAAACTAAGTGCATATCTCTGAGTGCTTGCTTTCTGAAGTGCACCCTCTTGACGAAGAGGGAAGTTTGGACAGGTGGAGACACTTCAATTGGAATGGTGGTCTCTTTTTTAAGACCCCAAACTTGCTTCTAACACAGAGAGGCAATATAACAAAACAGTTTGTAGCCTAAGAAGATGTGGGAGGCCTAAACATTTCTCTGTGGGAAGCCTACTCCCACTTTTTCCCCAAGGTACTCTTGAGGAGGGAGGAGGGAGAAATATTTAGATAGAGGGGAGAGAAAAAGATAGAAACACATGATAGCCTCAGGAGGGCCTGGATCAATATCCACCAGCCCCTTCTGTCTCTTCAAAAGGGATTTCTATAGGAATGCCAAGGAGTGGAGCAAAAGACCTCCCCCTCGCACAGCTAAGTGCAGACCCTTCCAATCACCTGGTAACCTTGCAGGTAGCCAAGCAATCCTTTAATGCAGTCCTGCTGGGTAAAGCAAGCTCAGATTTCACTAGGAAACATCTGTGGGCCTCCACAACTTCTGTGGGTCTCCACAAGAAGAGAAGGATGCAATAATATCTAGCACTATGGTGATATGCTCATTACTTAAGCAAAAAGAACCAGCGTAGCACCAACCTGTAAGCTTAGCACTCAGGAGGTTCCCTAAGTTCAAGGCTAGTCTGAGCTACATAAATAAAATGCTGCCTTAAAGTAAACCAAAGAAAAGAGAAATGAGACTGCCTATATGATGCTCAATACTGGAAACATTTCACTTTAGAGCTCTGCTTCCAATGATAAGCTCTAAAGAGCATCAAATTACTGCTAATATATTTTTAAAAGCCTTAACAGTGCATCAACCAACAAAAAGACGAAGCACAATTTGTAGACAAGTTGCGATGACAAACTTCTCTGTCTTCCAATGATGTATTTATCAGAAAGAACTATCTGTAGTATATTACAGGACAAGCAGACAGTGGAAAGGCTATTTTCATGTTGGCAAACTGCTTCGTAGAACAACAACAGAATGATTATAACTGACTTAATTTCCTTTCTGTGACTGTTGGTTTGAATTCCCTAGCTTCTAATGGAACCAACCTTGATGCACTCCATTGGTTTGTTGTTCCTTAAAAAATAAGAACAAGAGCACTCTTTATCAACAGAGGCACAAACAGACTGCTTGGCACCAAGCATTCTCGATCTTTTTAACAGCCTAGCTCTAGAGACCTCGGGTGACTGCAGCAGTGAGAAAACAGCCACTGGAACAGCAGAACCTGGTTGAACAGAACTCCTGCTCAGGGAAGAGAATGGACAGTACCACCAGATGGTTCACTGTTGAAGCAACTTGTGGGTAACTGCAACTATTTTTAAACCATTTTGTATTATATTTGTACACTATGAAGATGTGTCTTTGCCAAGGCGCCTTCTGACTGCTTTAATACAGAGCTGAATGGCCAATAGCTAGGTAGAAGAGGATAGGCGGGATTTCTGGGGAGAGAGAGGAAGAGGAGGAGGGGATTTCACCCTCAGACTTGGTCTTGCCTTACTGAGGAAAGGTCACGTGTCAGAATGTAGATTAATAAAAACAGGTTAATTTAAGCTATAAGAACTAGTTGGGAAAAAGCATAAGCTCTTTGATAATTAATAATAAGCTTCCAAGTCATTATTTGGAGGGTGGCAATCCAAAGACTAAGCTTACTACAGGTGAAGATCACAGTATTAAAGGCCTGATGTTTACATTCATAAATAATGCATCATTTTGAAATTTGGTCTCCAAGTGAACTGAGGGAAAGAGACTGGTGCTGGATAGGGTATAGACTTCAAACACTAAGGTTTTATCTTTCAGATCCCCTTCTCTTCACTTTATAGGGAACTCCGGCAATTAAAACAAAACACATAATTTCAGTCTTTCCTAGGATGAAGGTATGCACCGTATCCTCCAGATAAAGTGGCCTAACTACTCATGAAAACTGTCACCAACAACCTAAATTTACACATACGACCAACAGAAAGGACTGTCCTCTGTAAAAGTATGAAGTGATACAGTTTAGTTAAGATCTTAGCTCTGAAGAAGTATCAACACCATCTAGAAAACAAGAATGAAAGCAGGCTCAAAGGCCAGCTACTAAAGGCCACGTTCAGAAAGGCCATTTGCCCTGTTATGTAACTGCACCTCTCCCTCCAACTGCCTGCTATGCTTAAGAGATTCTCAGTTTGTCAATGGCTAAACAATTCAAGTCACATATACTAATTAGTGAAGTTTTTAGCACTCAAAGAGCTGTGAAGAAAATGGAGAAAGTGATGTGAGTGTGTGTATATAGAATCTACTTCTTCTAAGGAAAACCAAAAACAACAAAACAAATCAACCCTGAATGCATTGTCCCTGTGCAACGCTTCAATTAATAAGTCGAGAAGCTTCTTAAAAGGTGCCCTTGCCAGAGTGGTCTGCTTCCAGTCAATCCACTGACTGAGCTACTTCTGTGTACAGCATGTCTATGTCTATGTACTATGTCATGTCTAAGAGGGACCCCAGGCTTGAAAATATGACAGCACTTGTTCTACACTGCTGTCTTTTGGTTGGGCATAATCAATAGGCCTCACACATACAACTCATGTGTAGGAAACAAAACTGAACTCTTTGTCAGAGGCACTTTCTGTGATGTTGCGTAACTATTAATAATTTTCCTCATTTGTGCCTTAGTAAACTACAGTAAATGTTGAAAGGTATTTATAAATATGTAGCTGTTACTAAAGCAGTAACTGTTAGTATCTGTTGACCAAGGAGGTTAAAAAGAAGAAAAAACAAAACAAAAGAAAATGAGAAGGACTCTATCCCCAAAGTCAAAATTGCTGCCAACCTGATGGGGCATTAACGTCACTTAATGTAAATGAATGTAATTTAATGTCATTTTGACCTCAGTGTAGGAAGTAGAGATCTCTATTTCACTAGACTTTAGATATCTCAAGTTGTGCCGAGACATTTAAAAACCCCATCTGATTCTCAAGGTATGGAGAGGAAAGCCAGCATTCGTACTGTACTTCTAAGTCCTCAAGCCTCTCTCAGGAAACTAAACAGTCAACGCACTCTCTCAGTCTAAATTTGTTACTTAGAACAGGTTTTGAAATATCAAATGAACCCTTTAGCCATTATTAAACTCAACTTGCTGTCACTGAGCACAGGCAGGAATACTCATGATGGAGGCCACACACCACAATTTGCATCTTTTGTGGAAAGCTGGGAAGAGTGGCAGGGCTGTGAAGGACTGAGGCTAGTCTGGGCTACTACACAGTAAGACTGCCACAAATGAGAACAAGGAAAACTAAAGAAAAACAAACTGTGAACAGTCACGTTTTTAGGTTTAGGGTCATGCTTGTAGATAAGCACAGGTAGAAAAATGGTTAACAAGAAATATAATTAAAGGAGAAATTTCAAAAAAAAATCCAGAAAAATTTAAGTTTTCTCCTTCATTTTTTTTTAACTTTCACTAACATGAACCAAACTGTTTATAGTGTTGGTCCAGAATACCACGTGTTACTGAACAGAATAATACTATTGGGGGGAAAAAGATCAGAAAATCAGAAAAGCACTATGTAGAGACATGATTTTTAAAATTGTGAAATAAATAATATGCAAATTTAAGTTATCACATTAAAATTCCATCTTGTTAAAACATTATAATTGTAAATTTCTTTTTAATGTATACAGGAAATTTCATGACACATAGACTGCTGCTTTCTAGGTATAAATGGCTGTATCAACACCATCATTACGGGAAGTTTTACATGAATTAAATACGTAAACCACCATATAACCAAGCTAATATCAGATACAGCACACGTGCAATAGTCATACCACAGAATATATCTGAATTACTGCAAAGGCTAGAGGCTCTTTTGCTTCCCTGCCTAGTTCTCCAGCCTCTCCCAATCCCACTCAATGTATCTGTCCAATGCATCATCCAATGTATCCAGTCCATCTGATGACTCGCCAGTTAGAGTCAATGTATCATGTCGATCTGATGATTCAACACTTACCTCAAGAGTCCTGAAGGTAAACACTTGCAAAATCCCATCAGTACAGAATACCATTAGGACAAAGTAACAAGAGAGTGAGCTATGTATCTCTTGAAAAGCAAGAGCTGAACCCCAGCTTTCAGCTAAGAAAAGCAAGGCCAGTAATAAAAAAGTAAACTCTTAAGTGGTTTATCTTTTTTATTTTTATTTTTGAACACAAAGTCTCCTATAGCCCTTGCTGGCCTTAAACTATGTAGACTAGGCTCGCCTCAAACTCAGAGATCTGCCTGACTCTCTCTGCCTCTGAGTGCTGAGATTAAAGTTGTGTGCCACTATGCCCTCCTATGTTTAATGCATATTTTATAAATTAATATTCATAATTATCCTGTGACAAAACGCCATCACCCCTCATTTTACTGTTGAGGGAACTAGGTGTACTGGCTGGTTTTGTGTGTCAACTCGACACAAGCTAGAGTCATCAGAGAGGAGGGAGCCTCAGTTGAGGAAAGGCTTCCATGAGATCCAGCTATAAGGCATTTTCTCAATTAGTGATCAATGGGCGGTGGGGGGTAGCGGGGAGCAGCCCATGATGGGCGGTGCCATACCTGGGCTGGTAGTCCCAGATTCTGTAAGAAAGCAGGCTCAGCAACCCTAGCCAGTAAGCAGCATCCCTCCACGACCTCTGCATCAGCTCCCCATCGAGGGTCCTGCCCTATTTGAGCTCTTGTTCTGACTCCCTTTGGTTATGAACAGCAATGTGGAATGTAAGCCAAATAAATCCTTTATCCCCCAACTTGCTTTTTGGTCATGGTGTTTCGTCACAGTAATATAAACCCTAGGACACTAGGCCTCAGGCTATATAGCCTGCCCAACATCATACTACTGGGAAGGAAAGATGGTCTTAGCTGGCATGTAAATTCAGGGACAGGGCTCTAGATAATGTACTGTCTTGTTGGTTAGCTTTGAACTCTATATCAAGTAGCAGTATGAAGACAAATTAAAGTTTACCCCTTTTTTTTTTTTAAATCCCTTCATACATTAAATGCTTAAAATGAGTACAAAATCTCTATGGACATTAAAAACACATAGTTTGTCTAAGGAAAAAGATAATCATGCTATATGCATCTTAACTTCTCCTTGACTTAGTAGTATAAAAACATACTTTATCAGTAATAAACTACAAGTCTGAGTATGATGCTTTCCTAGTATGATGATTCCCCACTTCAGCCAAGATGTGAGTCTTAACCATACTTTAACTGTAAAAAATAGTTCATCAGGTAGAGGAAAACAAGCTTCTGATAGAAAAAAAGAACTAAATACAGGCAGAGCAGCATCAAAGACTGAGAAGTTCCTCCAAAGAACTAAATATACAGGCAGAGCAACATCAAAGACTGAGTAGGTCCTCCAAAGAACTAAATACAGGCAGAGCAGCATCAAAGATCTGAGTAGGTCCTCCAAAGAACTAAATACAGGCAGAGCAACATCAAAGATCTGAGTAGGTCCTCCAAAGAACTAAATACAGGCAGAGTAGCATCAAAGATATGAGAAGGTCCTTCAAAGAACTAAATATACAGGCAGAGCAGCTCAAAGACTGAGAAGGTCCTCCAAAGAACTAAATACAGGTAGAGCAACATCAAAGACTGAGAAGGTCCTCCAAAGAACTAAATACAGGCAGAGCAACATCAAAGATCTGAGTAGGTCCTCCAAAGAACTAAATACAGGCAGAGTAGCATCAAAGACTGAGAAGGTCCTTCAAAGAACTAAATACAGGCAGAGCAGCTCAAAGACTGAGAAGGTCCTCCAAAGAACTAAATACAGGCAGAGCAACATCAAAGACTGAGAAGGTTCTCCAAAGAACTAAATACAGGCAGAGCAGCTCAAAGACTGAGTAGGTCCTCCAAAGAACTAAATACAGGCAGAGCAGCATCAAAGACTGAGTAGGTTCTCCACAGTAACAAACTGCTATGACTGAAGTGTCTGCAGAGATAATGGAGATGTGTTTCTTCAACTCACTGAACAAATGTAATAGTAAGATTTCAGACCTGAAGTTTACAAGCTGCCCACCCGAAGGCTGGAAGGCTGATGTTCAAGGGCACAAGCATCTAACCCATGTGTTTTAAGCTTGTTCTGAGCAGTACTACAGTTGAAAAATAATTTACTTTTTGACCCAGAACATTACCTTAATACCTGAGATGGATTCTGAGTGTTTGTATTTTAGAAAATTCATTTCTTTTTAAACTAATTACTGGTCTTCACTAAATATGCATCCATAATGATTCATGCAGTTGAGAAAATATGGAACTATAAACTGAAAACATAAACTGGGTGAGTACAAAAATGTGAATAACCCAAATTTGAGAAGCTTAGTAAGTTTCAAAAGAAAAATGTCAAAGAAAAAGTAGATTCAAAAAAGCTAATTTGTTATAAAGGAAAAAATGAAGGAAAACGATGAAAGCAACAAGAAAAAGAGAGGAAAAAGTCAGGACACACAAAGAGAAAGAAGACAGGAATATCAACTGATGTCTTTCCAGGAAGAAAAAAAATCAGCAGCTGTAGTCCACACACCAAGAAAAAAATAACTGGCCAAAGATGCTGTAATCAGCAAACATGTATTTTACAAATATAAGCAACATAAAGACATTTAAGGTAAGAGACTGTCATCAATACAAATAAGATGAACAAATATGAGATAAGTTTATCCCTCTCTTAACTTTACTGCATATAGGAGTTGAGTTGCACAGCAAACATTATGCCACCATATTCTTGGAGGTTTATTAAATATGCAGACATAACAGAAGTCACAATCCGGCAGCATAAAGACAAGTGGTGGATACAACTGAGCTGCAAGTATGTGCATTCTATAAGAAATGTGGCATTTGCTGTCTTAGCTGACAGCACAAATAATCTATGTTGCACTCTCTAGGAGGGTGTCATAAAAATAATGCAAAAAGGAAGAGATAGAAAGTCAAGAAAGGAATTCTTTCACAAAAAAAGTCACTTAACTCTAGAAGTGGAAAAGAACAGCACAACTCCCACCAGAAGCCAAGCAAAGGAAACACAGTCAACAGTGAAGTGGCAGACCTCACCACATACATAAACAAACGCTACCACATCGGTAAGTTCCACCAAGCATCCCAGTCAATTTAACAGGGCAAGTTTCACAGTGGGCTCAAAAAACACAGCAGTGTGCTCTTATGTAAGAGATACACATGAAAACATAAAAGGTCTGAACAAGATTGAGGCAACCTTAACCTCAGGAACATTCACAAAGCATTATACAAGTATGGAATACAAGTTTCCTCTCCAAAGGTACATGGACCCAAAGAGATAACAGAAACATCATTACTCTCAATAAATCTGAAACAAAATAGAAACCTCGAGGTTTTTACCACACTAGGAAACAAGATTATGCTACCAAAAACAAACGGACTCAAAAATCAAAACTAAAATTATGTGCAAACTAGGCAACAAACATCGATATCCAGTCAAAAAAGAAATCACACAAAAATGTAAAATACTTCAAATTGAATAAATGAAATACAACACATCCAAACAAGTGACTACATAATAACCAAAGGGACATTTTCAACTCTGAAATGCTTATATTTGACATGTCCTTCAGGATCTAGTAATAAAAGACAAACCCAAAGTAGATAGAAAGAAGGAAATAATTAGCAGTAGTTTAAGTTAGAAAACTTTGCGTTTCTTTATTCCCATTAAAAGATCAAGCAAAGTTCAAGGACTCTACTGAACTTCAAAACTCACCACGGTTGTAAGGTCATAACTGAGATTATGAAAATGGCCTAAAGATCAATGCAACAGAACAAAACACAGAGATAAGGCTCACTTTTTTTTTTTTTAAAATGACAATCTGAGTTTCTACAAGGGCTCCAAAGGAATCCACTTAAGGGAAAATGTCTTCAGAAAATCATGTGGAAGAAGTAGATGTCTATGTGAAAATACGGAAATTCCACCCCTATTCACATCACAACACAAGATAAATTGAAGTCTATCACAGACATTAACTGAACAGGCAACATTTCTGGAGGAAAGGAACAGGTATCTTGAAGTTACCAAAAGCAAAGAGCCATTACAAATACCTTGAGAGCTGGTTTGATGGCAAAAAGTTTAAAAGTTTTTTAAATGGGTAAGGAATCTGAACTGTCTACAAATAGCAAGTAAGGACATGAAAAATGGCATGGCCAACTCTCACCAGAATGACTAAAATTAAAGGCTGATGCCATCAATTGCTGGTAAGGCCATGGAACACTGCTGCCAAGAGTATGAAGAGAATGTAGCAACTTAAGAAAATAAGAGCAGTTTACCTGTTCTTTGACTTAGAAACGGCTATTTTACATTTAAGAGAAGCGGAAATGTCTATAAAAGTTCTCACAGGGGTAGAGAGAGGAGTGGCTCAGAGTGGAGCACTACTTAGCCCTTATTAGGCCCTGAGTTCTATGCCCTGGACCATAGGGCTGACTGTCTTTTGACTACTCATAGTGTTTTAACCCATCAGGATATAAGGGAAGAGTCGCAAGACAGTCATGGCGAACACTTTCAATGCAAAAAACTGTTCAAAACTAAGTCAAAACATAAAATAAGGCAGTATCAAAGAAAAGAGTGACAAGAGCCTTTATAAAAATATGCCACCAGAATGCTAAGAACATATTTGCTGAACCAAAATATTCAACAGGAAGACTGAAAGACAAAGGAAATAACCTAAGACTAGAACCTGGTCCCCAATAAGAAAATGTTCATGTGCATCTTTGACAGTCACCTTAGCATACACTGACAATAGAATGTACAGAAAAACAAAGGAATAAACCCTAAAAATAAATAAATTCCCTAGGACCAAAAAAGGTACATCTTTAAATTGAAAAATTCCTGAGAACCCACAGAAATGAATGAAAAAAACAAACGTACATGGAATTACATCTTTTTGAAACTTAAAATTATCAGAGATAAAGATACAATTCTAAAAACAAAAACAAAAAACAAAAAGCAAAAAAACTCTACGAGATAGAGAAAAATAAATCAAGATGCTACAGTTTTACTTAGCAATAGTAGAAGGTGAAGGTCAAGGCAATGTCTTCAAAATTCTAAAAGAAATGTTTTCCAATTCATAGCTAAACCAGTTATAAGTCAAAAGTAAAGATAAGTGATATGTCTCCAGGCATCTGAAATTGAAAAAAATTACAATTTATAGATACCCTTTTTGGTGGGGTGCAAACAGAGTTCCTCTCTTTCCATAACCTTGGCTGTCCCTGAACTCAGTATGTAGACCAGGCTGGCCTTGAACTTGAACTGAAGCCTCTACCTCCCAAATGCAGGGGTTATGTGTGCCATCATGCACAGCTCTATAGATAACTATGTGGCATCTTTTAAATAATTGTATTGTTCTTTTGTTTGTTTGTTTGTTTGTTTGTTTGAGACAGGGTCTCTCTACATAGCCTTGGCTGTCCTGGAACTCACTATGTAGACCAGGCTAGCCTTGAACTCACACAGATCTGGCTGACTCTGCCTCCCAAGTGCTGGGATTAAAGGTGTGCACCACCATGCTCGGCTAAATTTGTATACTTTTAAAAGGAAGACATAGTGTAAGTACAGAAAATCACTAACATGGCAGCAAAGACAAGCCCAGAACAGCTATGTACCTGAGATGCCAAAGGGAAGCCAAAGCATCTGCTGGGGGCGAGGTGGGCAAAACGTGAGAGCCAAGCTTTGGACACTGCAGAATCTCTCAGCCAATGAAAGGAAAACTAAGATGACCTGTGATTTTCACTCTAGTAACAAACTGAAGGAAAAACAGTAAGACAATTAGAGCAAACTGTCGCTCAGGATAACCAAATTTTATCCTCACAATAATGACAATTCAAGGTGTAGAACAAACCAAAGTAACACTGGGATGGAGGAAGGGAAACAGGCAGTGCCTTTTCCTCCTCTACCAGAAGAGGAGAAATGATCATGGCTAAAATCCCCATCTAGACATACTTCTCAAAATGAATACAGCACTGGAGAGAAATGTTGAGAGTTGAAAGATGGACTCATACATTAAGACTTTAGCATTATTTCACTTTAAAGTATAACCTACATGTTACTACTATACAAAATTTTATACTGAATGCAATAAAACAAAACAGCTGGGTGGTGGTGGTGCACGCCTTTAATCCCAGCACTCGAGAGGCAGAGGCAGGCCGATCTCTGTGAGTTCGAGGCCAGCCTGGTCTCCAAAGCGAGTTCCAGGAAAGGCGCAAAGCTACACAGAGAAACCCTGTCTCGAAAAACAAAAAACAAAAAAAAAAAAAACAAAAAAAAAAAAAAAAGAAAGAAAGAAAAGAAAAGAAATAAAACAAAACAAACAAAAAGGCAAAAACTAACACCCAAAGTAAGTATATTTTGCCAGTGAGTAAGAAAAAGTTCATGCCTTAGGGAGATTATTTCCACTGATTGAAGTAAACAACAGAGAAATTTATAATACAATTACAAACAGTGATAAACATTACCCCCGAAACCAGTAATTACACAGAGTTAATGCTAGGCAAGAAGTATGTTGCTTCTGGTAAAACTGTCAAGAAATGACTCTAACTAGTGAGTCTCTTTTTTATTTATTTATTTATTTATTTATTTATTTATTTATTTATTTATTTATTTATTAAATTTTTGAGATGACAGGGTTTCTCTGTGTAACAGTCCTGGCTGTCCAGGAACTCGATTTGTAGACCAGGCTAGCCTCGAATTCACCTGCCTCTGCCTCCTGAGTGTTGGGATTAATAACTAGTGAGTCTTGATCAGAAATCTGAATGAAATTAAGGACTGGACTTTTCAAAAGTAGGATACAAATACACTCTAAGAGACTGGGAATAGATTTGTTTGATGTGTAGGGAACTAGTGAAAATCTAGAATGAAGAGCAGAATTACCCAAAGGAAAAGGTTAGGACAACCGCCAGAAGGAAAAGCAACACTTATTAACAGCTGATAGCGCCCAGGTGGACAACATGAAATTTACTAATGAGAAGGAAATGAATTAGATGACAAAATTAATAAGTTATTGCTTTTTGGTTATGAAAATGAACTATGATTAAAGCCTTATTTGTCTTTTTGGCTACACAAAAATCTGGTGTCAGGTATGTACAGTTAAAAAAGACCAGGCCTATGGACGTTAGAAAATTTTTAAAGTGTAAGTTAAAAAAAAAAAAACCCTTCAAAACTTTGAGAGCTTAAGCATCACACACACACACACACACACACACACACACACAAGCATGCATTTTATAAGAACACATGAACAGTCACAGGCTATTTCCTCCAGTGATAATTTATCAGCCTTCTATTACAAATCAAACAATACAAAGTTCCATTAGACAATGCACGGTTTAGTAAACTTATCCCTAGGAAGATATCTCACATGAAAGGATGCTTGGAGCTCTTTAGAAACCACAAAAACAAGGTAAGAGTGAGGACTTACTGAAGGAAAGATAGGAAAGAAGTCTGTAGGCTACTGTCAGCTCTTTCACACTGGCCACGCCTTACAACCATTGCCATAGATGTCCACCCCACCCCATTCTAACTTAACCGGTAGAGTGAAGACTTGGACATATTATTCCAATAGTCAACTCTAACTGGGCACCACTACATAAGAATTGTACAATGGGAAAAAAGGAAAATGCCAACACTGGTAACACTGTTTACACAGAAAACAAAAATTCCAGACTACTAAATGAATCTGATCCCATTATTCCACCTCAGGGAAAACACCTAAGGACCACAGTCTTCATGGATTCCCACTGCTTTCTTATTCAGTATACAGTCTTGGTCAGCATGTAAGAACCTCAGTGATACAGTTTCCTGGCTACTGCTCCGATCTCATCAAGTGAACGACTGTACAGCCTAATTAAACTACGCTCAGTCTCTTTAGGTGTATCCAACTGTCTCTTCTCATACATTAGTCCATCTGCCTTCACCAATATGCCCAGTTCTAGTCAGTCTACCTTGCATTTGTCCCAAACTCCCACTCATCATCAAGTCCAGGTATATCCTACCCTGAAAGGCTTCGAGGAACCACCTGATAATGAACACGTGCTTCCCTAGCACCATCATGCCACACTTAGAAATGTCTATAAGCCATTCCTCCACTAATTCTTGCGTGTTCTGTGAGCACAGGGTAGGCATCTTGTTTGTTCTTAATCTCTGTAGTTACTGTGTCTACTTTGGAGGACTGGTTTACCGACTAAGAGAAACTGATCATGAATGAGCATAAAGTGACGTAACCACTAGTTCCAATTTTCAGAAGGAAGGATAAAGACATTTCAAGTAGTAAGGGAGCTATGGAAGCTCAAACAATTATGTAAAGATGGATGTGGACCATATGAAGGCTTTCATCATCTTTGATGACTGCTCTTTTAGTTTTTCCCCCTTTCTAGTCAGCTTATGGACTCCTCTAATGAACAGAGATAAATAAAAGCAATAACCAGACTATAAAGGGAGAATCAACGCTTTGATGATTTTTATTGCTTAGGCTAGGGGGTGGTGATATCATTGTGTAATTTATTTATATTTACACAAATTTAATTGTGTAATCAATACATAATAAAATTATATATTGAAATATTCCTTGACATGGTACATTTACAAGCATTAGAAAATGTTAAGTTGCTTAAAAAAAAAAAGTCTTACATTTATGGGTAACACTGCTGGAAGCTGAACTCTGGACACTTTGAAGTCTCTTTAAAAGGGTATTTATTGGTGGCATTTGCATACATACACACATGTTAGTGTGCTTGCATGTATTCATACTCATAAGCTTGAAAAGGGCTTTTTAAAAATCAACCCACAGAACAAGTGAACTAAAGTCATTTACATTCATTTCATGGTTTAAATCCACAAAACAGATAAGCACCTTAATGGTAAGAAATTGGTACTCATAAAAACAAAACTAGTTTATAAATCACGCCCTACAAAATGAAACAAATGGGAAAAAAGCAAAACAAAACAGGTCTTAATTCTCCGAAACCATTCTGTTACAAGAATGCCCAAGACTTTATCTCTGGGCCCCATTTCTGTCTGGTACTAACTCTTCTCAAGACATCATTCTGACTCAGAACAGGTTTTACAACTTCTAGGTATTTCCTGACCTGTTCTAGAATAATTACGGCCACGTAACATCTTACACATAACCGAAAGCATTTAGTTTTTTTTTTTTTTTTATTTCAACGCCTACGGGGGTGGAGGGAGCTGTGCCTGTGTGTGAAATTTTCAGAAACCTGTACACCTGAATACTCACTCCTGAGTCAGACGTCAGAGCCAAGTCAGACAACGTGGAGGTGCACTGGCTTACACAAGAGGAAGGTAAACAATGCAAAACTAGTGTTTCGTGTTAAAGGAAAGGAAAGTTTTGGGCTCTTGTGGAGACACTTTCCTACGGCTAACCAGACCTAAGGCTGGTTCACTGAGGCGGAAAAGGCCCGCAAACAGAATGCAGGAATCTGTTTCCACCTTGCTAGGCTAAAATCCGCACACGCATGGGATTCCCGGCCACCAGGTGCCTCCCCTGCCCGGGCTCCCAGTCCCCAGATCCGAGTTCTACCCTGAGCCGGGTCCAGATCTCAATCTGGACTTGCCGGCGCCGCGTCCGCCAACCCGCCGGCCTCACCTTGGTTACAGAAAAGGCTCCACAATTTAGCGAAGATCAGCCCCATCATGAGCCCCGGGCGGGACGGGCTCCCTGGGCAGCACTCGGCGGCAGGTGCCGCGGCGCCCGCGGTGGAGCCGAGGCGAAGCCGAGCCGGAGCCGCGGAGCCTCAGAGTCCCGCGAAGCTTGGGTCCTCCGCGGAGCCGGGAACCGCCGCAGACTCCTTTGTTCGCAGCGCGCTGAGCCCAGCCCCGACCCGTAGTCGCTCCGTCTGCGCCCACCTACCCAGCACAGCCTCAACCGGCCGCGAGCCCCGCCCCCGCCCCGCCTCCCGGCCTCAGCCCGGGACCACCCATCGCCGGAAGGTCGGCACGTGACCTCGGCGGGCTGACGTCAGCTGGCGCTCGGACGTGGCGGGTCCTCCCTGTGCACTTCCGGTGGGTGTCCCGCCGGCCGGTTGGCGTCAGCGGGGGTGGGGAGTGGCGGAGCTGGGGATTTCCTCGGCGCGCGCTCCCTCTCCCGTCACTCTGAGGAAACGCGGACTCGGCTCGTTCCCCCAGCGGCGTCGCTGCTACGTCCCTCGCTGCTAAAAGCTGGCAGAAACTCGGCTTGTGCGGTCCTCTGGCTGCGCGGGCAGGAGTGGGTTTTCATTCCTGTTCCCCCCAGGCTGGCCGTCTCGGGATTCCAGCGTGATTCTTAATTCTTAATAGAACTGATGGGGACACGCGCGCTGGAATCCCTGTAGCCAGGATGCAGTTAAGTTTCTAATACCGGTCGTTGATCTCAGAATCCTTACCAGTTGAAAAATGGAAGTCTCATAGGCCGGAATAGTGCTTGAGGCCGCCTGGCGGGCCCCACATAACTAGAGAAGGATTTTTAAGGCCGGGTTAGCACCATAACCTATTCCATGACCTCTTCTAAATAAAACAAGTGAGTGTGACTTAAGATACCCTGCCGGTGCTGCGCTTCAAAGACCAGTGAAGACTTAGGTGCAAGATCATGTTCGCCAACTTGATGACACTAAACCCTAGCTCCAGTCTCTCATATGGAGGAAAAGATGTACTGATCTTTCAGCATTCAAACATTCAAACTTAGCTTTAATGACCATTTCGTTGGACCATAAATATAAACGAGTTTATAGTTGTGTAAGCAGGTTTAAAGGGTCATGATGTCTGCTCCTGGTTTCATTATTAAAACGACAACTTTAGATTCTCTAACATCCCTTTCAGTTGAGAATTTAGAAATTTGAAAGTTTTACTAACCGGAAGGAAAGGAAACCTACTCTGACTAAAAAAAATTATGCTGACAAATATGGTTGAATATTGCTTAAACAAATATGCTGATGTGTGTGTACTGATGTTACAAAAAATGGCACTTAAATTTATGCTGTGCACTTGTAATGATTATATATATTAAATTGTAGTAGGAATGTTTATCAAGAATTTAATGAAACTAGAAAATTCTAAGAATGTACTTTTTAAATGTAGCTCATACAAACTAAATACTTTTTCTTTAAATATCCCTTTAAGGTTTTGTTGACACTAATTTCAGTGTTGCCTTTGGTATAGAAGAGGTAACATTGTTCTATAGAATGGTGCCATTTGAAAATGAATATAATTTGAATTCTTGAGATGAGAATAACTGCATGAAAATATCAGGAATATAGGCTATTGTGTTATGCGTTGATTGGAAATGACAACTTTCACTAAAACAGAATCCCGGTAAAAAAAAACTGTCCAACAAAATATTTGAAAGGTTTAAGAGCTAAATTAGCAAAAAATAAACTGAAATTTCAAGGAACTCATGGAGCTTAAAAAAGCAAAACTTCGTAGATTTTCATAGGAGGAACCATTATAAACTTACCAGATGACACTTGGAAAAACATGATATCTTTGGCATTGAATTCAACTTATTAATCAGTTAAGTTAGATCAGTTTGTACAGAGCTTGAAAAAAAGCATTCGGGGAACTTGGTGTTCTGCCAGCTGAGGAGGAAAGCCACTCTTCCAAAACTTAACCTTGCTCAAGTCAACTGGATTTCAGTTCAGTTGGTCGGCTTCCAGATGAGTTGGGATTGATTGCCCATCAGGAAGTTCTTTTCTGCCATATGGTCAAAGAAATCAATATAACTTCATTCAGTAAATATCTATTAGACACTTTTAGATGCTGTAGGTGATTGATTGATGCAAGCAATTTACTATATCATTCCTGAAAGTAAGAAAGAACATATTGACAAATTTCTGATGAAGCTGTCTTTTAGAGTCACAAAGAAGTTACATAAATACCCTGTATTAAGGCCAAAATATCCTTAAGTCTATGACTCTGGTCATAACTTATACAACGAGACATGACGTCTCTCCTCTGTACTTCAGGCATCACCACAGTCAGCCTTCTCATAGTTTGTAAGTGTTCCTCCAACCGGTGCTTGGAAGCTCTCACATTGTGCAATGATATCATTTAGGGGCATGATTACTCTCCTTCCTGGTTCAATGGAAGCCAAGGGAGTTTGTAAAATACGATTTGTGGGAGGATAGGATTTTGTGACATGTTCTAGTTCTCTCCTCTTTAGAAACCACTGTATCCTGCCCTTTGTTCCAATCCTGTACCTTCCGATGGGACCTATTACACACATTTTTATAACTTCATTAAAACCCAGAAATCTGCACTCGCACCTCCCTTACAAAACTAGTTAATTCCTGATGTGTCAGAATTTGGGTCACTTCAGTTCTTTCCTACTGAGTGAAGACTGACAGCCATTCCTTCAACATGGGTGATCGTGTCATCTAACACTTAGAGAAGCTTGGCCTTTTCCAACACTCTTTAAAGCAGGTTATCTAATGTGCAGTCTTTAGTAACACCATAAAGCATGACGTGTTATCTCCATTTAGATGAGAAAAATAAGGTGTAAGAACTCTTAATAATTTGCCCAGTGTGCAAGAGCCATCATATGAATCATAGCAGTCTAAATTGGCAATGAAATTCTTTTTTTTTTTTTTTTTTTTGTTTTTGTTTTTTTTTTTTTTTTTTTTTTTTTTTTTTTAAAGATTTATTTATTTATTATGTATACAATGTTCTGTCTGCACACATCCATGGAGGCCAGAAGAGGGCACCAGATCTCATTACAGATGGTTGTGAGCCACCATGTGGTTGCTGGGAGTTGAACTCAGGACCTCTGGAAGAACAAGCAGTGCTCTTAACCTCTGAGCCATCTCTCCAGCCCCCGGCAATGAAATTCTTAACAGTTAAGAAGATATGGCTCATTCAACAACTTGATAAACTCCATCCTCTAAAGTTAAAGGCATTTTATTTTCAGAATCTTTACTGTTTGTTTCTTTCTCAACTGGCAAGGATACATTCAGGACAGAACAGCAGGGATTTAGGCTTAGATTGGTGGATCTTCAGAGAGGTCTGGCTTGTAGCCCGTTGTGGTGCTAATCCTCAACGTTTTGTAACCACAGCAAGAGAAATGAGGAGGTCCAGGTAAGGTATAGACTATAATTTGTAGAACTAAAGATGAACAAATCCAAAAGCTGATGTGCTTAGTCCTGGCAGCATTCTGAACTAGATTATATTCATTCTTTGACTTTCCAGACACTGTAGGTCCTAGTTTGTATTTTCTCAGATGACAACTGTATTTGAAAGCTGAGATACTATATTTACAGGATTAGATTTGTGGCTAAATGGATGTGTGTAGATGTCATGTTGTCTTTATAGAACATGAGGGATTATCAGGAGGAGCTGGATGTTGTGGTAAATGCCTATAATCCTGTCTCTCACAAGGTTGAGATAGGAGGATTGTGAATCAAGAACACCCTGGGCTATATAAGGAGGGTCTGTCTCAAAAACAAACAAACAAACAAATGCAGCTAAGGAGAAATTTTAGATGCCCAGCATTTGGGTTTAAAAAAAAAAAAAAAACAGTTGGACTGTAGTCGGATTTTTCTTTGGGTTGCCAGCTAACAAATAACGATATGGAGACTTATTATGAAAAGCTTGGCCTTAGCTTAGGCTTGTTTTTAACTAGCTCTTATAACTTAAATTAACCCAATTCTATTAATCTACCTTCTGTCACATACAGGCCACCCTGCTTCCTCCTGTCTTCTCCCCACCTCTCCCTGTCCCTGTCCCTGTCCCTCCGTACTCCCCTAGATTCTCCCTCCTACTTTCTCTCTTTACCTAGAAGTCCTGCCTAAACCTGCTGCCTAGCTTGACCACTCAGCTTTTTTTTTAAGATTTACTTATTTATTATGTATACAGCATGTATGACTGCAGGCCAGAAGAGGGCACCAGATCTCATTACAGATGGTTGTGAGCCACCATGTGGGTGTTGGGAATTGAACTCAGGACCTCTGGAAGAGCAGTCAGTGCTCTTAACCTCTGAGCCACCTTTCCAGCCCCCACCCCCCTCAGCTTTTGTATTAGAGTAATACATCTTCACACAGTGTACAAATATCCCACAATACTGGGCCAGGAGTGTGTGCATGTAATTCCAGACATGCAGATCCCTGGAGCTTGCTGGCCAGTCAATCCAGCTGAATCAGACAGTTCCAGATTCAGTGAGAGAACTTGTCTCCCCAAGATAAAGTGGGGAGCAACTGGGATTGCTACATTGATCTCTGGCTTTCACATGCATGTGCATGCATATGAACTTGCACCTGCACACACACATTTGTACACACACACACACACACACACACACACACACACACACGTGTTCATGCTCATCCACACAAATCCAAGAGAAAAGCAATGAAAGAAAAAGGAGTAAGTTCCCTTTACTGCAGAAGTCTAGAATCCAGAATTAAGATTCTGTTCCCAGGATCAATCTGAAATAACAACCTCAGAGATGAAATGAGGTCAGGTTGTGGTAGAAGAAATAAAAGGTGAATATGATAAAATATAAAATGAGAGAATTAGATAGAAACTGGAGGTTAGATAGAAATTGGTTGTCCTTTTTTGCATTGGGAGTGAAGAAGCTACTTTGAAATCAGCGTTTCTTCACCATTTAAGAATATCACCCTTGTCAGTAGCCTTTCTAAAATCACCTCCCCTTCACCTTGTGACCCCTCCTCATGAAATTAAATAAGGATTAAATCTTCTTATGTGAAGTTCAATTTTGGAGTGCCATAAACAAGCTTAAAATGATGGGATTATATCTGAGATGTATTCCTCCCATCAGTCCCTACCTGGGGGCCATACTATCCCTTTAAAGAATGCATAACCTCAGTGGTTTCTGCATGCCTGTATTCCTATAGGAGTCTTCCTTTGCTTAGACAGTACATGCTCACTTTACCAACTGTAGATTTATGACATGTTTTCTTGATTTTAGTTGTACAACACCAGCACACCTACTCATCCACATAATTGCCACTACAATCATATCTAGCCAAGATTAATATAAATATCTAGTCACTGTTCAATGTTCTAAAGTAGTGAACTACTTTATATTAAATGTGTGTTTAACAGTCATTTCCTTTTCTACTTCACAAAGGTGTCTGTGTTCTATTAGTCATTCAGGGAGTGGCCTTTATATGTCAAACAATGAATACACTATGTGGAAATGAAATTTCTCCCTCCTGGAGTCTATATTCAAGTTCAGGTTTTCTTTATTTCTAAAGATGTCTACTGCAGCTAGTGTCAGGGCCACTATAAAATCGCCTGTCAGAATTCCCTTCCTTCGTACGCTTGGCTAGCCCTCTGAATCCTCGCCAAGGCATCCATGTTGCCGCAGGATGCCACTTACCTGTTCTACCTGCCAGACTGTAGCAGAACAGGCTGCCCTTCCCAGGCTGGACAATGTCTACTGACAGCAGCAGGATGGCCGTGACAGCAAGGCTAGAGCACACATGCACATACAGCCTTCCCCAGAACTTGGTTCATCCGGGCCTCATATTGTCTGAGTCTGGGTCACCTCTGCTGCTTTTATACCGGTAGCTCTCTGTTTATGTCAGCTCAGCTATAGACCTAGAATACAGCCATATAAAATAGGAAAAATAGGAGTGTGGTGGGAATTTTGGGTGGTGAAGCTGCCCGTGAAGTACCCATCCTGCTGTATGTAAGTAAGCCTAACAAACAAATTTATTTTTCCAAGCTTGATTTGTCAAGTTTTTCTTTGATCACTTCATGCTTCTTATTTGGGGTGAATAGATGTTGTCTTCTCAGGAAAGTCATGCAGTGTTTTCAAAACATGTGTCTCTTGGACATTTTCTTTACTGATTTTAGATGATTAGATCAAGAAAGAACCCCATGCATTCACTGAAGATACATGATACTGCTGAAAGACTGGGTATTGGTTTCTGAAAACAACTTACTGGTCCTAAGTCTTTTTTTAAAATGATATAATGGAAAGTTCTTTCAGCTTTTGGAGCCTTGGTTTACTCATTGAAAAACTGTTTATAACCATGTTGCAGAACCATGGCAGAGTGCCATTGCCAGTGTTTTCACCTAGTAAAGAGTTGGCATGCCATTGAAAGGAGCAGGTATATTTTTTTAAAGCCAATGTGAAAACTTAAAAGATTTAAGAAAACAAAACAAAACCCAACAACAACCCTTTCCTACCGTTACAAATGAGATACTGCCCAAAACAACAAAAAGCACAAAACAAAAACAAAACACCCACTCAGCGGCAGAAACAGAACTGTCCTTCATGATCAAGTATACAACAGCCCTGTGACTTTTTGGTTACTTATTTTTAAATCCTTTTGTCCTAACTATGATCAGGAAAGTCACATCAAGGCTCTTTTCGTGCTCTGAAGTACGTTAACTATTAGCCTTATGACTAATTGTAAACACTGTTAGGGCTTTTAAGTTTTACCTAAGTACTCATGGGTGTTAGCACATTAAAAAATTGTGGATATTAGGGCTAGAGAGATGGCTTAACAGTAAAGAGCACTTGTTCTTGCATAGGACCCCGGTTCCATTGCCAGCACCCAAATGATGGCTCACAACCATCATAACTTCAGTTCCAGGAGATCGAACAGGCAAGCACGTGGTGCACATACATGCACGCAAGCAAAGCATTCATACACATGACGTAAATATGTAAATACGTTTTGTTGTTGTTGTTGTTGTTTTAAAGAGTTGGTTGTGTTGTTTCACAGCTGATGTCAGATTCATGTGTCTGAGGGAGGGAAATAATTTCATGAAATCCAAGGCCACATAAATTGTGGCCTTCACCACCACTTGCACGGGGGATACTAACTGGAAATCTCACTCAGACTAGCAAGGTATTCTGCTCAACCCAGGCCGGTTCCCAGGCCCGGAGCCCAGGCTGAATCAGGCAAAGAGCGTTCCTCCGGGAGAAAGCACCACCCTCATGGGTCAGGACTGGAGGTGATTGGCAGGTGCAGATGGGGCGTGCACAGAAGAGTGAGCTGCAGGCGCCGGAAGTGACGAACCAGGAAGCGACTTTCTGCGCCCGAGTTGGGGGCGCGGTTTTGGAAAATAGTATGTCAGAGTGGAAGTCGTCGCTAGCCGGTTTCCGATCTGCGTCTAGGTACATTTATTTGTCACGAAGCCGTTTTTTGGCTCAGCGTCTCAGTGGCGTTCGGAATTTTCTCACAGCATCCTAGAGAACGACAAATCCAGAGAACGACAAATCCTGGACCCTGCTCACTCCTGAACGCAGCCCCTCAAAGCACTCTGCTCGGCTATTGGCTGGCAAGACTGTTCGCTATAATTCCGAAAGAAAGAAAGAAAAAAGAAAAGAAAAACACAAACAAAAAGCTTCCCAACAATTTTCTTGGACAACTTCAATCAGAAAAAAAGAAATGCCTATTTTTCCTAAGATATCTTTGAGACCCGAAGTTGAAAACTATCTCAAAGAGAGCTTTATGAACAAGGAGGTAGGTCATATAAATAGATATTTGCAACAGTTCAAGTACAACTTCTTGGGAAGCAGAAAGAAGACAAAAAGGCAATCTTTACAGCCTTGGTTTTTGACACTAGATTGTTAGAATGTCTTGCGTTGATTCTTACTGAGATAACATGAATATATGTGCTCGAACTTAGATGTCAGAAAAAAAGTGTTATGTGCTTACTAGTACACTTGTTACTGAAGGGAGAGAGAAATCAACAGGGAAAGTTCCCTGGCCACGACACTCTAGATTTAATGTAAATGATGGACTGGTTCTTTTAAAGCGCATGCTCTTGGACTCAGTTGAATGGGGGCACACTATGAGTGCCTCTTTAAGTGCTTTCAGTTGTTTGATTGTAAACCTCTACATTTTAGACTAAGCAATCTTGGTAGAGTGATTTGGTCTCGTTTTTAAGAACTGAAATCAGAGTCCAAGGAATCCTGTTACCCATCCAAACTGACCTAACTGTCAAACAACTAAAGCTCAGGTATAATGAAAGAAAAAGTCAGATTTAGATCTCGAAAGCTTGGTTTATTTATTTATTTATTTTATTTACTTATTGAGATAGGGTTCTGCACATGGCCCTGTCTATCCTGGAACTCACATCTTATACCAGGCTGGCCTCAGACTCACAGAGATCCGACTGCCTCTGCCTCCCGAGTGCTGGGATTACAGGCGTGCCCCACCATACCTTGATGGAAAGCTTTATTTTCGTATGAATTACCTTGAATTAATTCTCACTGTTAAAGCTTAATTTACTCTGAAAGTCACATAGACTTAAACGTACTTTCGAAAGTTGTCTTGGGCATCAAACTTAAGGGAAACCAACTACGTTGATTTGGCAGGCGAGTCTTCAAAAAAAGTGTCAATTACTTGTTACTGGATACACTTAACACAGAAGTTCCCAGTGAGTGTGGATTGCCTTCTAATGAAAGGTTCTTACATGTTCTGATCACCCTACCCTGCCACCCCTAGGCAACTTTGTTTTTTTTTTTCCTACATTTTTGGTTTTCTCGCAAAACTAAATCCACTTACACGCTTTTTATTTTTGAACATTATTGGAGCTGGGATTTTAAAACTGATTTCTATGTCTTATTTCCTGATTATGTTAAGAGGATAGACTATATGGAAAGAGAAAATATTTCATGTTTAGCTCAAGGGGCCCTATAAAGTGTGTGTTAAGAGAGGAAGGAATATTTAGCAATCATTTTCAGCAGTTTTATACCCAAAAGGTATATGAATTTTTTTTTTTTTAAAAAAGGAACTGTTGTCAAACAGTTTGGAAAGGAAAGAAATAATACCAAACAAAACTAAACCTTACATATGTTAAGACTGATGGATACACATTGAAATTGAAATCGTGTTTTTTTCATTTCAGGTTGTGTCTGCCTCAAGCAAACAAGAAGCAGAAAGGAAATTTGAAGCTCTGCTCATTCACTTGTCACACCCTCCGTCCTTCACAACTGTCAGAGTGAATACCCACTTAGCATCAGTTGAGTATGTCAGAGGTCTGCTGCTTGAAGAGCTTCAGAAGGTTTGTTCACCTGTAATACATTATGCAATCACACTTCTATACTCTTGCCACAGTGCGCTCCATCAAAATCCCATGAACAATATAATATTCCAATTTTTTTAAGCTTCTGAATATTTAGAGTTTATTATTTCATAATTTTTAAACATTCTTAGTGGAAGTGTTATGGAATAAGGAATATATTTTAGATATAGAGGTATTACCTTTTACATGCCTTTAGTGTTCAATTAAATCATATACCTCTATGATATGTTGACAGCATTTCAGTGGTACATGTCAATTAAGTATACACTATAACTGTACTTCTTAATATATTTACACTCAAAATAGAACCCTACTGAATAAAGAGATTTAAACCTTTGTGGATATTTCAGTTTTATAAATAAGGAAATTAAGTTATAAAATGTTAAATTGTCCGAAGGTTATAAGAGGTGAGGTTAGAATGGGCCTGGAACTTCTGAGTCTAAGTTTATTAGTACTTAGGCTGAGACTCTAAGCCCTACAGGCTTTATCATTAAAATATATGAAAACGTTCATTCTGATGTGTAAACCTAATCATATAATGAGCAGCATATAAATGATTAGGAGGGTTGCTTGTGCTTTAAGATGAGTTCAGAGATATGAAGATACCTGCTAAGTAGTTGTAGAATCATATGTGTTTTTAAAATAATTTTGGGGTAAACGAATGAGTTTATTGGGCATACTTATAGAGCATGGGTGAATGGTCCTTTTAGGAGAGTGGGCGACCCTGAACAGTTAGCTGCGTCTGCAAAGTCCCACCCCATGATGGGTGGTGACCTCACAGAAGCTGCATCATGGAGTCACACTTTCAGTTCACCACCTCAGGATTTTACTTTTAATTGTAGTTAATTGAATTAAACATATGTGTGTTGTTATAAAACCACCAAATTAGGAAGAATATGGTTTAAAAATTTTTAACCAATAGGTTTTATCAGAATTACTCATGTTCTAAGTGGAAACAATATTGTGAAGTGGCATTTTATAATTAAGCATAAAAGTAGTATTTGATTATGGTGTTTATATTGGAATCATATTGCTTATATTGTTACCTCTTTATTTTCAAGAGCTTTGTATTTTGTGTTATAACATTGTACCCTGAAATTTGTCTCCAAAGAGACATAAGGTTGGAAGGAAATTGACGGTGGAGGGATTTACTTATGAATTGCATATTGTAGTTATAAAATATTTGATGACAAATAACTGGTGGGTGTAAGCAGATCTGGTTCCATCTAATTCTCATATAAATTAAAAATGAGACAAACATGATTACAGATCCAATTGTGTATCACAAGCTGTTATCAGTGTAGAGTAAATACAGTAATTGGATGTTAGTCTGTTAAATGCCACTGGCATTGATTCAGTTGTCTCCTTTGTGTGTGTGCTTGTGTGTACATGTATGTATGTTTGCGGGGGGGAAGGTGCACAAGTGCATGTCTGTAAAGATTAGAGGTCAACCTTGAGCATTGTTCCCCAGGCGCCATCTACCTTATGTTGGAGATAAGGTCTCTCTTTGACATGGAGCTCACCACCTTCCCAGAGTTAGGATTACAAGTGTGTGCCGCCATACATGGCTTTTTTTTTTTCAACCCCAGCATAGGTTCTAGGGACCAAACTGAGGTTTTCGTGCTTGCGTGGCAAACCCCTTTCCAACTGCACCACCCCTCAGCCTCTTCCTTTTTTTTAAATCTCATCATCTTCGTGGCACATCTCTCATGTCATGCTCTTTTGGGGAATAGTTCTATAATTTCAGGTTGGACTAGCTGATGGTGCTATCAGAAGAACCGAGTAAGACTGAGGATCCTAACTCAGTCTTACTAACTCTGGGAAGGTGGTGAGCTCCATGTCAAAGAGAGACCTTATCTCCAACATAAGGTAGATGGCGCCTGGGGAACAATGCTCAAGGTTGACCTCTAATCTTCACCTCAGTGTTTGAGAACTCTGATTTTGAGTCCTAGCACTATAGACACAGACGGACAAATGCTCCACAAAACCCAGCTGTGATGTGTGAGTGTATGAAACTTAAGATGTAGTACAATAATTAAACAAAACATGAAGATGTTTCTTCGTGGACAGTGATGCTGTTGTTGAGAGCAAAGGCAGGCATAAAATATGAGCAGTTCCTTTAAGCAACCAAAAAATACATATTCACAGCATGCACATATACCTTTGGCTAAAAGGAAAGCAACCGTTTCCAGAGTATTGGAAGGTGTGTGAAATGCTGACGAATCCAGATTGCTTTCATTTCTACAACTGTGCTACTCTGGCATCCTAATCTCATAGGAACGGCATCGAAGGAGCTAAGATCTAAAGTGTCACTCTTGACTGGGTCCCTTTCATTATTGTTAAATTAAAAGAGAGGGACCATTGAGATGGCTCAGTGAGTTAGGGCACTTGTTGTATAAGCCAGAATTCATGTAAAGATGGAAGGAGAAAACCAGCTCCATAGAGTTGTCCTCTGACCTCTGCACACACACTGTGCCGCACGCACACCTACACTTACATACACAAAAATAGTAGTAGTAATAATAATAATAATAATAATACAAAATAAATAAAGCTGAGCAGGAAAGCCCAAACAGTTGGCACTCGATGGGAAACTGATAGGACAATTCCTAGTTCTAGAGTGAGAGAGGATCAGGAGTGTGAGATTGGACACTTCCTTCTTCTTCCACCCCAACTCTGCGTGTTCCAAGAACAGCTCAGATGGAAAAACACTTGGTGTTCTATGCTCACATTTCTCTGACCACATATTGGGATAATATCCCTTGGCTAGTGAGAAGGAATAAGCTGAGACCTTCCTACATCATAGTTGGTAACCTAAGATCGTGAGACCGCTGTAGAAAAGAGTGTTGTCATCTCTTAAAGACTTGTATAGAAATGTACAGGGTACCCCAGTGATTCCACTCCATGGCATCTACCTGAGAAAGTAAAAACGTGTGTTCACAAATTCATGGCTGTGAGTCTACATAGCAGCATTATGTGTAATAGTGAACGGGAGATATGATCCAACTAGTGACAGCTAATTAGAATATTCCTATGGTGAGATACTGGTCAGCAATATAAGTAGTTACTGACATGTACTAAGATGTGGATTAACCTCAAGACATGAAGTAAGAGACAAGATATCATATCTTGTATTACACAAAAGGTTTAGAAAAAGCAAATTATACAGACAGAAAGATGAGTAGTTGCCCAGGATGACAACAGGAAATGCTGGCAAATGGGCCTGGGAGACTTTTGTGGGGTGATGGAAGTGACCTGAAACTGGATTGGGGTGACGATTGTGCAGTTCTTTAAATGTACTGAAAATCTCTTAACATATATATGGAATGGGTGGATTTTATGACATATGAATTATACTTTGAAAGGCTATTTTAAAAAAGGGAGGGGTGCAGGGGTGGGATGGTTTGGTGGGTAAGGGTGGTGCTTGCTGCCAAGCCTGGTGACCAGAAACTGCATGGTAGAAGAGAGCTGACGAGGTCCCGTGACCTCCATGTGTACACCTTAGTATATGCGTTCCCTTCCCTTAGAGGCAAGGAAATGTCAAATACTTTTTTTTTTTTTTTTTTCGAGACAGGGTTTCTTTGTGTAGTTTTGGCGCCTTTCCTGGAACTAACTCTGTAGCCCAGGCTGGCCTTGAACTCACAGAGATCCGCCTGGCTCTGTCTCCTGAGTGCTGGGATTAAAGGCGTGCACCACCACCACCACCACCACCACCACCACCACCACCACCACCACCACCCCCAGCTTCAAATACATTTTTGTTATTAATTAAAACATTTAAAGGGTAGAGGAAAGAAACTGAAAGATATTGGGCAGTATACTTGGCTTGACAAAAACAGCTCGTTTGTGTTGTCATGAAAGGGAGTCACTTGTGTGACGTTTTCTTTCTGTATCCAGTTCACTTGTTCTGATAGGAAAGGAGAAGAAGTCTTGACGCGACAAAGACTCATCTCTATGTAAAATAATTGCTGTGGTATAAAGCAAGTAGAATCGCTGAACAGAAATACATGACAAAATTCATCTCCTCCTCGGAAATACCATGTTTACAGTAGTTTCTCTGTAAGGTCATCAAAACGGCGAAGCAGAGAGGGAGGAAGAAGGAAAGGAAAGGATCTGGCCTCAGTGAGAAAGGACTTACCATCCAGATTGTCCATCAGTCACCTGCTGGGTGTGGTCATAGTCTGAAATAGCCTTTGGAGGAAGTCAGGATGGTGTTGGCTTTGTGGACTTACTTTCTAAAATGTGGGATTTTTTTTCTCCTCAATTTAGAAATAATCTGGATTTGTACACTTATAATTGGTATGGATTCTGCAATGTGATGCACTTAGTTTTGTTATTACTCTTTCAGGTAGTATGGGGAAATTAATAAATGTGTAAATCCAAGCCATGCATAAACTTTTATCAAATATTTGTGTATTTCCCCCATAGACTACATAGAGTGCCTGTTCTCAAACCTGCTGTCTGCTCTCTACCATGCTGCTCAGAGGCTGCCCACTCAAACTTAGCCTGTAGTAGCAATATAGTGGCTCATATTCAGCAACATGTTTTCAAAGAAAAATAACCCTGACTTATAGTGTTTGATAATTTTACATGGTATAAACACTGGCATGAAAATTGATCTCAAACTTCTAGTGTATCCATAGAATTGGAAAGAGATGCCCACAATGAGTCTATGTAAGCTGTGCCAGTAACTTATAGCTCCAGGCCTTGTATGTATATCCAGTCTAAACAGCTAAGTAAGTATAATTGATTTTCAAAATCCTGACCTTCTAATGAAAGTACATTTTGATATCAAAAATGACATGGCCTCCAGTGTTCATGGTATATGTCATATTTAGTAATTTCAATCTTTAATGTCCTATTCTGAAACTTTTAAAATGACTTTCTCTGTGTGTATATGAGTTAGGATTTGATTATGTATCCAAGGCTCACCTGTAACTTACTGGGTAGCTTAGGTTTCGCTTGTATTCATGATCCTCCTCCCTCATCCTCTCCAGTGCTGGGATTACAGACGTATACCACTGTACCCAGCTTAAAACATGGTGCCTGCATGTGATTATGAGTAGAAATATGTTTTCTGAGTAAGTCACTTAAAATAAACATGGTTTGTGTTTTTAAAATTGAACAGTAAGCAAAATTGAATCCTGTAAAGAAGTCAGAACTGGGTGTGGTGGCCTGTGCCTGTAACTTCAGCTCCTACAGAATCTGAGACAGGAGGACTGAAAGCTTGAGGCAATTGTGGGCAATGTAGGGAGATTAACTCAAAATTAAAAATTAAAAACGAGCTCAGGGTACATCTCAGTGGTTCAGCACTTGCTCAGTATGTTTGGCCCCCAACACTCTTTCCCTCTAAAGTTAGGATAACATTGAATCAGAGAGGAAATACTTAGAGATGTGTTTACTTTCACAGTATTCCATGAAGTAGGGTGAAATAGGCCTAAATCAAGCTTCCTCTGGTGGGAGATGGTGGTGACACTGTGAAACTTGTTGCAATTTACCAATTGCACTGGGTTCTTTATCACCGTGTTCATGGTGACATGGAGAAGCCTGTGAGATTTACCGAGTGCACTGGGTGCTCTGTAACTGGGTGTGCTTGTTTTTAATAGCAATTCAGTGGATTCAGCATTCCTGTTCTTCGGCATCCAGCCCTCCCAGATGTCTTACTCATTCCTGTGACCGGACCAAGGTTTGTGGCTGTTTTCTTTTCCCTTTATTCTTCTAAATTAAAATTTCTCCCAAGATCTTTGCTTGTTGGTAGTATTGTCTGCATTCTTAAAAACTCCCTAGAAACTGGTAGTCACCAGCTTATAACCACATACTTCACATTCTGTTATGTACTATGCTAAAAGACTAGGACTGAGCCTGAGACCTTGAAATAATGCATCTTATATCTGTGTAGTACCATGATGGATGTTATTCTAACTTTTTAGAAGTTTCATTTGTTTACTTCTATTTTTTTTAAAACGGATTTATTTATTTTTATTTTATGTGTACAAGTGTTTGTCTGCTTGTGTATATGATACCATGTACATGCAAAGGCCAGAAGAGGGCATCAGATCCACTGGAGCTGCAGTTAGAGATGGTTGGAAGCTGCTGTGTGAATGCAGGACTGAACCTGGCTTCTCTACAGGAGCACCAAGGGCTTTTACCTGCTGAGCCATCTTCCCAGCCCGTTTACTTCTTTCTTTTTTTTTTTTAATTTGTTTTTTTGAGACAGGATTTTTCTGTATGTAGTCCTGGCTGTCCTGGAACTTGCTCTATAGACCAGGCTGGCCTTGAACTCACAGTGATCCACCTGTCTCTGCCTCTCCAGTGCTAGGATTAAAGGCATGTGCCACCACCACCCAACTACTTACATTTCTTATGAGATTCCAGCATTAAAATGTTTTTTGAGTTACAAAATAAATAAATACATAAAAAGTATTATATTTCATAATTGGGTTTGTAAAATTTTATACTTAACAATTATGTCAACTTATTTGTTACCTAGTTCTCCTCATTAACATATTTAGGAGATGTATTTTTGAAAATTGAAAAAGAGGCTTGCATATTATAATGAGGATTTCTTCCCAGGTAGTACATTAAAGTCCCTAATTATGCTATAAAATATTTAAACTTGAGTTATGGTAAATATAAAAATGCTCGTATTGCTAAAGCTTTGAAGTAGTTTGAAAGTAACAAAACAATGACTTTATAAATTATGCTTTGCTTGATCCATGCTATGAAATATGCAACCATTAAGATGGCAGGGTTTTGTGAAGCAATATGAGATGTTTATGATCTGTTAACTATTAAAAGCTAACTGCCTCACTTAGAATAATTATAATATTTAGCACTTAAACATAAAGCTATGCATTTTTGTTTATTGTATATAGAAAATGTCTATATATACCACATCTACCTATGAACAGTGGTTTATGCTAATGAGGTTGGATTCAGAGAAATGGAGACTTATTTATAGAATTTTTTTATTATAAACATGTATTAGTTTTGTAATTAAAATTTGATTTTACAGACTACACAGTTGAACAGAGGTGCAATTTATATACTCATTGTAGAGGCATGGTCTGTGTCTAGTTTGCTAAATGTTGCTATATATATCCAGCTGCCTAGCCAAGACCCAGTCTACCACAATGTACAGCACTTTGATCAGCTTGGAAAACTTTCTTGTATTCTTCTACCTTACAGGACAACCCATGTTGATTCTGCTTCTTAATTCTGAAGCAGTGGCTACAGTAGACGGTAATCACAGGCTATTTGGTTTACATTTTTCCTGTGGATGCAAAATTGTCGTTGATTAGCTTCAGCTTTTGGCTGTCTCATTATGTAATAATAATCTTACGTTCATTTAATTTTCTGTGTTGTTTTCTTTTCTCTCCTCACATACAATATGAGGTATGTAGATAGGTAGGCTGTACAGCCAGCACAGCCTGGCTTCCAACTCTCCATCCATTTGTCTCCGCCTCTCTGTGCTGGGATGCTAGGCATGCTATATATAGCACACCAAGTTTTAGTTTGTTGCTGTTAATGAGCAGAATTTAATTAGGGTTTTTACTTTATGGGAACTCAGACAATTTATCTGCAAGAGTGACTATTTAGAATTGTGTAAGCAGTCTCAGAGTTAATTCTCATGACGTGAGCTACTGTTCAGAGGCTGCTGCATGCCTTGGACATGAACTCCGTTTTAAAAGTGGCCCTTTGCCAATAGTATATTATGTAAGTTGTCTGTCTTCCTGCTTTGTTTTTCTGGTTTCTCTAGTGGGAACTAAAATCCTTTGCTGGCTGCAGGACTTGGGGTGGGGGGCTTCAGTAATTGATTAGAGCAGTACATGTGCATTGTATATATTTCATTAAGAGTTAGCAGTTCTTACCTGTTTCTAACTAAATTTGATTTCAGAAATTTTGCTGTCATTTGTTTCCTAAGTTTATGTTTTTATTGTTTTGTATTTTCATTGTTCTCTCTCTTTTTTTTGAGTTTTTTCTTAAGTGTATTTGAAGACACAGAGACATATTCGAAGTATTTCCCCTTTTGTGCACCCTTTGTTTTTTGTTTTTGTTTTTTGTTTTTTTTTGATTTTTTGAGGCAGGGTTTCCCTGGAACTTGCTTTGTAGACCAGGCTGGCCTTGAACTCACAGAGATTCACCTGCCTGTGCCTCCGAGTGCTGGAATTAAAGGCGTGTGCCACCACTACCTGGCTTTTGTGCATCCTTTTAATCTGCCTTGTGCTTATTAAGATTACTCTTTTGGTATCATGTAGGCACAGGTTCCTTGTTGCAAAAGTCTTCCGGCATGTCTCTCCTTTCTTTAATTGTTTTATGTGTATATGTGTGGGCCTGAGTGTGGAAGTCACAGGAGAACTTGCAGGAGTGAGTTCTGGGGATCGAGTACTTTTATCCACTGAGCCATCTTCTGTTCTCTCCTTAACTTTCCTGTTAACACTCCTGAAGGGTCTCATTTTACCAGAAGGTCTGAATTTGTGCTGTATGTAGGGCATGTAGGGGTTACAAAGATGACACATCAGTTGTTGAGTCTGCAGTCAGGGAGCTCTGGAGCAAGTCATCCTGTTAGGCTTCCCATTTAGAAGTACAAGGAAAGTGCCATTAGAGGTAGACTAGGGAGGTCTGAGATCATAGGGATTGGCAAATGTTTTATTTCAGTTAAAGATGATTAGTAATTAGTAATGGAGGAGATAGGGTGCACAAGGGTGTGCTGGATAAGGAGAGAATAAAAGCAAAGGCACAAAGACATGAAAAGATGTAGTGAGCCTTGAAAGTGCTCACATTTGACTACTAAGTTGGTTTTCAGAAGGGCAGGTGAAGTCAAGAAGTTGAGAGAGGCAGGCTAGGAAATGCAGAGGACTGTTTTGTTTTCACTAAAAGCATAGCAGCCAAAGACTGGGAATGAGGGTAGTGATTAGAGCTGCAGCTTAGGAACGACACTGGTAGAAGTTACTCATGAAATAGTGCATCGTGAAATGAGTTCAGTGGTTGTATTGTAAGCATTTAAAAATAAATGGGCCGGGCGGTGGTGGCGCATGCCTTTAATCCCAGCACTCGGGAGGCAGAGCCACGCGGATCTCTGTGAGTTCGAGGCCAGCCTGGGCTACCAAGTGAGTTCCAGGAAAAGGCGCAAAGCTACACAGAGAAACCCTGTCTCGAAAAACCAAAAAAATAAATAAATAAATAAATAAATAAATAAATAAATAAATAAATAAATAAAATAAAATAAAAAAATAAATGGGGGGAGTGTTGGAGAGATGGCTCAGCAGTTGAGAGTCCTGACTGCTCTTTCAGAAGACATGGGTTCAATTTCCAGCACCCACATGGAAGCTTACAACTGTCTGCAACTCCAGTTCCAGAGTATGGACACCCATGGCAAAACATCAATATACATTAAAAAAATGAAAAAAAAGAGATTTGTTAAAAAAATAAATGGAAAGTTTAATCAAACTGTTATTCTCATAGTAAAGGAGTTTTTGAAGTTTATTATAAATATAAATGTATATCCATATATTTAGCATTCATTGCATTTTTTAGATCAGGTTATAACTGAAATTGCAAGAAATCTTTGTCACAAGAACATGAATTGCAAAGCTGTAGACCAGCTAGGAAGTTATTACAGTCTTTTAGTTCTAATAATATAGTGAACTTGATAATCTGAAAAGGCTTTTGCTGTACACTTTTGGGAATCCTAAATAGAGAGAGTAAAGTGTTTCATAAAATGCAAAGCCAATAAAGAACATGAGTGAAAGCGAGGAATTAGTAAGAATAAACAGGACCAGCTAGAAGAACTTGAGCTAATATTAGGGAGCTGGGCTTTGGGAAAAGCTGGCTAATGGCTGGTTTTCCAAATGTATGGTTTTTGGTTTTAGCAATGGGTTAATGCTGGCAGTGAAGACTATCCAGCAGTCAGCTTAGGAAGAAAGTCTCTCATTGTAAGATCTAGATTTGAGGAAAAATCCTTCTGAGAATGCAGAATGGTTGCAGATCTGCCAGAGTCTTAGAGTTTTCTTCTGACTACTGCAGTTGTCTTAGAACCTTCAATCTGGGAAATTGCCACAGATGTTTGATTTTGTCAGTTCTTGAGAGGCATGGTGGAAATGAAGCCCAACTGTTCTGTCTTCACATGTTCTGAATCCATGCCACATACTTTTCACTTCACACTGTATTAGAAATCAACCCACCATGAGAAAACAGTATGTACAGTAAATGGCAGGGGAATTTCCCCAAAAACTTTAACAAATTAGATCTATCTGGTAGACACATAATGGCTTTCTTAAAATGATTAGGCATAAAAGACTTAAGAGGAAAAACAAGTTGATACAGAAATCAAGTATCATTGGAATTAAGCACTTGTTTCATAAGTTAAATTTAGACACAGCTTTCAAATGTATCTGTCTTGAGAAACCAAAAGGAAAAAAAAATTACTGAACTAGCTGATGATTCTGAGGACATTAACTACAGTGCAGCAGAGACAAAAAGCTTAGAAATATGAAAGCAAATTAACAGAAAGGAAAAGGCAGCCTGGGTTCCAGATGTAAAGAATAGAAATAATTGGTGAAAGACAGTAGTAAGAAAATGTGAGGATAGGAACTCTCCACAGTTGTGAAAGACAGCTTTAGGAACCACAGGCCTGAAGTCCCAAATGAAAAAAAAGCAAAATAAAACAAATACCAAAAAACTGAAAGCCTCCCAAAAATGTGTATCTAGACACTTGAGAATGAAACTGTGGAAGTTTGAATGTAATTGCCTTCATTGGCTCATAGGCACTATTAGGAGGTGTGGCCTTGTCGGAGGAAGTGTGTCACTGTGGAGGCGGGCTTTGAGGTCTCATATATGCTCAAGATACAGCCCAGTGCCTCCGACCACTTCCTGTTGCCTGCAAGTCAAAGTGTAGGGTACTCGGCTACTTCTCCGACACTGTGTTGCATTGTGATGATATTGGACTAAACCTCTGAAAATGTAAGCTACCCCAATTAAATGTTTTTCCTTTTATAAGAGTTGCCAGAAACCCTAACTAAGACAGAAACCAACACCCATCTATGCTGTAAAGAATAGATGAAGCAAACAAAGACAGAAGTTGGGAAATTGAGTAATGGGCTTAGGAGACCTATCAGATAGGCACAGCATGACTCTCACTTTGCAAAAGGGTTAGGATTGTGCAGTGTCTTAGTCTGTGTTATTGTAAATGCTGGAGATTAGGTAATAAAGAACACCAGTTTGCTTCCCATAGTTCTAGAGGCTGGCAATTCTAAGACCAAGGTGCTGACACCTGGCTTTCCTGCTGTAGCCTCATGTGATGGAGGGTATGAGCCTAAGTGAGAGGGAGCCCATTTCTACAAACCCTAGAGCAGCCTCCATCCATTCATGAAGGCAGAGATCCTATACTTATAATATTGTTATACTGAGAATTACATTTTATAAAAGGTGAACTTATGGAGACATCTGTAGACCATAGCTCTGAGCCTTCTAGTTTAATTATCTAGGTATATTTCATTCAAGACTGAGAATGAAAAGACCTGCTTTCATGCCAAGAATTTAAGCCATATATAGGCAATAAATATTGCTTGGTATTTGTTGAGTTTGGAGTGACTGTGGTTCATCTATGTGTAGTTATTTCTACATCAGTAGAAATACCAGTTCTAAATTTTGAAATATGAAATGCTAAGGATATTTTGCTGCTGTTCTTTGGGTTTTGGTGACTGGTTTCACTGTGGTGTTCAGACTGCTCTTTTAACAAGTTACCTTCCTGATATGTTGGGTCTCCAAGTCTCATAGCACTGTGACTAACCGTGGGTTAAGATTGCCAGTGGCTAGCATATGGGGTCAGTAATACATGGTGGCATGTTTTGAAGGTGGAGGAATAAGCCTCTTTAAGAAGTAGGCACAGAATGTGAATTTGTGGGACCAGGAAGGTGTGAGGTTGATAAGTGCTGTGAGATTTGGTCATCAACCATCTTAGGGGAAAGATGGGAAACACTTGGTTTACTCCACAGTGAGTGGTGGCAACACCTGAGAAATACCGCCAGCCGGAGACGTTCATTAGGAATGCAGTGCTCAGAACTGTTGAGTGTTGGTCAGGAGGAGTTTTCTCTGTTAGGAATGATGCCAGGATTAGTGGTGTGAGGAAAGAATGATCTGGATGTGAGAACGTGGACAACTGAAGGCTGAGCAGCAAATGAAGGAAGGATAACTTGTTTTCTTTTGTTTAGCTTAAAATATTCATAATTTACCATGCAACAATATAACCACTTTAGAAGTATTTTCATTCCTTTTGTATTATAATCCTTTCGGTTTTGAGGGCAGCAAAATCTATTTAACTCCTAATGCTGTTATGAAAACAGTATTGCTTGTTAAATGACCAGCAGCTTCTCAGGCCACTTGCCTTCTTTCCACTAGAGGGCCCTCTTTTTCTTTTTCTTTCCTTTTTTCAATTCTCTGTGTGTGTGTTGGGGGGGGGGCAGGTGGGGGTGGTCAGAGGACAACGTGCGAAATCAGATGTCTCCTACCACATGGACCCAGGGGTATGGAATTCAGGACCCCAGCCCTGGCCGCAGCTGCCTTTTCCTGCCGAGTCATCTCTCCTGCTGGCCTTTTTGTGTTTTCTTTTCTCAAGGGCCATTCTTTTACCTCTTCACCCCTGCTTTTTAAACTGCTGCTTTGTATGCATCTTTCTTTTTCAGCATTTTCTTTGTGATTTATTCAGGAAAATCAAGACTTAACAGGCTATGTATAGGAAGTCTTTTTTAATAATATTTTACTTTTTTAAAGTTTTATATATTTATACTGTGTGTATTGATCATATCCATCTACTACTATCTCTAGTGAAACATGTAAAAGCTTATGGCCCTAGAAGAATATTATTCTTTTTTGTGTTTAAATATTCCTAGAAAGAACATAGAAAAGCAACAGTGTGAAGTGACTGTTGGAGCACAGTGTGGCAATGCAGTATTGAGAGGAGCCCATGTCTACGTTCCAGGAATTGTGGCAGCTTCCAAATGTAGGTATAAGATTTGGGGCGCCCTACAATTCATGAGTGTGATCAGTTGGAATTTACATACATTAACTCTGCCTTTGTTATGTATTTCCTGTGGAGGATTTTATCCTCTAAAAATAAGTGTGATGGTTAATTTGAATTGTTATTGACACAACGTAGAATCATTTGGGAAGGGACTCAATGGGGGGATTGTCTAGATCCCCTGGCTTGTGGCATATCGGAGGTGGATTGTCATGATAATGTTAACTGGGGCAGGGAAGCTTGCCTGATATTGGCAGAATTCCTTAGGAAATGGGATCCTGGATTGTCTAGGAGTGGAGAAAGCAAGCTGAATGCTAGCTAGCATGTGTTCATTTATTAGTTGCTCTCTGCTCCTGACTGGATGTAATGTGACTAGCAGCTTCAAGTTCTTGCTGCCTTGATTTCCCCACAGTGATGGACTGGAACCTGGAACCATGAGCCATTGACCCTTTCTCTTAAAGTGGCTTTTGTCACAGCCATAGGAAGCAGAACTTAAGACAATTAGGCATCCACATAAAGCTTTTTGTCACTGTTCTGCTTTTCCACATGAGAGCCATTATGGTGATATTTCTCTAGGGAACAGAGAAATATAGAATGTAAAATGATAGTGAAGGAGACTGAATGTTCATAGTTAAGAGCACTTGTTGCTCTTGCAGAGGACCAGAGTTCCCTTTCCACTATGTCAGGTTGCTCATAACTGCCTGTAACTCTCCCTCGTACACATGGCACAAGCATGGATGCGTATGTGCACAGACATGTTTTTACAAAAGGTAGTGAAGCTCCATTCTCTGTTCCTGGCTTCACTGCCTTAAAACCGCTATCTAGTCCCAGGATATTTATCTGGGTGACATCCAGAATCCTAGACAGTGGGATGAACTTGATATTCTTCATGGGTTCACTTTGGTGATTTTGAATTAAATGTGCTTTGTTGCTTCAGTGGGACCTTATTTGGGCTTGTATCAGGAAGCACTAGTTTAGATCTATTATAGACGTGTTCAGTTCCTGGACCTCACCCACCGTGTGTATGATGATCTGGAAAATGATTGCTAGCTGGCCTGATTGCTAGCATGGCCCTGGATTCTTTTTTAGTGTACATATTTGTTGAATCTTTTTGTAGGCAACTTAGAATGTTGAGTCATGATACTAAGACTTATATAATAACTTTTACTTAGTATTAGATTTGGGGGAAATAAGTCATATAGATGATACTTCCTGTTTAGTTGAAGATTTAGGTCAATGGTTTGAGTACCATTTCTGTGTTTGTAATGAAAATCACTTGTCCATTTAGATGTTAGGGAATGTTTAAAAGCTAAGAGTTGAGTTGCTGTTGAGGATTATGCTGAGGTAATGAGCCAGTTTGGATTGTTTCTTGTCCATAATTGATATCTCTACAGATAACCATTTTAGCTTGAAGGATTTTTCACTAGTCTGCCAAAGCATGGATTAACAGTCTGATTTTCTTCTTTAACTTAGTTATGAAAGCTGGAGATGTTATTTCCGTATATTCTGATATTAAAGGGAAATGTAAGAAAGGAGCCAAAGAATTTGATGGAACTAAAGTATTTCTTGGAAATGGAATTTCTGAACTAAGCCGTAAAGATATCTTCAATGGGATACCCGATCTGAAGTATGTCATCGAGCTCTGTTGGGGAATAGCATCCTTTCTGTGGTTCAAAAAGCTCTAAAGAGTGAAAAGGTGTATTTTGTTTTACTACATAAATTTTTAAATGACTTCAACTGGAAAAAATGAGCTGATATTTCCATGATTTGTGGAAAGAGCTCTTTTTTGGTCAAAAAGGGTAAGTGGATTAAAAACCAAAGCAGTAGAATGTGGACAAAGCTCAGGGATAGGGTGCAGTGCTGCTCTGCCTGAGGCCCTAGTTCAGTCCTCAGCCATACAAAACAAAGCAAAAAGCCCGGGCAAGTGACTGATCACTGTAATTGTTTAAGAATTTTACTTTTAGATTTTAATTGTTTAAACTTTGAGGAACAGTACTTATTTTAATACAGAATTAGATTACTTACTTTTTCAAACATTCTCATTTTATCAAAAAGTTTAATTTTAATGTAAATCAAATATAAAAGAATTATTTTAAGCAAAAGTAAATTAGACTTGAAATGTAGCACTCGTGAATGTTTGTCGTCAAAACTAAATGTTTCAATTTGTTCAAGCCACAGTGAAATAGAATTAGTTCTAAATCATATCTGGATGTTGGTTGCACTAAGTAGATTGAGGCCATGAACAAAGGAGGCCCCGCTTTGCTTTCTTCAGCTTGTTTTAGGAGTGCCGTGGAGCGCCATTACTCCAAAGTTGGCAGCTGGCACACAATGCTGAGCACTGTGAATTGAGCTATTTAGAAAGGGGCCAGAGCCCTCATTCCTGGACAGTTTGTCACATTGGAGCAGTTTTCCTATGTGAATGAAATCAGTTCTCCTGAAGAAACAGATGATTAGCCTCTTAAGGTCTAAGAAAGAAAAACTTTGCAAGTGTCTAGAACCTGGTTTTATTCTCCTTGGAATGTTTTGTTGATAGAGTTATGTGTCTCTGTGTCTGTAGTAGGAAGTTGATAGCTTTGACTGCCCACTTTAGTTGATGAGTAATAGAGTGCTCCTCAGCCTCTCATTTGATGCAGTGTTTCTAGTGATGTGCTGAACTGTGTTTGCTTTTCTAGTGGGAGTAAAAGAGCCTGTCGGTTCTCTCTGCCAGTGCTCGTGAGCTCTCTCCCGCTTTGATAGTTATGGCACACGCCTCTCAGGTGCAGTGTTTGTCTTTATGAATCACTGTACATCATGCCCTTCCTGTTCCCAGCCCTTCCTGTCCCAGAAGCTCCACTGTCACTAGGGAAATGGAACAGAGGTAGAAAAGGTCAACTGGGGACAGTATCAGTACTGGGTATACTGGGTGTGCTGGGCAGCTTTTCTTTAAAAAGATAGGGTAGAGCAGGGTCCTGCCTTTGTCAGTGCTCAACATCAGCCTGAGTGTCGATATTTTCCCTGTTTGTGCTACCAGAAAGAGTAGAACGAAGCAATAAGGATTAGGTCTTGTTTCCTTTTTAATTTATTGACCTCTTTAAAGGAACTCGTGTGCTTACTAAAATAGTTATGTAACTTTATTTGTTTATTTATTTATTTGGATTACCTCTCCTATAAAATAAAAAGCAATCCACAGGACTATGTAATTTGTTGTTTGCTGTGGGATGGTCTGTATGTCAAGTGTGTTGCTGATTGGTCAATAAATAAATCACTGATTGGCCAGTGGCCAGGCAGGAAGTATAGGCGGGACAAGGAGGAGAATAAAGCTGGGAAGTGGAAGGCTGAGTCAGAGAGACACTGCCAGCCGCCACAATGACAAACAGCATGTGAAGATGCCGGTAAGCCATGAGCCACGTGGCAAGGTATAGATTTATAGAAATGGATTAATTTAAGCTGTAAGAAAAGTTAGCAAGAAGCCTACCACGGCCATACAGTTTGTAACCAATATAAGTCTCTGTATTTACTTGGTTGGATCTGAGCAGCTGTGGGACTGGCAGGTTATAGAGATTTGTCCTGACTGGGCCAGGCAGGAAAACTCAAGCTACATTGTTAAATAAAAGAAGTCTTAAAAATGAAGAACAGTTTATATTTGATGTGTCATAGTGGGTGTTCCTAGAAATATATACTATATAACTTATACAGACTAATGTTTAATTTCTTACTTTTTAGAGGTATAGGCATAAGAATGACAGAACCCATATATCTCAGCCCTTCATTTGACAATGTTCTACCCAGTTACTTATTTTTACAGGTGAGTAAAGTAAAAATTGAGTGACATTGAATCACTCAGATAAATTATTAGAAATTATTTTTCTTTTTTATTGATATTCTTGTGGTCTCTTCATATTCTGACCTACCATTGTCAAATACTAAGACAGTCTTATGAGCACTCTTGTTTTCTTTTCCTATATTAATTTTAATACAGTTATTTAATCCTCAATGTCCAAAGGTGACTGCTTTTCATCTCAGAATGTTAGTCAGAAGTACTGATGTGCAGCTGTGGGTTCTAGCTGTAAGAGTAATATGCCAATGGTTTGCTGCTGGCAGGTTTTGTCAGGTTGTTGATGAAGTGCCGTGACATCATGAGCTCTTTTCAGTTTTTGGCTTCTTAAGAACATTCACAGACATCAGCTCATTTCAGTGCTGTTATTCTTTTGTGAAGTAGAAATACTAGACTAGATCTGTTGGGGTTCTTGGTCAAGTCACACTGCTAATAACTGGCAGCATCTGAAATTAAAGCCAAACCCAGGAGCTCCATGCTTTCTTCTCTTCCCAGTATGAAGCTCTGGGAGAAACAGAAAGAGTTTGCTGTCACTTAACCTCCTCAGGACCCACAGCTTTCTGCCTACTTGGTTGTGAATCACTTCAGGTGATTTTGTTTGATTGCTTTCACTTGGTGGTTATTTGCCAACACACCCATGACTCACTGTGGGTGTTTTCTGCACACCTTCACATTGTTAATAATGAAAGAAGTGTTAATTTTCGCTTTGGTAATATAAAGGACCACAAGCCTCCTCATCATATAAGTTAGTTTAGACTTTGGAAAGGAGAAATCCATGTAGTACAGACTTCTTTTACATCTCTTACTGTTATACCAACTTCAGCTACCTTCCCTCATTTGGGACTTTATATTCTTTTTTCAGTGTATGTATGTATGTATGTATGTATTTATGTGTGCATTGTGGGTATGTGCTCCAAGTGCAGGTGCCAAGAGACCAGAAGAAGGTGTTAGAGCCCCGCAAGCTGGAGTGGGGGTGATTGTGAGCTGCCTAATGTGAATGTTGGTAACTAAACCCAGCTCCTCTGCAAGAACAGTACACTCTCTTAACTGCTGAGCTGCATCTCAAGCCCCCTGGATTTCCAACTGTAAAAACAGCTCAGGGATGGTTATAAAATATAAATCACATGACAATTTGTGATCCATAATATCCATTCATGCCACAAAGTTATTGTTTGTCATTCTGTAACAAAAGAATTAGACCACTGCTGGACTAAAGCTTTTGTATCTGAGGATAGAGTGTAACTTTTCTCATTTTCTTAGTGGAAACTGTTTTATTATATATAATATTACAATATTATATGTAACTGGTCATTGATTGGCTAGTGAAGCTGACTAAAAATTATAATAATGATTGCAGTTAATGTGTACTGAGTATTTACTTATGTTCCACAAGTGTTTCATATATACTTCATGGAACATTTAAAAATCTCTAAGGTCATCGATAATGGAACAGAGGCTTAACAAAGTAAAGTATATGGCAGGCAGTGGGCTAAATGCTTGCCTCGCTGACTGTGAGACAGACAGAAAGAGCAAAGCCAAAATTTGAACCTAGGTCTTTGAATCAAACTTGTGCTAGTTCTTTAGACATGGCTCCTGGAGACCTACACACACATTAGTACAGGGCTCATTTAAGATGCAGGCCATAGTCCAGTCTGAGCTGGAATGGAGGCTCTAAGTCAGCAGTTCTCAACCTATGGGTTGCGACCCCTTTGGAGGTTGCATATCAGGCATCTTTGCCTATTTGATTTTTACATTATGATTCATAACAATAGCAAAATTATAGTTATGAAGTAGCAATGAAATAATTTTACGGTTGGGAGTCACCACAACATGAGGAACTGTATAATAAGGAATGCAACATTAGAAAGGTTAAGAACCACTTAGAGTCTAAGCAATTTCTATGTTTCCTAAGTGTTCTAAATGCTGTTTTTATGGCTTTGTGGCCAGAGTTTAGTTGGTCTAAAAACATTTATTGATCTTTTTCTATCAAATTTCTCTTTACAAACTAGTTCAGATCTAGCAGATTTTTTTCAAGTGAAAAAAAAATTCTATACAATATATTTTGATCATGTTTTTCCTCTCCAGCTCCCAATTTCTCCCAGGTTCCCCCCACCTCCATACCCTGCCCATCTTTATGTTCTTTCTCTTTCAAAAAACCCAAACAAAACACCAAGCAAAAACAACAATAAACAAGAACAAAACCGAGAAACATACCCCTAAAGAAACCCACAAAACAAGCAAGCAACAGATCAGTAAGACACACACACACACACACACACACACACACACACACACACACACACACCACACACTTTAAAACAAAGCAAAATGAAACAAGAAGTCCACAGAAATACCATTGAGTTTGTTTTGTGTTAGCCAACTACTTACTCCTGGGCATAGGGCCTGCCATGGTATGTGATTTAAAAATACCCGATGAGACTCTGTTAGAAAATTAATTTTCCTTTACCAGCAGGTATCCATTGCAGATAGCTTCTTGGTTAGAAGTGAGAGCCCATGTCCACTTCCTCCTCTCAGTGCTGGGACCCTGTCAGTCTTGAATCTGTGCAGGTCTTTTGTGTGCCACCACACTCTCTGTGAGTTCATATGTATATCAGTCCTGTTGTGTCTTGAAGAAACTTTCTGTGGTGTTATCTCTCGCTCTTACAGTCTTTCTGTCTCCTCTTTTGCATAGAATTTTGAGCCTTGAGGGCTTTGATGAAGACATCTATTTAGGAATAAGTGTTTGAAAGTTGCACAGTGTCTTCACACTGACCAGTGGTGGCTCTCTGTTAATTTCCATCTATGCAAGAAGCGTCTCTGATGAAGGTTGAGCCAGGCACTGGTCTATGGGTATAGCAGTGTGTCACTATGAGTTCTTTTATTATTCTGTTCCTTTAGCAGAAAAATAGTATTTATTAGTATTTATATATCTCTAGGTCCATGATCTAACTCAGGTTCTTGGCAAGTTTAGTAGTGTTAAGTATGGGTCCCATTTTATGGACTGGGCTTGAAATCCAATAAAAAATTAGTTGGAACATTTGTGCCATTTTTGCACCAGTGTGTCTTGCAGGCAGGTCAGTGTTCTAGGTTGTAAGATTTGCAGCTGGGTGATATTGATGATTACCTTTCTCCTTTAGTAGCATACAGAGTACCTTCCAGCACCATGACTGCTAGTCAGTGGAGGTGAAGCTTCTAGTTAGGTACTAGCTTGTCTTCTCAATTATTCGATGACATATGTAAGAGTTGTTGTCTTAGTTAGGGTTTCTGTTGTCGTATGTGATATGGGCTTCACTGCCTAAGCTTGGCTGTCTTGAAACTGGCTCTGTAGACCAGGCTGGCCTCAAACTCAGAGATCCACCAGCCTCTGCCTCTGGAGTGCTGGGATTAAAGGTGTGCACCACCACACCCTGCTCTAAGCTTTTATTGAATTCCTTTTCACAAGTTGGAAAATTAGGTGGGTGACATCTTGCCCTGAGGTCACCACTCTCTTTATTCCATTTCTTAATCTGTTTGTCTCCTTGATCAGAGGATTTAGCTCCATTCCTCTTCCTGGTGCTCCCTTTCTCCTCAAATTGTACATTTCATTTTTTTCCCTGCTCAACTTGTTCCTTTTCATTATAAATCTTTATAAGCATGAACACTAATAACCACATGACAGAGTCTGTACTAGACTGTTTGAGATTTCCTCTGCCAACAAAATTAATCCAAATCTCTTCACTTTAGCCTCAGACAGACTCTTCAGACAAGGGCAAAAGCAGCCATATTCTTCACCAAAATATCACACAAACAATCTCTAGGTCCTCACAGTTCAAATAACTCCCAGTACCACTTCCATGCTCTTGCTATTATGGCCCATAAAGAAGTGCTTAAAGCATTCCACTGCTTTGCTAACCCAAACACCCGAAGACCAAATTCTTCCAAACAAAAGCATGGTCAAGCCTATCACAGAAATACCCCAGTTCCTGGTACCAACTTCTGTCTCAGTTAGGATTTCTATTGCTGTGAAGAGACAACATGACCATGACGATTCTTATAAAGGAAAAGATTTAACTGGAGTGGTTTACAGTTCAGAGGTTTAGTCCCTTATCATTATGGCAAGACATGGCAGCATGCAGGCAGACATGGTACTGGAGAAGGAGCTGAGAGTCCTACATCTTGATCTGCAGGCAACAGGAAGTAAACTGTGACACTGTGCATAGCTTGAGCATAGGAGACCTCAAAGCCCACCACCTCAGTGACACACTTCCTCCAACAAGGCCACACCTCCTAATAGTGCCTCTCCCTTTAGGGGCCATTTTCCTTCAAACCACCACAGTTATCTTCAGCAATAGCGCTTTACCATCAGGTTGTAGAAAACAACCAATAGCCTTGGCAAGAGTCTGTGATGTTTGGGAGTTCCTGTAGAGACCCTTTGGCAAAGGACATGACAAGAAGTAACCCATCCCTTACACTGGATGTTTTACTTGGTGGCATAAGCTACCTAGTTGGGGCATTGTCTCCCTTGTATTTGGTGTCACCATTTAGATTCCTTTCTTATATGTGTCTATCTTAGGAAGCTTCTACAGTAGGTTTCTATATGGTATTTCAAAAGCCTTTTAGTGTTAGTTGTCCCTCCCCATGTCTCTGCCTGTACCCTTCATGCTGATCTCCTTCCCTATTTAATTATCCTATTCACTTTTCCTTTATCTCTCTATAACACTATATTCTGTTTCCCTTCCTTGGAAAGCCTTTCCCCTCTCCCCAGTCCCTTATAAGATACCTAACCTCTGTGTTATTTGTTTTGTAGCATACATTTCAAAAGCTTAAAAGCTAATATCCACGTATAAGAGAAAACATAGACTATTTATCTTCTGGGATCTGAGGTTCCCTCATTCAGGATGATTTTTTTTTTCCAGCTTTATTCATTTATCAGATGGACATCTAGGCTGTTTCCAATTTCTGGTTGTTATGAATGGAGAAGCATCTCTGTAAGTGGGATGTAGAGTCCTTTGGCTGTATGCCTGAGAGTAGAATAGCTGGATCTTGTGGTATGTCAATTTTCAGCTTTCTGAGGAACCTCCATACTGATTTCCATAGAGTGTGTACTAGTTTTCACTTCCACTAGCAATGAATAAGTGTTTCCTTCTCCCTGCATCCTCACCAGCGAGTGCTGTCATGTGTTCTATTGACCTTGGGCACTGACTTGGGTAAGTTGAAGTCTCACAGTAGGTTTTTTTTTTTTTTGTTGTTGTTGTTGTTGTTTTCCCCCCGAGACATAGTTTCTCTGTGTAGCTTTGGAACCTGTCCTGGAACTTGCTCTGTAGCCCAGGCTGGCCTCGAACTCACAGAGATCCTCCTGCCTCTGCCTCCCAAGTGCTGGGATTAAAGGCGTGTGCCACCACCGCCCGGCTGTCTCACAGTAGTTTTAATCTGCATTTCCCTGATGGCTAAGGGGATTGAACATTTCTTTGTGTTTCTCAGCCACTTGGTGTTTCATCCTTTGTGAATTCTTTGTTTAGATTGATACCTGATTTTTTAAATTGGGTTATTTGTTTTCTTTATGTTCAGTTTTTTAGTTCTTTGTATATTCTAGATGCTAGCCCTCTCTTAGATGTGTCTTTTTCCATTCTGCAGGCTGCTGCTTTGTCCGAATGATGGTGTCTATGGCTGTACTGAAGCTTTTCAGGTTCATGAGGTCCCATTTATTAATTGGTCTTAATGCCTGTGCTATTGGTGGCGTGTTCAGAAAATCCTTTCTTGTGCCAATGAGTTCAAGACTATCCCCCACTTTCTCTTCTATCAGATTCAGAGTATCTGGTAATATGTTGAGGTCTGTAGTACATTTGGAGTTGAGTTAGAGGCAGGATGATAGATGTGGATGAATTTTCATTCTTCTACACGCAACCATACAGTTTGACTAGCACCATTTGTTGAAGATGCTGTACTCCTCCAGTGTGTATTTTTGGCTTCTTTATGAAAAACAAGGTGTCCATAGGTGTGTGAACTTACGTCTGGATCTTCAATTCAATTCTTTAGATAAACATGACTGTTTTTATGCCAGTACCATGCTGTTGTTATTATTATAGCTCTGTAGTCCAATTTGAGATCAGCATAGTTTTACCTCCAATAGTTCTTTATTATTCAGCATGTGTGTGTGTTTCCATATGAAGTTTAGAATTGCTTTTTCAACTTCTGTGAAAAATTGTATTCCAATTTTTATGGGGATTACATTGAATCTATAGATTGCTTTTAGTATAATGGCCATTTTCACATTTATTAATACTTCCAATCCATGAGTATGGGAAATCTTTCCATCTTCTGGTGTCGTCTTCAATTTTTCTTTCAATGTCTTAAAGTTTTTATTATACTTGTTCACTTTCTTGGTTAGAGGTTTCCCAATTTATTTTATTTATTTATTGAGGCTTATGAAAGGTGTTGTTTCCCTGATTTTTTTTTTCTCAGCTTGTCATTTATATATAGGAAGGCAGCTGATTTTATGTGTTAATTTTGTACCCTGCTATTTTCTTGAAAGTGTTTATCAGCTCTAGAAGTTTCCTGGTGGAATTTTTAGGCTTTTTTTATGTGTAAAATCATTTCATCTGCAGATAAAGATATTTTGACTTGTTCCTTTCCTATTTGTATCTTCTTGATATCCGTCAGATGTCTTATTGTTCTAACTAAGACTTTAAGGACTATATTGAATGGGCATGGAGAGAGTAATCTTGTTCCTGATTTTAGTGGAAATGCTTTGAGTCTCTGTTTAAGTTGATGTTGGCTGTAGGCTTGCTGTAAATTACCTTAATTACATTGAGGTATGTATATTCCATATTTTGCTAGGACTTTTGTCGTGAAGCGATGTTGGATTTTGTCAGAGATATTTTCTGTATCTAATGAGATGGTCCTGTGGTTTTTGTCTTTTGGTATGTTAATGTGGTGGATTATGTTTATTGATTTACATAGGTTGAACCATCTCTGTCTTAGGGATGAAGCCAACTTGATCATGTTAGAAATCTTTTTGATGTGTTCTTGGATTAGGTTTGCAAGTACTTTATTGAGAATTTTTGCATCCCTTTGTGTTCATAAGGGATATTGGGCTATAATTTTATTTTGGTAGGATCTTTGTATGGTTTGGGTATCAGGATAATAGTGGCTTCACAAAAAGAAGTAGGAAATGATCCTTCTGTTTCTTTTTTGCAGAATAATTTGAAAAGTATTGGCATTAATTGTTTTTTGAAGGTGTGGTAGAATTCTGCACTGAATCCAACTGTTCCTGGATTCCTATGGTTCTGAGACTTTTAATTGCTGCTTCTGTTTCACTAATGCTTATGAGTCTATTTAAGTTGCTTATTTGATCTTTATTTAAATTTGGTAGGTTATATATCAAGAAATTCTTTGATATTTTTTCAGTTTTCCAGTTTTGTAGAATACAGATTTTTAAAGTATGTCCTATGAATCTCTGAAATTCTTTGTTGTCTGTTGTAATGTCCCACTTTTCATCTCTAGTTTTATTAATTTGGATCTTCTCCCCGTTAATTTTAATTAATTTGGCTTGGGGGTTGTCAATCTTGTTGGTTTTTCTCAAACTCTTCATTTTTTTTCTTATTTCATTTTATTGATTTTAACACTGAGTTTGATTATTTCTTGCCGTCTGTTTTTGTATGTTAGGTTTTCTTGTTGTTGGGCGTTCTGGTGTGTCTCTATATCACTAATGTGACATCTCTCCAGATTTTTGATATAGGTACCTAATGCTATGAACTTGACTCTTAGAACTGCCACCATTGTGCCCCACAAGTTTGGGGTGTGTTGTGTATTCATTTCCATTTGATTCTAAAAGGTTTTTCATTTCCTTCTTAATTTCTGTCTTGACTTATTTTTTTTCATTTGGTAGTGAGTTAAGTTTCCACAAGTGTATATACTTTCTGTTGTTTGTGCTGCTGTTGATATCCCGCTTTCATCCATGGTGGTCGGATAGAATCATGGGCATTATTTCAGCTTTCTTATATCTGTTAAGACTTGTTTTGTTTCCGAGTGTGTGGTCAATTTTGGAGAAAATTCCATGAGGTGCTGAGAAGGTATATTCTTTTGTGTTTGGGTGAAATGTTCTGTAAATATCTGTTAGATCCATTTGGTCTATAATGTCAGCATTTCTCTATTTAGTTTTAGTCTGGATGACCTGTCTATTGTCGAGAGTGGGGTATTGAAGTCACCCACCCTTGTGAGGGTCAGTATGTTATTTTAGCTGTAGTATTGTGTCTTTTATGAATATAGGTGCCCTTGTGTTTGGTACATAAATGTTTAGAATTGCAATATTCTTAGGGTATATTTTCTATTTAATGCATATGTAGTCTATTTCCCTATCTCTTTTGATTAGTTTTTGTTTGAAATCCATTTTGTTAGTTATTAAATTTGCTACACCTGCTTGCTTCTTGGGTTTGCTTTCCTAGAATTTCCTTTTCCATCCTTTTACCCTGAGGTTATGTCTATCCTTGATGATCCTTGTTGGATGAAGCAGAAAGGTGGATTGGTTTTTTTTTAATCCAATCTGTCAGGCTGTGTCTTTTGACTGGGGAATTGAGACCATTAATATTGAGAATTATTAATGGAGTTTCTTGATTCCTGTTACTTTGTTTTTCTGGTGTTCATTTTTTTCCTTCTAATTTATTGTTATAGAATTGTTTATTCCTTGTGTTCTCTTGGGTCTAGTTAACCTCTTTGGACTGCAGATTTCCTTCTAGTGCCTCTGCAGAGCTGAAATGATTGATGGAAATTGCTTATTTTCGTGTCTCTGTGTGTGTATATATGTGTGGAATATTTTTCTTTATCAGTTGTGAATGGTAGTTTTTGCTGCGTATGGTATCTGGACTGGTATCTCTAGTCTCTCAGTTTGTAGAACATCTGTCCAGGCCCTTCTGGCTTTTGGAGTTTCTATCAAGAAGTCAGGCATTATTTTTATTAATGGTCTTTAAATGATTATTATTATTATTATTTACATCCTGACTGTAGTTTCCCCTCCCTGCTCTCCTCCCAGCCCCTACCTCCCACCTCTTCTCTTGCCCCCCCATCTACCCCCTCCTCTGTTTCGATTCAGAAAAGGGCAGGCCTCCCATGGATATCAACCAAACATGGCATATCAAGTTGCAGTAGGACTAGGCCACCTCCCCTTGTATTAAGGCTGGTCAAGGTGACCCCGTATGAGGAATAGCACCCCAAAAGCCAGTAAAGGAGTCAAAGACAGCACCTGCTCCCACTGTTAGAAGTCCCATAAGAAGACCAAGCTATACGACTGTCACATATATGCAGAAGACCTAGGTCAGCCCCATACAGGCTCCCTGGTTGGCGGTTCAGTCTCTGTGAACCCCCATGAGCCCAGGTTAGTTGATTCTGTGGGTTTTCTTATGGTGTCCCTGGCCCTTCTGGTCCCTATAATTCTTCCTCCCCGTCTTCCCACAGGATTCCAAAAGCTCCACCTAATGTTTGACTATGGATCTCTGGGTCTCTGCATCTGTTTCTGTCAGTTGCTGGATGAAGCCTCTCTGATGACAATTGGCTAGGCACCAGTCTGGTCACAGGAGATGGCCAGTTCAGGCTACATATCTGCTATTGCTACATTTCTAAGCTGTGATTATCCTGGGAGTTTCCCTTGCACCAGATTTTTACCTGACCCAGAAATGCTCTTTCAGTACTCTCCTCCTCCATCCTTGCCCACAACCTGATCACTCATGATCTCATCCCCACCCACCCTCAGTCTACTCATGAAATCTCTTTTAGTTACCCTTCCCAGGGAGATCTGGAGCTCTTCTTGTTGCTTAGCTTCTCTGGGTCTGTGGACTGTAGCATGGTTATCCTTTACTTTACAGTTAATATCTAATTATAAGTGAGAACATACTGTGTTTGTCTTTCTGGGTCTGGATTATCTCACTCAGGATAATTTTTTTCTACTCCCACCCATTTGGTCAGGTGTTATTCTAATGGACCTGCATTATATGTGACTTGGTCTTCTTCCCTTTTGGCATTTAATATCCTTTGTCGTGTACATTTAGTGTTTTGATTATTATTTTTTCTGGTCCTATTTAGTGTTCTGCATGCTTCTTGTACCTTGATAGGCACTTTCTTCTTTAGATTGGGGAAATTTTCATCTATGGTTTTGTCAGAAGTATTTTCTGTGGCTTTGATCTAGGTTTGTTTTTTTTTTTTTTTTCCTCCTTCCTCTTTCTTCCTATTCATGGGTTTGGTTTTTTCATAGTGTCCCAGATTTCCTGGCTTTATTTCTGGATTTTATTTATTTATTTACTTATTTGGTTTAATGTTTTCTTTGGCTGAGTTGTTCAACTCCTACGTGGTCTTCAATCCTGAAACTCTATCCGTGTCATGTAATCTGTTGTGAGGCTTACCTCTGAGGTTTCTGTTTGACTTCCTAAGTTTTTCATTTACAGTTTTTTCAGTTTGTGTTTTCTTTAGTGATTCTGTTTCTACTTTCATGTCTTGAAATGTTTTCATTATTTCATTCAACTGTTTATGTCTTCATTAAGACAATTGTTCATATCCTTCTTAAGGTCCTTGAACATATTCATAACTTATATTTTAAAGTCCTTGTTCTAGGCTCCGCTAAATTGCATGTTTCAGGGTCTACTGCAGTAGGTTGCTGGCTCCTGGAGAAGACACATTATCTTGGCTGTTCATGTTTGTGTTTTTGCTAGGAACTAGGCATGCTTGAGGTATTTTTTTGCATAGATATCTGGTCTTGTCTTTGTTGGGTGGGTGTTTTATTCTTTGGTGCATTTGCCCACTATGGATCCTCGGCAAGTATGGTAGCAGTGAGGCCACAGTAGAGAGTGTTGGCAGCTGGAAGGAAGTCTGAGAGGGGCAGTAGTGAAAGAGCCAGGCCACTGGGGTGTGCACTAAGAGGCAGAGGGAATGGAGGTGATGTGGGAGGAGGGCTTCCTGTAGGCAGGCTGCACAGAGGTGATGTGAAAGGAAGGGAGGGGCTCCTATAGGCAGGAGGCATGCAGCAGGGCTAAGAGCGAGTCCGAGAGTTCAGAATGGAGGCGGGAAGGATAGTGAAAATTGCTGTCTGCATCTCAGCACAGTGTAGCCACTGGGTTTCCTAGCTACCAGCTTCTTAACTAGACCTTGTTTGATCTAGGAGAACCTGAATAGGTTGGTTGAATCTAGGCCAGAATTGGAAGACAGTAGTTTCCTTAAGGAGTTAAAAAAAAAAAAAATCAGAAGAGTAACTTTTACCCAAAATTACATTTATATATTCATAATTTTGGAGGGGGCATTTGCTGCTATGGTCCATGTGTAAAGGTCAGAGGACAGCTTCTTCTACCATGTGGGACTTGAGGATTGAACTCTGGTCATCTGGCTTAGTGGCAAGCCATTTTACCTGCTGAGCCATCTCAGTGGCCCACATTTAAGATCTACATTGAAAAAAAAAAATCATTATCATCATTGTTTAATTCTTTTTTTAAAATTTTATTTTATAATTTAATTTAATTTTACATATCAGCCACGGATTCCCTTGTTCTCCCCACTCCCGCCCGCCCACCCTCCCCTTCGTCTTTTTCCTAGCCCATCCCCCATTCCCATCTCCTCCAGGGCAAAGACTCCCCTGAGGAGTTCAACTTGGTAGATTCAGTCCAGGCAGGTCCAGTCCCCTCCTCCCAGGCTGAGCCAAGTGTCCCTGCGTAAGCCCCAGGTTCCAAACAGCCAGCACATGCACTGAGGACAGGTCCCGGTCCCACTTCCTGGATGCCTCCCAAACAGATCAAGCTAATCAACTGTCTCACTTATCCAGAGGGCCTGATCCAGTTGGGGGCTCCTCAGCTATTGGTTGATAGTTCATGTGTTTCCATTCATTTGGCTATTTGTCCCTGTGCTTTTTCCAAATTAATTCTTAAAGATGTACTAGATTATGACAAATGGAAAAGTTTCACAGTTGTGCAAAATGGTATAAGAATACAGATGGCTTTTTAGACAGATGTGAACATTCAAGTGACTGTAGTGTTCACAGTTGATTAAAGGGTAGACACTGAAAGTGCGGTAGAGGCACCATGTCAGTCTGAATGGTTTTATATTTTTAAATACTATTCTTAAAATACTATTCACGGGCTGGAGAGATGGCTCAGCGGTTAAGAGCACTGACTGTTCTTCCAGAGGTCCTGAGTTCAATTCCCAGCAACCACATGATGGCTCACAACCATCTATAATGGGATCTGGTGCCCTCATCTGGCCTTCAGGAATACATGCAGGCAGAACACTGTATACAAAATAAATAAATAAATCTTTAAAAAAAAAAAAACTCTTATTCTTAAAAAAAAAAAAAAATACTATTCACAAGCTTCAAATCACCCAGGGAGGCTGAGGCAGAAGGGTGAGTATTGTTATGTTGTCCTGGGTGGCATACCAGACCTTTTCTCAGAAAGAAAATATGCATGCACACACACACACACACACACACACACACACACACACACACAACTTCAAATGATGAGAAGATACTCTGCTACTCCAATAACAACTTGGAAATCCTTTTTGCTCTTAAGTAGTTGTCAGTATCCACACTTCATTTCTTTGAAAGCTAAGAAACTATTGAAAGTCTTGGCTTGCTATGTTCCTTCTGGTTTCAGGGATTCATTTGCGATAATACAAGAGATGAGAACTGCCCTTCCTAGGTCAGCCTACACAGAATCTTGCTGTGTAGTAAGTTTTACAGTGCCGTCACAGCAGTCAGCAGGACTCTATAAATTACTACATGCCACTTTACGTATAGAGCTGAACGTTGATCTACCTGGGGTCTGTTCTTGGGGAGTTCCTTTTAAAAATGAAGCAATCCAGAAAAAATTCCTAATTGCAAAGTCTAATTTTAGAATTGCACCTTGGTGAGGCAGGGTCTTGCTTGTTTCTGCCATCCTGCTGTCTCCAGCTAGCTGGCCCCTGAGCCGCTGGATGGCTGTCTCCACCTCCCATCTCTCCTTAGGAAAGGTGGGATGATTGTAGATGCTGCTTTTGAATGTGGGTTTCATAGCAGGCTTTCTCCCTCTGAGCCACTAGAAAGATGAGTAATGCCATCTCACTTTGAGTTTAAAATTCACTCTTGTAATTTTTCAAAACATCTTTGAAAATATGAAAGCCTTCCTGAACTATAATATGAATTTTGATACAAAGTAATATTCCTTATTATTCAGTAATCCATGCCAGTGGTTGTTTTCAAAGTTTGATATTAAATTGGGCACTTTATATTTATTTTGGCTTATAACTTAAGAAAATGGATATTGTTCTTTTTATTAAATGTGTTTGTGCACTCTCTCACACTCTCACATGTGTGTACATGCATGCATGCATGCATGCACCTGTGTCAAAGCATGTGTGTGTAGGTCAGAGGACAACTTGTGGTAGTTAGCTCTTTTCCTCCATCATGTAGGTCCTGGGGATCAAAATCAGTTCGCAGGCTTCACAGCAGGTGTCTTTACCCACTGAACCATCTGATCAGCTGTGGTACAGTTTCCTGACTGATATTTAGTAACTAACTTTTGAAGAAGTAGCTTGGGGATAACTAAAGCAGTTACATCTTCAAATCACGTGGGGGTATGCTAAGAGTTTGGCAGAAACTAACCCTTGCAATTCTTAGGATTACTGAAGTCACTGTAGAGAGCAGGTGGGGAAACCTCTAGGGCATTTGTGGTCTTCTTGCCTTTTGATGCCTCTTTCCTTGTATTTCTCTGGAAAAACCATTATCTTCCAAATCTGTGTCCTTCATTTCTCCAAACAGTAAATGCAAAAGTGTTATGTGTGTTTATTGAGTTGAGAGGCTACATTGCCAACACCCTGTCTTTTTTTTTTTTCTTACAGAATTTACCATCTACTGTTGTAGCTCATGTTCTGAATCCTCAACCTGGAGAGAAGATTCTAGATTTGTGTGCAGCACCTGGGGGCAAAACTACACATATTGCAGCATTGATGCAGGACCAGGTGAGAATGTCTTCATGGCAGGCTCCTCTCAGATAGTTACCATGGCCACTGAAAGTAACCTAGGTAACAAGGGTGTTTAACTGAAAGACTCTTCAGCTATGCCATTTACTACATTCAGTTCAGTTGACAGTTACTTGTGAGGCCAATCTCGAGATAGTCCCAGTTTGCTAATACAATTATATACTTGTTCTCTTATAGACTTTTTAGCTGAAATATTTAAGAGATCTTTTCTTGCTCTTAATTTTGAGATTTTTGTACTTAGATGAACTACTAAGACATAAACTTCCATTAAAAATTAATTTGAGAGAATATTATCAGTGTTGACATCGTATGTATGGTCTGTATGCACACATACTCTGTATCAATAAACAGATGCACATACATGTGAATGTTCAGTTGTGTATCTACAAAAGAATATAGTCCTACTAGTGTTTCCTTATCACAAATGTGAGTAAGTCTGATCCTGGATAACTTTCATCCAAATTTTACTGCATTTTTCTCTATATGTGTGTGTGTGTTCCAAAGAGCTTTCTTTTTATTATGGGCTGGTTTTCTCTGTGTTCAAAACTCATTAATGTTGTTCTCATTTTTTTTCTTCAATTGAAGAAATACAGCCATTTGTTGCTGTCATTTTTGTTTCAGGCTTTACAAAACTAAATGCTTGCTAAAATGTCACATGCAGAGAATGGGGCAGTGCAGTGAGATTGAATTCAAGGAGTGTGGATACTTTTGATAATGTTTGTGTGCTAATGGGGATATTCAAGTGAGAAGTTGAATACATCAGGGAGAGAGAATAATGACAAATAACATCTGAATAGGAGACATGGACTAGAATTTGACATGCAGGTGACGTTAAGTGGTATCATGAAACAGTTAACTCTACAAACAAGAAGGAAAGTCCCACACACGAGTGTAAGTGCTGGTGAAATGGAACACATTCTCGCACTCGCTTCAATTTTCTCAATGAAATAGGAAGAAAAGTGAACAGATGCGAAGAGGATGGGGAGAAAGTAAGAATTTTGGGGTGTGAAATATCAGGCTAGGAAATTGAGTGCAAAATGAGATAGAAACACATCCACTTTTTACTAAGGGGTCATGATGTAGTGGTCAGAACTTTATGGTGAGGTTAGTTGATGTGACTTTATGCTCTTTAGCTGTGTCGGAGTGGGTGAGAAATTGACAAAGAACTGATTTAACCATGGCAGAGAATATAAATCTGCAGCAGAGAAGCATGGTGTGTATATGGTTAGGCATGCGTAGAAGGGAGTGACTGATGTGGTACAGGATCTAAGATAGTTGAGGGTGTAGCCTGTACATGGAGCACTTTGGGAGGCCAAGGCGTGATGATAGCTGGTAGTAAGTCAAGGGTTAATTTATGGAGTATTTAATGTACATACTTTTTCAGTTTACTCAGAACTTAGATGTGATTATCAATACGCTTTAAAAATGTGATGATCTGCCTATAATTTGTGATATATTGGTTGTATTTGTTAAAAGCAGTTTGCTTGGTTGTGGGTCTAATGCTGGGGATTGAAACCAGGGCCTTTGTACAAGCCAGGCAAGTACATTTAAGAAGCTGTACTCGCTAGACATTTTATCTTCTCTAGTAAAATCTTTCCAAAGAGAGAGAATATTTATAAATGAATCCATTTGCAATGATTTTATGATTCTGCTTAAAAATACAGTTCCCTGGTGGCATTAAATGTTTATTGAGCTGAGGCAGTTTAGGGGATTGGGCTAGTCTGAAGGGTCTAGTCATGCACCTGGTCAGCTGCAGATAAACTGGTGCTTCTGGTAATGTGGGATGAGCTCATTTGCTTGGTTTTTATGGTTTTTACTTAGCAAGCAACCTCTACTGAAACAGCTAAGATGCCCTGCCTCTCTGGTCCATGTGTTTATCTCCCCTGCTAATATCTGAGGACCTGCCAAGCAAAGGGCAGTAGTTGAGGCTGTTGTCAATTGTCCAAACACTTTTATGTATCTTCTTATATCCCGTCCACCATCTTGCTGTCAGCCAAAAATAGCGATATGGCCTAGTTCTAGAGTGGAAGGTTGTTGAATACTTCAAGTTTGCTGGAGCTTTAAATTTTTTGTTATTAGTTAAGCAAGCATATACATGCAGCTTCTAGACTTGTGCATTTGTGAACATGGCCAGGAAACTTTTTCTTTTTCTGTAGTGTAGTTGAGCCTTATTTGGCTTTTTTTTTTTTTTTTCCCCTTCTACTTTTCCTGTTCAGGTCACCTTAAATGCCAAGGTTTTGCCTATGCAGCCTGTTTGTCAAGGTATTGGATTTTTTATTTTTAAGCCCTGATGATGATGAAATATGACCAGAAAATTTCTGTATTATAGTATTGATTCATGAGACATGTAAGGGTGATATATATATATATATATATATATATATATATATATATATATATATTTTTTTTTTAAAGACAAGAAAATATACAGATGAGTTGATCCACCATGTATGCACTGTTACTTAATAGTGTGTTTCAAAATCTCACCCAGATGACTCAGTATGTTCTTAAAACTGTGACTATATGACTTTGACTTAAGTGTGATTGGTTAATATATCTTAAGTTAGTTTCATTATGACCTTTCCATACATATTGGTCATTATACTTTGTTTTTCTTCATCTCCTTTATCCTTTGCTCTTCCCATCCATCTCTCATGCTGTCCCCTTTCCTCCCCACAAATCATCTTTGCTTCTGCTTACATGTCACATAAATCCCATTACTCTTTTTTCCTGCCTCCCACTTCCTTTAAAATTGCTTTGTCTGTTTTTATGGTCCCCTTCTACTTTCATGATGAACACACACACACACACACACACACACACACACACACACACACACGCACAAATTCTGCATATGGGAGAAACTATGTAATACTTGTATTTTTTTAATCTGGCTTGTTTTGCTTAACATAATGATATCTTCTTCCATCCATTTTCTTGCAAATGTCATTCAATTTCCTTTGCATGTATTTTCTTGAGGATTTTTGTCTGTGTTTATCAGAGAAATTGGTCTGTAGTTTTCTTTGTCATGCTCTTACCTGATATTAGCACAAGGATAATCAATACTGGCTTCAAGAATGAGTTTGACAGTGGAAGAGTTTGAGTAACATTGATTTTAGCTCTCTTTTAAAAGTTTGGTAGAATTTAGTATGAAGCTTTCTAGTTCTGGGTTTTTCTTTGTTAGGAGTCTTCTTTTCACTGCTTCAATCTCACTGGTTGCTATGGATCTGCTTAAGTTCTTGAATTAATTTTAGTAGATCATATGTGCTTAGGAATTTACCCATTTATTCTACATTTGCTAGTCTTTGGAGCATCAGTTTTTACAGTATTCTTTAGTGAGCGTCTGTATTTCATTGCCATCGGATATAACATCCTTTTTTTTTTCCTCTTTAAGTTTATTAATTGAGTCTTGTTCTTTTGGAAGGACTTGTATGGGTAGAAGTGTATTAATCTTGTTCATCTTTTCAAACAACATTTGGTTGAGTTTATGTTTTATTCTTTTAGACTCCATTTGATTAATTTCTGCCCTTTGTTATTTCTTGCCTTTGTGCTAAACTCATTCTTACATTCCTGAGACCTCAAGCAGCATCATGAAGTTATGTAGTTGAGAACTCTGATCTTTTTTAAATGTAAGTGCTCATAGCAAAAACCAACCAAAAATGTTCCTCTTCAGAGTTCTCTTAGCTATGTCCTAAATGTTCTGATATGTTTTCCTTTCATTTTAATTTTTTTCTAATTAAAAATTCCTTCTTGATTTTTTTCAATGGTCTACTAGTCACTTGTAACATGAATATTAAGTGGTCTTATTAATAAAAAACTCAGTGCCAGCTATTGGGGTAAATTCTGAAAGATCAAAGAAGCAGAACAAGCCACAGGTAACCTCACCTTGCCAACTTCTCAGCCGATCCTGTTTCCATGAATCTTCAGACAGAAAGCTTCTGAGTGCTCATCCGAATTGGTCTCCCCTGAACTGCTGCTAAAAGCCTAACAACTTAAAAGGCTCTAGTTCCTGGTCCTCATGCCTTATATACCTTCCTGCTTCCTGCCATCACTTCCTGGGATTAAAGGCATGTGTCTTTCCCAAGCAAGACATGAGATCTCAAGTGCTGAGATTAAAGGTGTGTGTCACCATGCCTGGCTGTTTCCAGTGTGGCCTTGAACTCACAGAGATCCACCTGGCTCTGCCTCCCGAGTGCTGGGATTAAAGGCATGTGCCACCATAGCCCAGCTATTTTAAATTATTTTAAATATCAGTTTCTTGATAAATTTTTCTTTCATGTTTCTTTTTCTTCCATAACACCTTTTCCTTCATTTTGGTGACTTTCCTATATGTCTTGGGTTGAATTAATCTGCCTGCTTGTCTCCTCTTTGATTCATCAGTCATTTTGCAAGCAAACTTCTGAAGCTGTCCTCCTGCATCCTCTAGTCACCATCTTTGAATGTACTAGTTAAGGAGTTAGGGTGTTTCCCAAGCCCCATTGCCTGGCTTTGTATGTTTCTTGTGTATCTGTGATATGATTTGTTTATTGGATGGTCTGGACAGCTCTGCTTTTCTTTGGGGATCTTATTGAACATCCTCCTAGTGAAGGCTTCTTTTCCACTACTGCCCAGAGAAGAAAATGATGCCTTGCTGGAAGAGCAACAATGTCAAACCATGTAAGATATAGAAATACCTTTAAAAATCTATTGGAGCCATTGATATTTATGTTATCAAAGATCATGAAAGAGAAAAATGGTAAAACTTACACAGAATAACAGAACATGCTACACAGTTAAAAAGTACTCAACGTGAGTGCAGAAGTCGTGAGAAAACAGAGAACTATGAAATTAAAAAGTACTGAGTGGGAGTGTGGGATTATCAGTGAGGTCGAAGGGTGGGAGAGGAAGGGGAAGATGAGGAAGTGAGGTTTAGTGAGTGGAAGGAAGTGAGCAGTAGTGGAGAGACATGCTGTGAGAACAAGGAAACAGCACAGGATAGGTGAAGCACAAGAAGTAAGATTTCCCATTAATGAGGTGCTTTAACGGCAAAATTAGAGGGAAGCTAAGGAGTAAAAGTGGAAAGCATAAATTTTTATTTTAAAAAGGTAAAGAAGAAATGTTAGTGTAAGTACCAGCACTTACTTACAAATCAGGATGTCCTGATATGGTCAGTGGCAATGAAAACCAGGCCGGGTTGGAGGGGGTCTCAACAACACTGAGGCTGAGACAAGTTTATTCCAAGCAATTGGGCTTTTTATACCCCTATCAAAACAGAGTACCATGGTGGTTGCCAGGACAGTGGTGGTTGTAATTGATACAGGGCATATAAGAATAATGTCTAAGACTTAATTGTCAAACTTCTGCATGTGCCAGTAATTTCTGAGGGAAACAGAGACACAAGTGACCTGCATGCTTCACTGCCTGTGGGGGTGCCTCAGTTTCTCAGGAACTGAAAGACACACAGTGCCCCAGGAGCCATGGACTCTACCCTGAAAAATTTGTGATGCACGCCTCTTAGGGCAGCTAGCCCAGGCCCACTCCATGATTCCCTCATGCTAGAAAGGAAACAATTGGAGAACAGGAGACAAAAAAGAATAAAACACAACAAAATAGATTTTTCTAGTAATAAAAAATGCATTTAAAATGTAAAATAAATTCATGAAGGGCTATAAAAAACATGAAATGTTCTAAAATGCAATGAAGTGAAAATACTGCTAAAAAGTGCTAAGAAGAAAAAAAGGAGGCAGAGGGGACAAAAGAAAAAAAGGAGAAATTGTTGGAGTAGTTTCTGGGGTCCTTGAGATAGAGACTAAGGGCAGTGAGTGGGTCAGATGAGTTTGTGGCCTCTTGTCTTTCCCCTGGTTTGTTCTGCTATTGAACCTGTATTGGCTCCTGATTCCCACCAAGCTCTCTTGACTTTAGTAGCTTCCCTTTGCACACCAGGTACCTCAGGTGGCCACCTAGCTTTGCAGTCACATGTGGGTATCTTCACTCTGCTGAAAAGCTCTGGATTTTATCTTTTGCTATTCTAGCTGAGGGGTGTCTCCCAAGCACACTGGGACTGTGGAAAAGAACTACAGCTCTCAGATCTGTACAGGAGGAGGACCTGTCTTCATAGTTTCAAAACCTCCTGAGTCATAATCATCTGCACTCCAGAGTTCTTAAGGATCTATAACACTGAAGGGTGCTAGGTGGCTCTTGAGGTCCAGCCACCCTCTGACCTCAGGCTCTGTCCACCAGGCACTACTCCTATTCCCACTCATTGAGATAATGCCTGCCTGCGGAGGTTCTGGTGCAAGACTCCTGCAGCCTGCACTTTTCAGACTGTCAGCCCCTGGCCCTCCTGCTCTGCCCAGCCAGCCCCCAGGCCTGTAGCAGATTACATTTAAATTCCCTGACATATGGTCATTGCCTGCTCTCTGGGCTCAGGGTAGCTCATTTTAAATAATAGCATCCTTCTTGAGATAGCACCCAGGGCGTCCTAGGGAGTGACAACTGGGAGTCCTCTCTACTGCTGACCACCAGAGGCACTGCCTCAGCAAAACCTGCTCTAGGCTTTGTCCTAAAAGTAGGACTGCCAGTCTTTCTTCACCAGGATCACCTGGGGATCATGCTGCTGGGCTGTGTTCCTGTCACTGCCTTTGTGGCTCTGACCCTCTTCCTCATCCCTCTTTGGAGAGGAGTCTTTCCTTTACTGGCTTTCTTATGGTTTCTATGGCTGTGGAGAGACACCATGACCACAGCAACTCTCATAAAGGAAAACATTGAATTGAGGCTGGCTTACAGTTCAGAGATTTAGTCCATTATCATGGAGAGAAGCATGGCAGTATGCAGGCAGACATGGTGCTGGAGAGGAGCTGAGATCTGGATCTGTAGACAGCAGCAAGAGAGAGTAAGCCCCTGGGCCTGGTGTGAGCTCCTTAAACTTCAAAACCCACCCCCAATGACACACTTCCTCCAATAAGGCCAAACCTATTGCAACAAGGCCACATGCCCTGATCCTTTCAAATACCACTCCTTGTGAGCCTATGGGGGACATTTTTATTCAAACCACCATACTGGCTCACACTTGAGAGCTTCTCAGTTGCCACCTGATCCTGGTGTCCTATACGAGTGTTTGAACTTCGTGTCTTTTCAAAGCATTGTTGCTGTGGTATACAAAAGTTTGGGCCAATGATATTCTCATTTTGGTTACCGTAGTTCAAAGAATTTTGTGACACTTGAAAATATTAAGACGAGGATCAACTTTGCAGATACTCATTTGTATGTAATCCCTTGAAGCTAGATGTTTCATATTTGGAAGCTCACTTTTCCCAAGGTAAGCAGTCACTCAAGATTGGTGGTTTATGTTTACCTTCAAGAGTGTTTCTAAGCTTCTTAAAATATAGCAAACATTTTTTTTCAGTTTGATTTCTGTAGATTAAAGATAGGCTAGGTGTAAGAACAATTGGCAGGTATGTGTTTGTTTAAAGGAAAGATTAAGTATTTAAGGAATTAATTTTTCAGTGCTCGGAACTGTCTCTGGGACCCGTGCTTGCTAGGATACCCTCTACCCCTGAGCTAGACCCCTCAGCCAATGTAAATTTGATGTCCATTTGGTGAAAGGTTTCAGCAGACATGGGAGGAAAGCAGGAGACCACAGTTTTACACTAGTATTTTGTATTGCTTATTTTCATAACTGCTTTGGATTTATGCTTTATTTTCATTTTTTAGGGAGAAGTAATAGCACTGGATAAAATATTGAATAAAGTGGAAAAATTAAAGCAGAATGCTTCATTATTAGGACTTCATTCTATCAGGGCGTTTTGCTTCGATGCAACAAAGGCACTTAAACTTGATATGATTGATGGCATAGAAGGTAACCTTGTTTTTCTTGTTCCGTGTGTTTTGCTCATAATTACATGTACTCATTTGATCTTGATACAGTTATGAATGTGGAGTGAGCAGAAAGTAATTAAGATAATGTATTAGTGTTTATGTAATGTTTAATGTAATGTCTGTGTTGATGTTTTAATGTAATAATGTTTAGGTGTCAAGACACTCAAAATTTACTCTTGACAGCTTTGAAATGCAGTATATGTTATTACTAAGTGTAGAATCCTGTTGTGCACTAGGTCATAAAAATTTACTCTTCCTGTCTAGGTAAACTTAGTAACTTTTCTACAATATCTCCCTGTCCTTCCCAGCTATTCCCCGATAACTACTGTCTCTCTATCTGCTTTAATATGTTTTGCTTTTTAGCTTCCAGATACAATTGTCTTTTGGTGCCTGGCTTAGTTTCATTTAACATACTATCCTCTGGATTCTTCGATGCTGTTGCAAGTGGCAGATTTTTTTTTCAAAGCTGAGTAATATTCCATTGTGTATATGCACTACATTTTTTTCATAATGTTTCTTGTTGGTAGACTCTTGAGTTGGTTCTGTAGCTGCTTTTATAAAAAGTGTTAAAGTGAGCATGGGAGTGTAGATAACTAACAACAGTTCCCATCCATACATTCCCACTATCAAGCATGATTGCTGTATCACACAGTTGTTTTATTATTTGTTTGAAGAACCATGCCACTTCATTAGTGGTTATATTAATCTATGTTCTTACAACACTACATGTGTGCCCTTTCTCCTCCATGCTCTTACCAAATTACCTTCTAGTTTTCTTTTGATAAGTACTTCCTCATAAGGGTCAGGTTGTATGTCTTACGATTTTCATTGCATTCTCCTGAAGGTTAGTTGTAGTGAGCGTCTTTTCCATATACCCACTGGCCATATCTTCTTTTGAAGAGCAATTAATGCCAATCTAAATCTTCCCCTTTGGGTTGTGTATTAGTAGCTATGATAAAACACTGACAAAAGGAAACTAAAGAAAAGTTCCTTTTGCTTCACATTGTGGAGGTGTACCCTGTGTTTCTAACCTCCCGTCATGGTGTACTCTGTGTTAATGAGTTTTCCATCATGGTGTAGTCTGTCTTAATGACTTTTCCATCATGGTGTAGTCTGTCTTAATGAGTTTTCCATCATGGTGGACTCTGTATTAATGACCTCCCCATCATGGTGCGGAAGGTGTGTGCAGTGTCAAGTGCTTCTCCAGCTGTTGCAGCAAGAGCCTGAGGAACTGGTCACATTACATCATAGGTAGGAGGTAGAGAGAGAGGAATGCTGCTTTCCACTTCTTTGTCCTTCTTTTCCTCCCGGACTTCAGCCCAGGGAGTGATGCTGCCAGGTTTAGGGTGGGTCCCCTCTCCAGTTAAACATCTCTGAAATGCCTCCACAGACACACCCTCACTGGCACTTCCTGAGGTGTGTTTCTTAGGTGACCTTAAATCCAGTGAGGTTACAGTGATGAGCCATTACAGCAATGAATAGTTATTTTTTGTTTGATTTTAGTACGTATAACTACTGTTTTTGTTTTTTTGTTTTTGTCTGAAATACTGAATCCATTTTATTCCAATAAATAACTGAGTGGTGAAGACTTGAGCCATTTGTTCCGTATTTCCTAAGTGATGTGTAGATGTGCTTGCTTTCTGTGTTGCTGCCTTCTTTTGTAATTAGGTGTGTTTCTAGTGTGCAGTTGAAATCTTCTGCTTATCCATTGTAGGTTTTGGTCACCCAACTTACCAACTTTACTGTAAAACTTATCCATCACAGGCCATTTGAAGCTGATAAGGACTGAATTTTGCATTAAAAGCTCAAGATTTTTTCTTAGTTCTCCATTTTTATTTTGTTTTTATTGCATAATTTGTATATTTCTATATTGTGTATCCCTAAACAAATTATTGTAAATTACTCTTTTTGGTGATTTGGATGAAATGTCTCTCACAGTCTCAGGCATTTGAACTTCTTGCTTTACTTTTTATCTTCTTCCTTTTTTCCTTCTGACTATATATTTTTCAAATAATTCCTCTTTGGATGCACATCATTTTTCTTCTACTCAATGAATTTTCTCTTTGACACTCTTACTTGTCTTTCTGTTCGTTATAGTTTTCAGCTCCATTTGTTGAAGAGTCTGTCTTTGCAATGCACATTTTACACTTTTGCCAGAAGCGAGGTAGCCATAGCTGTGTGGGTTTAAGACTTGTGCTCTGTTCCTTTGGTTGGTGTGGTTCTATGTGCCTTTGTCCCAGTGTGCCTCTGTTTTTATAGCTTTGTGGTGCGATGTGAAGCTGGTATTACTAGTATTGGCATTTCTGTTTAGGGTTGCTTTGGCTATTTGGGTCTTTTGGCTTCTGAATGAATTTTAGGATTGCTTTTTTCTGTGAAGAATGTCATTGGAAATTTGATGGTTCTGGTATTGAATCTGTGGGTGTCTTTGTAGAATAGAGCCATTTTCACAGTAGTATTCTACCAATCCATGAGCACGGGTGATCTTTCCATCTCTTGGTGCTTTCTCCGGGGTTTTAAAGTTAGGAAGAGCTTCTGGTAAATAGAACATATGTATTCTTACAGTATATTATTATTTGTTTGTATTTGCCTTTCTGGTTTTGTTTTGTTTTCCAAGACAGGGTTTCTCTGTGTAACATTCCTAGCTGTCCTCGAACTCACAGAGATCCTCCTGCCTCTGCCTCCCAGCATTAAGCACACCATCTTAGCTTCATGTTTGTTGCTGTAACCAAGCATCTGACAGAAACTTAAAGAAGTAAAGATTTAATTTGGCGTTTCAGTCCATAGTGGCAGGCAGGGCATGATGGATCACAACAGTCCATTGTGGCCACCAATAACCAGAGCAAAAGGGGATAACATCTAGGGCAAGATACTGTCCCCAGGACCATTCCCCCAGTGTCCTCCAGCTAGTCCTCCCTCTTGTCTTCTACCGCCTCCCAACATTAGGAATTAGTCAGTGTCTTAGATTAGGGCCCCTGTGATTGGATCTTCTATGGAAATAGCATCACAAACATACCCCAAGGTGTATGTAAAGTTACTAATGTCTCAGGTATTTCTCAAACCAGTCAAATTGGCAAGAAAGAACAGCCATCACAGTTTATTAGGAACGGTGAGATTAGGCATTGCCATCACCTTCATCAAATTACAGGTATAGTAGTGCCCTATAAAGTGTGAGTCAGTTCTGAATTACAACCTGTTATAGGTTTTCAAAGTGCTGGGCCCTGCAAATACGGAGCTTCAGAAACATATTCAGAACAAACTCATAGTTTGCGTGGACGTTCTTTGTGGAATTGCAGGTTTCTTAGTTTTTAGGCAATTGTTGAGAGTTGTATTTCAGGTGAATTATATGGTCACAGAATAAAAAAAATGTACAAAGTATTTCAATAGCTAATTTAGTTTAAATTTAAATCAGTGAGAGACTACTTATATGAAAATAAGCAGTAAGAAGAACAAGGTGAATGGATACTTGCAGGCTGTAAAGCAGAAGGGAAACTGTGGAGACCTAGAACTGCCAGCTGCTGGGGGGAGCACTGCTTAGCTGCTGCAGGAGTCTCCACACAAGCAGGGACTGCCTGCACCTGAGATGTCGTTACCTGGAGAGGGCTCTGGCTACTCCAGACTGTTACTTAGAGGAAAGGGTGGAACTTGTGGTGCCAAGGTAAAAAGGACTGTGAAGGTTTTGACAAGAAAATAGAGGATGAGGAGAAACTCTGTTCTCCATACCTGTTGTCTTTCCTTTCCCCACCCCATCACATCACTCTTGGACCTCCTGTTAGTGGCTCTTGCAGGCAGCAGGCAAGTATGGTAGTCATTAGCGTCATTTTAAGATGACTTCACACTGGGAACCACTTGAAGGAATGAAAGCAAAGTTTTAATAGTTGACATTTGTGTATTCGAGTTAAAAAACTAAAGCTATGAAAATAGATTGTGGAAAATATTCATAGAATATTATGGGAAAGATTCCTATCTTCTATATATAAGAGATGTTCTGTTCAGTAAGAAAAGGCAATGATTTCAGTAGGGAAAAGCTACACAAAGGATGTAATTATTTAAAGGAAAAATACAATTGGTCAATAAAAAGGTGTTTTGATGAGGATTTGGGGAAAGCGGGTACCCACACTCATGATAATGACAGTATGCATTGGTATAATTTTGTGTGTGTGTATGTGTGTGTGTGTGTGTGTGTGTGTGTGTGTGTGCGTGTGCAAGGGGGGGATTATCAGTATGTATCAGAAAATAAAGATTTATTTGCAAAGTATTTTTTCCAAGACAGTAGAAGAAACAAAAAAAAAAGATTCTAGATTAAAGTGGGTTAAATTGATAATTGCTTGTGTCCTTACAGCCTTCTAACCAGATAAAAACAGAAGGTGATTCTGGGTTTAAATAAAAGTGTTCAGTAACAATGCCAAGCTTGCAGGTAAAGAACACAATTTTCATAACTTTCTCCAGTAACACCAAATACATCAGAAATTATTCATGAGCACACAAGGGAAACCTGATGGACTGTTAACTCCAGGGGGCTAGTGGATCATAGTAGACAGTAGCCATACACATTGCCATAAAAGCAGGAGAATAAACAACAGCAGCCAGACCAGCATGCTTGACCAGAGCCGGGTAGGCTCTGACTTTTCGAGAGCTGCCTGCAGGGGGCGTTACCAAGGAAACAACTTCCACTATGACTGATGACTGGAAGTGGTACTAGCTGCTGACTCTGGGGCATTATGGCTTCTAATACTGGGAGTTGAAGTTCTTCATTTGATTTGGTGTGGTTTGTGTTATACTAACAACTCCCGTCTACACCAGCTGCATTTTAATGTTCTTACAAAGTCAAATCTATATGAAATAGAAGTAATTCTTAGCTTAGCCAAGGACTTGCTTAAAGGGAGAAAGGATTTTTCTTTCTTTAATATCTTGGATTATGATGTAAATTTCTCATTGTTGCTTCTATCTCAAGAGTATTCTATTCTTTTCTAGACCTACATGTAAGAAAGCAGATAATGTTTAGAATTCTCTTTTATAGGGGCACCTCCATTCCTACCAGAATCTTTTGACCGAATCCTCCTCGATGCACCCTGCAGTGGGATGGGACAGAGGCCAAATATGGCTTGTACTTGGACTTTGAAGGAAGTGAGATCATATCAGCCACTACAGCGAAAACTCTTTAATGTGGTATGGATCGTTTGCTGTGAAGAAATTGACCATTACTAGTTCAGTGTTCAGTCTACCAAGACTATTGTGTGTAGCAGCAGCCTTCACTGTGATCAAAGGGTAGATGGCGGCAATCAGGAGTCATGGGCAGAGACTGCATACATATAATTTGATATGGCCACATTGAATATTTATTCAGCCTTAAAAAGGAGTGAAATTTGGTACATGCTACAATATAGATGGCCTTGGAGACTTTATACTAAGTTAAGTAAACCAGACACAAAAGGAAAATTTTGTATGATCCCAATTATAAGGTAATTAGAATAGGCAAATTCCTAGGAACAGTCAGTAGAACAAAGGGAGTATGTTGAGAGAAAGGGTAGTTATTTAATGGTTATGGAGGTTAAGTTTGGGATGCTTACACAAATGAATGCTTAATGTCATTGGGTTATTCAGTTAACATGATAAATTTTATTTATCTTTTTTTATTTGTTTATTTGCTACAGACAAGAAAGAGATTGAGAACACCTAGTGTTTTGTTTGTGTGGCTTTAGTTTTTTTTTAAGACAGGCTCTCATGGTGTATCATAAGCTGGACTCAAGCTCTCAATATTCTACTCTCAGCCTCATAAGTGCTATGATGATTTGTATGCATTATCATATCCAGTTACAGCTTTAAACCTAGGGAGCTTTTCTTTATGTTGACCCGTTCTTTAAAATACACAACAGTAGCCTATAGTATGTTTTCATTGAGACATTCAGTGAATTGGAAACATTCTACCCCTTAAATGAAAATAGAACAACAGAACAAAAAGACAATTAGCTGAGTTGTTCATGCATAGTTGCTAATTGAAGTGAATAATTCAATATAAATGAATTACTCTTTACTCTTCCTGGCTTAGTTTAGTTATGAGGTTAGAAGTCAAAAGTCTAATACAAGGTAACACATTATTAAACTAGGCATGATAACATCCAGAATGTAGAAGGATCATAACAACTGCAAATTTAATTGATCAGTACAGTACACATAGAATATTTGAGAATTTATGTCCATTTTGTTAAACTTAGTATATTTCAAAATATGATGTACTTCATTTTATGTTAATTTCAGTTTTTCTATTTTAAAAAATTTATGAGCAGATGTGTGTTTATTTGTCTGTATATATACTGCCTGAATGCAGGAGTCTGAATAAACCAGAAGGCCTCTGAAACTAGAATTACAGGTGGCATGAGCTGCCATGTGGATGCTGAGAACTGAACCCGAGTCCTCTGCAAGAGCAGTAAGCGCTCTTAACTGTGGAATCATCTTTCCAGCCCCAATATGTTCTTTTGATGAGATATGAATTCATTATTTCTCCCTTTTCCTGCAATGATAATGCATAGACTACAGCAATAAGTAATATGCTGTAATTACTCAGTCTCTAAAGTTGTCTTCGAGTACATTTCTGATCTTTCTTTCTTGCTGCCTCCTTTCATAAACAATAGAAGCCCTGGTTGTGGATTATTTAAATAGTTTTCAGAATAGTCATCAAAGAACATGCCTCTGGCCTGAAAGGATGCTTTCCAGACAAAATGCCTGAGGGTAAAAGAAAGTTACCGCTTTATTGCTTTTTCCTTCTGTTGTTGCTTTTGGGTTATAGTGAAAATGGAAATTCAGAAAGGTTGCTGAGAGTAGATGGATGATTTCAGTGCAGAGTGCCAGCTGTGAGGGAGAGCTTAGAGAGCAGGTGTGCCCTGTGCCATGGCTAGACCGCCAGCTGTGAGGGAGAGCTTAGAGAGCAGGTGTGCCCTGTGCCATGGCTAGACCGCCAGCTGTGAGGGAGAGCTTAGAGAGCAGGTGTGCCCTGTGCCATGGCTAGACCGCCAGCTGTGAGGGAGAGCTTAGAGAGCAGGTGTGCCCTGTGCCATGGCTAGACCGCCAGCTGTGAGGGAGAACTTAGAGAGCAGGTGTGCCCTGTGCCATGGCTAGACCGCCAGCTGTGAGGGAGAGCTTAGAGAGCAGGTGTGTGAGGCACGGTTAGACGTGGAGAATGTGAACTTTAGGATCAGAACTGTCTTCATTGGAGCCATGACTCCTCTACATTAGTGACTTTGGGTACGTCGATTTCTAGTTGGATGAATGGGGAGAACAACACTATGTCGTAGGAATACTCTATTGGAAATAGCAGCCTGGCTTCATTGTTGATAAAGATTCTTTGAGAAAATTCATGTGAAAGTCTTTAGCATAGTAGCTGGCACAAAGTCAGTGTTTACATTCCTTTAGGTAAGGCACAAGTATGGATTATGATTTTTTGAAAGCTTTTTATTAAAATTTTAAACAAAATCATAAGTTTATTTAAAAGGAAACAAAGTTGACTGGGTAGGAAATGGGGGAGGGAGGAGAGTGAATCAAGGGAGAGTTAGGAGAAGAGGCTAAATAAGACCAAAACAGATTGTATAAGATCCTCAGAGAACTCAGGAAATCTCTATGAGCTTAAAAAGATAAACTTTAGGGATGTAGCCCATTGGTAGAGTGCTGGCCTAATGTGCTCGTCACTTCTTGTTGCTGTGACAAATACCTGATGAAAACAACTTAGTTTTTGAGATCCAGCCATCATGGTGAGAGTCATGGCATCTGGGGCTGAGGCATCTGGTCACATTGCATCTGTAGCTCGATGCTGAGAGCAGTGAATGTTAGAACCCATCTTGCTTTCTTCTTCTAATCAGTCCAGAACCTTAGCCTATGGAATAGTGCTCCCACAGTGAAGGAGAGTCTTTCACCCAGGTTAACCTAATCTAGACAATCACAGGCATGCCAAGAGGCCTGTTCCTCAGTGATTCTAGATCCTGTCCAGGTGACACTAACCATTACTCCTGTCATGCATGAAGCTCTGGATTAGATTCCCAGTAAGACATACAGAGTGGAACAGTACACACCTGTGATCTTAGCACTTGGAGATAGAGGCAGGGAATCCCAAGTTTAGTGTCATCTTTGCCTAGATGGGGAATTCAAGGCCAGCCTGGGATATGTGAGAGCCTGCCTAAAAAGAAAAGAAGATAAACTTAAGATATTTGGGAGAAAATTACTTTAGCATGGTAGTACATATCCTGATTCCTGCTAAATACCTACAGCATGCAAAATAATGTCTAGATGGTAACCAAGAAAGCGAATAATCCCTGCCCTTCTCTAAGAGCTTCTGTTCTGACTGGCGGTTTGTTCTATTACATGATAGTAATGTTGTAGAGCAAACAACAGAGAGAAAGGAGTGCTGTGGGTCTGTTGTGATCAGGAAGAGCATTTCAGAAAGGGGATCAATGAGCAACAATGGGTAGACCATCGTGAAGGAACAGCAACTTAGAGAAGTAGAGTTTCTAACCTACTCAAGGATCCTCAAATAGCAGTGACTTTGGGTGTTAGAGGAACAGCAGAAGGCCAGGAAGGGCAGAAGTGGGGAGGTCAGTGTGGCAGGAACACCTGTATGTAGAGCCTTGAAAACTTTCAGGACTTTACTTGTGAAGCTGAGAAGCAAAAAGTTGAAAAGCATTGTTCAGACTAGTGTGTAGAGACTGGCTTGTAGGAGGGCAGAGAAACAGACTGGCAGATTTAACTGATGTATAATCCAGCTGAAAGTTAAAGAGTCTTGAATTGGAATGATGGTAATGGAAGCTGGGAGTGGTAGCCAAAAACTGGATTGTGTGGGTTCACACACATATTTTTTATTTATTCCATGTGTATACATGTGTGCCTGAGTGTATGTATGTGTACCATGTGCATGCAGGCACCAGGAGATGTCAGAAGAGGGCATCAGATCCCATGAAGCTGGAGTTATAGGCAGTTGTGAACCATTATATAGATGCTGAACTTGAACCTGAGTCTTTTGCAAAAGCAGTAAACGCTTTTATCCACTGAACCGTCTCTGTATTACATATTGAAAGAAGGGCCAGTAGGGTTGACTAGTGGAAGGGAAGGTGAAAGGACTACAAGCATAATTGGTGCTCTGAGGTTCAGGGCTGGAGCTTTGGGAAGACTGGGAAAGCTTTTCCAGCAGGTTTCAGAGACTGATGAGTATTTATTTGGGGACACATTACCTGAGATAGCAGAAATGTTGACAGACAACTGAATATGTGCATATAGGATTCAGAAAGGAGGTCTCCCTACAAATATAGGTGTGGGCATACAGATAACATGGGAAAGAAAGTAACTGAAGGTTGTGTGTGAGATGCTGAGTCCGTGTATATCATAAAGCTCCCAGGTAAGGCTGCATGCGGTTTGCAGCGTGTATATTGAGCTCTAACAACAGGAAGAGGCTGCTGTCACACAGGACAGCATTTTATCGTCACTTGTAAGATACCATGTGCCATTCTATAACTTACTTTGGGTTATTTATTGGATCTTGTGGCATGCATAGTCTGATCATTGATTTCTTTAGGCAGTTCAACTGCTGAAGCCAGGGGGAGTACTGGTTTACAGCACATGTACAGTAACTCTGGCAGAAAATGAAGAGCAAGTTGCCTGGGCCCTCACAACATTCCCCTACCTTCAGCTTCAACCCCAGGTGAGAACACTAACATTTCCCAGTGTTACCAGCATCTCACAGTGTGACATGCACTGTTACACACAGGATGCTATGGAGTGGTATGTCAAAACTCTGAAGCACTCTATTCATAAGAGTGATGGTGTGTTCTGACTGACCATGGGGATTCACATGACCAAATGAGAAAACAACTCCTCTCTCTGTACTCTGCCATTGTGCTAAACTGGGACAGGCATGGGTATCTTTCTGATGTTTATTCCACTTGCTAGTATTAACACTGCATCTCAAAAAAATGCTTTTCCTTTTTTTCTTTTTGGTTAGATTTACTCATGTATATGAGTATGTTGCTCACATGTTTGTATATATACTATGTGCATTCCTGTTGCCCATGGAGGTTAGAAAAGGCATCAAATCCTCTGAATCTGGAGTTACAGATTGTTGTGAACCACCATATGTGGATACCAAGAACCAACTCTGGTTCTCTGCAAGAGCAGCAAGTGCTCTTAACCATTGAGCCATCTCTCTATCTGGGCAAAAACCTTTTTACTTCCTTTACAGACCTACATTTTTCTAATTTGGAAACAATTGAGCAATTTTGCCTCTGCCACATCAAACATACTGCAACAGTGGGCTGTAGGACGTTTGAAAACTAGACATGGGGACAAACTGCAGCTCAGGAGTGTCACCCTTTACACTTTTATGTTAATATAGGATATTATTCAAGCCCTTTGTAGTTTGTTTAGTGACCACTAACCTGAGTTCTTTGTTACATTTTTTATTAAAGCTGATTCAAGTTTGAGATATTTATGTCTACAGGGATGTAAACATTCAGAGACATTGAGTATCTGACTTTGTGGCTTCCTATGCAGAACTCTAACAGGTTAATAACAATCTAGAAAAGGCCCTAGACAAAGTGATTAAGATAATTACATGTAAATGAAAGTAAGACTTCAGAATGCATATGGGAATCTGTTTAAAGAAGTAATGGAAGATTCTCCCCATCACTGCCGTGGATAACTGTTTTCTTGACAGTAGTTTCTTTTCCACCAGTGTCCAAAACACTTGTCTGTGGAATGATGACTTGTTGGCATTTCTGGATCTTTAGCACTAGTGGTTTGTTTTTTTTTTAAAGTCACTGAATTCTCTCTGATTCCTTAAAACCTAGTTGATGCAGCCATGATTTACATATCCTTTTCTAATATGTATTCTTCTAGTGTGTATAAAATAAGAAAACTTCCATAGTAGAGTTGATGTAGTTAAAGGCATTTTAGATGTCTCAGGGGCTAGCTCCTGTGGCTGTTAGAGAATGAGAAGACTGACTACTCATTTGCTTCATCGATAAAGTTCCACTCACTGAGTGTCAATGATACACCAGGCCCAATAGTGTTGTGCTGTGGGATGTTCTGTGTGCTGTGAATATGTGTTGCTCTGATCAGTTGATAAATAAAATGCTGATTGGCCAGTAGCCAGGCAGGAAGTATAGGTGGGGCAAGCAAACAAGGAGAATTATGGGAAGAGGAAGGTTGAGTCGGGAGTCACCAGCCAGACACAGAGGAAGCCAAGGCAGAGGATGACAAGGCAGAACTGAGAAAAGGTACCAAGCCATGTGGCTAAACATAAATAAGAATTATGGGTTAATTTAAGTGTAAGAGCTAGTCAGTAATAAGCCTGAGCTAATGGCTAAGCAGTTATAATTAATATAAGCCTCTGTGTGCTTCCTTGGGGGACACGAGCAGGAGAGATTTGTCCCAACTGCCGGCAGGCTGGGACACAGGAAAACTTCTGACTACAGTATTGTCTTTATTTAGCTTAAGAACTGGGTGTTTTACCTATCTTATATGTGAGTAAATAGAGTTAGGTAAAGCTGCTTGCTTAAGTGTTATAGCTGAAATATATTAGAGCTGCATTTTTAAATCTACAAGCTTCTAATCATAACCTTCAGGCCTTTTGTAATATCATAGAACTATATAAACATGGAGGATCCTAAATAAGTAAGAGCTCCTTCATCAGGTGGCCACATAGCACTGCTTCTCTACTTCCCTCAAATTGGCATGTGCATCCCATAAAAGCAAGAATGTTTACTTTTACTTATTCTTCTGGAAGGGGTCAAATGCACAACCAGTTTATCTTTTTAACTTGCTATGAAGAGGCAACTTACTAACTGTAGGACATTCAACCCTATTTGTTCATTTCTTCCCAACAGGAACCACAGATTGGAGGAGAAGGAATGGTGGGAGCTGGCCTATCACCACAACAATTGAAACAGCTACAACGATTTGATCCATCTGCTGTGCCACTGCAGAACGTGGACGCTGATTGTCTCGGAGATGGTAAAAGAGAAGACATGATCTGGCTGGCCAACAAGGATTGCATAGGCTTCTTTATTGCAAAGTTTCTAAAATGTAAAAGCACAGAAGAGAAGGTTTCTCAGAAATGAAAATTCAGAATATTTTCTCTGTGTGTTGCTTTTTCTTACACCAAAGTGTTGACAGGCCGATGGAGTGATAGCATCTTCCTGTTTGCTGAAAAAACATGCCAACAGTTTCCCTGGGATCAGAAGGAGCAGTGTGTATATGTGGCCCTGGAGAAGTGGAGGGCTGGGAAAGCATAATCTGCCTTAAATGATACAAAAGGAAAGGAGGAATTCCCTGGTGGGGGGTGGTCTGAAAAATATTTTCGGTTTTAACTCATAAATATTAGTCTTTCTAATATGAAAAAATAGTCTAAAGATGAAAGAATAAAACTTTAAACTTTTCACATGTTTATGAAAAAGCTGTTTTCTATTCAGAAGATGGCAGTGACCATTTCATTATGCATTCAGGCCAGGGGCAGTAACACTGACTGCATCATGCCTGAGGTAAGTGGGCTTGTTACCTGAGTCTCCCCACTCTCTCTGCTTACTAATTCTAAATCAGGCCTCTTTTAAATATTTATTCACTTAGTCACTGTGTATGATCTGTGTGTGGAAGTACTGCTCATGCCATGGCACATATGTAGAAGTCAGAGGACAACTTTGGGAATCAATTGCCCCCTTTTACTTTGGGTTCTGAGGTTCAAACTCAGGTTGGCAGGTTTGTGCAGCAAGTACTTTTACCTACTGAGCCATCTTATCAGCCCTCAGCTCTCTTAAATGAAGTTTGGAGTTGTGCTGGATAATAATCTAAAAGGTGAAATATAGGTATTTACTTTGCAGATAAAAAAGCAATTGAAGCCGGGTGGTGGTGGCGCATGCCTTTAATCCCAGCACTCGGGAGGCAGAGCCAGGCAGATCTTTGTGAGTTCGAGGCCAGCCTGGTCTACAGAGCGAGCTCCAGGAAAGGCGCAAAGCTACACAGAGAAACCCTGTCTCGAAAAACCAAAAACAAAACAAAACAAAAAAAAAAAAAAAGCAATTGAGAATAGTCCATATTTTGGCTGTATTTATCGTTTTTCTGGAATAGAAATCATGGGAAATTATAGAAAACTGGTTGGTAAGAAGCAGAAAAACAATTACTGACAGCTAAGACCTGGCGCTGTCTGTTGGGCCTCAGCTGCTCATGATGAACATAAGCAGCTTCACAGAACACAAGCTCCAGGCAACTGTGTCTGATAGGTAAGACAAAATAAAAGCTCTTCCTATTAAATCTGCGCTCACCTCAGACAAAAAGAAGAAGCTCACCCAGTCTGCAGAAGTGACCAGGCATCCTGCCACTGTGGCTAGTCTACTCTGGATAATATATCCAGTCTGCCTGGGCCACAGTAGCAGCCTGAGTATCTGCTTTTCAGAGACTTGGTCATGTCCTCAGGCAGGCTTCATTCTACCTGATTTGGAGATATACTCTCTTAAGATTTCCAGTACCCAGCCACATTGGAAAGGTCTCGTGTGAAACACACTAGACTGGCTTGTTATCTTTCATTTACATCCTTCCAAATTACTGGGCTTTGGTTGTGTCAAATGGACAATTGGAAGCAGGTGCTAATAGTTTCTTTTCCTTGTAGGTTTCTTGTAGGAAGGTCTCACAACAACTTACCATATCCATGATGACTACAGCAGCTCTTGGATCAGGAAAGCCTTTGGGTGGCTACTTCCTGGAGAAGTCTCTTAGCAGTTGTGATTCCAGTTTACTATGTGTTAGCTTGAGCTCGTTGCTACACTTGGGAAATGTACCAGGATAGATAAACGAGGTTTTTTTTTTTTCTCTTCACTATCACTGCTTCAGAGTAGATAGTCAATAGGTGTTTATTGAATATGAAAAATTATGTTGAATTTCCTAAGATTCAAGTATATAAACAAGCCCTTTTCCATCTTTCATTCTGGTTGTGTCCAGTAGATGCCATTTAGACTAAAGAGAACACCATCTCCTTGTGGTACTTCTCTTTCAGGGACTCAGGGTAGCCCCTCTGATTTTAAAAAAACGCCATAATCATTTTTTTCTACTCTCTGCACATCCTTATGTGCTAAGGTGGGGTGAGAATGGGAGAGAAACAGCCTACCAGCAAACCTGCATGGTGTTACCTTTTAGCCATTCTAGTAAATACCAGAGTGCATTCAGAGCTAGCGAAAGATAACTCTGCATGTGTTCAAAACAGCAAGGACACAGAATACTGTTGACAGTTTTCCTATTTAACATGGGCCATTTTCAGTGGATTTCTTCCCCTTAATTTGAAAGCAAACCACACATTCTTCAAGGACACAAAAATGTTAGAAAAAGGTGCAATAAATGAAAAAATCAGGGACACTTGGAAGGATATTAAATATATCTTTTTAACATAGTTTTAATATAGATTATTTCTATGAAAACAGAAAAAATATTTAATTCAATGGTAAATACATATTAACTAGAACCCTATGATAGATTTTAGTTTATATAGCAAAGTGAATAAAGCAGTTAATAAGACAGAGAGCCAGCAGTACTCCACTTGCTGGAATAAGACCAGAGCATCAAGGAGCGGCAGCACCTCACTGAGCAGACAGGGAAGCTGTGGGTCCTCTTAAACATGAAATAAGCCTCTAGGTATGAATCGGGCTTGTTCTACAGGTTGAATTTAGGAGGGAAGAAGATGCCTCTGGTTTACACTGTAAAAATTTTGACCTACCTTGTTTTTGTTTATTTCTTAAATTAGACATGAGGGGGAAGACCAAAAGAACACCAGGTTATTGGCATTGGCCGGATGACGATGTTCCACATGGTAAGTGTGGAATCTAACATGTTCATTCCTCAAATGGCAACTAATACCCCTGGTAAACAGTGTAGAAGCCAGCTCTTTGTTTCCATGAATGACTTTAAAACAAGTTCGTTAAACAGTTTAGTGTCGTGACAATTCGTGTTTAACAGGAATGCAGAGCAGGTGATATTAAAATGTGGCATTGTCTCGAAGTACAGTATGACTGAGACATCCTACGTTTAGCAGCACCTTTTTTGGTATCAGTTAAGTAAAAGAGCAGTAAAGAAAGAGCAGAGGAAAAACTGAAATGACTGACATAGAAGTATAACACTATTAACTCTATTTCTAGCATTTCCTAGGTTGACTACGGAAAAAAGAAATAAGGATTCTACAACTGAGTAGGTTAAGATTAAGCCTTTGCTTGTGAAAAGACTGGCATTACATTTCACAAGTCAATAAATACCCCCGTCTTCCTTGGGATTATTTTCTTATTTCTGGATCTGCTGCCTACTGCTGATATAGCCCCACTGTGCACCTTTCTACAGATGTGACCCTATGTCAGCTCCTTCAGCAATATAGAGGAATGCTCTGATGTGCAGAAGCATATTCAGAGTAAAGTGAGGACCTAAGAATTGAGTACAAAATTTACCAGGTGGACACCATTAGAACTATTTTCTGAAAGGGATGAATGGTGACAGCAAGTGAGAGAAACAGCATCCTTCATGAGTCTGAGTGCCTCAGAGCCATTCCATTGGATGCAATAACATATAGGAAGGGATTAGATCACTGCTAAACATCTGTGAAATTACTTATATGTTATTTTATGAAAACAATCTTAATTTGGGTCAGATTAATTTATATATATAGTCTGTAAATTCTATAAGCAGTATAGTGCTGATTCTAAGGGGGAAATTTCATTTTATAAGCATCTAAAACACTGGTAAAATATGTATACAATTCATATTTTAAATGTTTTAGTTTTCTCGGGTATAGGATAAAGTATTAAGCGTAAAACTGCTTTAAATACAAAATTGCTTTACTTATAAATGCCTAAGAATACTTGGGAAGAACCTGGAATACCAGGAAACAAATCAAAAAAATATATTTATTATAACCATTATTTGTTTTAGTAATATATGGATCTGGTTGGGTAATCGCAGATAGGCATTTTCCTGGGAAAAGCTTCAAATGCTAGTGGCCCGTGCAGCTAATACAGTCTTACTTATCCATCAGCACTGGACTCCTGAGAGATACAGGTTTTATAGCCTTAGCATAAGAGCATTGTACACTTCTTAAAGCAGGCAAATTGAGGTGTGAAGAAAGGGTCTTCTAGGTTCTCCTTCAGAGTAGATGTCTCATGTAAGAAAATATTCTTAACTTTTTTCACTTCAAGTCATTCCATTTTTGCCCTTATAATATCTAAGGACTTAGCAGAAACTTGGGTTATAAGAAGCACTTCTGGGTTCTGATGGACAGTGAAACTGTTGGAGTGGATTCCGGGGAGACCAGTAGGGAACTGACGATGCACAACAGGAGCAGTAGGCAAGGGTGGAAGTGAAGTGGGATAAGTTATAAAAATTTATTTCCCTACGAAATAATTGCACAAGCTGTGTAAACATTTCTTACTAAAACAAAATACTCTGACACACAAGATTGTACATTTCCAGTGGAACACTCACAGTACAAGATGCCCGTGTTTTCTCTTTTCAGGAGTAAAGCAAGGAGGCAGCAGATGAGTGCTCCCCTAGTTACCTTTGGCAGCAAGCTTCTTCACATTCCCTGGCTGCTCCATGGGTTTTTAAAGCAACATAAAACACAATTAAATACTAAGCCAGGTGAGCAGAATTCTCAGCCATCAGCCTCTAGTTTCTGCATTAGTCTTTTGTATTCCACTTCATCTCAGTCACTCACACACTCACACTCATGTGCACACGGCAGCTTCGGCTTGGATACTCCAGTGCAGTGACTATAGCAGACACTAGCTGCTAAGAACGTGTTTGTCACAATCAGTTGTGGACTGTATGGAGTAGAAAAACCTCTGGAGTTTGGTTATAGTTACCATAATTTATGGTTAAAATTAAAAACTTCAAAGGATGGGATAACATTCAGAAATCAAACCTCAAGTCAAGCAATCACACATATTTACAATATGTACAGTCTCTCTTTTAGAATGGGGAGAGGTGTCTAGACAATTTTATTAGAAATTTCCTGAATGTGGGCATTTCTAGTCCCTGTGATTCATAAAGCAAATCTGCTGACTTGGCATTAAGACCCTAAAATAGTGTGATCAAACTGATATATATATATTATATATATATAATTATAATAAGGTGTTTGCAGAAATAACATTTACAAACTGTCTATACAGTACACAGTACTAGTACATAGAAAATAGATTCTAACTTTATAATCCCCTTTGTGTAAGGCAAGACTGAATCTGTCCCCAAATTTAGTCAGCCAGAGGTACAAGCAAGAAACAGTGGTCCAGGAAAGAATGACACAGGTCAGGTATCTGGGTATTAAAAACCTGGAGAAATTCCACTGGTTATCTGTGCTGCGTCTGGCTCACTGGATACATCAACTACATTTCAGAAGCCACTCTGTTACGTGGCAGCTACCCCAAACAGCTTTGGGAGAGTCCAGGATAAAGGTGGAGGACTGCAGCTGGACTAGGCCCATTTCTGTGGTACTTACAAAAGAATGTATATTAATACTCGATTGCATGCTATTGCTATTCAAGCAACAGCAATACAAAATATACAAGACAGATCACAGATGGTTGCAATGTACCCCCAAAGATTTTGCTTAAGGATGATGTTACACAAGACTTGGGGGGCAGGAACACACACGGTCATTGGCGGATGTAGACGTCTCTGTTCCACTCGCCAGCCTCGTTCCTTCTCTTGGATATTACTTCCCCTTCCTTGTCACAGTAGCGATCCTTAGATTTATGCCGGCTTCGCTGTTTGTTGCACTCGTGGTCCTGCTCTCGACCCACGTCCCTAGAGCGGTGGCGAGACTCCCTGTGTCTGTGGCCATTGCTGCTGTGGGTCTCGTCTCTATGGTTATGTTCACGGTGTGGGGCATAGTGGTCCACATGTTCATGTGAATAGTCTTCCTTTGGCTCCACATAGGCAGAGTCTCGGCTCTCCTGGGTTTCAGAGTCAAATGTCTCTTGCCTAGAGAGGCCTCGACCTGTCCCACTGCGGTGGTTTTGGTGTGTGGCTGAGGAGGAAGAACGATGTTGGGATTTCTTGACTGGTTCCAGACAAGGTTCTTCTTCAGCTTGGGAAGCAGACCGGGGAGCAGAGCGATCAGTCCTCTGATCACCTTGAGAACCCTGAAGAAAAGGAACACATGAGGGCATCAACTAAGGACAGAACCTAAGGAACTTGAAAGTGTAAGTCCATCCCTTTGAAATACCTAGAATGCTGAAAGGAAGCCTAGCTTAGGCACTTTTTGAAACATTTGGCGGCACTGCTTAAATTGGACTTGTGTTCATGGTAACATTTCATTTTAATGATGGGGAAAGAATGTTCTTTTATAGTCTTTTGTGATTCTAGTACTAATACAGGTGTCTTATACCATTTAACTACTCTGCTTGAGTAGATTAAAACTCATTAAGATGGGGCATTTAATGGACAGGTACTACTCTAGAACCCTCCCAAAGGAGACAGTGTCCTTAAGTCAGCTGCTAACTTTTCATTCTCCTGCCTTAGCCTCCAAAAAGGCGAAGATTATAAGCAAGTGGTATAACATGGAGCTAAGTACTGCTCCTTTACGTCAGTTATTAAGCCCTTTGGGCTAGCGCACTGTTACGGTTTTGGAAGCAGGACCAGCCAGAGAACTTGCTGAGGTTTTAAACACAGAAAAGCAGAGCAAAAAGGGTTTGACTGCAGCCTGTCTACCACCTTAGTTACCATGCGGTTAGTGGGCTTCAGAGGCTGAGCTGTTGGGAGTGTGTTCAGTTTACAGGTACACAGCTCATACTAGAGAGACTTGGTTAAATGGTACACATGTTTCTTAGTTTGGTTAGCAAAGGATAGTAGAGCAAGCATGGAATTACCTCTCTGGGATTGAGTCCCAGAGAGCAAGCATGGAATTACCTCTCTGGGATTGAGTCCCAGAGAGCAAGCATGGAATTACCTCTCTGGGATTGAGTCCCAGGGGTGTCAGCTCAGGCAACCTAGATTCCCTATGAAAACCATAAAAGGAAGCTCTCTTACCTGTGAATTAGAGGCTAGGGTGGGGCTCATAGGTAAAGTTGAAGTGGCTAAAGTTCGGCTAAGGAGAGGGTTGGGGAGGTTACTGCTGGGTGGATGGGTGGCCTTCCAGTAGGCCTCCAGATAGTCGGCAAGATGCTCACAAGCATCCTCAAGCTGGTTCTCATCCAAGATCACATCAAATGACTCCTGCTAAAGCAAGCATTTCAGATAGAACATAAATGCAACCCAGGACCAAGCTCCCTCTCCTCCCCAAACCTACAACCCAGGACCAAGCTCCCTCTCCTCCCCAAACCTACAAGTAGAGGAGAGGCCTTGCCCATTGTATTTGTTCTTGCCCTGTTTTCTTCTTTTCTGTTGGCTGAGTCTCTTAGCTTATGCACGTGTGTCACCTCAAATCCTTAATTAAAACACTGAATGGTGGTTAACTGATTGCCCAAAAGTGGACAGTTGTCAGCATGATTGGTAAGGGCAATGTACAGGAGTTATTATCATTTGTGAAAAAAACACACAGATACTATGGTTGAAAAATCTAAACCGTTTAGAAGGGTGCTTATTTTTGATACAGATTGCAGGAAGTTCTGGAAGCTAATGAGACAGGATTAGGTCATGCACTTTGGCAGAAGTAGCTCAAACTACTGACATTTTGACATGACCCAAACTTCACAGTTCAGTGGGCAGGAGAGATCCTTTACTTTTGAAGATTTAAAGTATGTTAATTTCTAGATCAACAATTTTAAATCAATCCAATCCAGAATTATAGCTTTTGAAATAGTTGTACTTTAATGAACACTAGCTGGGATCTATAGTCTCAAAGTATATAAAACTAGGAATGTATTTCTGGGAAACTTCCTGGTTAAGATAACTCACTTGGTAAAAGTGCTTTCTGTGCTTTCTCCAGAACCCATGCCCAAACTAGATGCATAGCATTGCGCTTCCATAATCCCAGCACTCCTACAGGAGCATAGGGCACAGGCAGGAGAATCTTGGAAATCAGCTAGCCTGGCGTACACACTGGCCAACAACAAAAGACCTTGTCTCAAACAAGACAGAAGGTGAGGCTGACACCTGCAATTGTCCTCTGACCTCCATGTAGCCGTGGTAAGCTAGCTCACATCTGCATTCTTATATATGAAAGTCAATGTTTAGTTTGACATGATCCCAAGTCAATTTCTCAGACACCTGTTAAGAGGAGACAGTTTATTCCCTGTGGCTAGATGTGGATAAAAACCAGACTCCAAATAGGTCCATCTTACAAACCACAGTCCTGTATTAGAAAGTGAGGCCTGCATAGGATGTGTGTAGCATTTTTGAAAGGGTGATCATTACCTGGCCTACAGATGCTCAAAATGCATGGTCACATAGGCTGTGACATACTTTACTTTTTTGAAATGAATGCCATTGTAAGTAAGGAGGAGTATCTTCCCACAGTATGTAATTGCAGTTTTTAAAATGTGGGTCTGATCTCTTCAGCTGTTTGCACTATGTAGATAACTTACCGGAGGACACTGGGCCAGTTTATCAGCTGCTACCATCTGGACATTGAGGTGTTTTGCTTGAGATTTCCCTCGAGATTTTATTAACCTTTGTAAAACCTGGAAAAGGTAGGGATTTGTAACATGAATATCTGTGCTCAGGTAGGCTACGGGGTACACTATGAACTCCTTTATAATATATACAGTAATATAATACATGGATGAACAGCATATATCATTGAGAAATAGAATACAACAGAGATTAATGTTTGCAAGAGACTTATGCAAGAATGTTAATTTGGGGATTAAACACTAGTATAAAACTGATGCAGAGTCTTTTTTTCTAGCCTAACAGTTCTCAAACTTTCTGCCTCAGGACCTGTTTAAGTTTAAAAAAAATTATGAACCCCAAAGGGCCACTGTTTGTAGGAAATATTTCTAATATTTATCAGAAATCTTAGCACTGTTAATTCATTCAAAAACAAATCTAGCACATGTTAATATAAATTACTTTTTAAGAAACCTTTTATGAGAATAATGCTTCTATATGCAACTTGCTATAGTGTACAGCTTTCTTGATAGCTGTAAAGAGAACATTACAGAGTTAAAATAAAGGGGGTTGTGCCTCTTCAGAGAGTTGGTGACATTCTTCAATGCTATACTGAAGATGAGTAAGTTTATTCCTTCCCATAAAGACCTGTGGCCAGGAAGACTCAGGAGCCACAGGGAACAGCTTCATGTACCAGACAAGTGCAGTCTTGTGGTCTGTACTGCAATATGACTGGACCTTTCACTATGCATGCTGTGTGAGGTCATTCACGGTATTCTGTATCTTCTACACATTTCCATACTTCATTGTTTACTATTAGTATTGTTGGCAACAAATGGTTCTTCTGAAGTGTCAGCAGATCTTTCCTTCAGCAAAATCAGTCAAAGTACGTAAGTCTGAATGAGCACAGTGGCATTGGTGTTGCTCCTTGAGACAGTTCACTCTGGACAGTAGCTGAACATTTTAGTTCATTACACAGGGTGTCAAACAGTTTGTTACTACTGCATCAGGACATTCTTATGTGGAACTGTGAGAACATAATGTGTTTGCTGCTACATGCACTCATGCTTGGACCCCCACAGCTTTAGCACCATGTATGCAGATGCCACAGTGTGGAAAGGAAGCAACTTCTTCATTTTATCATGGAAGCGGCTTCCACATTACGAGCTCTCTGAAATCATTCAGTGAGCCATGGCCCACACTTGAGACCACTGCTCCCAGCTATAACACTAACCATGCTCATACTTCTCTTCAAACTTCTTGACTAGTATGGATTTTTTTCAAAAACTCTATGTCCGTAATAAAGGCATAGCCGGTGACTACTGAAAACCAGAGCAATAAAACACATTGCAGTAATTTCTGAATATAGAAAAACAGTGGCAACCTCACTTACCTTAGGAGAAGAAATCTTTACATACACTATAATAGGGGCCAAAGAGGTCTTACTGAGTTGAGCTGGGTGATTGATCGTATCTGCATCAAGGACTACCAATTGTAGTGTTCTTGCAAGTTCAAAAATCCTTTCGATTTCACTCTGAACTTCCGCTGTAAAGGTTAAACAGAGTTAATTTTTTAAAAGGACACATTTTTAAACTACAGTAAGCTGGAATAAAATGGCACACTATTTCTTTATCCAAAGAGTCAGCTGCTATTTTAATGATTATACTCAATATGACTGATGAAAGGCAAGGGCTAGTCCTCACACCTGTAGTACTCCAGGAATTGTTCTTTCAGCTAGCACCAAATACACCACCTTTCCTTGCACATGAGCTTACCTCATGTTGTTGGATCATCCGTTAATAAAGATGTCCAACATAAAAAGAGAGAGATGAAACTTGGCCCAAACCATACTTCATACTTTCCACCAATGAAGACATGGTCTTAACGGTAATAATCTGTTCAGTCCATACAGTGCTACCTGTAAGTGTGTTTTCAGGGTTGACCGTTTGGTACTGGTGAATGAATTGGCATGTTCTGCCCTGGGGAGGACTACCTCTCCCATTCCCAGCTTTCCTCAGTTGCTTATAGTTCTTTGTGTGAACCTTCCTCCATCCAGTTTGTTATGTTCATTGTTATTGTTCAGCTCACATTTGGGCAGTCATGTTCCTAGGAATATATATGTATATACATATATGGTTTGTAAAAAAAAAAGAAAAAAAGAGGCCATGAATTTAAAGGAGAGTAGGGGAGGGTATGTGGGAGAGTTTGCAGGGAAGAGAAATGTAATTAAATTAAAATCTCAAGAATTAAAAAAAAAAATGGCCTTGTAACATGCTTCAAAGTGCAGTTTCCCACTAGAAGCAGCGCGTAAAATTATATAAATGGTATCAGGTCTTCCACTCTGCAAAGATTCCACTACAGGACTTCCTAGTTGAACATCTGTGATAATGGGGGATACTTTCCACTCTCTGTGTGGTGGCTGCTAGCCATGGGTGGGTACTCAGCACTTAAAAATGTAGCTATTCTGAATGAAAAACTGAATTTTTTAATTAATTTAGTATTGAACTGTAAAGCACATGTGGCTTGTAGTTCTGAGGGTGAAAGGTCAAGTTCACTGGATTCCTTCAGACCAGCCAGCTAGTGCCTGTGAATGACTTCATTTTCTTTGATTCATTTATATTAATAGCAGAGCATTCCCGAAGATGGTTTTAACTCACCTATTCTTCTAGAAAAGGCAAGTCACTAACTGTCTGCATCAAATTCTTTACTTGGATGCTTTGAGAAACCACAACCTACTCACTTGAGATACTAACTTCAAAATAATGTTTGCTCAGATACCTCTGATACATACAGTCTTCTTACAATAAATACTACATAACACATCTGATCAACCTTTTAAGTTTACTAATTTATAAAAAATACAGGGAACATGCCAGGCGGTGGTGGCGCACGCCTTTAATCCCAGCACTCGGGAGGCAGAGCCAGGCAGATCTCTGTGAGTTCGAGGCCAGCCTGGGCTACCAAGTGAGTCCCAGGAAAGGCGCAAAGCTACACAGAGAAACCCTGTCTCGAAAAACCAAAAAAAAAAAAAAAAAAAAAAATATAGGGAACAGAATTGGATAAATGATAACAGTGTAACACAGTCAGCAAAATTCAGACCATCAGAAACTTTCAGAATAAGTAGCCCAGTTTTTCAAGAAAAAAAGTTTTATGAAAAATGAGACATTTGAAACACTGAAATACAGTATATAGACTCTATCCTATTAAGATAGTAGTTTATATATTTGTAATGAATAAACTTGGTAAAAACATGTCTGCGTTTGCTTACCAATAATCTGTGGGTGGGAGGTGAAGAGTCTACGTACAACAATCTTTAGCTTTGCAGCTACCTGATGAAAGTGTCTCCAGCACTATATATCTACAGGTGTCACTGTCTAGGATGTCATTTCCTCCCCAGGGCCGTCCTTTTATCCAGTGAAGCCCTCCTCAATTTATTCTCTGCTCCCTGGGCTCATGAGCCACTGACCAACTATCTGTGATTTCTAGTTCATTTATATATCTTTTGTGTCCTTTGCTTCTATGACTCTGGCACCTAGAATACTGCCTAGCAACCGTTAGTTCCTTAATGCCTTAAAAACAAGCTCCTTATTGTTTTACCTTGCCTCTTAATGATGTTCCTTATACCTCCCTTTTCTTTAGCCAAAGTGACGTATGTTTTCCAGAAGCTTCTTAAAATTGCCACTGTCTCAAATCATCACCTTCTCAACCACTTTCCCTTCTACATGCTTTCAAACTTTGAATCTCAGCTCAGGATACTTCCTGTGAAAACCTTCCCCGTGCATGGCCTACAGCTACTGCAGCATTAGCTCTTTGGCACTGGGTTCAGCTCAGGAACACTGTGTTCACTCTGTACTCCAGTGACTCTTATTTGCCTTATTGCTGTTCTGAGCTCCTGCACCCAGCCAGGCTTTAGCACGTTATTTAGTACCTATGCTCAATAAATACATGGAGTAGAAGAGGCATTTAAAAACTGCACAACCAATAGTTGTAAAGCCTTTTAGTTGGTCACTGTAAATAAACTGCTTGACTTTGTTAATTGGTTAAATCTATGAAATGATAATGTAACAATTTTCTCAAGTATCAGATAAAATAAGAGATTACTATAAGCAAAAAGTATCACATTTTCCTTCTTAAGAAAGAACAGTTATAAGAAAGAACAGTTATAAGATGGGGTATCACTGTGTGGCCCAGGCTACTTTCCGCCTCATCCTCTGAAGTGCTGAGGTTAGAGGTATGTGCTACCATACCTACATCCCTAATATATTTCCAGACCTGTTTCACTAAAGATTCACCACTGAGGGCTTATTAGGAGACAAATTGAAGTTTTATTTTATGTGTTATGTCAACATGCATGCAGGTGCCCACAGAGGCCAGAAGAGGGTATTGGATCCCTTGTAGCCAGAATTACAAGTGGCTGTCAGCTTCCTAGTGCATACTAGGAACTGAATTCCAGTTCTCTGCAGGAGTAGCAAGTGCCCTCATTCATTGAGCTATCCTTCCAGTGCCCCAAAACAGTTTTATAAAGTATTACTAAAAGATAAAATGTTACTATGTTTCTCTATTTATATAATTATAGTTCAGAGTAACTGAGAAACTTGTATTCTTAAAACCTGCTTCCCAAAGGCTTTACATATCTAACATAAAGAATTAAGTGAACCTAAACATGTCCCACAACTTTTAGAAGTATATAAAACCAAAAGCCTAACAATATAATAGTTAAGCATACCAGTAATTAAAGCACCAAACACATATTTCAGCAAGCTATAGTAGCTGCTAGAAGTTCTGAATTTTATCTTACTGTATGTTAATAAACAATTTCCAGTCACCTCTCTATAAATCTGTAAATGCATCAAAGTCCCCATGCTGGTTTTACAAATAAAAATACTGATGCAACTCAGAGGACAGGACAGACAACTGACTTCTGTTTGCTCTGTTATCAGCCTCAGCATGTAAATCATAGTTTTGAATATGATTTCATCACGGATATAACTGTTCAGTGAACATTTCTGAGACAAACCACACTGCTGATGGCAGGTGGAATGTTCTGACTTAAGTTATCTTAATAATCTACACTGAAATCATTAGGACTACAGACTGTTTACATCAGTTTTTCTATATGGTACCTGGAGTTATTCTCTATTCAGATCTGCTCACTGTTACTATTAGGTAAGGAATATTTAAATAGCTTAAGCTCATTGTTATTGACTGACTTACCTAAGCTTGACCTTGTGTTGGATCTCTCTATTATTGCATGCTTACTGGGATTGTTTAACACTGAGCGTTTGGCGAGGGAGATATCAGCAGTGACTCTTGTGATGGATATCCTGTTGGAGAAAAGAGAAAACCCTAAGGTTCTTAATCGAATAAAACAGAAGTACAGGTCCAAAATTTAAAGGATGGTTGATATATAAGTATACACATAAGGGGCTAAAGAGATGGTTCAGCAGTTAAGAGCATTTGTTCTTGAAAACTCAGGTTTGGTTCCTCACACTGACATGGTAGTTCATAACCTTCTGTAACTCCAGTTCTAGGAGATTCAATGTTCTTCTGACCTCCATGGGCACCAGGTACACACATGATGTACATAACATACATGAAGACAAAACACTCATACACATTCAATAAATATAAACTTGAAATACACATGTGTAAGTATCAACATATATCTATATTCATACACATACATATATGTTTCAAAACAGACTTATTAGGACAAGCAGTTGTTTATTATGCACCTGTTTTGCCTAACATTTACTGGTTGCTTACCAAGTCTGACTAAATTGTCCCTGAAACTTGTAAGAGATCCACATTTGCTGATGTAAAATAAATAGAAAGGAAATTACAAGCAGCCTTATCTAAAACTTCGTGTTACTGTAAACAAAAACAAAAATTACTCTTAAATTGAACTGAGATTCCTAATTCTGTAGTCTCAGTGCCTTTACAGTGCTGTGACATTCGTGAAGAAGACAGCCTTCAGAGAACTGAGAATCTAGTGGCGGATGGAGAATGAACATAGACCCTAAATGATGACAGTATGATATGCGGAGCACGTGCAGTCTATTATGACAGCAGTGATGAATTGAAAGGTTTCACATGGGGTAGAACTAAAGCAGTAGTACATGGGAGCTGAAAAGAGGAAGCAGCTTGTACTTGGGAAAGTTGAATATTCCGGGAATATTCAGATAGGCAGTAGGAAAACTGAGAAAAACGGAAGGCTTACAGTATCCATGAAGAAGCCGGTGACAGTAAAACCACAACCCAGAGGCGTGGTTTAAAAGTCTAGCCCAAAGTCAGAGCCCCTAGAGCATCAAGTGGCCTGATAAGAATTATCTATTTGGTGTAAAGCCAGAGACTTATGGGAGTAAATCAGAGGGCCCCTGACTAGGGGGCTGTAGGCAGAAAAAGAGGGGCTGGGAACATTAGATGGCGAGGGGAAAAAACGATTCTGAATGTTGAGTCCTCCACCTACTTCTCCATCTTGGACTTTTGGAAGCCCGGCTTATATTTATTCTTTTATATCCTCTAGGTGTCAGAAAGGAGGATGCTCCTCTGGACAAACAGCAGAATGACTAAACTATGTGCACCAGATGTCTCCTCTACAGATTACTCAGCAAGAATGTCCTACAGGGAAACGAGAAGCCAACAAGCCTCAGCTATGAGCACATACTTTCTGCTTATGCCTGTTTGCCCTTTTCTTAAATATAAGAGCAACACTAGGGACCTCTGTAAATGTCTTACAGGGGAGGCTATAAAAGAAACAACCATTAGTAAATACATATGAAGGCTAAATTATGTTCATAGAACTGAAACATAATTTATTTTTAAAAGCTCAGGATAAGATTTTTGGAAATTTTTAAAAAATGACAGTAGAAATCAAAAGTGAAAGGATGGAATTAAGGGCTTCTCTGAAAGAATTAAAGCAAAGAAACAAAAAATAGGAAAGTAAAGTTTGAAAGTTGAAGAGTTGCCCAGCAGTTCAAACCCCATATAGTTATAAGCTAAACAGTTAATTCCAGAATAAGAGTCTGTATTTTTATATTGAAAGCACCTAGCACTGATTAAAATCCATACCAGACATAAATCCCATCACACCAGGAACCAAAAAGCTTCCAGAGGAAAACAGAGCAAGAGCAACAATGGGGCTAGACAATAACAATGCAACAGCCTTCAGAATCTCCTGACCATGTCCAAGTGCCAAAGGGTACACTTGCCATCTCAGCACTTGGAAGGATGAAGCATGTGGACTTCTAGTACAAGGCCATCCCCAGCTACGTAGTGAGACCCTGTCTCAACAACAATAAAACCCGTAACCATCTACACCATCAGTTAAGTAGGTTGATTAAAGACCTTTTTAGACATTCCAGAAAATCATTTTAGGGATATGATTGAAGGATGTGTTTGGCAGAAATGGAAGGATGAAGGTTGAGAGATGACAGGAGACTGAGGATAGAGGAGCACCAACCCAACAGCCATTGGAAGAAATCCCCAAGGTACAGTGTACTGGGATGTTAACACAAAACGCTCTCATGTATTTGGGGGTGAGACGGTAAGGTGGAGTGGCAGCGCTGGGGAAGCTCCAGCTGTACATCCCATAATAGGATTCTTTTTATGCTGAGCACAGAGAACACATAGCTACTCAAGTCATCATTCCTACAGTACATGTTTACAGAATACCTGCTGTATGTTCACTTGGGTTGGGTATGTTTATCTGGGCAACATAGTAAGATGACCTGACTTCCCCCCTCAACCCCCCCAAAACTCATTAAAGTTTTATAGAATTTAAACTTTTATGGAGGAGCCAAGATGGCAGAGAAGTAGGCAGACACCTGATGTCGGTGTGGCAGGTCCCATTTAAAAATTAAGGCAGGTTAGTGAGGATGGAGATGAAACAGTGTGGAGGGTATCACTTCAGTGTTCAGAAAGTTTGAACAGTCCATTAATGTGGCATGTAGATTTGGAAGGAAGGAGTCATGTGGATACTGAGGGAAGAGGATTCCAGGCAGAGGGAAGAGCGGGTACCTAAGTGAGAAGCATTGGTACCACGTGATGCTGATGACCAAAGGGCTAGTTGTGAGCCTCCAGCAAGCTCCTGCTACTCACTGGGAGGCAGCTGCCCTGTGATGGGGACCATCAGGGGGATACAGTGGTGACACATGTACTACCTGTGTGGTAGGCTTTCTAGGCTGCATAATTATCGTTGCTTTGGATCTGCCCCCAAGTAGTTGAAAATCTAAGGGCAAAATTTCTGGAGATAATTAGGTTTAGACTAGTGGTCCTCAACCCTCGCAGAGTATCTAAATCATCATACAAGCATGTAATGATAGATTCCTTCCTATATCTTAGCCTCCGAATTTGGTCCAAGTCAAAATAGGATATAGACTCTTAGGAAGGTTGCTGTTCTAAGGACAGAGGGGGAGAGAGATGTGGAATTGCAGTGTGTGTGTAAGGGGGCGGGGGCTGGAGATGAAGAAAACTAGTGCAGTGGAAACTCCATGGAGTCTATGAGAGTGACCCTAGCGAAGTCTCCTAGTTATGGCTATCTTCTATAATCAGGCAAGGCTTCTAGCAGTGGGGCTGGAATGTCAATCCACCCACAAAACCACCTACGTACAATCTGCCCTGCCTGCAAGATGTCCTGGGGTAATGGTGGTGTAAAACTTGTGGGAGGGGCCAACCAAGGACTGGTCCAACTTGAGGCCCACAGCACAAGAGAGAACCCACGCCTAACGCTGCCTGGATGACCAGGAACCAGAGGCAGGACATCCCGGAGACCCAGGGTAGAACCAACATGAATGGCCAAAAAAAAAAAAAAAAAAATGAAATGATTCTTAATGATACTCTGCTATTCTCATAGATTGGTGCCTAGCCTAATTGTCATCAGAGGGGTTATCATCCAGCAACAGATGGGAGCAGATGCAGAGACCCACAGCCAAACACTAGGTGGCGCCAGAGGAACCCTGTAAAACGGGGAGGGAGGATTGTAGGAGCCAGAGGGGTCAAGGACACCATGATAAATATGGCCCACAGAAACAACTAAGCAGGCCTCACAGGGGCTCACAGAGACCAAAATGACAAACACAGACCCTGTATGGGTCTGATCTTGGTGCTCTGAATAAACCTTATGGTTGTATAGCTTGGTGTTCCTGTGGGACTTCCAACAGTGGGAGTAAGGTGTGTCTGACTTTTTTTGCCTGTGCTTGGGACTCTTTTCTTCCTACTGGCTTGCCTCATACAGTCTTGATATGAGAATTTGCACCTAGTCTTACTGTAATTTAGGCCATGTTCAGTAGATATCCCTGGGAGGCCTGCCCTTTTTTTTTTTTTTTTTTTTTTTTGAGATAAATGGAGAAGTTGATGGGGGAGAGAGGAAGTATGGGGAGGAACTGGTAGTAGTGGATGGAGGGGAAACTGCAGACAGGATGTAATGTATGAGAGAAGAACAAAATAAGAAAGGATATACTCTGTGTCATGTAGTTCTTCCTGCTGCAGCTTCCTAAGTACTGGAACTACAGGTATATGTCACTAAGCCTGGTCTGTCCTCAACCCCCATCAAGTGTACTTCAGATAATTCTGTTCTGTAGACCAGATATAAAACTATTAATTTTGAAGACATTGTCTCACATCTAAATAAATTTCCTACACCAGAATATAAAGTGATGTAATGTTTCCCAGGATTATTGATTTCCAATAAGACTCCTTCACAGAACATTCTGACAACAGTGTCTAATATCCCTGTAGCAATTCAGTACACATTCCACACATTTCAGGGCTGACAACTGACATTTGAGAGTCACCAGGGAAGAAAGCCAACTTCACCCCAGATGGTAGCTTGCCTTCTTCACTACTTCCTTGTTAATGCACCTGTTATTGTCCTGAAAGTTACAATGATTGCTTTGCTTACATGGCAAAAACAGGTTATGGCAGGTCCAGCTGCTCTACATGCTGCTGGAAGAAGAGGATTTACCAGCTCCTCCTTAATGTGACACATGCTGTTTCACAGCCCACAGTGATTTTGACTGGTCTCCAGAGCTCCCACAAATGATCTTAACTGTGAGGGCTTAATACTACAATTCTTGATAGCCTAGAACCTTGGCATTGCCAACATTTCCCATTGTACTCCTCCCTTGTGGCCTTAACATTTTAAAAATATAACTCATTCAGTGAATTCTAAAGAGTACTTAAGTTCTCTTTTAGACTGCCCTGTGCACACACCTATTAGGCTTCTGACAAGTTCCCACTCTGTCTTGCTTTGCCAGCATTAAAGACACTTACTCTGGATATGCTTCCATAAGTGAACGTGAAATTTTTACATCCTTTGAAATTCTACTTTACTTGGGAGCCCTTAATTCATGGTCACAGGACCAGACTGTTGAAGAGCGGTTCAGGATGGGCAAGGCAAGACCATCAGTAATACACATGAAAATACTTTTTGCTACAGGCTGCAGCAGAAATATGAAGTAGAAATTCTGCTGATTATGACAAAGCTATACCTGGAAGAAGCTAAGGGCCTTCCAGAGGATTAAGCCAAATCTCAGGGAGTATTTGGTGTTATTCAGCGTTTAATATATCAGCTGTTTCCTGCAATGAATTTCATGTGTGCTCATAACTTCCCCCAAGAACTTTTAACAATGTATTTTATCTGAAATACTTCTCAAGCATCCTAGACCAAAAAGGCAAACAGACCAACCACTGTCTCCTGAATTAAGGTAAACACCCTTATGGAGATACCCCCTAGCATAGCTTTGTTTCTTGTGCAAGTGAAGCTCAGACTCTCCTTCCTCTGAGCCCAAATGGCATTCCAGAACAATTGACTCAGAACAAAAGGGTTTTTTGCATACCAGGTGCAATGAGACTTTGAGGCAGGTTTCCTGAAAAGCCATAGGGCAGAGTTTTTGCAGATGGTAGGTGGATTGTATTGGGCACCAGAGTAGGAGAGGAAGGAAAGAAGATGGACAGAGGAACAGACAGAGAGGAAGATAAGGTGGTGACGTAAAGAGCCTAGTTAGAACTAGGACTGTAAGAGGACAGGAGGTGAAGGGACAGAGAGGAGCTAAGCATGAGAACAGAATTGAAGCTGTGTAGATAGAATTTTGTCTCAGAGGAATAAAGTAGATGGATGAAAGAGCTCAATGTACTTAAATTCATTCCCTCAGGTTACCCCTGCTGCTGTTCATAGCATCTTCCCCGGGACTCTCAGAGAAATCTCCTCAGGGCAGGCCCCCAGAAGAAATTTCAGTACCTTTTGTCTAGAAACAATAGATTGACCCTACAATCTGTTATTTCATTTATCCTCTTCCCAGATAAAATAAATTTGGCTATGTGATTCCATAGAAAATAGGTCTGAGATCCAGATTCATAAACACTCAGGGTTGAACAGAAGTAGTAAGTTTGTGAATCCTATTGTCTATTTTTTGCAGTTAGAAAATGGCAATGAGGGTTGGGGTTTTAGCCCAGTAGTAGAGCGCCTGCCTAGCAAGCACAAGGCCCTGGGTTCGGTCCTCAGCTCCAGGGGGGGAATGGCAATGAACACATCATTCATAGACATCATAGAGCCCACTTCAGCAGAATTTGAGGGTTATGCAGATAATTCCAGATTGTGATAAATGAAAGAGCCAAAAACAATGAAATAAAAATCATTTATAGGACCATTTGAAGCCTGTCTTGCCTGGCACAAATGATGAAATACTTGATAAAGTTTTGCAATACTCTAATGGCATTTGGCTCTGTAGATGTTTACTATAATGTCTTCTGTACTGTTGAAACATAGCTGCTGCCCCTCTATTTCCTTCAGTCCTTCGCTCTATCACACACGGTATCAGTTGTGCTATAAAAATTTCCCTTCCTATGTCAGAAATGATTATATGTGTAGGCATTGTCTACACAACACTGTATAGAAATAGAAAGGATGCTGAAATCTACAAATATGATCAATTGTATTTTTGGTGTTAGCATAAAGAAAGAAGAATATGGCAAAGAACCAGATTTATCATGTGAGAAATGAAAATATGCATGCTAGTGCTACATGCTCTCGGGTTGCCTGTTAACTAGTCTCAGTTTAAACCTTGAGGTTTTACATTCTGGATTCTTACCATGTTTCTGATGGGCTAGAGTTGGCTTGGTGTTTATTATGACATCCATTGATTATTTGATTCATCTGTCTTTTAGCAGTTATACATGCTTTCTGTTGTCTCTGTGATTACAGGAAATAGTTTCCTTCAGTTCTATTTGTTCTAAGTAGCTATTTATCATGTGAGTGTAGTATGTTTGTGTCTGGGATACTGTAGCTCTTGTACCAGTGTCCATAAGCTAAACTTGGCTTGACCCCTGCTAACTAGCTGCGCACTCTGTGTGATCAACTGGCCATACCACTCCCCATACTCTTATATTCACTTTCTCCCTCTTCCAGAAGACTTGGACCATTTTCTCTCTATGTAGATCTTTACCCTCTATGTAGCTGAGGTCCCTGCCTTTTTTACTTTTTTTTTTTTTTTAAGTTGAGGAGAGAAAGGATTGAGTCCCATCTCTTGGCCAGGATGTTTTAGTTATGCCCCATGGCTATTAATGGCAATATCCTGTAGAGGTCCTCGGAGTTCTCTAGTTGGCTTGCTTTATTACATCATTCCTTGGTACCTTCATTTCCTTTCCATCCTCTATTGGCCACGCCTTCCTCTGATTTAGTTGGTGAGATCCTAGTAGATTAAAAACCTTTCTGGACAGTAACATCCTCAAATCTGTTGATTACTCCTTTCTCTGTACTACCTGTACATTGTATACACACACACATGCTGGGATGCTCTTGTATTTATATTCTGTTTGGCTATACAAGTTTCAACTTAAAATTTGCATACAGGGAGCCAGCAAGATGGCTTAGTGGGTAAGTGCACCAGCTGCCAAGCCTGAGGATCTGAGTTCAATCCCCAGGACCTACATGATAGAAGGAGAGAACTGACTCACATACACATATGCACACATGCAAATAAAAATAAATATTATGTAATAATTATTTAAAATTTGCATATGGGCTCTTCAGAGGCAGGGGCAATGGCTTCAATGTGTCTGCATTTCTCTAGCAAATAATATACAGCAAACACCAATTCAGCACTCAACTGTCATTTTCATATTGAGTTTCTACAGGCATGGAGAGTACCAGAGTTCACAAAACATTAAATACTCTGCCTTCACATTCTTGTTGGAGAATGGTAACAAAAAATTGTCTTACACAAAAAAGAACATTAGAAAAATGGAGAAGGAAGAGAGGCTGGGTTACCAGGAGAGCATGTGAAGAAAAAGTTCCTACCAGAGAGAACAGCAAGCAGACACTGATGTGGACATGGAGCTGGCTGGCTGGAGCACACATAATGCTAAGGAGTGAGTGTCAGATGCTGGGAAGTGGAAGGCTAAGGCAGAGAGATGCTGCCAGCCACCACCATGAAAAGTGAGATGTAAGGTACTGGTAAGCCACGAGCCACGTGGCAACTTATAGACTAATAGATATGGGTTAATTTAAGATAGAAGAACTAGATAACAAGAAGCCTGCCACGGCCATACAGTTTATAAATAATATAAGTCTCTGTGTGTTTATTTTATAAGTGGGCTGCAGGACTGCGGGGACTTGGCAGGACCTGGAGAGAAGTACTTCAGCTACAGTCAGGAGAATCTAACTGGAGTGGATAGGAAAGTTGAAGGAGAGCAAGTACAGTATGAACAACCCAGTGAGATCTCTAGGAAGAAGGGAAAACTTAGGTATCCGGGTGGGAGGTAGGAGGGATGTTAGGTCAAGTGTGAAGAGAAATGACTACAGCTAATGGCATCTCCATTGGGACAAGAAATACTGATGAAAGAAGGATGTAGGTGAGAACAATGTCTGGGTCGTTTGAGTGGGAAGGAAATGAGGGATGTGGTCTAGTGCCCAGGTGGTTGTGGGTTAAGTTAACCATTGCTAAGAGAACCATAGGAAGGGGAAATGAAGAATATTCAGACAGACATGTAAGCAGGGATAAATGTAGTAGGGCTCACTCATGTCTTCTCTTGGCTTCTAACCCTCCAGCCTCCAGAAAGAATCTAGCTATGAGACCTAGTCTGGCCTTATTCCTCTGCCTCAGGTCAGGTGCAGGTATGTGTCAGTCCCTGCTTGCTTTTTTTTTTTTTTTTTTTTTTTTTAAATGAAGCAAGAATATAAGTTCACTGTAGGAAAGTGCAGAGAGAAGAGGTTAAAGGTCGATGAGGGAGAAGATGGTAGGAAAGTCTTTTGGAAAGGTGGGAACGTGAATAGAAGAAGATGTGCTCATGGTATCTGGGCAGCAGTGAGGACCAGTGGCTCCTGAACTGAAGGAGAGACAAAGACCAGAGGTGGGGCCACATCCAGCTCCCAGATATAGGTGCTGTGGGAGGCCAGCTCCCACCTTTCAAAGGGTTCCTATGAGGAGGAGAGAGGGACAAGAAACTTAGATAGAAAGATAGCAGAGAGGAGACAGAAACACAGGATAGCTTCGGGAGGACCTGGATCAAAACCCAATGGTCCCTTCTGCCTTTTTGAAAGGGCTTTTTATAACAATGCCAAGGGGCGGGGCAAAAGACCTCCTCCTTGCTAGATCAAAGCATACCATACAGCAGATACGTCCAAACACCTGGTAACCACACCCATGGCCAAATCATCCCCTTATGCCATCCCTGCTGGGTAAAGCAAGCTCAGATTCTCGACTCTTAAGTTCTCACTAGGAAACTTGTGTGGGTCTCTACAAAGTGCAGGGACTGGAATATCCTGGGATGAGGATACAATGCAAACACTGGGTCAGATTGCACTAAATGAAGCCTACTTCCTGTCATAGAGAACAGAAAACAGTTGACTCTGGGGATCGACTATCTACCCCACAGAATTTGACCATCTTGAAGACAAAAATGTCCAAAACCAGCATTGTGGACTACTTACCGCCCTTCAAATCTGTGTTTTAAAAAATCGAACAGTGCTTTTTGCATCATATCTGTAACCTGTAATTGGATAATAAATTAAAATGTGAGAAAATCTGAGGATTAAAAAATTGTTACTGATTATGAGAACCAATTTCACTTCTCATCATTAACATTTAAAAACCTGAGCATTATATTTGGAAGAAGTGTGGTTACCACATTTCCTGTTTCCAAGCCCTAATGAAACAACCAGATAAAATTTCTGAGCTTATGATGTTTTAGTGACAAGAAATTACTTTCAAAGGCTTGCAGTGTTCTCCATTTGATATTGTTTCCTGGATATGGTGAGTTATAGCTAGCAGGAGTATCCAAGGCAACCTTCAGGAAAGCAGAGTAGTGAGCAAACTATACCACAGCCTGAAAAACAACATGTTTGGCTGCTGTGAGCAAAGCTCAAATTCACCTCACACTCACCTCATACCCCTTCAGAGAAGGGCCCACTAGGACCACTGGTCGCATGGAAGGTACCACATCATAAGGAGGAGTGTGCTCTGTCTGCAGAGAGAGGAGACATTTTTAGACTTCTCAAAGGCAATGGACCTAAATACTTTAGGCATAAGGTACTCCTTTCTAAACTCTAATATATAAGACACTGATTTTTCAGACATTTAAATATTTCCATAATTGCTTCTTTTCTAAGTAAATAAAACCAATTAAAGATTGGTAGCTTTCTTTTCCTAAGGTTCAAGTTACTGAATAATCTCTAGTTTCCTTGCACACAAGCTACTTGGTAGAACAAACAGAAACATGCCCAATGCAGACTAGGTGCTTTAGGCTCAACTGTACATGGCTTCTTTGCTCTCCAGGTACACTTGGACTTTCTGAAGAGTTGAAAGGATGATGGTTAATTATGGAAGAAAAATTCCTGTTAGCTTTGCATATGAGATGTTGGTCTTACCTGTATAAACCTTAGTTTCCACACACTGTGCCTCTCACTACCAAATGCTTAGAATTTCCACTGAAATTAGAGGAAGCAGCAATTGGCATGCATGCTTGCTTCTTAACAGTGATAATCATCACTGTTCACAGCTTCAGGACTAATGCTTTGGAAATTTTGACCTTTGTTTTTTGGCATTTATAAAACTTCTCAAATCAAGGTTTATGTGCATTGGAATGAAGGTGAATGATTTTCATAATTTTATTTGACCATGCTTCAGTGGCTTCAAAATGCTTATTACTGCCTTGCATATCTAATATGTTTTTGAAGCACATATTAGCTAGTTTCTGCTCCATAACTGATTCATACCTTTTTAGGGATACTTTGTTTGTTTGTTTGTTTGTTTGTTTAGAAGAATAGGGTAGAAACTAAATTTTATTGCCATTTCTAAAACTATCACTTTTCAGCTTGTTTTTTTTTCAAATAAAAATTTGAAACTTGGGTAACATAATTTGCTTGATGAAATTTAAACTAGCTCTGGTAACAGGCTATTGTAAAGTGATGGAGAAGTAACCTTTCTTAATGCATGAGGGCAAGAGATAGGGCTTCGGACACTGGATGAACAAATAATTTACTCTTGTTAAAGACGCATGAGCTCTGTAAGACACATCCTCCATTAAGGAGCATCTGAAAAATGTATTTTAAACATGGCATATACCAAAAGAATTTTAAGAGTTTGATCAACCGATGTGCATGCAATGTTTGCACCATTCTGTCACTAAAAACCATTTGACCGTTGCTTAAAACACTCATCACAAACTTGATGTATTCCTATGTTTCTTTTGCTTATGGAGCTATTTAGACACACATCAAATTCAACAGCGTCCACATGAGCTTTCGCCAGTAGCTGTAGACCATATAATCAAAGGGGAAAAGATAGTACTGTTAACTGGGACGTTCACCTTTTACTGCTCAAAGTTTTCCCTAGCACTCAAAGCTTCATTTTAATAGACATGATAAAGATAAAATACATATTTGAATGAAATTTTAAAAATTAGACAAACACAATACAGTGACAGCACAAAAGGCAGACAAGCAGCACTCTAAAAGCAACCTAAAACACGGAAGACAATTGATGTGGACTCGCACACAGCCAGCTCAGCTCTCCTGTCTAAACTCCACATTATCACAGAATAAGGAACACGAGAGTGAGCATCAGTGCCGCAGGCATCAGAAGCAGATTTGTTAAGTGACTGGATCTCATAGCACATGGGTTTGTACTGAAAATGCCTGGAAACCACATCCTTTTGATACTGGAGTAAGAACACCCCTTTCACCATCACCAGTAGGGATATAAATTGCACACAGTGTAAGAACAGCTATTAAGAAATCCGAGTGGCCCAGTATTAGACAGTACTTTGGTTCCTTCAGTCTGTGACTGCCAACTAGCAAGGGTTACCCGTGCTGGCCATCAATCAGCTTCTCTATCAGCAGGGGCAGCAATAGAAATTACCTTATTTGATGGAATATTGGTACTCCATGCCATATTGCTAATGATAACATTTTTATCTGTCCTTTTTGGCTGAGCTATTTTTGTTTTGCACCTTTAGTGGAAAAATTAGGATAAACTTGTTCAATGTTTTGAAACTTACAGGCAGGTGAACTGCAAAATACTCTCTGATGAACATGGTCATATCAATGTTGCTACTTGAAGTCCAGAGTGGCTGAGTAGTGTTGACTGTCTGAGAAACACCTGCATTTACCTAGCTGCAAGCTTCAGCTGTGGTGACAAGGACAGACCAGAGAGGTGGCCCACTCTTGTGGAAGATCATCAGGTTGGGGCTTTCTGTGTCAACACAGGTGTTTAAACATGTTTTATTTGTGGAGGTAAGACTTTTAATTTTCTGAAAGTCTAGGGAAGAACAGATTTTGCTTCATATATAAGTTAAAAAGTACCCACGCTTGTGCCAGACTTGGTAACAATAGGGAGTATGAGTCTGAAAGGATAACGGCTTGGAAGGTGTTATGTCAAAGGAGAGGAAAAAAAAATGGAAATAGGGAGGGCTTTTAAAAATAGTGCTACAAAGCAATGAAACAAGCCGAGAGGAAACTTGTATACAAAGAGGTCTTGGGAATTCCCTGGAGTTTCCAGTCAGGGTACAGCATCGGTATATCATCTTGATTGGCCAAGGAAAAAGGCTCTACATATGGCCAGCAGCCCCATTGTCTAAGAGGTGAGATGCTGAAATCTGACTGATGGAGAAGGCAAGAATATTGGGAGAGTGTTTATATATGACAATAGGAAAAACTCACAGTAAACCGCCAAAACAAGCCTGTAGTTTTCCACTGGTCTTGTTCATCAGCAGATTTTGCACCTAATGGATTAGAAGTTTAAATACTGACTGAATTAAAAATTGAATAACCTTTTTTAAAGCACAAGCAATGTATCTGGATATTATAAATCAGAATCCAATAACTGCCTTAATATGCTTTATTATAAGTTATGCTTCTGGCAAAAAGAGAGACAGACAATAAAAGCATGTACAACTGAGGTGTGTTGTACAGCATGGCCAGTGTTGGACATCCTTGAATATTTAAACAAAGTCTCTTGTGGCAGATATTATTCCATCAAAAAGGATAAGTATTGTAATGGCATTTCAACAGGCCACTCACTGAATTTAGGTGGTGTAAGATACATGGATTCAGTTAGCTGTTGATAGGCTGTTTTAGGACCCGGATGACTGTACTTAATAAAACTGAAGGAACTGATGCTAATGATGCCAGTGACAGGAAAAACACGGGTATGTCAATGTGGACTTACCGATTTCTGCTTCTGCTTAGCTACAGCAGCATGGAAAAGAAACAAAGAATAACAGAGCATGCGTGTTATTGGCTTGTCAAAGGACGCAGACAATCAACAGGACTGGAAGTGTGACGCAGTGCAGTTGAGCAAGTGGACAACAGGAGCTGGGAAGTCTGTGTTACCTTCTTAAAGAAGGGCATTCTTTTCTCTTTGGAGTGGGGTGACGTTACACTGTTTGCACTGGGCTTAGGGGAGCGGTGGTTTGCTGGAATATCATTCTCTTCTGCATCTAAGCCAGTAGCATCTATGTCTATAGCTATATACAGACAAACAATTCAAAAGTCATCAGGTGGATATGAGAGGAAAAGTAGGTTATAAAGAAAATAAAATGAAAGCAAATAGATTAACCACTGTAGAAGAAGATTTATCATGAGTGAGCAGCGTATTACAGAACAAAATATAAACATAAAACATTAAGGATGCAATGCAATCGAATTTATCTAGACTGAGAGATACCCTTGGGATAACTGTTTTTCGCACAAGTCAGTTTTGTGCTAGATTTCCTGAGTACTTTTAGAGAAACATTTTTTACTGTTTCAAATGTTGATATTCTTCATATTAGCTTATAAATGTAAGATACAAAGCATTTGGTCTCACTTTGTACAATGTCTTAGAGCTCAGCTCTTAGGTAAAAGACAAGTGCTTTGGACACATTTAATGTGATAGGCCTCAGTCTTCTCATTTTGTTTGATTTTAATGTTAGGAGAAAGGGGACCACATAAAAAGTTTCATCAAAATTATAGCAGACATTTGAGGAAAAGAGACTAGAAAGCCCTTAATCCAGGCAACACCCAGGAAGTCATAAAGAAGACAAATGATTGTTAGGGTGTTCTGGGATGGGCAGGATTGAAATGAGTTCAAGTTAGTGTGGGTGCTCTCAGAGAGCCTGATGGAAGACCGATGGGAAACAACAGATTAATGAAATCATTATATCAAAATCAGTTAAGATTTGTGTGCTTTCCAAGCCTCTGGGGCAGAATGCAAGGTCCCAAAGGCACAAGAGAACAGGCCTCTTCTTTCCTCATGAATAAAATAAAGGTTCCAAGTTGGTTGCTTGACATGTTTTCACTTCTGAAATTCTTTTACCTGAAAATATAGCTCTAAAACTAGACAATGAAAAAGGCTGCATAATTTCACTTTCAAGTTTCTGCAATCTTTCTAATATGAAATTGCTATAAAATTTTATCAACTACAGAAGCAAGTGGTAAGTTACAAAGGTCAACTCAAACACTTGGTTTTTAAGACTTAGAAGCTAAACCCACAGAATGAAAGGGGCTTGCTCTTGGCAGCGTTCCTGCCTTAGAGCTGTACCCGTTCCTGCACCACACTGCCTTGTGGGCGAGGTGCCTTCACCATCTGAACGCATTCTTTCTGTTCCTTTTACTTCTCTGTTGCTCATGTCCTTGGGCTCATGGTTCAGAACAATATCAGATTTGAACTTGCTAGGCAATTACTTTATGGGTGAGATTAGGTCAAGCAGAAGAAAAGAAAATTTATTCATCCCATTAAGCCTCACGCAAAATATGTTAACTCTCAAACAAATTCCACATTGTATTGATATAAGGGATAACCAGTTAGAGTAACAGTTTGATACTTAGGTTCAGCTCCCATGCCCTGTGATACACAAGCTGAGCTGAGGGTTACAGAAGCCTCTCCTGGCCTTTTCAAAGGACCCGAGATCATCTGAGACAGCACATCATTCTGCAGGTTTGCAGTTTCTGTGGTCTGAGAGGTTTCAGACTTGAGAACAGGGATTTTCTGTGTAGTAGTTCAGAAGTCTGTGAAGGGGTGAACACCTGACTTATCTGCACAATGTTGCAATTATCAGCTCTGGTATTTTATGGGTAGGGATTTCTATCCTATGCATACTAATTAGTTACAAGTTCAGACCTTGATCTGCAGAGGAATGTCATAGTCATAGGATTTTCAGACCAACTTAGATTTTTACACCGCACTATAGCTTTGCTCATGTTGGAAGGTTTCTATATGGTGCTTCTTGAGCAATATTATCCTGAAGAGAATGTGAAAGCAGGTCTTGAATCCCAACAAGGAAGTATGCTGTTACAACTTCCAGACATGAAGGTGAGGATCTAGGCTACTATTTCATTCTTCTAATAATAGGTCTTAATCAACATCAAATCTGCTTCCTTTCTGGTGATGTATTCCCATCTACTTCATCGTCCCTACCTTTCCCTGGGTTTATGAAAGCCACATTTGAGGAACAGTACCCTCCAAGAACTTGATTGGAACTGAGACTAAAACCCCTGATAAATGCGAGAGTTCATAGACCTTCATGATGGTGGCATTTCTGAATTGAATTTTAGGATTTATTCACTGAATCTCATCTGTTATGGTCATTGGATGGATTTGTTTTAAAAGGAAATTCATGAAATGGATTTAAACAGGAAATTCATAAAGAATGGAAATGCATACAGGTCTAGCCCTGACAAGGATGAGCTATTCAGCCCCCTATAGAGAGCCTGAGTTCCAGATGGAAGGTGACCTGCACCTCAACACCAAGGGCTCCAAATCCCTTTCCAACTTAGTACTTGGTGACTTTTTGTTTAAATTTAGGTCTAGAAGTGTTTGGGTTCATTCTGAAACAGAATTCTAAAATGTCACATTCAGAACACATTAAGAAACATGCTTTTCAACTCTTCAGTTTTCTGTACACTTCACTGAACTCAGATAATTCTCCTCCTGAGAGATGCTACCCACTTTTAATTACATACTTGTATTCCCATACTCTAGCAAACACTAGCATTTACGTGGGGAAAAGGTGCTTCCACATAGTTTAAACTATTTTATTATTCTTCACTATTATTTACTTCTTGTCTCATTCCTTATTTATTTAGAAAACCTTAGGAACATATTTTAGCTTACTCTTAGAGCTTGGGTCAAGTCAAGCCAAATTCATGACTGGGGTCTATGCACAGGTATAATGTGAGGTACTATTGTGCAGTTGGAGACTACCTCATTGTGTATATGGGAATTGGAAATTACTCCTTGGTCTAGCAGTGAGTTGGGAATTATAGTTGGGACCTCTGGTAAGCAAAAGAGATGAAAGTTACACTTGTAGACCAGTCTACATTTGTTATGGAGCAGTTAGTTGTCTTTGGAAGTAGACTTGGAAAATTTTCTCTGGAATTTTCTGAAGATTCCCTTTAGATCCATTGAGCTATTGATATGAAACTCATTACAGAGCTTAGATATTCTGATAGTACATCGTACGTTTGGTTTTATCTTCAGTCCACTCAGTCTCAATGTTGATTTTTAGTAATGATGACATGTGACTCCAAAATTAAATACTATTTTGCATTCACACCAACTGACTTGTTCCCCAGTACAAAGGCACTTTTCAGCATTTTGTTAACACCAATCAAGGTTGTGTTATCATTAGAGGACATGGAAGAATTCTACTTGTCTCCAGCAGGGGCTTTATCACAATCTGATATGACTTCTTCCCATGTTAGGGCCCTCATGACAGTCTTCAGATATAGCCTTTTAGAATGTTAGGTTATCTTTAAGGGCTAGAGAGGAATTCCTGTAACTTCACATGTTTGAGCAAGGGCAGGAGTGGACTCCTTCCCTTGTGCATACAGAGATTCCTGACTCCTCTTTCATCATGGTAGACACATGCCCCACATTAATACTGCAGGCCTTCAGTGTCTGCTCTGAGCAGACTAGCTTGCTTAATTTTCTGTGGCTTTAAATTGCTGTGAGTTACAAGTGTATAGTCTTTCCAACCAACCCAGATCCTAAACTGACAGTTCTTTTTCTGCTCATATTTTCTCACTTAAAAATTTATACTTTTGGTAAATGTTTACTTGATAAAAGGTGTCAACTTTCAGGAGGCACATATAGATGAACTTCAACTTCGAACATGACAGATTTATCAGGTAAAATACAATGTAATACACTGAAATTTAAATTTAAATTCACATAAAACTTTTCTGCCTTTGACAACATGTTACAGTAGGAATAAGGTGAGCAATGACATTACATCTATCATTTCTGTAACAACTTAGAGCAAACACAGGCTATTTCCTTGCTGGATCTTCAATACCAAGAAAAAAAAAAAAACCTGTCCATACTGTCCCTAATTTCATGGGGGCCTTGTTATTTCTGATACACTTTAACATGTGTAGGTTTGTAAATTCACATAACTAAAGTAGTCAGGGTAGCATGAAAGGTGTATACAGTGGTCAACACTGATCACCTACTTACCAGATGATGGAGGTGTCGATTTTCTGGAACTAGGTACTATGTCACCCAGACTGGATGATGAATTTCCTCCTGATTTACTGAAGTAAAGTAAACATTCAGATTAGACTCAACCATTGTTTTAGATGTTAAAACATTGTACTGCTCAATAAATGTTATAATTTTTCATGGTTTTTAATTGAACCAAAAAATGTCTGCTTCTAAGAAGGAAGCAAATTTCCCAATGGAGAGTATTTCCCTAGAGAACTTGAAACAGTTTTATGATAGTGTCTGTTTTGAAGTTCATGTTTTAATTTTTTGAAGTCCCTGGGAGAATGGAAAAGAGCTAGGATAATTTCTGCAGCCCTCCAGTTCCATGCCCAGATGACAGATGGCTAGACAGAAGAGATTTTCTTTGCCTTTACATTTAGAGGACTTGGAGGCAAGGTGTAAGACATCAAGGCTAACACCAGTTCCTTTGGCTTAGCTTGATTACTTTTAGTATCTTAATATTAAAAATTATACCTTGCATGGCAACCTGTAAATGAAAAACGCCCCAATTCACCAATCTTTAAGATAAAAGATGAAACTTAGACACAGATTGTAATATGAATTAACTAGAAGACAATAGTGAAAATTTTCAAAACAAGACAAACAAGGATCCAACTTGGTTGCATTGTGAAGATTATTCATTACTTATGAACAGGGCAAAGGGGTATCTACTAAAACATGCTTATAAGAAAATGTTATGATGACATCTATATCTTGTATGATAATTTTAAAAGTAAAAAATAAAAATTAAAAAAACAGTTATAAGATTCTAATGTGATGGAGCATATGCTTACATGTCTTAGAAACTTTGGAGTTTATAGTAGAATGTACGGTTCACCAGTACATAGAAACGTATGTCAGCTCTTAACACATAAAGATCCCAGAAACATGCTCACAGAATGTCATGGAATTCAGACCACATAACTGCAGTGCCCAGGGCTTCTTATTATGGATGGTCCAGGTCCTACTAGAAAGAATTGTGGACCATGGCTGTGCCTCAGGGGACCCTGCTGACAAAGCTAAGTACTGATAAGCAGGTAAAAGATATGCCCTTAGTGATTGGTTGAATTTTTTCTAGTCTTAATAGCATTTTAATATACAAGCAAATGTCAAGCACTTTACTAAACAACCAGCAGGTGGGTTCTGTCTCTGTAAGAGCTTAAATACTTCTGCATATCCAATAAGGACATGCAGGGGTGTATACAGTTCATAAAAAGTAGAACTTACAGAATCACTTTTGCCAATTACACAAGGATACTAATCGCTAAGACCAAGCACTTCCTTTCTGTGGCTTTTACCTTTTGTTTGTATCCTCGATAAAATCCTAAGTCCAACTTTAGTTCAAGCATGGGTGTGCTCTACTTTATTTATAAATTTTAATAGGCAATATATTGTGTTGCGAAAAATTGTGACAGATGTTGCTAGTACCTAAACTGTTCAGAGGCAAATGTGTCCTTTAAATGCCATATACATGCCCAATTCTTGAACTGTGCACCTTTGATTGTTAATCTTTTTTTTTTGTTGTTGGTTTTTCGAGACAGGGTTTCTCTGTGTAGCTTTGCGCCTTTCCTGGAACTCACTCTGTAGCCCAGGCTGGCCTGTTTGTTAATCTTTTAAAACATTTTATTATTATTTGTGAGTGTTCTGTCTGCATATATGTAAATATACCACCTGTTTGCAATGTTGATGGGGGCCAGAAGAGGGCATCTGAACCCCTGGACCTGGAGTTACAGAAGTTGTTAGATTCCATGTGGGTGGTAGAAACTGAACCTAGGTACTCTGGAAGAGCAGCCATTACTCTTAACCCCAGAGCAGGCTCTCCAGCCCCAGATTTTTGTCATACTTTGAAATCTTTGTATAACCATACATATATGCATATGTATGTGTGTATATATAATACAAATAAGTATATGTGTGCATATATACACAAAATTCAGTCTTCTTTTAAATATATATATATATATATATATATATATATATATATATATTTAAAAACACTGGACTCTGACTCTAAACTGGGCATGGTGGCTCACATCTTTAATTGCAGCACTTGGGAGGTTGAGGCAAGCAGATCTCTATGAGTTAGAGGCTAGCCTGGTCTACAGAGCAAGTTCCAGGACATCCACAGCTTCACAGAAAAACTCTGTCTCAAAAGAACAAAACAAAAGAACCCCACTGACTCTGATTATGTCCTCACAAAATATACAAAGTGTTAAAAGGCAAATGTAAACACTGTGGAAGTAAGTAGAAGTACTTAAACATAACTAGACAAAAGCTTAGTAAAGAGATGTAATAAAATAAAATCAGAAAAATTAAAGAAAGAGTATACAGTTTTAAGAAAAAGTAACCAGTTCAGTAGAATAAATTGCAAGATGTTGATAGTGTGACAATGATCCAAAGCTAGTTTTAATAAGGTTGAGTATATTCTATTTCACTTGTCTGTTGACAGTAGGTGAAAAACTTGCTAACATTAAAATATTATCACTAACAACAGAGTTTATGTCATCATATAAACAAGCAAGATATAACAGAATGAAAACAGAAACTCAGCTGTCCACATGAAGATAAAGTCTTCTCCATCCCCCTCCATCCATCCATGTGAGAAGCAGCATGCCGTGCTCTTCAGCTTGGCTCTGTCGGCTTCAATATGAAATTCACCACATGGATGAGAAGCCCTCCTAATGAGTGTCTTGGTGAAGGGAAGGGAAGCTTAAGCCTCCTAGGAAGGTGCAGTTGGAGTAATAGGCTCAGCCTATTATATAACTCAGCTAACAACTATTGGCAAAGGCAATTTTAACATGCTTCAGACATAGTGTCTTTTTACAGGCTCAACAGCTGGGAGAACTGAAAATTGAATCTGTCTGGTGAACACAAAACTAACAGACTACAGAAGCTGCTGTTTGCTAGTGATACCTGAGACTGAAATCCCTAAAGAATCTCTCAGCCACATTGGTTAACTAGAGACAGTCACCATGGCTACTACGTGCCTGACTATATTCAGCAAATGATTAGGACTTCAGAGTCCCCTCCGTGCTGAAGGCAAAATTTAATGCTTTGTGACCTTAGCTGTTTTTATTAATGACCATAATGAATTTGATTCTCTCTCAAATGGGATAAAAATCAGAAGCTGGGATGAAGTGTTCTTAATGGGAGCCATGGTGCTGTCAATGGACTGCATGGACATCTACTAAATATGTAATAAGGATCACAGCTCTTAGTGAGAAACAAGACAGAAAGGAGAGCATCGTCTGCATTTCATAGAAACAGCTATTTTCCTCCTACCTGGAGTAGAATTTCCCTTGCTTGGCTCTCTGTTCATGCTGTAGCCTCATGTTTTCTAGTTTGACTGGGCTTGGAATAAATCCGATTTCACAGCCTTCTTTAACCAATCGTCCTATCCACCAGTCATTATTAAATTTCTACACACAAAATCAAAAGTATTAGAATGAATTAGTGCACACAAGTTTAAAGATCTGAATCGATTTCTTCTATAGCAACTGCTTTCACTGGAGAGAAACACGGCAGTTAGAAGCATGCATCGAATACCAAAACTCGAGAAGCCCTTGGGTTTATGGGTTCAGCTCAGAAGAGTGAAGTATGCTCGGTGTGATCAGCCAGCAGCCAAAGAAAGGCTTTGCATTTCCTAGTCTCCCTTCCCAGTGCTGCTTTTAGGACCAGGCTGATTCTGTGAGAAGCTTTCAAGGTTCTATTGTCCATACCTAGCAAAAGACAATTAGGAACTAGGAAGTCTTATAGAGCCCTTCCCCTTATAAAACTGGATTAGCTGGAAGTATTAATATTTAGAGAGAAGTATGGAAATGTACCTGAAATATTTTGTATCAGCAAAATGTACTGCTATGCTATTTTACAATCATATAGTACAGTGTTCACAGATGGTTTTTCTCATGTTGATGCTGACGGTTTGTCTCTTGCAGGTAAAGTATTTATCTTGAGTCTTCACAATCTAATTTTAGTTTCCTCAATTAAATCTATTTTCAAACATTTGAAAGAATGCCCATGGTTTTTCTTTCCACAGTAGAAAATGATCCCGCTCAAAGTACTGGCGTCAAGCAAGGTCCCCATATTAGTCTAGCTTCCTACTGTAAAGTAGTTCACCATCATTTCTGAACACCTTATCTACTCTTTGGAAATTGTGAGCTCTCCTAATGGGCGGTCATGAGCTCCTTCACTCGTGCCCCTTAGTGCACGTCTCAGTTAACTGTCATAAGCTCCCTATGAATTCTTCCAACTCCAAATTCCCTCGGGTCAAAAAAAAAAAAAGCTTATGTTCACACAGACTCATCTAGAAAGAATTACTGTCACTATGGTGTCCCACAGAGCAAGCATGTGACATGTGGACACCAAACAAAACTTAATTAAAGGTGAATTTTCCAATCTCCGGCCTGTGTCATTGTCAGCTTAGGGGACAGGGGTTTTCTTGGCATCAGCTTCTGGTCTCACTTGCTCTAATTCCCACCGTTTCCTTCCCACTGCAGAGATTATGCTTCTCTGGTAGAAAGCAACCAAACCCTCTCCCGGGAGGCAGGCATGGTGACTCACAAATATAATGCTAGCACTCAGGTGAATGAGGTGGAGGGGAGTGATAAGTATGGAGATCACAGCAAATTAAAAGCCAGCCTGGGCTATATAGTTAGCTTCAGAACCTGGGCCTCATAGAAAGTTCCAGGCCAACCTGGGCCACAGAATGAAATCTTGTCTCATAAGAAACAAAAAAGAAAAAAGACTCTTCCTTAGATAACTCCAACTTCAGACATCAGGGGAAATCACACATAGTCAATCAAGGTTAATCATTAAGAGAGACAATGCAAGACACACATAAAAATGGATCACCTAACAAAATAGTTCCCAATTTCTAGGACACAAAGCCCAAAGGGGCCCTGGCATTCCTGCTGGGAGTCTCTGACTCCTTTCTACATTCAGTTTATTTATACCAGAAAAGGCTGCGAGCCGCTGATTTAGCTGTATTTTAGACAACTGTAGCTAGACATGATGCTTTTCACAGCAGTAAGAAATCAGTGAGAGTCAAAGGTGAAAAAAATCACACCGAAAGAAACTGAAATTTTCCTTACTTCCTTAACATGCAGAAAATCTTTTGCCTCGAATGAGATGGCCATGCCTGGCACCGGAACATCATCCTCCTGGGCTGCGCTGTACCTGACATTGGTCCGAACTGCAAACGCAACAGGTTTTGTCTAAAGAGGGACGGGAGGAAAAAACAATAAGAAAAGAAGTAACAGTGGCCCTCCCTTTTCCCCCTCAAGTACAAAGACACCCTCAAAAACAGTTGGAATCACTGCTCCTCCTCATCGGTTCCTCATCACAAAGCAGCTTGTTAGTATTCTCAATGAAGGTGCTCGGTCTCGGCCACACCCACCCACTTCTGAACTAGAAAACAAAACAGGTATTGTGCTCTTTGAAAGCACTGAAGTAATGGAAGTGAAGATAAATGAATGAAATACGTGTTTACAACACTATAGCGGGCAACAACCGGAAACCACGAGACACACACACACACACACACACACACACACACACACACACACTGCCTAATTTGGTTTGGATGGAAACAACAACAACATAGAAACTGCCCCCCCCACTCTGAACATCCACTTCAATTAATCATTAATGATGTAATTCCCAGTAGTATAACATTTGGAATGGAAAAATAACTAGAGAATACATGCTCCAGTCTTAGCAACTATTATTCATGGCTGCAGGGAATTATGAAAGCATTGACCTTTTTATCCTACCATTTTTCCTCCTTGAGTTCACTCAGCCACTAAAGATAACATTAATTTAGCCATCCTTCACTGTTTGGTGCTTCTGAAAATTCACAGATAAGTATCTGTTCTCATTGGCAATACATGCATATTCAGGAGATGGATAAATTAAGGAGGCTGATTTTTGTGGCATGCATATTCTGAGACCAGGGGCTATTTTCCCTTTCCTTGTTTCCTGGGTGCAAGATCAGACAGAATCTGAGACACCTTGGCCTTACAGAGGGCTCACGGGAAGGTGAGACAGGGGAGAGCATGGTTATAGACTCGTACAAAAATCTGGGGCACAGTGGGACCCAAGAGATGATCTAGACCTTGAGGGCAGCAAAGCTAGGTCAGCCTTCTAGACCGAAAATCAGGATGAGCTCTGAGACTGAGTTCAAGCTGCTCTTCTCCCAGCTTCAGGCTCATGGACCTCCCAGGTTGATCAGAGGAGCTTCTTCAGGGCTTAAGGTAAGGTGGCAGGGAAAATGGACTGCCCAGACGCAGGGCTAGCCTGCAGCCCTGGTAAGACATCTATAGGGGGACTCCAGGGCTGGCTGTTGCAGAATTATATTTACACCCATGTTTATTCAGAGTCATGATTAGGATACCAGGTTGGCTGGGGATCACTGTGGTCATTCCGCTGTCACTGGACTCTGTCACTGCTCTAAGGACCACATTCTCAGACCACTCTCCTGGCTCCAGTGTGCTAGTCCTGCATTCCTTTCTAACTTGCTTTCCTGCTGTGAAGCACAAGACACCTGAAGTAGCAGTGGATCATCCAGTCCAGTTTCACTTACGACCCTGTGCCAAGGAGCCATGTGGGCACATGCTATACTGTTTAAGGTTGACTAGTAAGGTGCTTGTGCTCTGTTGCCCCCTTTATGGCACATAGAATTCAAAGCTTACTATAGATCACCTCGTGAAGTAAACCTAAACAGATTACTGAATCAATAAACACTACTTCACAAGAGAGTAGCACATCACCCTCCAGGTAACAAAGTAAAAGTGCTTCAAGAATATAAAGTGAAGGGGCTGGAGAGATGGCTCAGAGGTTAAGAGAGCACTGGCTGCTCTTCCAGAGGTCTTGAGTTCAATTCCCAGCAACCACATGGTGGCTCACAACTATCTATAATGAGATCTGGTGCCCTCTTCCGGTGTGCTGGGATACATACAGACAGAACACTGTATACATAGTAAATAAATAAATCTTTTTAAAAAAAAAAAAACCAGGTGGTGGTGGTGCACGCCTTTAATCCCAGCACTCAGGAGGCAGAGGCAGGCGGATCTCTGTGAGTTCGAGGCCAGCCTGGGCTACAGAGTGAATTCCAGGACAGGCTCCAGAGAAACCCTGTCTCAAAAAACCAAAAAAAAAAAAAAAAAAAAAAAAAAAGAACATAAAGCCATGTCTTAGTTACTACTGTCTTCACCCTATTTCTAGTACCTAAGGAGATGAGAACCAGCACATGATACAAAAGTTAAAAACTCCCATTCTTTTCTTCTAGGTGGTTCTTCGCCTTGCATGTGACATAGCTTATAGTGAAATTAGAAAAGCAAGACTGTGGGAATGTCTGCCACCTGGCAAGCAGTGTGCTGAGTGGTGTGCATACAGTGGTGAGTATCACTAAGTCACCAATGGTTGTTTTCCCAGATGAGGCTCCAAAAGCTTTCCCAGAAGCCTGGCATGGTGGCTCACATGGCTAACCTCAACACTTGGAAGGCTTAGGCAGGATGAGAGCATGTTCAAAGTCAACCTGGGCTAAAGACCAAGACCCACTTCGTAGAAACAAAACACACCACACCAAAGTTGTCCCAGGTTATAAGCAATGGAGTGGTTACTCAAACGCAACCTCCTCCCCCCAAAAGCCCAAGTTCTTTTAGTAAACTTAACTTCGTGGCAGTCTCAGGCTATTTATGTGTTTGTATGAAATTTTGAAGATCTGAAAATTATATTTTACATAGTGTTAAAAAGTTGACTGCTGTGGGATATCTTTTCATATGCTGTGAATATGTTACTCCCATTGGCGAATAAATAAAGCTGCATTGGCCTATGTCAGGGCAGGATGGAGCCAGGTGGGAAAATCCTAAAGAGACAGTGAGAGAAGAAAGGAGAGTAAGGAGAGACACCAGCCACCACCCAAGGAACAACAAGATGCCAGCAGACTGGTAATACCACGGCCATGTGGCAACATTTAGATTAATAGAAATAGGTTGAGTTAAGTTATAAGAACTAGCTAGCAAGAAGCCTGACCCATAGGCCATATAATTCACAATTAATATTAAGCCTCTGAGTGATTATTTCATAAGTGGCTGTGGGGCCAGGTGGGACCGGAGAGACTTCCAGCTACAGTTGACTAGTAACCCCCAAAAGAAAAAAAGCCATGAGTCTACCTTGATTCTCATAGTAACTGAGCAGGTTCACAAGGGAAAACTGTCGTTCATTAGTAAAGTCACACACTTTCATATTGTTTTGCTTGAATCAACTTGAGGTTTAGTATGTCAGTAGCAATGGTAAATAATATTTTTCATTTATTTGGATATATCTTTCTTATCTCTTTTTTCCCTCAGGATATAAGGCAGTATTCATGCAATGATGATTGAGATATTAAAATTCTGTTGCTTCTTAGCTTCTAAAAAGCTCTTAGGGAGACCATGAGGAAGGACATACCTACCTGTATTCTGAAAAAAAAAAATAGTAGAAAGCTATGGAAAATTCCTTGGGATGAAGTATTAACCATAAGGATTTTTAATAGCCTGGAAGTTATTTCAGGAACATGATAGCTTTACTTTGCAAGTTGACTAATTTTTTTTTTTGTGTGCAAGACTGATTTTCTGTGTACCTTTGCTGTGGCAGCCCTGAATGCCGTGGCCCAGTGTCCTCTACAGAGTCACTAAGAACTCCGTGGTTCATCCGCATGCCTCAATTCTGTTTCCTTACAGTTTTCATCAGTTTATGGCTGTCACCATGAACTTCCTCGGGAGATGAATACACTTCATTCTAAGGTGAGCCCTGCAGTTGCTAGACATGTTGCTAAAGATCCAAGCCACATGGTATTATCACCACCCTCTGATCCTTCACTCTCACACTAGCCCTACTTGACCTAGAGACCCAAAAGGCTTCCAGAAATATCTCCTAACACTAGTCCAGCTGTCCACCTTTAGATGCTCCTGCTGACTCCAGCCCTCTATCCCTCACTCTAGTCAGACAGTCTGTCTAGAGTCATCCAGTGACAAATGTGTACACAGAAAGCTAGTATGACAGCCCCAGAGGATGGTCTTGGATAGCTCTGTGGGTACAGGACTTTTGGTTTTTTATATCTAGTGGGTGTTCTACTGGCTCTACAAAAGTTTCTGTGGAAGCCTGTCGGAGATGAGCTTACAGAAAGAGCAGCTCTTATGTCCTCACATCCTCCTACAGCTACTAGGCTTCACTGTCAGAAAGCAATTATCGTAAGCAGAAGATAATTCTGTTATGAACTCCTCTGGTCATAAAGTAGAATGAACAGACCATCATAGATCTATGATACTAGCTCCAGCTTTCTTCCCAATAGATGACTTAATGAGTTCATATTGAAACTAATAGTTTAAATAAGTACAACATAATATTTGTTTTAATTTTACTAAAGCATGCCAATTGCATAATACTATTCAAAGGCCAAAGGGAATTCCTTGAAGATTAAAAACTTCCAATTATGAGTAGTACAATTATGTAGATTTTTATGCATGGACTTCTTTATTCTTACAAAGCTGCATTATATTATGTTAAGTAGCAAAGCATACATTTTCATTAGGAAGGAGCAAAGAGCATAGGGTGAAATTTATAGTTTCTCTTCTAGTGGTTATGATGGGCTTGCCTTAAATATGAGCTACTCCCAACTTGCTATCTTTTAATGAATTTACAGAAAAATACAACCTAATTCCCATTAGATGGGATGATCAACAAGAAAAGGGGCTGGAGAGCCATGGCTCAGTGGTTAGGAGCGCTTGTTGTTCTTGCAGAGGACTGGGTTGGGTGCCCAGCACCCACATGGTGGCTCACAACTATCTGTAACTCCGGTTCCAGAGAATCCAATGCCTTCTTCTGACCTCGGGTGACACCTGGTACACACATGGTGCAAGCCAAACACACACAATAAATAAATAAATCTTTAAAATCTTTCAAATTGCTGACCTGACCTAACCTGATCTAATATTCCAGCAGAGATGATTTCTTAAGTAGTGCATTTCAAAGAAGTTACAAAAGTTACATAGAGATACGTCAGCACAGAGTAAACATGGGGATGCTGGACGGCCGAAATAAATCAGGGTGATAAGAAAGGCTTTTCTGAATTCTCAATGATCTGTGAACCTTCAGTCCATCCATCTATTATCTTTGTATTAGAGATTGTTTTGAACAATGAGGGTGCATGAATGAACAGCATTGCTGAGACTACCTGCTCTCCAGAGTTCACAGCTGCAGAGACAGAGCAGGTGTGTCAGGATCTTCTAGTAGGCCAAGAGGATGAGGACCAGAAACTGCTGTGTGAACCTTATAACCCAAAGGCCAGCTGTTGATAACCAGTTCAGCAGCATGATGAGGGTAAAACCAAACAGAAGAGGGGGAATAAAAAGAGAAGACACAGTGGGTATATAGAATGTCCAGGGAAATCTGTGATGAGAAAGAAAGGGATGGAATTGGAATGTCACAATTTTTGTTTTTCTCTTTCAGTAGATGTGAATAAATATATGATGACACACGAAAATGAAGAAAGAATTGATGGTAAATGCTTAAGATAGAAACAATGAATTCCATGCTAGACAAAGGCAAGAAGGTGGACTATACACATACACTAGAGGCTTCAATGATAGAATGTTATCTCAATGACTCACTTTCTCAATGGAACAGGAAGATGGGGTACAGGCAGGGGAAAAGGCAAGGTAGGGGTAGAAGAGAGACAGATGGTCTAATACTTAGCTCATCTAAGAGTGAGTTAAGTGAGTGGAGTAAGCAGTTGTGGTGGGCTTTGAAGCAAGCTCCTGTGAAGTCCAGGTAATTGATTTCTAAGCTATTTGTAAGCTAGTTCTGCTACGCTAGACTATAAGGAAAATCATAGGTAATTGAGTTAAAAGTATGGCCCTTAACAAGATATAACAGCTTTAAAACTGCCTTCACCATGTTGCCTTCAATGTTACACAATAATTTGTTATATATACACATATATATGTATATGCTCACATACATAACATATATATAGATAGATGTATACACATGATATATGTCACACATATATGTTACATACCTTGCATGCGTTACATAATATATGTAACATGTATGCATAAGTGTGCATATGTAACGTGCATATATATAAAACCAATCTTACCTATGAATCTCAGAAATGAGTTACTAACCATTCAGGTGATTTGAATTCCTATTTTGATAAATGTTTCATGTATTTCCCATAGTATTAGTTATACTTTAGTTACTGCTAGAGAAATCAAGTTGATTTCTTTCTTTTAGAGGAACCAAATATTTAGCAGGTACTCTACACGGGACACTGTTGGGAATGGTTAACTCACTACAGACACCAGGCTATAGTCTGATCAGGATTAAGTTTTAGTTACACATCTGTAAATGCAAGTGTATCTGTGTTTACTTAATTTAATTAGAATTAAGAAGTGTGTGTGTGTGTGTGTGTGTGTGTGTGTGTTCCTATATTTGTGTTACTTTGGAATTAACCTGGGATCTCAAACATGCTAAACAGGCATGACACTGCTGACCACAGCTTCAACCCTCTTTTTATTTTTTACTTTAAGACAGGGTCTACGAAGTTGACCAAGTTGGACTTGAGGCTAGCCTTAAACTTGTGTCCTCCTGCCTCAGTCTTATGAGTAGCTGGGATTACAGATTTACATCACCATTCCTAGCGAAGGAGTAAGTGTTTTAAAATAAAATTTGAAATTTCATCATGCTAAAACTATTAAACTTTGAGAATATGAAGTTAGAGTTGTATATAAAACAAAATATATAGGATATTTATTTTATCTTCTAAACAGACAATTTAAAGTGATAAACCTGTAAAAGCTCCAAGAAGTAAATAGTAATTCCTAAAATATAACTTTAAAGATCTTATGATGGGAGAATGTCTTTTTGTATGCTGTGAAAATATGTTGCTCTGATTGGTTGATAAATGAAGCTGTCTGGCCAATGGTGAGGCAGAATAGGGTTAGGCGGGGCATTCTAACTAGAGAGGAGGAAGGAGAAAGGAAGAACAGATGCTGCCAGCTGCCACCATGAGAAGCAAGATGTAAAGATACTGGTAAGCCACAAGCCACATGGCAAAGTACGGATTTATAGAAATGGGTTAATTTAAGATGTAAGATCTAGCTATCGAGAAGCCTGAGCCAGTAGGCCATACAGTTCGTAATTAATATAAGACTCTATGTATTCATTTGGGTCTGAGTGGCTGCGGGACAGTGAGGCCGTGGGAGCTGGGTGGGCAAAGGAAAACTTCCAGCTACAATCTTATTTGAAAGGAAAAATAGGGCATCATCCATGAATACCCAAACGGGGATAGTGCTCAGAATTACAGAATCCTATTGCTAGTATAACAGTGACGACAGAAATATGCAGCAATGTAACACATTTCCTTTCTCAGACTATTCACCCTGGACCCATAGCTTCCCACTAAAGTATACTAGAGCATCAATTACTAGCTTCTTCAGGCTGTATGCTTACGCTCCCATAATCAAAGGTTAAGTCCTAATCCCAAAGTGATGGTATGAAGGCGGAACTCTAGGAAACAATCAGGTCATGAGGGTTGAGCCTTCATGAGCGGACTAATTGAACTCATGATCTTCCTTTTTTAGCCTCTTGATGGCTAGGATTATAGTTATGCGTCACTAAGCCTGGCCTTATCTACAGTATTTTTATACCAAAGCCATTCTAGCCAAATATTATTTATTTGTTCGAAATTCCTATATGCATTGAAAAATTTTGATAAATGTTCTGTAAGTAGAAATCTGCTATGTATTTTGATACTCATGTACTTAGAATTCTTTTTTATTTGAATTTTTGTTTTTAATTCAGCGTTGCATAACTGACTGGACAGGGAAGTTCAGGACACAGGGCTTGCATCTGCATGTTGCCTGGGACCCCAGTGGGAGAACTCATGCTGACCTCAGACAGAAGACAAGCTAAGCAGTGGAGATGCTTGGCTTCCCATGTGCATAGATTCAAACACAACTATTAGGACTCTTAGTGGCTGGCTATATCTTTTGTGTACTTGCCTCATCCAAATCTCAGATAAACAGCTTTATTTATATTCTTTGCTTATGCTTCACCCACTTGAATAATCCTATTTCCTAGCCACTTTCTCCCAATGTTGCTTCTATCTTTTTGTGAAGTACGAAAACCAACAAAACACAAAAAGTGGAATGATGTGGGGCTATCTTTCGAGACAATAGCAACAACAACACTCCCTGAGGGGCCTCGGTCCAGAGTGTGGCCCAGCAAACTCAGGCCTGAGGCACTGCCTACGTTTACCTCAGCCACCATGGTTCTGCTCAGTATTTTTCTCTTGCACAAGGATGGGAGGGAAGGATTTAAGTGGAATCAATAGCAGGGTCTCTTTAAATGACTGCCTGGCATTTAAACTATTATAAAATGTCTATTCTATACTTATTTAGAAAATTACACACTACAAGGAATTTCCAAAGAAGCATTCTAATAAATGCGAGAAAAGCCCATTCAAAGTCCGTGCTGACAAGCACAGGCAGACACATTATGTTTTGTGGTAATTAGCCAGCATCACTTTATCCTCTGCTCAACAGCTGCGGTCTTTGCTGAGGTTGTAAGCTCTAGAGATCAAGAGGTATGCAAGTACTGGAGCATCTCTTTTCCTATTTCACTGAGAGTGGTTTGTTTTCTTGAACTGAAAGAACTGAGCAGATCATCCCCATGACCAAACCAAACAATTTTGCAGAGCAAGTTAGCACAGAGAATTGTAGGTAGTCAATTCTATAGAAATGTACAGTGTCGTCCGTCCCGTGCCCCCCCCCCTCCCGTAGCCTGACTTCGCTGTTGTGGGCCTTTCTAAAGTAAGGCTCTGTGGCTGGCAGATGCTCAGACCGAGAAGGTGGGATGGGGTCCAAAGAAGTGAACACCAGGGGAAGACAGAAATCTGTATTGTGGATGAAAAGGCGTTTAGGAATGAGGGACACTCAGTGTGACCAAATTATCATTTAAATCCACAAATGAGCTCTGAAAAAAACCTTGTAATATGAGATAGGTGAGATGGCCTAATGATTAAGCACATTGGCTGCCCTTCCAGAGGATCCAGGTTCAATTCCCAGGACCCACATGGCAGTTCAGCACCATTTGTGCCTTCTTCTGGTTTCCACAGGCACCAGGAATACACATGGTATATAGACATGCATGCAGGCAACACACACACATATCGTTAAAGATATTATAACGTCTTTAAGGGTCAAAGATAGGCTGGGCAGTGGTGGCACACGCCTTTAATCCCAGCACTCAGGAGGCAGAGCCAGGCAGATCTCTGTGAGTTTGAGGCCAGCCTGGTCTACAGAGTGAGAAGCAGGACAGGAACCAAAACTACACAGAGAAACCCTGTCTCAAAAAACCAAAAAAAAAAAAAAAAAAGGCAAAGATGTTCTAAATGGTCACTCAAGACATCTTCATTTCAGTCTCCCAGATATTTACAAACTCTATGGCCTTCAGAAGGCAAAATGTGGAAAATAATTAGCAGTTGGCGATGGTGGCACATTCCAGTGACCCCAGCATTTAAGAGGTCAAGACTAGAGGAGCATGTGTTCAAGGACATCCTGAGCTACAAAGTAGTTTTCTTCAAAACATCAAAACCAAAGCAAAGGAGACAAAAAGTAAGCGGATACTACTCTGCGATCACCTTCAGTTCACACGGACCAGATCTGCAGTGCTAGAAACATGATTTAACTGGAAACACACTTCTTTTTTCCAAATAGTTTTAGAATACAAGAGATAAGAATAAGCTTAATTTGAATACTAACCATAGAAATCAATATGCTTTGTAAATCATCTCAATTACTCCTCTTACAAACACACACACACACACACACACACACACACACACACACACACACACAGAGACAGAGAGAGACAGAGAGAGGAGAGAATCATGAGATATGGCATTACTTCTAATTACTGAAAAGAAGAAACATGTCTTTTATATAAAAAAGTGTGTGAGTGTGTTTCTGTGTGCATGTGTGTGTGTATCTGTATTGGTGTATGTATAGATTGACAGATATGTGCAGACATGTATATGTAGCCTATGGAGTCCATTTAGCTTAGCTTGGATATGTATGTGTCCAGGGCTGACCACTTGGAATGGGATAACCTGTGTGGGAGTTTTCCCTGGATTCTCTCTTTCTCAGCAGCCATTGACCTCCTGTGGCTCTTCCTCTATGGGTGGAACCATGTGGAATCTCACTTGTCTACACTGGCATGCCAACTGGTATTATCATTACTGACACTGGTCTTGTTCATGCAACCTTATTGGATGGATGCCTTTCCCCTCTTATGTCTAGGGGATATAATCTATCCATGGGTGTCTTGGGCATCTGCTTCTTACAATCTTTCCACTTCCTCTTCCATGATTTTTCCTAAGCCTTGGGTTTAGGGGTTGATTTTAAGATCTATATACCCCACAGTCATTCATTCTCTGCATTTTGATCATGTGTGCGTCTCTGTTATGGTCTCTATCTGTTGCAAAACAGAACTTCTCTGATGAGGGGTGAGAGCACACTTACATGTGGGTCTAAGGGTAGGGATTCAGAAAACAGATATTACATGGGTTTAGTATAGTGGCAGAAGTAGGTTCTCCTCTAGGCTCTAGGGCTTCCCAGCCACAGGTAGTTGACAAGGTTTACAGAACTAGGCATGATTTCCCCACTGCTGCAAGGGCCTTTCAGTCCAATTAGACAGCTGTTGATTACCTCCAAGGTAAAAGTGCCACTACTCCACTACTGTGGATATCTTACTGGTCCAGGTTTTGTGGTTCAGGGACTTTATAGCTGAATAGGACTACACTACTGATTGTTTCTCTCCCTTGACAGCTTGAACAGCATCTTCTGATACTATGAGGCTTTCAGGTCAGTTCCTGTCTTAATACTTCCAAGTCCTGTGTTTGAAGTGCATGGTATCTTCAGCAACAGAGGCTTACCTCCAAATTCTGGGAGGCAACCAAGGGCAATGGCAATAGCCCATATTGTTTGGGTGGGTCTCTTGAACTCCCTTGACCAACCTTACAGGAGGAGATTTCCCCTCCATGTTACTGGGGTTTTGTTAGATAGTTTATTGCTCTGTGTGTGTGTGGAGGTGCATCATCAGCCCAAGTGGTGTAACTTACTTAAACCATATATTATATGTAATTTGAGGTAAACAAAAATATTTTTAATAGTTAAAAAAATGTCTAATAATAGCATAGACACCTCTCAAGTACCCCTACAGACCTTTTTGGTCACTACCTGCCTCTTGTGCCAAGCATCTTCTTGGCAATCCCCTTATATGAGGCCCGTGAGTGGTATGGGATCCTCTTCATCATGCTTGAGTATAGAGAGGAACAGACATGATGTCCAAGGGGCAGACCTCAGAACAAGTGTGATTTAAAGTGCTAAGTAACATCATCTATCTGACTGTCTTGAGACACGGTTTCTATAGTACCTCAAGGGACAATCTGAAGGATTAAGCAATCAGTCACACTGAGAGGCAGTCAAGTCAAGGATGGCCATCACATTGGCTTTCCTTCCTTCCTCCCTTCCTCCTCTTACTTTGGACTTCTGCTGTGTTACATCACCCACATAAACTCTTTGCTTCTGCTTTTTAGGGAACTGAGAAGTTGTTTAGATGGGCAAATAACCTATGTCATGTAATTAAGTGAATATACAGATATGTGTAGCCACTGAAAAACACATACAGAGAGAAAGCATCTATTTAAAAGAACCAAGGTTAAAAATTGCATATCTAATATAGCCGCCATATTGGGTTTTTTGTTTGTTTGTTTTCACAAAAATGTGTATACAATCTCTAAGCTGTTAGATGGATGCTGAGTTCATAAACAACGTTCCTTTTTTAGGGGTTATTGCAATCTAAATAGTTCACTTCTGTAGGTAATATTTAGAAAGAATTCAGCTGTATGTGCTATGAAAAATTTAACTGGGGGACTGGAGAGAGAGTTCAGCAGTTAAGGATGCATGTGGTTCTTGCAGAAGACCTGGGTTCTATTCCTAGCTTTCATATCTACCAGCTCACAACTCCCTATAACTTCAGTCTCAAGAGATCTAATCCCCTCTTCTGGCCTACATGAACACCTGCACACAGGTGCCACCCCCACACACACATAATTAAGAATGAAAATCTGAAAAAAAAAAAAACCTAGGAAAAATAAGAAATGCAATGTAAAAGCTCTATGTCCAATACATAGCAAATAAAAATAAGTGTTATTTTTAATAATTAGTAAAAATTTATGAGAGAGACTGAAATAAACTTTATATGTCAATGAGATGCAACGACACACAAAGGCCTTAAACTGGAGACTAAATAGAAAGGAATGAAATCTAAAGTCTTACGAAAGAGGCTGTGATCCCTTTGGGTGATGGCACAGAACATGTGCTTTAACACACACACACACACACACACACACACACACACACACACACACACCAAAACAAAAAAGCCCTCAGTTGTTTCTCTCTGTGTGTGTGTGTGTGTGTGTGTGTGTGTGTGTATGTGTGCCTATGACAGTAATTTAAAAAGAGATCATAGATTGGGGGAGGGAAGAGTCCTCATGCACGAAATTCTCAAAATCCTATTAAAAAGAAATCTAAAAGTATATTTTCCTGTTTCCTTACACAAATTCTTAGATCAAAAGGTATTTACATCTTTAAAAGTTTGCCATGAAGTACCAAACTCCCCTTCAGAAAAAATTGCTAATTTTCACGCCCACCAGCAGAGGATAAATGTATCTATGTTCTCCACAGCTCCTAAGCTTTGGGCCTGAAAATGACAGAATAGGTGAAATTTGTGGGTTCTATTTTCTGTAATTGAGCTTGTAACACTTGACAGAATCAGGACAGTTATTAAGTTATTTCCTCTGAACTCCAGAATTTACTTGTTAAGTGTCTCTCACATCCAGGGCATATTCTTGGCAATGGGAACACAGAGAAGAATGGGTTTGCTCTGACCTGCTGGAACTCCACTGAAGAGAACAATGAACTTTGTCCATTCTTTGTATGTGTGTAAGTTTCCCAAGGGAGACATTCTAAATGATTAACGTCCATAGGTAACACAGACACAGGGGTTGCCTTCCTCTCCAAGGTCAAGGTCAGGAGTACCAATCATTTACTGGCCAGGCTGGCAACTTAAAAAAGAGAAAATACAATTCCATACTTCTAACACTTCTAATTTTAATAATCTAACATTAAAAATTCATAATCTTCAAATAAATGAAGTATTGCTTAAAACTGGCAAGTGTACATAAGCTTATCAAAGTGAGAGGTGGGTCCTACAAGCAAATGTCTTTGGGGGAAAAGGTACCTATGTTCTAGATTTGCTTCTACTGCCTGGAAGCAATTTAAAATTCATTGTTGGAAAGCATCAACAGAACCAAAGGCATAATATTTTCATGCCCTTAATGTAGGTAACTCATTTTCCTTTGAGAGCAAGTTACCTTTCTGAAATAGCCTGGAGCCATTCAAGGCCAAGTTACATGGACAGAACAAGTGGATGATCAATTTGGGAGATAAACTTTTTAAATTAAAACCATTGCCTGAGGGGCTGGAGAGGCGACTCAGCAGTTAGGAGCCGCCACTGGTCTTTTGGAGAGAACCTGAGTGGCTTTCCCAGTACTCAGGTCACAACAGCTGGTAACCCCAGCTCCAGAGGATCCAGTACCCTCTCCCCACCTTCACAGGCACCAGACTCATGTTCACATACCCCATGCTACACACAGGCATGGAATAAAATATAGAAAAAATTAAAAATTTCACTTGACTATGAGTCATGGGTATTTTCCTTGTACACTGAATGTACTGTCTCAGAAGTTAGTCCTAGTAGTCGGTTAACAATTTTTATGAAAGAATGTCAGCCTTACTGTAAACCAATTTCTAAACGGTCTTATTAAATAAAAAACACGGAGCCAGAAATGTGGGTTAAAGCCTTAGAGAGGTCAGGGAAATACGGAAAGCCATCAGCCAACCTCACCTCACCAACCCCCGCAGCTTCCAAAGAGAGCAGCTTCCTATCTACCTAGGCTTATATGCCTTGCTTTTCTGCCCTCTCATTGGCTCTTAGCCCAGCTACCTCACTTCCTCTTCCTACACAGATCTGTCACTGTCTGTCTGTCTGTCTCTCTCCAGGTCTCTATGGTTGGTACTGGGATTAAAGGCGTGTGTCACCACGCTTGGCTCTGTTCCCTCATGTGGCCTTGAACACACAGAGATCCTGCCTGCTAAAGGATTAAGGGCATGTGCTGCCTGACTTCTTTGTTTACTTAAAATGGCTGGCCTTCCCCCGCTTCCCCATCTCCAGGCAAGCTTTATTTATTAACACACAAATAAAATATCACCATATTTTAGCACAAATAAAATATCACCACAGTCTTACTATTGAAAATCTAGAAGTTTCCTTAATTTCTTTGGTTATCATAAGCTATAAGATTCTCAGGTATGGTCCTGTGATTGCTCAACACAGGCTTGTCAAGAGATAGGATCACAAAGTCTATAAAATTTGTGTTTACTCTTCATAGAAAAAAATCAGGAATGGGGCTTCAGGACACACACATGCACACATCTCACATACATATACACACACATATGAAATCACATAAAATCAGTATATTGATATCGGGCTATTTTGTAAGAGGGATTTTTTTTTTAGGCTGTGCAGCATTTGGTCCCATTTTGAGTGTAAACACAGAAGCAGGATGACGCCGCACTTTACTGTGCCTGTAAACACGGCCATCTGTCTAGCATCACCCATACGACACAGAGCAATAATTAACTTATTTGTAAAAGCAAAAAAGGGTACCACCCTATATGCTTTTCAAAATAGACGGGGAGAACATCAGCACATGGGCACATTAAAACTGCACCAGAGGAAACAGGTCTGAGAACTTAAACACAGCATAAAGCATCTTTATCTGGACTCCATAAAGAGGACCCCTAGACCAAGCAGTGATGGCTTCCACCACCCTGACATCTAACCATCCAGTTAATGACAAATGGGCTGACAGGCAGAAAACTGCCCATTGGCTGAGGGGCTTCAGTTTAGCTCAGCTGCCACTGCCAACGTGGCCTACCTTATTTACCATTCGCCCCCACGTGCCCCATTGATCCTTCTGAGATCAGTCCTCTACGACTTTCATGATCCTGCATTATTACGGTTGGTTTTAATGTCAGCTTGCCACAAATTAGAATAACCTGAGTAGGGAATCTCGCCTGAAGAATTGCCCTGATTGCCTTGACTGATGCGGGAAATCCCACTCTGATTATGGGCAGCCGCTTCTGGTAGCATCCCAGATTAAAAAGGGTACTTCAGGAGGAGGTTTGTCTCGGTTTTGCTTGCTTGGCCTTTCCATCTTGCTGAAGAGTTGATTACCTTGTCCCTGCTGCTGCTGCTGCTGCTGCTGCTGCTGCTATTTCCTTGCTGATAGTAGACCAGTATTTCTAAGCTTCCAATGTGGACTGGGGGCCAGTGGCTCTCCAGGAACCTTTGGGCGCCTGGTGCCAGAGTAGGAGTACTGATGAACCCTGTCTCGTTGATTGAGTGACTACTGGTCATCACCTCCCCCTGCCCCTCCCCCGCCCCGGTGAAAGACAGCTATTTTGGAACTCCTCCAACTGTTGAAGCATCCAGCTTCTAGGACCAATGACAGGGTCTCAGCATCCCAGGAGTGGTTTGGCTATTGTTACTATTTTAAAGTTCATCTAATAAATTGCCATACAAACATCCATCCATCCATTCCATCCCCTTGGTTCTGCTCCTCTAGAAAACACTTGATAACACATATACCAACTTGACTCATGGTTCTGTAGCTTGACTCAAGCCTGAGGCTCAGCCCAAACCTGCATCCCTGTGGCTTCTATCTAACTAACCCACCACAGAGATTCTTTGCATCTCTGTCATCCTCCTGCCTCTTTCTCTAGGACTCTGAACTCTGCTGTGGTTTCTTTAAGCCTATTGTAGCCATTCTGTTACATGCATATATGGGTGGATGTATATAGTACATATAGGTAACTATATGCAGATTCATATAGTTACTCTTCAATGTGATATAAAATTTTAGAGTTAATATTAGTGGTTAAGATTAGAATGGGAAAGTTTGTGTTTGCCAAGGGCCAGCTATAATGTGGACTATCAGCAAGCTGGAACTGAAGGACTAATGGCCTAAAAGCCACAGGTGGATTGAGAAGCTCTGCACAGAAAGGCTGGCTTGACTTATAACTTTTATGGAAGCTTCTGATGAGGAGATTCCCATACCAAACCTGCTGGTGTCTACCACTCCGAGACTGCAGGGGAACTGACCTGTAGATGGACTCATCCATCACCCCTTTTCCATCCTATAAAACCCCAAGTCCCCTGTGCCATGTGTGGACAGACTACTTCCTCAGAGACTGCAGCTCCTCAGTTGTTCGGATTAAAAGATTCTGGAGATGCCAGTCTGCTTTTGTATAATTCCAAGTCGCCGCCATCAATCCTGATTTAACAGTAACCAGTGAAACCCAGATAGCTTATGACTGTGCCATTTAATAAAGTCTGACTTTGTAGAAAGAAACAAACATATCCATCTATGCTTATGATATAGCATGTTCATCAAACATGGGTGTCACACCAAATCCATTTTTCTTCTCTTAAAAAGAAATGCTGACTATTATCCTGAAGTTTAACCACTCAGGTTATCACAGGCTTCTAGGATTTACCCCCATGGTGTATGAAAAAGAGTTTGGGGAACAGAGCAACAAAAGCAGGATGAAGAATTTACTCCTCATTCATTTCAAACATCCTGTGGCCTGAACTTAAAGGCAGGTGTCATCGGGGATGCCTGCGATTGTTTGGGATGAAACCTAAGGAATCTGTAGTGTGTTTGAGCAGGAAAAGGCTTTGAAGAGCATTTTCCCCCCTGAATGTCTCTGCCTCATGGGAGGGCCCCCTAGAAGCTCCAGAATACCTATTTTCATTGTTAAGATTTTTCTGGCGGTGCTAAAATTGAACATGGGGCCCAGCAAGTGCTCTGCCTCTGAATACATTCCTAGCCCCTGAATAGCTACTGATAGCCTTGGATGGATATTTTTAAAAAACTAATAAAATAGTCAACTTCTTTCAGTATTTATTCATAATTGACTTATAACTATACATATTTATGGAATGTGGTGTGATGTTTAATACATACACACATTGTGCAACAATAGCGGTAACTGTACCCATCACCTGGGACATTTATTGCATTGTGGAGGAACATTCAAAATTCTCTTCTGTCACTGCTTTGAAATAGACAATACCTTATTGTTAGCTATAGTCGCCCTACTGTGCAATAGAACCAGATGTGGAGGGGATTTTCAACCTGTATCTGCAAACAAGGAGAAGATGAAGAAAAGTGGAAGCCTTGTTACAAAAGAAAATCTGCACTCAACCTATTCTGTAGCGGCATCAGCAGGAATCTATCAAAAGCAGATGACACATGCTTTATTGCAAGCTTTCTATTAATTGCCACTTATCCTTTCCATAGTGTGGTGGCTGCAAGCTTCTCTGCTCTGATTCGATATAAAACTTCCTGCCTCAGATTTCTAGGTTCAGCTGCTATTTGTGTTCCCATGATCTGCCTTAAGCTTAAAACTGGCAACATTTGTGTCCATACTCTACCCCCTCTCACTGGAAAGAGGAATATCACAGGTGGAGCAAACATGGGCAGAGCCCTGAACACCACCATGTGGGCCTCCAGCTGCCATTGTTTCCTTATTTTAGGAGCTTAACAAGTTTTCTAGTTAGGGATCATGGCATATTTACTAACATTGTATGTTTTCCACTGCACACCTTTTTTTTTTTTTTTTTTTTTTTTTAACTAAGACATCCTTGGAGAGTGCAGTCTTGTTCATGAACTTGGCGTGTAAGCAAGTCACTGCCCCTCAGCTGTTCTCAGCCACTTTGTAAAAGTGAAACCAAATGGAATTAACAGCACTGTGCATGACCTGGTCAAGGGAGGTATGCTTAACAAAGATTAACTGTCAGTATATAACCAATCTGAATTCTGCCAGGTTAGTACTGCCAGGTAGATGAACAGATCCATTATTTGGAGGGAAAGCAAAAAGGTTCCATGGAGATAAACCAATAATTATAGTTATACTCTAAGAATGTGGCCTAAGGGTAAGCATATGTTATAGTGAATGCAGTTTTGGTACACGCCCCTGCTCCCTAGAATATAATTCCTAAAATTCTTAGATTCTTCAAAATGAAGAGTCTTCTTGTATGCTAATGAGATAACCACTGGATAGTGGCCTGGGCTTCCTGGTTAGCCTCAGGATCAGAGCTGCCAGGCAAATCCAACCAGTGATCAGGGGTTAAAACTTTTGACCTCACCCAAAGATACCCACAGGAGAGAAAATGGACTGAGATTGCCTTAATTACCAGAGATCAATGATTCAATCATTCATACATAAGTAATAACACCTCCATAAAACCAAAAAGAAACTTCTAGGTTGGTAAACATGGAGGTGAGGTACCCTGAGAGCATGAAAGCTCTGTCCCCTTTCCAATGCCTTGGTTTATGCCCTTTTCCCATATTATTCTTACTGAGCGGAATTCTTTTTATAATAAATTGGTCATCTAGTCAGTAAACGTGGTTAATGCGTTCCATGAGTCATTCTTTTTTTCTTCCTTCCTTTTTTTTTTTTTTTTTTTTTAGTTTAGTTTTTCAAGATAGGGTTTCTCTGTGCAACAGTCTTGGCTGTCCTAGAACTCACTTTGTAGACCAGGCTGTCCTCGAACTCACTGAGGTCCGACTACCTCTGCCTCCTGAGTGCTGGGATTAAAGGTGTGCGCCACCATTGCCAGGCTTCTTTATTTTTCTTAAAGACTTTTTTTTTTTTTTATGTATACAGTGCTTTGTCTGCATGTATGCCGTAGACCAGAAGAGGCCATCAGATTATGAGCTGTCATGTGGTTGCTGGGAACTGAACTCAGCACTTTTGGGAGAGCAGCCAGTGCTCTTAATTGCTGAGCCATCTCTCCAGCCCTCCATGAGTCATTCTTACAAATTATACAAATTATTGCATCCAGGGAACAGGTATAGAAACTTCCAATGTATAGTCAAATCAAACAAATCGTGTCTAACTTAGGGGCCCACTGGTGTCTGAAATGGGGCTAATCTTGTGGGACTGAGCCTTTTACCAAGGAGGTATACACAAACTCTAAGTCAGAATGTCAGAATTTAATTAAATTATAGGGCACTGAGCTGATATCTGTAGAAAATGGAAGACTTTCTTGGCATATGGTTGGAGAAATAACATACCTTTTATTGGAAGTGCTGAGAACTGTAAGGGAATAGAAAGGATGCTTCCCTGCTAGCATCCCATGATTGAACACAAGGCTAATGTAGTCAACACTGAATTTGATCTTTCAAAAGACTAGTCAGGTGCTTTGCTGTTCTTCTCAGCTACCAGCTTATCCACCAAGGCCTTCTCCTTGGGAAATGGGAGCTCTTACCAAGAGCATGAACAAGGAGGTCACAACTCCTAGGGGGCAGGGAGGTACATTGACATTCCTACCATTGTCCATCTCAACAATGCACACTATTGATTAATGCCATCTTCATTAGCCCAGCTAGAACCGGCTTACTGCCAGGCCTCATGCCATCAGACTACAGTCCATGGTCCCAGAGAGCCAGTCATCCTTTGGGACCTTGGCTTCTTTGTGTACTAGACAACAGGTACCCAACTGTCCCAACATGTTGTCATATTCAAATTTGCAGAGTTCCCCTACTCCACCGTGAAAGCTCCTTTTACCCCAAACTCTAATTTTTATCTTTTCAAAAGGCCCCATTCCTGGGTAAGTAATTTCAGCAAAATATCTTGAACTATCATGTTTCATGATCTTCACTGTCAGATCTAGAAGGGCCCTTTGCCAGAGAAAGCAATCTTCTCATTTTAAAGATGAAACACTGAAGCCCAGCAATTGCGTGTCTTGTTCAAGGTCACAGAGAGCAGCACGGCAGGGAGCTGCACCTGGGCTCCCAGCTCCTCCAGCACTGTCTCCAGTTACACCCAATCCTGGTTCTGATACATGCAAAACACAACTGAAACCTCAGCAAACTATTTTTACCTTGAGGTGGTAGCTTTTAATTGCTAGTTTACAGCCAGGAAAGAAAAAAAAAGATATATTTTTAAGAGGCAAGAAAGACTGTAAAGTCGATCTCATTCCCCACTTTGGCTATTTAAAGCAGGCATGTTAATTCTCTGTGTGAACGACAGAGGAAGGCACCCATTTCTGGCATCACTTCCCAACACACCAGTGCACCAGATGAGTATTGACTGATGGCTCCAGACACTAATAAGTCCAGAATCTGTTCCTAGGAAAAGGCTCTGCCTGCGTCATGGGGGCTATTTTCAGCCTTGCTGCCTTCAATTGAATGTCAACCAGCACTGGTGATTCTGAATTTAAATGGGATTTCAGTGAGGGGAGGAGAAAGTGAACATTATTTTCAGGTTTTGGAAAGTTGACAATGTTTTTTAAAGGGTGCATTAAATTTTTAGGCATTTACAAGACTTTTTAAAGCCCTTTGAATGATAACCCAAATAATACCTTTATAATGACTGATTCATATTTGATGAAGTAGAAACACGGCTGTCTAAATCATGTATTTATTTTGACTGCAGATGGATTCTAGCATTCTGTGCTGCTATGGTTTAAATAAGTCAGTGGTCTTCAGTCTGTGGTGCTTTCAAGAGATGGTGAAACCTTTAAGATGTGAGATACAGAGGAGGAAGTGAGGTCACCAAGGGCATGACATCCATCCTCTCACATTTCTTCACTTCCCAGCTGTCAGGAGGTGAGAGCCTTCCTGTCCTCCCACTCTGATATACTGCCTTGCCCCAGCCCCCAAACCAATGCCAATAGACCAAAGACCAGAACCCAGGCCCAGCTGGACTTTCTTCTCTTGGACCCACTTGGGATCAACAGAAAGCTGACTAACACATATGCTGGCTGGAAATGGTTTGTGGTGTGTGGGGAGAGGCAGTTTGGGTATGAAGTACACACATTAGTGTACACCACTATGTGTGCACATGCAGTCAGGTAGCCTCTTCTATTACTCAATGCCTTATTGCTTTGAAAAAGAGCTCTTTGCTGAATTGCAAGGTCACCATTTTGGGTAGACTGCTCGGCCAATGAGCTCTTGGGATCTGCCTGTCTCTGTTCACAATGCTGAAGTTATACCTACACTCAGTCATGCCTACATTATTATGTGGGAGCTCGAGATTTGAACCCAGGTGCTTGTGCTTACATAACATGTGCTTTTACCCACTCACTCATCTCCTCAGTTCCATGTACTTTTTAAAAAGTAGAGCTGGACCCACCAGAAAATAATTACACTGGAATGGGTGGATCCAAAAGCACTGAAACATCACAGTTGATTTTCATTGATGTCTGCAAGAGCCGAAGACCGCTAACAGCCCTGCAAATGCTGCTGAGCCGTTTTACCATCTCACAAAGTTCTGAAATATAGGTCTGCAAGTAAAGAAGTGCAATGTGTTCATATTCACATATTTTCTTCTCTCTTTTTAATCTCCCTCTTCTCTATTTTTCTTTCTTTTTTTTCCTTTTCTTTTCTTTGAGACAGAATCTGATATAGTCCAGCCTGGCCTTAAACTCACTATATAGGCAAGGAGATTCTGAATTCCTAATCATCTTGCCTCTATCTCCTGGCTGCCGGACTGCAGGCTTGCATTACCTCTCTTGACTCAGAACTTACTCTTTTCACAATGGCACTCAAGTTCTGTTTTATAGCAGATGTGACCAGTACAACGAAGTTGTCAAAAATGAGAAAGCAGGTCCCACCACAACCTGATAAGCTGAGATTACTACAGAAAGGTAGACTGTGGTAGCTGCATTCTAAATAAAGCTACATAGAATATTCGGAAGCGTACAAAGCCTAGTGACCAAAACTACTAGAAGCTTTCTCCTAAGTCTCCCCAGTTTCTAAAGACTGAAAAAACAATAGTCAATTGGGAAGTTTAGTTGGGAGATATATTCATGTTAAACACAATTGTAGTATCGATTCAAGTTTAACAAAGGACCAAACCCTCTCCTATTAATTCTGCAAAGCCCCACTCCCAAGAGTAACATTACGATGATGAGGAGTAGCTGGAGTTTAAGAACAAAGTTAGGCAGGAAGGTGGGTTATGGAGTCAACAGAACTGAGACTGACAGATTCAGTCAGTCAACTGGGGCTGAAGAAGCAAGAAAAGAGCTGAGACCAGGAAGCCATGGGGTGAAAGTGGAGGAGCCTAAACATGTAAGGTCACAAGAGCTCTGCAAGAGATGGGTGGAGCGCTGCAAAGGAGCCAGAAAGAGTTGACTGGGAGAGGAGGAGATGCTGGTGTTCAGCAGTTCTGGGGTGTGACTGGCATGATTCTTCCTCTAGGCACTGATGTTCCTGAAAGGCAGCTCGGCAGAAAACATGTGTACTTTTGTCATGGTGTTGGGTGGCAGGTGCACAATAGGGGTTTATCCATCAGAAAACATTTGCAAGATGTTTTGTAACTACGCACATATACCTTGTGCTTCCTTTTCTTATTCCTTCTCTCATCCTTTCAGGTTTTTGGAGACATAGTCTCACTTTGCACTACCTGGCCAAGAACTTGCTCTTTAGATCAGGGTGTCCTAGGATTGGCAACGTTCCTCCTCCTTGAGCTTCCTGAGTACTGAGCTTGCCGGCTCCAGCCACCAGGCCTGGCTTTAATCATGTCTCCTTTATGTAAGTTATATAAAAGAATTTAAGGGCCCTCTGAGTTACAAAGTCAAACACTTCTGCCAGGGACATCGAGTGTTAGTCTTCCCACTTGGCAAGTTAAGAAAATCAGATGGCAGTCCTAAAGCAGATGGCCGTATGTGGTAGGGACGCTAGCCCATAATTTCAACTCCCCTACCCCATAATTTCTCCTCCAATTTTAGGCTTTGGTTAACTCATGAACCAGAGGAAGTGGAAAAAGCCAAAACCCATGGGCAGTTTAGTAAAGACCACTGGCATTTGCATAATGGCTTCCTCTCTTGCAGCAAGTAATCGCTATAAAAAGATTGAGTCTTTAATGTATCAAGGCAGATATTTTAATAAAACTTAATGAGAAAAACATAATTGGTTTTTAATCACATGTAAAACTTTAATTTGAAGGCTTTCTAAAAACAGTTTTTTGAAGAACCTTTCCATTCTATATAACATCTGGACATATGACCATGCGATGTGGGCAGGCCTTGAGATGGCACCTGCAGTCACGTCCATGATGTTGTTTGCTTGGTGCAGGTACTCACTCCGGCTTTGCAGGTGTGCCTCTGTCATGAGATCCAGGCCCATAAGGGGAAGAAGATAGCTGCCTTCTATCTTTTTATTTATAAAAGGCTACCTACCCTTTTATCTCTTTATTCTGCCACCGCCAACATTTGTTATCCCAAGCATTCAATAACCAAGCATTTGAAAGCTGAGCGGAGAGAGACCTGGAAAAACCTGCTGAAAGCATTGTACAGAGCAGGTGTCCGAAGATTCGGGGAACGAGCAATTCTGGTATGAACAAACTGGTCCAAGTCCAGGGAATAAGAAAAGCCTGTGACAAATACTGTAAACTATATTTCTACTGAGTCTTTGGAACACTGAAGAAGTTTATGTTTGATTCATGAAAAATTATAAACATGCACACACTATACACATACTGAGAAAGCATTTTGAAACAATGAAACTGAGTAGAGAAATTCATGCAGATATATATCTGCTGCTAGGTGCAGGGGTGCATGCTTATAATCCCAGCACTCAGGAGTCAGAGGCAGACTGATCAGTGTGAGTTCAAAGTCAGTCTGGTCTACATAGGGAGTTCTAGGCCAGCCAGGGCTACAAAGACAAACCCTGTATCAAAAAGTAACATTAAATTAATTAATTAAAATCCAGCAACTACAAAGTATGTTGACATAATTATTTGGACTCTTGTCCACTTGTGATAATCTGAAGTTCTTCCCCTCAATTCATTTCTTTTTAACCTAACACCTTTTGGCTGGTTTAGTTATCAGGCTTCCTTGAATGAAGACAGAAATGCATGCGTTTGTTTGTTTGAGACAGAGTTTTTCTCTGTGTAGTTTTGGTGCCTGTCCTAGATCTTGCTCTGTAGACCAGACTGTCCTCAAACTCACAGAGATCCGCCTGGCTCTGCCTCCCCAGTGCTGGGATTAAAGGCGTGCGCCACTACAGCACGGCAAGAAATTCATTTTTTATAAGTTTATGTCTAAGAAGTAATTACTAAGCTGAAAACTTTTATTTTTAAATGTTTGTGATTAACTTACATGTATACTACTGATTGAAAATATGACAAATGACAGGAAAATAGATCGAGCATGCATGTTTGCATTGTTGATTTTCAGCAACAATGAATAGAACGAGGACCCTCAACCTCAGGACTCTGTGACTAGTCAGAGTGGAACAATCTATGTAAGTACAGTTGTAATGAAACTCAATAGAGGAGAGTTACAAAAATGCAACCAACCATTAAACTTCTTCTTGGTGGCGTATATTACTTGCAGAGACGTGGTAAGATTTGATAGGGTTGTTGGCATAAACTGTGTCAGGTCTATGGAACTTGGTGAACTAACACAACTTCCGCCCCAGGGAAGCGCAGGTCTCTATGACTCAGGCTGCTTAAATGCAGAGTTGGGAGGTAAGACTTGGATTGCCATTGCTTCTCAATAAGTCATCCCATGAACCTGTCATTTACGAGAGTCAGATTTTTAAGTTTGAGAGTGTTCTAGGAATTTGCTGGAAGTAAGTAAAAGTAACTTGGAACATCTACAGTCACTTCTTTCAAAACCTATGAAGTCAACCTAAGGTTGGTTTTGTTTGTCAGTTTTTACCCAGGGGCTGGCTGTGTACCCCAGGTTGATCTCTAAGTCAAATTCCTCCTGCTTTAGTCTACCAAGCACTGGGATTAGAACCATGTGCCACACACCTTTCCTTCTCTTTCTTTCTGATCACCATGCACCTGGCAAAGCCATGCTATTACAGATGTATAAGGGCAGAATTATAGTGTTCCTAACAGCTTGTGAACTCACTGATTCCTTTTATTCCTTATAAAAGAAACATGGAAGGGGGTGTTGTAAGAATACTGTAGGGATCACTTGAAGCTCTAAAATGATTCACAGATGAACATACTGTAATCCCAACACTTAGGAAGCTGAGGCAGGAGGAGCTCAACTTCAAAGCCAGCCTGGTCTAAATTACACCACCATAACTCAACATATGCAAAAAGGGAAGAGACAAAACAGCCTGAAGGAAGTCAGAGTCTTGTAGGGGGACACACTCACACAAACAACCGTGACACACAACACAGAAGAACCCAAAGTGTAATAAAGAGAGGTTTGTGGACTGTATCAGAGGAAGGGTCTTAGAATCACTGAGTCCACAAAACTGCTCCAAAGTGGGAAGCCATTTGAGATGGATGGAAAAGACAAATAAATAGTGTTCCCTGCTCCCAAGCTGCTGCTATTGAGTGAACATCAGTAAATTCTTTTTCTGGTTACTTTTACCATAGCCTTCCCATTCCTCCTCCCCTGAAACACAGGGAGGGCCTCACTTCATGTGTGTGCTCCTCAGTTGGCATATGATGTCTACTACATCTCTGCACATTTTATGCAGGTCAAATAGCCAGACTGCAAACTCATCCAACTGTGAACTGTGTGGGGCAGGAGCCATCTCACATTCATCATCACTTTTAGTACTTGGTATATGTTGGACACAAAGGTTGATTTAAGGCTTTCCAGAATCCAGATGGAAATTGGGTGAAGAATTCAGCATTAATGTCTGAAAACCAGCGCTGACCCCAATCAGTAAACACTGACATGTCATCATAAAAGGAGACGGCAGAACAAACTTATCATTTCAGTTGGGAAAATCACAAGTATCTTACCTCATACTCTGAAGTGGAAGTCCTTTCTGTTTCATCCTATTCCATCTAAAGCATTGTTTCCATAACGGCAACATTATTTGCAGTTTCTTTAGACTTGCTTCAATCTGGGAGCTAGTTTATTTACATGTATTTCTAACTGTTGTTAGTCCACTTTTAGCTAGTTAACTGTTGTTAGTCAACTGGTATCCCAGCACCACTGAGCTAGTTTTTGAAATGAATCATGAAGTCCCATGATAATGAGGGCAGTTGGTAATATGCATAATGGATTATCCAATGACTGGCTACAAAGGAATCTGGTGTTTGTTTGTTTGTTTGTTTTTTGTTTTCCTCTCTGCCAAACACCAGGCCAGACCCTTTTGGTAGGATTTTCATAGAACTCAAAAATTAGGGGCCATAGTCAGAACAACAAACCTCATCAGAAGGATAGGGTAGAGAGATGAAATGGATTCCTGCTTCAGTGCCTATGGGTTATACTATGTGAGTGGCTGAGAGGTTTTAGTTCTCGATTTGAAATTTTGGCATCATGCACTATCAAGGAGCGTGTGAGATAAGTAATGCCCAGGGAGGGCAGGTGTGACTGGATTTGTCTGTCAAGTGTTGTCACTCTCTCACTGGGTTTAGATAATTGAAGATTTAAGTGCCAAAATGTTCAACAATGAAGCCTTTATAAAGAAGGGGGACATGAATGCTTATAATGAGTGGAAGACTGAAAGGGACATAGGTACTGTGCTTCCTTCTGTGTGTATCCTGTGAATGGATATTAAGTGTGGTAGGACACAGTGAAGAGACAAGAGGTCCATGCCTAGGGCCGGAAGAAGAACAGCAAGAGGTACGAGATGTCAACCTGAGGCCAGTGAGCAAACATCCTTAGTCTTCCATTGATACATTTTTTCCTCACTGCTTGTATGCATTTCCATGGATTCAGACACAATGACATAGGTATGCATATTCATCCAGTGTCTACATATTTAACCTGGGTATCTTGGTTCCAGCTGTCTATACTCAAATACCTCCAAGCATATCCTGGTGATCCCAGAACTTACATTCAGGAACAACCTACCGATACCTAGTTTTCCTGCCTTTCCCATTTTGTTTGACATCTTCTTTGTTCTTACTATCTACTGATCACCACAGTCGCGTGTCCTACTTGCTACTTGTTTTGAAATGCATCCCTTCTCCTCTAGTCCGTATCATCCCTCCACAAGACACATTTTAAGGACCATTTTCTCCAATTTTACTTCTTTACCAATTTGGAAATGAACAAGAAAATAAACAGTGTTCAGCTGAGAAATGAGGTAGCTGGTGTTAGTGTCACATTTTATAGGTAAGATGATAGGACATAGTCATGCTAGGACATTATTGAGAAGGAGAAACCAAGCATGAGCACACTGAGAGTAAATCAAGTGCTCTGATATGCACAAGTTCATTTTGAGGTCCATGTGACTATAAAGTAAGTATCAAGGCCATACAGGCAGTTGGGCATAAAGTCTGAAACTCTGGATGGCAAGTCCAACAATAGAAAAAAAAATGAGTCTTAATGTTGAGAAATTGAGCAGAGGTTAAAGAGCCTGTGTCCCTGTACTCTCCGGTTTTTTGTTTTGTTTTAAATCTGGCAGGAGTTGGCCAGAGAACATGATGTCACAGAAGTCAAGAGCTGACAGCATTTCAAGTTGGAGAGAGCAATGGACTATTTTGAATGTTGCTGACAGCTTGAGTGAGATCAGGCCCAATTTATGACTTATTTGACAGCCCAGAGATTTTTGGTGACCTTGCCTGGAGCCTTCTGTTGGAGTTTTGGGGTGGACATGGATGCAGGGGAGTGAACATGACTGGAGTAAGGAATCCAGAAAGGGGAAGAATAGAGGAGAATATCCTCACAGGTGGAGGGTGCTCCTGCTGTAACTACAGAACATCTAGACATGAAGGGGCGAAGGAGGGAGAAGCTATAAGGGCGATTCTATTGTGAAAAGTCTGGCTGGGAGAGAGTGGAGATGCTGAAGCAGCATCGGGCAAGCTGTGATACAGGGGCTTTATTTACACTTTTAGAATGGCTAACACCACAGTCTACTGTGGTGTGTGGATTGTCCAGAAGAGATAGATGCGAGGCATGGATGATGCAGGGGAGTGAACATGCCTGGAGTAAGGAATCCAGAAAGGGGAAGAACAGAGGAGAATATCCTCACAGGTGGAAGGTGCTCCTGCTGTAACTACAGAACATGAGGAGATGGGGGTTACAGAGGAAGACAGTTCACACATTTGATTAGATATGATGATATGATACATGACCAGCTGTGACACTTTCTGGGTGGAGCAATCAAACAAGTGGAAATTAATGAGGTAGGAGTGAGTTACTTGGCACAAGTTTAAAGGGAAGAGGCAAAATAACTGCAAGTGAGAGATTAAGTTTGAAGAGAAGGTAAGAGAATCATCTCAGGTTACGTGGAAGTAAACATTGGTTGGATATGCTTTACAAAAAGCTCCTACTTACTTACATTTGGAGGGTACTGTGAAAGATGCTTTTAGGCACATCGATGATTTCTTATATCAAATATTCTATCCTAGGAGCCTTAGGAATTTCACAAAGAAAAAGATTGGGAAATCAAGCCTACTGGGAATCTCATGTAAAGAGTCCCTGCAGGGAGAAGAGGGACAAGGTGAATTTCCCATTCTGCAGAACTGGGTGAGTTCTTGTTTGCTGATGACAGAGGAGGATCTTTTATAGTGAGTATATCCAAAATGAGAAAAAATAAGAAACACCAGACATCTCTCCAGAGCTCCAGAAGGATTTCTGTATGTGGAGGCAGCTATGTTTTCTCAGAGACTGGGTGAACTTCCTCCTGGGGTGACAAAGGACAGATTGGGAGCTAGTAACATGTCATATTTGAAGAGTTACAGACTTTTGGCAGAAGTATAATCTCAAAATATAGAATACATTTCAATAGACCCATGGGGGAAGCATCGACTCTGTGTTTGAAGGGAAAGAGTGAACAATATTGCACATGGTAAGTAAATTCTAGGACAAGGTCTGTCCAGAGCGATGTGTCTGTCACAAGTTCGTTCTGGACAAAATTCAAAACCTCAGTGCAGAAAGGCCCGGAACCACGAGAAGAAGGTTCTATACAAGTCAAGAACTACAGAAGAGACATCAGCATAGAAAAGAGGAATCTCATTGCGAGGAGAGGGTTTCAAAGACATCATGCTTTGCCGAAGAGACAAGTCTCCTTGAAATGTGTTGGGGGCAGTTTTCAGGGGGTGTGTGGGAAGGGAGAGCTGTGGGTGGTTAGGATCAATATACAGCATACATTTGTATAAAGTCAAAGAATAAGTAAAAGATATGTATAATTATTTTATGGGTATTATTTCAGCATGAAATTTTTGTCTCATGAATGTCTTAAATTTTGTTTAATTTCATGTTTAGTCCTGAAGGAAATCTAAAGTTTCCAAATGATACCATTATAATCATTCATGTAGGTACAGTCAATATGTATTGAATACCTACTGTTTGTAGAAAACAAGATATACAATCCCATCTTCACAGAATTTATACAATATATTAGAATCACTACAAGCGGAAATTTCCCAAGTGCAAATGAAACGTGAGCTGTGAAAAATAATTAGAATCAAATTTTTATAGTTTTTCACTTACATAATACTTGATTTTCCAAATTTGTTTTTGATTTTTAGCTGGGAGGTTAATATTTCTCATCTCCAATGAGTATTACATGGGGATATGGGGATTCATCTATTACCAAGCATCTTAGTAGATTATATTACTTATTTTCAAACACGTCTCAGTGCTTGAATAGGTTTGAATACTGTGTATTTTTAAAGGGAGTTTTTCATGAATTTCAGAAGGTAAAAGATCTCCCTCAGTGTCATGAGTATGGCTCCAAAATAATGGCTCAGCAAAATACATTTGTAGTCAAGACTGGTAATCATCTAAAACAATTAGCCACGCTAAGAGTAAGTAAATATATTATGCTAAAATATGCTAAAAATAGGTTGTTTTATTTTTCATATTCGGTTCTTTAAATGTGGTGTTTACCCTAAAAAGAGTTTCTGTAGAAGATTTCTACTCTGCTAGAGAGAGCTGGCACATGTTTAAACCCAGTCCGTACTACTACCCCGAAGCATTTGAAAGTGAGGCACTTCTGGGGAGGAAGAACTTAGCTAATGGCGTATAATCTAAGAAAGAGTGTACATTTTCTGATATAACTAGTAGGATTTCATCTGAAGGTTCTTGGGGGTCGTTTGGACACCCATGTCCACAGAAGCATTTAAAGGGCAGAAGTAAGGTGTTTGACAAGAGATGAAGGAATAAAGCAAGTACCATATTCACAAAGATCAGCCCTAAAGAAAAGAAATTCACATACAAGCTCCAATACCCACAGAACTAGATAATACAATAGAAGTCAATTGAGCCTATCAGAGAAGGACAAGCATTGTATGATTCCACGGACATGCACTTGGCATAGTCCAAGTCCTAAGCACAGAAAGGAGAACAATGGCTTCTAGGGATGGAGGGGGTGGAGTTGAGTTCTTGACTGATATGTGGCTCAGTGTCCTAGATCACATTAAAGTGTCCTAGATCACTGAGCCTTAGGTGCAAGACTTGAATGTAGATGTATCAGCTGGACTGTAAGAGCCAGAGGAACAGGGAGTTTGCTGTGAGATTATGTCTCCTAGAAATGTCAGAAAAGCTACACCCATAAACTCTCAGCAACATGGCGGCCTAAACATGACCTGAACAAGGAGGACACCAATAGACATGTTAATGTAAAAGGGTAAAGCTCACAGGGCTTCAGTCTTAGACAAAGAACTACAAACCGCTAAAGAGTGGGAGAAATAGTCTTTCCCAGGGATGAGCACACCAACTGGTTCTCTAATATGAATAATACTCATTCGGTACTGAAAATATATACATACAAGTAACAGATTGAGCAGGTTGTATTCACGTATTTAAGAACACACACACACACACACACACACACACACACACACACGTAACAAGTAAGGGAAAAAAAAGACCATGAATTTGAGAAAGAAAAACAGGTGTGGGGGGGGTAACAGGAGGGTTTGAAGGGAGGAAATGATATAACTATAGCATAATTTCAAAAATAAAATGTCTTGGAAATGGATAATGGGGATGGTTACACTAGTGTGTGAATAGCTTACCCTGTATTGTCTTAAGGCTGTTTTCTTTCTTTTTTTTTTTTTAATAACACAATTCTTTATTGATTCTTTGAGAATTTCACATCATGCAACCCAATCATGCTCACCCCTTAGTCCCTCCATATCATCCCCTCACCCCTGCAGCATCCCCCCAACAAAGAAAACCCAAAAAAAAATTAAAAACAAAACAAACAAAAACCCCACCTCACTCCTTCATCCTTCCCACTTCTCCAGCACCACTTCATTCACCCTAGTGGCACTGGAAGCTGCAGTGTGTCATGTAGTAGACCCTTTTGTCCACTCATCCCCAACAGCAAATGTTCATTGCAATGAACCATTGGTCTGGTTCAAGGCCTCTGGCACTCCATCATCACTGGATCCTCACTGAAACTCTTCTTGGATATCATGTTGTTGGCCTGAGTCATGGATCGTTCAGTAGGACCAGTTCCTTCATACGTACCAGCAGGTCATAGATGGGGTAGATGTTAGGGCGGGCCAACCCAAAGCCCAAGATATAGGCCTGGGTAGTAGCTGAGCTAGTCAGTCTGGGCCACTGGGACCAACCGCATCAGGTAAGGGGCAGTATGCCCATGCCATAGGGGCCAGTTCTCGCACATCTGTGGTGAGGGGTGGGGCCATCTCTCCCGAGTGGGGGAGTGGGGGGGCGTGCAGCTCTCCTGCTGTAGTGTCTAGAGAAGGGGCAGGACAGGCTCAGCACAGTCCTTGGATTTCAGCACACATGGTTCCTATAACCCCCTGTGATAACACAGGCCATGGACATCAACACAGTCCCAGACATGGCCCTTGGAAGCAGCTTGGCCCAGAAGTTACCATGGCCCCAGGTGGCAGCACAGGCCAGTGGGGCCCTGGCAGCAGCATGGCCCTTAGACACCAACATGGTCTCAGGTAGCTGACCTGACCCCAAGCATCTGCATGAAGACTGTGTTCTTAATAATGTAAATTAATTTTATATTATGTGGAATGTGTCACACTAAAAATTGTAAAACTCACCACAAAAGTGTTAAAATAAGGCTTTTAAGTGGTAGTACATGACAAGATTCCATGAAGTTTTTAACGAGAGTTCTTCTAAGAGATGAACACTCTATATACTCATCCAAACAATTGCTATCAAATATCTTTCCTCATTTATTATTTGAAGCCTTGAATGACAAGTGAAACCCACATAATATCTGTTTTGCAAGTAGTCATCATTACACTTATCCAATGTAAGAGAATCTCTGCATTGTTGGATCAGTGGGTGAGTAACAACAAGACATACTGAGTCTTGGGTAAGTTCCTGAGTCATTTATAGCAATGTTAAGGGAGTAAACAAGAAAGAAATGTATGCCTAAGCAATAGTAAAGGGTTCCCTCTGTCTATAGTGAGAGTGAACAGCATTTATTGGGTGCTTAGGTTATAATCATACATAGAGTATGCACAGTAGTAAGAAGCAGAAGTGAGGGGCACTGTAGGGAAGAGAGAATACTAAGCAGCAATGGGGGACAAGAATTGAAGTGGCTGAAGGGGTAAAAAGAATAAGAAGATTACAGCTCAGGGTGTATGATTGGAATGAATAGCAAAAAAAGAACGTTTAAGAAGAATGTGGGTTAACTACAAAATAGAGGACATTAGCAGCCTGTAGGAAATACATACAAAGGTCAGAATCTATCTCACATGAGAGGCATTAAGAAGTGATGATTTACATTAATTTGTCCTCAAAATGATGATTACATTAACAAAACAAAGAATTGGCAACAGGGAGCCTGGTTAAGTGACGAATGGGTTAAGAGTCAAGCAAGTGTCTGCTCTTATTTCTGTCGCTGTACAACCCACCCTCAATATAAATAGGGATGTCAGCTTTAACAGGACTAAATGTCGCCCTCCCTAAGCATCCTTCATGGACCATCAAGCTAGGCCATGTCTCACTTCACTGCACATCAGTAATGCTCACTTCTGCTTGGCTAAGGAAATGAACTTTTGCTCAAAGCTCAGAACTGGAAGCTCGCTGCATTTGAGCTCTCCACTTCCTGTTATCATGAAGTGTTATCCCTTTGCTACTGCCAAATACCAACTATTATACTGAATGGAGCCTGTGGAGTTAAACCAGAGAGCAAAGCTTTGTCTCTTAACCTTCTTAAAATTCCTGAAAGATAAGCAAGTGTTGACTGATACACAGTTTGCCCTTGGGCTCAGTTCCATCCCTGAAACCTCCTTCAGCAGCATTCCCCACACACACCCACTGAGGACGAGGCCCTGGGTATTATTCTGTTGCTGCCTATGCTCTGACTTGCAGCCACAGCACTGGTGGGATGTAAAAGTCACTCTTTCTCTGAAAATGTTTACTGGGCTCCGTGAAGCTGTAAACTCTCTCCTACTCCAGCCTCTTCCAGGCAGCTTTATCAGCACTTTACCTATTCATGTAATTGTTGTTTCTAAACCTAAGTCTTAGGCTACTCTCTCTACACTACGTCACTTCCCTAGTATACCACCAAGAATTCTTGGCACCAAGGAGGCCATGTGTGCTCCTTTCCACACCATGCAGTGATCACCCTGCATTTGCCTGTTGAGGGGACCCACGGAGATTTCACTGTGTGGCCATATTCCATCTTGACTCAAGGTCAGAGAGTCTGAGCTTGTTTTGCCCCACAAGGTAGCATATAATAGGATGTTTTGGCCAAAGCCATGGTTTACAGGTGTCTTATACTTCAAGGTCTAATTACAGGATATTTTGCTGAAAGGCATGGCTACTAGATGTTTTGAGAATTAAGGAAGTACTTACACTTTTCTGTACTTTGTACCTTAAACCATGGTGTCCTTGAGAGGGTCTTTTGTCTTTCCCCTTGCTGGTGTATTAAAAGTCCATGAGGAATAAACTCCTGTGGTATTGACCCAGAGCCCTCCTGATGCTATTCTGTGTCTCTGTCTTTTTCTTACGTCTCTATTTTTTATATCTCTTTTTCTTAATCCTCACCCCTCCTTTCAAGGACTGTTCGAATAGTCGGGCAGGACATGGCAGCCTGTCATAATTTCTCCTAAAAATACAAGAGTTTGCAATGCATCATTTCATGCTCTTTTTGCAGGTCAGTGCCCCATGCCATATTGGAGAATATTTTTATGTGAACTGTTGTTATGACTTTGATGGTGACTTTTAAATTTAATGAGTATGATGCCACTTTTTTTTTAAACAAAATTCAATATCATCCTTCTCCCTTGGTGTTTTGTTTTGCTTTAAACATTACCTATCATTGACATTTGTTTGCTTGTTTATATAGTGATTCGCTGATATAGTGACTGTGTGTGTGTGTGTGTGTGTGTGTGTGTGTGTGCGCGCTTGCTTCCTGGGTGTATGTGTAGAGGCCAGAGGCCAGAGGCCAGTACTGAGTGTCTTCTTCAATCCCTTCTCCATCTTACTTTTGAGACAGTGTCTCTCACAGTTTTGACTCTACTGGATGGCCAGTCAGTCCCTGACATCTGTCTGTCTCTGGTCCCTAGGGGTGAGGTTACAGATGCGCACCACCATGCCAGCTTTGGCTTGAGTTTTGGGGGTTCAAACTCAGGTCCTAATGCTTGCACAGCAAGCAAGCATTTACCCACTGGGCTATCCCACCCAGTCCCACCACTAAGACTTAAAAGAGGAAATACTACAATGATTCTCAACCGCATTTTCTTCCAAGTGTGGTCCTGTGAGCTATGTCAAAGCTTAATATATGAATTTCAACAGGGAAAATGCCACTCCCAAGGAACCAAAATCTGATTAAGAGATAAAAGGCAATGTTACTTTTTAATGTATAAAGAGCCAAATACAGCATAGGATGATAGAAGACTATAAATGTATCTACATCATAAAATTTTATGTCAGCCTTCACAAGCACATGTACATATGTACTCATACATACTCAAATATATGCACACACATATTCACGCGAAAAAGTAGGTAAACAATATATAGAACAATCTATAAGCCATAGGCTTACCATCCCTTATCTACAAATTTGGGGGACTGCTAATGTCTTAGTTTTCTTTCCTGTTGCTGTGATAAAAGCAACTTACAAAGGGACTAACTTGACTCACAAGCCCCGGTGACAGCCCATCACTGTAGGGAAGTCAAGTTGTGAAGGGGCCCCAAAATAGCTTGGCCACACAGCAGCCATGACAGGCTTAGGGGCCTAGGCACAGCTTCTGTGACAGGCTTACTGGCAGGCAACACCCAGATCCAGGAAAAGAAGCCTTAAACTGATACTACCCAGGGATTCACCCAGGGGTGAGGAAGTACCTAACATCTCAAACATTCCAATCATTAGATAAGGTGGCCAGATGTCCTTGAGTCTAGAACACACCAATTTTTTTGTTTTACAGATACCTGGAAATCCCCTTACCCCAACCTCTGCTATGATAAAACAAAAACAAAAACAAAAACAAAAACAAACTGCCCCATCTGAGCTCAGGGCTCTCTGCTCTCACCATTGTGTCAGACTGACAGAGGGACCAAGCTGCAGAGCTTGAAATAAAGGCTCTTTGCTTTTACATGCGGGATTCAGTCTCCATGGTGGTCTTTTGGGGGTCCCTGCGATCTGGGCATAACAAAGTATGCAGGCACTTGAAGCAGCCAGTCTTGTTGCATCCATAGTCAAGAGCAGAGCACAGGGGACTGAAGCATGCACGCTAGTGCTCAGCTCACTTTCTGCACTCTCACACAGTCCTGGGTCCCAGTCAGGGATTGGCCCCACCCACAGTGAGCAGAGGCCTTCCCACTTCAATTTGTAATCTAGACAATCCCCCATAGGTATGCACAGAGGCTCGTCTCCTAGGTATTTCTAGATTGTCAAAGTGACAATACTAATCATCATAGGTCTTATTGCAGGTTCTGGTTTGTTAAATTTTAGAATATTTACATATACATAATATAATACTTCCAGGATGAGATGTAAACCTAACCATAGAAGTCATCTATAAAAATGGACTTCTGCATAACACCTGCAGGTGACTTTACACAACATTGTTAGGATAGTTGCCTTTCCACTGTGATACAGCATGAAACCAGGCACCGGATTTTTTTGTCTGTGGTATAATGTTGAAGGTTGGGGTTCAGAGACCAGTATCTGTATCTGAATCCCATGAAGGTTCCATGTAGACAGGGGTCAGGAAGAGTCACTGAAGAGGTGACAACTAGTTGGTATGTAGAAGATGACAGAAGGCAGCTACACAATGGCCAGGGAGATCTCTCAAGCCCAAGAGACAAACATGGAGGAAGCTCAAGTGGGCAGGAGACTGAAGCATGTTCCAAGCAATGAGCCTGGAGGAAATGACAGAGAAGTCAGGCCAAGAGAGAGTTCACACACCACCTTCAAACCACAGCAAGGGCTGATGTGGCAGCAGAGCACCAAGATTGGTGTTAAGCAGGCTAGAGACAGGACCCAGACACATGTGAGGGAAATCTCTGTGGGTGTCCTGAGGTGGGATAATGGAGAGAGAAACAGTGGAGAGAGGAGACAGGCAAGAAGGCTATGACGTAGAACATGATGCAGACTAGTGTGGTAATAGCAAGATGAAGTCAGGTAGACATATATGAGTACTCTCAGCTGAAGGAAATGAAATAGGTATCATTTGCCAAGAGGAGCAATGTGAAGAATGCATAATGGATAATAAAGTGAGTCCAATGTAGACTTGGACTCTGACTTACAGACTTTCCATCCAATCCACCATACACATGCCTTGTAATTCAATACACTGAAGGTGTACACTTTACCAGCGTGTTTACATTGGTAGCTGTTGGTACAACCTTTAATGACTTTGGGTAATGATGTTCTCTCAGTAGAGTTGTGGCACAGCCTATATAGTAGGGAACTGTGGGGTCAAAGATCTTTTTATAGGTGTGGGTAACCAAGAAGATCATCATTTCCTAGAGGGAAATGATTTGCTTTCGGGAAGGAAAATGTTGAAAAGCCAGTTTTCTTCTTTCGACACAGGGTCTCACTATGTAGTTCAGGCTGACCTTGAACTTGTGATCTTCCTGCCTCCACTTCCTGAGTGGTGGCATTACAGCACATGCTATCACATCTAGCTCCAATCTCTCAATCTACTGGATCAGGAGGACTTCACACCGCTTCCTTCTGCTACCATCCAGTTTAGAATGGTGCTAAGTCGACATATGTCAATGATACATTCTGCCCATGCCTAAAATGTACATGCACAGGATTTGAAGCAAACCATAGGGGCAGAGGGAAGTTTTTATGTCTACCTGGTTTAGAATTGAAAATAAGTTATAATGATTCTAATCTTGTTGGAATTACAACTGTCTATTCATAAGCTAAACCACCCAGACAGCTGCTGCTTTACTTTGGATCTTTTATTGGAATGTTGTTCTTTAAGGCTAGGGAGATGGCTCAGTTGGTATGGGGACTTTCTGAGCAACCATGAGAACCCGAGTGCAGTCTTCACTCATGAAAAAGCTGAGCTTGATGGCATATGCCTGTATACTCAGCACTGCAGCCAGAGACGGGAGTTATCTCTGGGGCTCACTGACCAGCCAGTCTAGGGGAGTCAGAAAGCTCCAGGTTCAGGGGGAGACTCTGTCTCAAAAACTAGATGCCAAGTGATTGGGGCGTGACATTTGAAGTACATTCATACGTAGGTGCACAAGAACATGTACAAACATTCATACATACATACACACACACACACACACACACACACACACACACTCTTATGAGTGGCTTTTCACATATCCACTGGCTGAGAACAGGAGATAAACGGGAAATGCTCATACATTATTACCTCACAGCCATTTTTCAAATCCCAGCCTGGACTACTTCCCTTCAAGTCTGATAAAGGTTGACAGTCAACTCTGTGGTTTTAGGTACATTTTAACACTTTATGGTCCAAATTGCAAATTTTTCTATATTGCTCCCATTATTATGGTAGCTGATGAACTGTGTTCCATGTAAGATTTTGAAATATCAGCAGTGATTTTGTTGTTGTTAAAAGGTAAGCTGGCATGAGGGAGGGTCATTCTCACGTGCTTTCTCTTCACCTGCCTGTTTGGTTGCTCTGGTGTACTTCCTGAAGAGTAAGTATGATGGAGTATCCAGCGCCTGTATTTTTTTTTTTTTGTTTTTGTTTTTGGTTTTGGTTTTTCGAGACAGGGTTTCTCTGTGTAGCTTTGCGCCTCTCCTGGAACTCACTTGGTAGCCCAGCACTCGGGAGGCAGAGCCAGGTGGATCTCTGTGAGTTCGAGGCCAGCCTGGGCTACCAAGTGAGTTCCAGGAAAGGCGCAAAGCTACACAGAGAAACCCTGTCTCGAAAAACCAAAAAAAAAAAAAAAAAAAAAAAAAAGAAGTACAGAGAAACAGCAAAATGCTCTTTTCCTCATGCTACCAGTACTGTGCCCTACACACTGGTAAGAATGGGCTCCTTATGCACTATAGTTCTGCCTGTCTCTGTCTTTGCGCTCCCTTCCCCCATCCCCCCACAGTTCCATTTTTCAGTTCAAGCTGCCTTGCAATTACAATCCTCCAGCCTCAGCCTTCTCAGTGCCTGTGCTCTGGGCTTTTTAACACAGGCAGTTGGATACAGTCTTGGCTGCCTCAGCAAGATTCACAAACATGGAAAATCTCAAGCAAAATCCTCATCTCCCTGCTTCTCCCAGCCTGTGGGTGGTGTCAGCACTGGGTCCACAGCACTGCCCTCTACCTCACTCCATCCAGTATCATTGTCAGAAATACAGTATCCATGGCGACAGCCTTCTGTACTCTGGTATGGTGTGTAATTCTCCATTTCCATAGATTGCCACCTCGATTGTATTTCCTCTTCGAAAGGTTAAGTGTCTTTATCCAGTGTTTCTTTTTCCTCATTTCTGGTAGGTTGTTGTTGTTTTTTTAAACAAAGATAAATCTTTTTGACCCAAAGCTTCCTCTTTCTCTTTTTCAAAGCAGAGGTTCTCAAATAGTGGTACTCAGATCAACAGCCATGGCACCTGGGAGTTTGTTAGAAATGCCACTTACTGGGCTCCTCAGATATATAGAAGAGCAACAAGCCTGGGGGCCAGTGTAGGCTCACACAAGAGCTGTAGTTCCAGGCTGGAGATATGGTTCTGTGCACACAGCACTTGCTGCACAAATGTGGGACCTGTGTTTGAATCCCCAGAACTCTTATAAAGCTGGGCACAGTGGCACACATCTGTAGCTGTGTGCTCCCATTTTAAGATAGGGGCAGAGATGGGAGAACATCACAGGAAAAAAACAAGAGATGGGTTCTGTTTCCAGCACCCACTTTGGACGGCTCATAACTACCAACTACCTATAATTCCAGTTCCAGGGAACTGCACACTTTTTTAGAATCTGCAGTCATCTTCACATATGAAGTGCACATAAATTCCCTCATGTGCATACACACACACACACACACACACACACACACAAATAAGCAAATCTTAAACAACTATGGCCACAGGAGTCCAACAGTAAGACAGCACAGCTCTCCACCCCTGCCCCTTTTGCTTCTTTTTCTTAACCATGATCTGAAAAAACCTGAATCTTGCTCCTTCTGCAAACTTCCATGAATTATTTCTTTCATAGACAGCATTTTCCTAAAGAAGGGGTATAATGTGTTTTGTTTACATAGTCACCCTAAGACTCCTTAAACCGGGATTCTAGCCCCACCCTTTCACATCTATTAAAAGTCCTCCTTCCATCCCAGTGATAAGTACTTATGTCCCCAAACTTTAGGACACTTCTAGTCCTCAGTCTCCCAGCTGAGCACCTGCCTAGTCCTGAAAGCTAGCCCTATTTTTCTAAAAGAGCAAGGATACATTGTCCTTCTCCCTGGCCATTCCATATCCACCTCACTGCTCACCTGCTCCTGCACCAGCCTTGCTGCATGGTGCCTATTCCTGCACCAGCCTTGCTGCTGCTGCTGCTGCTGCTGTTCACCTATTCCTGAATCAGCACAGCTGCTCCCCTGCTTCTGCATCAACCTTGCTGTTTGCCTGTTCTCCTGTGTCACAGAGATGTTTTCCAGTTCCATCCACTCTACAGACCACAAATTCACTCACTGTCCTAACCTCTGGACAAAGCTGCAGTTCTATAGGACAAGAAAGCTTCTCGAGGCTTCCAACTCAGGGCCCACAGCACCTCACACTTAATAATTTCCAAAGTTGACCTACCATCTTCAGCCCATACCAAATTCTAATTTTAGTCTCTTGATTTTGATTCCTGACACCCTTATTTTCCAATGTACTTCAGTGTGCTGCCATGTGCTCATAATAATCTTGCAGAACACCATAGACTTTACAGTTACATCGGGGAAAGCTTTGTAAGGACTAGCAAGTTCAAGAAATGGGCCATCATCTTCTTCGATGTCCACTTTGGGTAGAAACAAGCTCTGAGAAATCCTCCATAGCAAATAACAATGCTTGGGCTACAGATGGATTTGAGAAAAGGCTAAATCATCTCCTAAGACTATGGAAGTACCTGTTTCCATCCATGTCTCCTCTCAGCTCAGTTATCTGCCTACCTCACTGATTTCTCCTTGCAGAATGTCTGTGTCCAGTCATGTGCACCATCCTGCCTCAGGCCCCCCACTGCATCCTGCCTCAGGCCCCCCCCCCCCCCCCCCGCTGCATCCTGCCTAAGGCCCCCACTGCATCCTGCCTCAGGCCCCCCACTGCATCCTGCCTCAGGCCCCCCCCCCCCCCCCGCTGCATCCTGCCTCAGGCCCCCACTGCATCCTGCCTCAGGCCCCCGCTGCATCCTGCCTCAGGCCCCCGCTGCATCCTCCCTCAGGCCCCCGCTGCATCCTGCCTCAGCCCCCCCCCCCACTGCATCCTGCCTCAGGCTCCCCCTGCATCCTGCCTCAGGCCCCCATTGCATCCTGCCTCAGGCCCCTGCTGCTTGCCCTTGCTCTAGCATTACCGCTAAGCATCTGTCTCCCTCATGCTCCTGAAACTCAAACCAGCAAAATGAATTTCAGGCCAGATTCATTTGCCTCAAATGCTGCTCAGATCATTTTCACTCCCTGGTTCAAAAGCTTCATTCAGTGAAAGAATAAATGTCGCTATACAGAAAAATAACAGGTGATGTCCTTTCTAACCCAGACTGACTGCTCCATTTCCGGCCCCCTAGGCCTACCTGTGTCCTGTGTCTCATCTAGAGTGGACCCATTGACCCTTACATTCCCCCACCCAGCTCTAGCTCTTGTTGCTATGTATGCAAGGCCACCCCTTTTCAAGACTTCTCAGTCTTACCTGTTCTCCACAGATGAGCTGCACTCCCACCCCGCCCACATAGCTCCTTGATGCTCTGCTTATAAATTATTACTGCCCCGTGGGAATCCTAGAGCCTTTGTCTTCCTGCAGAAAGAGGCATGCTGAGGACACCAACTGTCTCATTCATATTTATGTTGTCAGCTGTACCTCACATTGCAGCTTGCTTCAAGAGCTCTAGAAACAACTTGGATACTGGATGAAAAGCATACTTTGTTGGTTTGTGCTTCGAGGAGGAGATGCATGCCCTTTGATTCAGAAGTAGCCATACTGGAAAGCCAGTACAGTGGGGAACGGAAACGGAGTGTTCTTCCTTCAGGTGCAAGCTCCCTTCAATACCGAGTGCTATAATTTGGTTAAACTGATACTTCATGGGGTCATTATAAACACCAGAGCTCAAGATTAACCATCAGACATAGTAATTTACACCAGTTCCTAGGAAGCCAGCTGCTCCACCAATGCCGCTTCCTCCCAAGAGGCATCAAATGGGTCAAATGTCCAATAAAACTTTAATGCTGAACTGAAGAACCACAGAATGATATGGAAGCATTGGCATTAGCAAAAAATGTCAAGGGCATGAGTGGGGCATGGAGAGAGGACCTGCTGTCATCCTCGGTATACATCTGCCAAAGAAAAGCCAGATGAGTTCACTTTGCTTTCTAACAACCAGCAACAAAACTAAACAAAGACACCAAAATTACTCTCTCCACAAGAGCTTTTCACCTCTCTAGAAAACAAAGACAAAAACCACTGAATGAAGACCCAAAACAGTAATTTTTAAAACCTACTCTTTGTATGTCTTTATTATGCCATTATTTTCTGTTTTCTACTCCCAATGCACAATTCTACATACTCTAACCTTTCCCTAATAGTGCAGCCCAGCATGTCCCTTGATCCTATGTGAACAGCAAGGGAAGGCAGGAGCCATCTCCCCCCACTCTCCCCCACCCCTGCACCCCGTCCAGTCTCATACATTCTAGGTATGAACCATTCTACCACCGAGTCACATCCTGGGCTAATTGCATCACCATAGCAAGCTTTGCTAAGTGCTGATTATTTTATCAATTATTAAAACCTGCTGATTACAGAGGGTATATAAAGGGAGTTACAGTGTAATCAGAGCATGAATTCAAATCCTGGCTTTTCTTCTTTACTGACTCATTATGTAGTTTTAAGCAATAACACTCCTTGCCCCTAAGCCAACATACTGAAGTAACTATTTCCTGAAGTTGTTACAAATATTAAATCCGTTAAGTGCTTAGAAAAGTGTTGGCCATGGTAAGCTCGACATGAAAATATGTTTTAAAATCAATAGAAAATGTAATCAACCACTGAATACTTGAAGACCATACAGATAAATAGTACAATATAGATTTTGGCTTTGGAGGGGAGGCAGTGCTAGGGATCAAAAGCAGGGACTCATGCTGGACAAATGTTCTATCCCTGAGCCATACTCCTAAGCCCTAGTGTGAAGTTTAACCCAGGTCTTTCTGGCTCTTTCACTCCATCATCCTCAATGGAAACAATAACTATGCTTTACTTACAAAATAAAATATAAGCTATTGTAGTTATAAATAAATATAAATGGAAGGAAAGCATATGATATCTTTCTCTGAGAAAAATGTCTGCCACAGATTGAACTGTTTCCCACCAAGTTCTGATGCTGAACTCTTAACCCAGAGCCCTTTAGAATACGGTCTTCATAGTGTGTTATGGTTAATATGAATATCCTCTAGGGGCTCCTATGTTCAGTGCTGGGTCACTTTCTTAGGAAGTTCTAAAAACTTTAGGAGTCCGTTCTAACTGGGCAAAGTAGGTCACTGAGGACGGGTTCTTGGATGTCTATTACATGTGGCTCTTGCCTATATCACTTCCGGCTTCCTTTATGCCATTAAGAAAGCACCTGTCTTTTGTCACTCACTCCTGCCACCATGATATCCTTCTGCCTAGGCACATGGGACCAAGTGACCATGGACTGAACCCTCTGAAACCATGGACCAAAAAAAATCTTTGTACTCTTACACTGTTCGTGGCAGGTATTCAGGCACAGCATTGATAAGAATGACTACCACGCCTTTAATCCCAGCACCCAGGAGGCAGTCAGGCAGATCTCTGTAAGTTCAAGACCAGCCTGGTCTACACAGCAAGATCAAGGACAGGCTCCAAAGCTACACAGAGAAACCCTGTCTCAAAAAACCAAAAAAAAAAAAAAAAAAAAAAAGACTACCACACACAGGTTGGTCATCAAGTTCAATGGGGTCATGGGTCCCCAAATAAACGACTGGTGTCATTAAGCAAAGAGGCAATCTGGACACCAGGGACATATATAAATGGAAGTCACTATGAAGACAAAAGGAAGAAATGACCACTCACAGGCAAAACAGAAAGGCCCAAAGAGACTCCTCTCTCTTGGACTTCAGAAGGAACCTAATCCTAGCTTCACATTGCTTTTGGACTTCTAGTTTTCAAAAAAAAGTGAGACCATCACCCAAGTCAACAATGTGTTGTTATGATAACTAGCGAATATAGACCTATGACAAACAAAGCCTAGTACAGTGATGTCCTGAAGCTGATTTAAAGTTTCTTCCATGGGTGCCTGTGTTAGGTAACTAAGGCTGCTATATCAAACAATTACATGCTGGGTGGTTTAAATAACAAAAATGTACTGGCTTATAGTTCTGGCCACTGAAGCTGAGCATCTTTTATGAAGGTGCTAATCCCCATTTATGAGGGCTCTGTCCTCACAACTATCACCTCCCACAAGCACCACTTTCTAATTCCAGCACTGTGGGAATATAATTCTTACTTATGAAGTTGAAGGGGACAAGAACAGATCACAGTAGGCCACGGCAGACTACAGCAAATGAACTTCTTAAGGACAGAAAGGATGAGAAGAAAATCAGGTTTCAGGGTATGGTTTAAGGGGGGCACACACAAACTGAGTCATCTCTGCACCCAGATGGGAAACAGACCACATTCATGATGATATGCTGAGGAGTCCTGGGAGAATAAAGTATAAAGAGATTCTTATCTTTAAGAGAGCAGCATTTGTTGGAGGAGTTAACACCCTTTCAGGTGACTTGGAAAACTGGCCTGTGCTTTCCTCTTAAGTTGTTCAGACAACAACAAAACAAGAAGCAAACAGCAGCCAAGGCCCTGCAGAGAAGCACGATGGGGTGAGAAGTTCCTCTGGGCTCCTGCCGGCCTCTCACTGACTACCCTGCTGGTCAGAATCCACTATATTCACCTTGTCAACCAGACTAGAAACCCCAGGTTCTTGGTACAGTGATGCCTGCCAGATAGTGTCTTTTTACCTGGAAATGACATCTTCCTTCTGTTGGCGTTTACTAACTTGGCATTTATTGCACGGACTCCATTGACTCTCTCTAAACATAGCATCTATGGCTCAAACAGTGTGCTTGAGGTGTCAAAATGGACACAACATATTTATTCCTTTTAATACACTATGATCAGATAAAATGCATCCCCCAAATCCAATAAAACCAGGTAGAAAAAAAATGGAATTGTGGAGCCTCTAAATTTCACTTATGAGTATAATTTTCCCTTTAATTATCCCACTTATTTCCTGGAGAGGTGTGATCATATTTTCTGCACAAACAGACTGATCATATTACTTGACTGTAGCTTATACACAGAGCCAGGTTCAAACTAGGTGTGTATCTACCAAACACAGGCCCTTTCTGTTCCCTCCCATTGTTTTTGTTTGCCTATTGCATTCACAGGACTAGCTTTCTAATCATGGAACACTGTAGAAGGAATTATGAGAAGAGCTTGAGTGTACCTGAAAATAAAACAAGTTGTACTGCCTTGTGTGTATAGACAATGCTTATGTAGAGCAAAGCGCCACATTCAACCTGACAAATAGAATTTTCAATGGTCAATAATGCCTCAACAAAGCTAGAGGAAAGCAAAAGAGATAATGATTTTCTGCTTTAATATAAACTAGAGAAAGAGAAGGGGGAGGGAGGGAGGAGAGAAGGCACAGAGAGGCAATGGGGGATTACTAGGATGACAGAAGATGCCACCAAAACCCAAACTCCACCCTGCTGGCCTTAGCCCATCCAGTGGTTATAAAGCTGGATCCACGGCTGAGGTAGATACTCTGGGTCAGGACTCCCATCTGATTCACTGTTGGCCTTCAACACTTGCTTCTAATGGTGGGCCTGCCTTATAAGTACCAAGTGCTTCTCTTTCACTTTTTTTTCTGATTTGGATGGCTCTCAGGATTTAAATTGAATCATGTTACCCTAGCTCACTGCCTCTGGTCTAACACTCTGTCATCCCCAATCCAATCTAAAGGCTCTAGTCAGTCTATAAGTTTCTGTCTAGTCTTCAGCCTGCTTCCCTTTCCCTGAGTCTAGGACTCAAGACATGCTGGTTGGTTTCTAGGCTACTGATAGAATATACTGATAGCAAAGACTTTGCCCTTTTCATCCATATTACCTAGAATACTGCACTCCATCTCTTAAACACCCCACATACTCATCCTTTCTCCTCTCGCTCCCTTCCCCTTATCTTTCTCCATCCATTCAGGATCCTGATCAAATGTCACCTGGGTAGAGAATCTCTATCTGGTATCCACAGTTCCTCAGACCCTTCTTAGTTTGTGCCATGGTCTGAATGTATCACCTTCAAGTTCATGTGTTGACACTAAGTTCCCAGCACAACAGTTTTAAGGAGTAGAGTCTCCTGGGATGGTAAGTCAGGAGAGCAGCACTACTATGGGATTAGTGCCTTTCCAAAAGGGCTTGAGGAAGCCCATTGTCCCCTTTCTCCCCTCTGCCCCTCCTGCCACATGAGGACACAGCAACCAGGTGCCATTCATGAAGAAGAGCCTGAGTCTTTAGACATTGAACCCGCTAGCACCTTGGCCTTCCCAGAACTGTGAGAAATCAATTTCCACTCTGTATAAACTCTTCAGGCTTTTATGGGTTGCTGCAGCTGCACAATATGGGATTCTGGTGTTTTCTTGTTGGTTGGTGCTCTGTTTTTTTCCCCTTGATACAGGGTCTTACTATGTAGACCAGAGAGGCCTTAAACTCTGGAGTCTCCTGCCTCAGCTTCCAACGTGCTAGAATTACAGGCATGAGCCACCATGCCCAACAAAAAAGTTTCTCATCATTTCCTGCCATGTTACATTATAGATGCATAGACTTGTATACAACCTTTTTCCTTCAAATAGTCCTTCTGAGGACAGGGACTTATTCCTGGTTGCTGGAAGAGAAGGAAAGACAGGAGAACAGGAAGAAGGAAGGGAGGAAAGAGAGAAAGGAAAGATCTATCTTCATTTCAGCCAAGAATCAAATGAGACATCTTACCTTATGCAGACAGCAGCAGAAGCTGCATAGATAGATAAATAATTAAGTTCCTTTATAGCTTATTAAAACAACTAATCTCCAAAGATCCCTATTTACAGAAGGATCATCCGAGGGGATCTTTAGAGCATAATTTGAAGGTGGTAGTGGGATTGGGGGATGTATGCATCCATAGGAAAGCAACTAAGAATGAATGAAGTGAGGGAACAGGTATCCAAGTACACCTTGAAGGGATCAACCCATGTCACCCCAAAGTCACTTTGGCATAAAGATTATTTTGAGCTGAAGCCAAATGAAACCCAACCAGAAGAGATCTTTGCCATTCCCTCATTTCACCAACACCAGGGCACTGATTGATTCCTGGGGTTCCTCCCCTCACTCCATCCTGTTCCTAGTCACTGACAATGGAAAGTCAACATTGAGAGTGCAAATGGACATCTTAGACAACTCTTACCTTCCATTAGGCTCCCTGTGTGTTTCCTAGTGTGACTGTTCTACAATGCAACATATCTTAAAGTCCAAGTCCATTTCCTTTGCTATAAATGGCATCTGAGCCCCTAAAGCAGATCACTTTTTGAGTTTTATGTTTTCCTGGGAGTATGGTGCATGAACACATGTGTTCACATGTGTGTGAGAAAATGCGTGTGGGGACCTGAGGTTGGCATCACATTTTCCTCAATCCCTCTCAATTTTGGCTAGTGCAGGCAGGCAGCATGCTGTGGGGCTCCTCTGTCCCTGCCTACCCTGTGCTTGGTTTACAGGTGCACCTTCCTTATCTGGCATTTATCTGGCTGCTGGTTGCTGGCAATCTAGATGCTGTTCCTCACAGTGGCATGGCAAGTGCTTTATTAGGAGAGCCAGCTCTCAGGCCCAAGTTACATTTCTTTTTGGTGAATGCCTCTTCTTCCCTATTCATCTGTCTTTTGTTAATTTAATCAGAGGCCATTCTAAACTAACCTCAGAAGATAAAGAAGGTTTTCCTCCCTGACAAGCTGTTTCACCACCAATTCACATGCCTTTCTAGTTCATTCTCCTCAGTGCTTGGCCAGATCAGAACTCAAGTGTTTAATCTGGCATGTGCTATATTTTGTTAGAGCTCTATTTATATCACATTCTCACTGGAAAAGACAACGTAATGGGCACAGGATGATATTACACGAGGACTTGGGTGTTATTAGGCCAAGATTAAAAAAAAGAATCTTAAGAGAAAAAGATGATCAAACACACCACTAGACCCAGAGGGAACAAAACCTGCATCAAAGAATTGATGGTACAGAATGTCAAGTCTCTGTCTTTATAACCCAGAAGTGGTTGGCAGAGGGCACGGGCTGCCAGCCAAGAAGAGGAAACATGGCCTTTCTCAGTAGCTGTAGAGTATGCATGTAGACACTTTAACAGGCCTGGAACAGTCCCAGCGGCACTCAAAGTAAACACAAGCAGAGCTCAGGTAGGCCTGGGACCTCACAGATCCAGCTGTGGGGACTTTGCTGCCAATGGACAAATTTAGGCATCACTTTGCCCACAAAGTAAGGTGGATTAAACTGGTTGCTGGCTGCCATGGTTTGAATGAAAACGGCCCCATAGGCTCATAGGGAATGGCACTATTGGGAAGTGTGGCCTTGTTGGGGGAAGTATGTCACTGGGGTTTCAGAAGCCCAAGCCAGGCCCAGGGGCATTCTCTCTTCCTGTTGCCTGCTGATCCAGATGTAGAACTCTCAGATACCTCTCCAGTACCATATCCTGCCATGATGATAATGGACTAAACCTCTGAACTCTAAGCCAGCCTCAATTAAATGTTTTCCTTTATAAGAGTTGCTGAGGTCATGATGTCTCTTCACAGCAACCAAATCCCAACTAAAACAATGGCCAACCCAGTTCCTCAGGGGCCCAGGTTCTGAGGAGATGGCTGAGGAGAGCTGAGTGGCAGTTGGAAATGGCAATTAAACAGTCCTATGGTTTCTTAAGCAACTCTTATAACAGAAAACATTCAATTGAGGCTGGCTTACCGTTTCAGAGGTTCATTTCATTATTGTCATGGCAAGAAGCATGGTGGCATGCAGGCAGATATGGTAGGAGGAGCTGAGAGTTTTACAACTGGATCCATAGGCAGCAGGAGACTGTGCCACATTGGGCATAGCTTGAGCATAGAAGACCTCAGAACCCACCTCCACAGTGACACACTTCCTCCAACAAGGCCACATCTCCTAATAGTGCCACTCACTATAGGCCAAGCATTCAAAACACATGAGTCTATAGGGGGGCATACCTATTCAAACTACACCAGCTGAGGCAGGTTGTTGTAGACCCCAACTTACGGACACATCTCTCAATCTACTAATGCCGCTGTGTTGTTTCAACAACTAAAGTTTGGCACATGTCATCTGAAAGGGGGATGACTCTAAGACTGGAAGAGGAACAACTCTACTAAGAAGAACTTAAAAAAATAAAATTCATCGGAATAGACTGATACGTCTTAACCAGAGAATCCTTTAGAAAGAACAGGAAATGTAAATAGAACTTAAAGTATGGCTGGAGAGGTGGCTGAGTGGGTGAAGTACCTGCTATACAAGCATGAGATCAGAATTTGAACCCCCAGAACTCATGTACACCTGGACATGGTAGCACGCGTCTCTAATCCCCATATTCACATGGTGAGATAGGAGGCGGAGTCAGCAGAGTCCCCAGCTACATCGACATACACAGCAACAGACAACAAAGAGACGCTGCTGTAAACAAAGTGGACGCTGAAGACTAGTATGCAGAGTTGTCGTCCCCCCCCCCAAGACAGCCATGCATGGCCATGGCATGCACTCACACTCATACACGTGGACAGACACATGCACATATAACAAAGAAGTCTTAGATTAACAGCATTTGCTCTTCCTTACTCAGCACAGTTGCTTTGAGACATTTCTATGTTCCTTCTATGTCCCTTTCTCTTATTTGGAGGAAGGAAAGAGAAGGAAGAAACAGTGTAGTTATAATCTCAAAAAAAAAAAAAACCCAAAAAACCAAAAAACCAAAAAAAACAAAAACAAAAACAAAAACAAAAAAACAAAACCCAAACTAATAACTTTCCTCTCTGACTAGAGATTAAAGGCAAGAGTTCCCTATGTGTAAACAAGGAGAATCCAAATGTAATATGATCATATATTCTACAAGTACCACGTGTAGTCGTGCATACCTTTAATTCCAGCACTCTACCTGGGATGCCGAGGCAGGAGGATCACATGTGAGTTAGAGGCCACCTTGGTCTGCAAAGTGAGTTCCAGGACAGCCAGGGCTGTTACACAGAGAAACTCTGTCTTGAAAAAACAAAAAACCAAACAACAACAACAAAATATGGTAGAAGATGCTGTGGGAGAGACATTCCCTGCTCACTAACTCCATTTTCCTCCTTGGCCACAGATGCTATGTAGTTTTAGCTTTCCTTGTAGAGAAGTTTAGCCCAGGTGACTGGATTTTAGCCAGTGAAATTCCTAGCCACCATCTTTCAGCCTGGCAACAGAATGCCACAGGTAGAGGTCCTTTGTCCTTTCTCTTCTCTTTGGGCAGCTCTGGAGGCTGGGTGTTAAACAGGGAGTGATCACAAAGCAGACAGAGCCTGCGTCACCAAGCACTGCTTAGAGAAGAGCAACTTAGAAGATGCTGGATTCTGACATATATGAGAAAGGAAGTCTTTTTTTTTTTTTTTTTTTTTTGAGACAGGGTTTGTCTGTGTAGTTTTGCGCCTTTCCTGGAACTCGCTTTGGAGCCCAGGCTGGCCTTGAACTCACAGAGATCTGCTTGGCTCTGCCTCCCAAGTGCTGGGATTAAAGGCATGTGCCACCACCTCCCGGCAAGAAAGGAAGTCTTACAAGGACAAACCAGTGAGCATCTAGGATTGTTATAACAAATGACATTATGTGGCGTGGCCCAGTATACACATCTCCTTAAAATTCAAATACACACCATTTAAATGTCATACTGTGTAAATATAACTTTACAAAGGAACATTGTGCAAATGCTTCTACCCCTTTGTGGACATTTGTAGAGATACTAGAATATCTAAACCCTTTATAAAGGATACTTTCATCCAATTTGTTGAGACTAATGCTTGTTTGAATAATATTGAGTTTACCCTAATACCCATTATTTACCATTGTGAGTCCATATTCCCAGAAATGAATGCTAAATCTCTACTTAAATGGTTAAGATAAATTTACCAGGTGACTTACATAAACACATGAAAGTAAGATTGATTGAGATCATTTAGCTAATGTCATCTTTGGTAAACAGCACACAGTAATTGAGAATGTGCTCTCCTTTTTCCACTAGGGATGGCTGAGAGTTCAAGAATAGGCTAACTCTCTTTTCTACAGAACACCTTTGAGGGGTAAAAGAAACTCATCTTATATTCAGGCATGTGTGGCAATCTTTGGCAGATTCCTGTTTCTGAACACTTACTTCTGCACATTCTCTTTCTAAAGTGCAGATGGAAAAAATAAACATGATTTATTTTTGTTCACTTGTATAAGCTCATTTGGGTTGTACATCCATGTGGAGAGGGAACTTTGGAACACTGTGTACATATGGGAATCTCTGCTTCTTTTTTTCACATGTTTTAAGGTTAAAAAAAAGTCAAATATACTATGTAAGCAAAAGCATTTCTGATTATAATTCAATATAAATGAAGGATAATTAATTCACAAACAAGTTCAAGAATCAATAAGACCTAATGCTTTCTTATTTTTAAAAAACCTATTGGTAGAGGGCAGGGAAGAGAACGAGACAAGTAGACAAGCTAAATGGAGTAGTTCTGGCTCTTCCAGTGGTTTTGAATGTGTTTTTCACTTAAGAAAAATCCAAACTGTTGTTCTCAGATTTGCACTACAAGACAAAATTGTTCTAGAAGGCTCAAGTTTATACTTTCCTATCAAAACTGCTGGGTTGCCAAAGTATACTTGAAATGACTTCTAAGATTTTCCTGAAATTTGGAATTAAACAGAAGTTTCTAAACTCTCACAAGAAGGGGAAGCTCTTACCAGTCAACTAACGATTGCTGTTCATAAAATGTAAGTAAATTCACTGTTTGTCTTATTCTTCTTTCAATGCATATCATACATACCTAATAATTTTTACCTTTTAAAACAGTCTCAGGCCTGTGTAGTAGTGTGTACTTTTAATCCTAGCACTTGGGAGGCAGAGACTGGTGAATCGCTGAGTTTGAAGCCAGCCTAGTCTACATGGAGAGTTTTAGGCCAGCCAGGAGTAGACAGTAAGACTTGCCTCTATAAATAAACGAATAAATATTATTTATAGAAGGTATAATGGTCACTTACGAAGTCCTTGATTTATTAAACTCACACTGTTTAAACATTATGTAAACATTACATATCTTAAGTACTTAAGTAGTTTTCTTCTCAAGGCCGAGTCCACAATGAACATGCTAATGTTCTGGGTTCACTGATACCAGGAGCCCCACCAAGAGAATCACACTTAGCCAACCTCTAAGCAGATGATAGAAATTCTGGTGTGTGTGTGTGTGTGTGTGTGTGTGTGTGTGTGTGTGTGTATGAATGTTTGCATGTACAAAGTTTAGAATAAACATATTGAAAAGTTCTGGAGAAAGTAGCCCAAGATCAAGTTGGTTATATTTGTTTTTACTGTTCTCAGATTGAGACGAGGAGGCTGTCATTGGAAAGGGGTATGGAGTTTAAGGAATAGCATGATAATTTTCACTTTACATCTATGCAGAATCATCAGCTGGGTAGATTTTCATAGGTGTTTAATAAGGTGCACTGGCTAATTCATTGCCGGTTCAGGATGGCGCTTCTCTTAGCCTCATATTTCTCTGTATATGACAGCCCATGGATGTCTGGCATATTCTATATTTACAGAATCTCTGCCAGTGGGCTCTGGTTGGATGGTTCAATGGGGACTACTGTGTGTGAGACATAGAAGGCAGGAGGGAAGCCAAATTATTGCCCCATCTCCATCAGAAGGCAGGCACATTGGCACGAAGAGACAAGAGACTTCTCAGATGCATTAGTCCAGAAGTACTTAAGCCTGATTCAGGAGCCCCTAGAAGTAACTGAGACCCTTTTAGGAATGCCACAAAGTCAAACCGATTATGACTGTACTAACATCATTGACCCTTTTATATACCCATTTCCTCATGATCACACAGTGTGGTATTTTCCCAAAGCTACAGTTGACCTGCAGTGAGCTCCTTCATCTCTTGATTTGAGGGAATGCCTGCTTGTGGAGTCTTAAGGCTCTGACATTTCTTTTTTATTTTTAATGCAATAAGTATCAAGAAATACAGTGTACAGAACAAAAGTTCTTTAGAGTGTTCAGCAATTTTTAACAATATGAAGTGTTTTAAAGAGCAAAAAGTTGGGGAGACATTTTTTTTTTTAGTTGTCCTGAGAATCACACACCCAGAGGTTCAGGTAGCTATAATGGTCAGTGTTCGTTCACAGCAGTTCCGCCATCTTGAATCTTCAAAGGCTTCTGGCCCACTTGAGAACTGAGGGTTTCTTCTGATTTTATTCCGTCAGTCCTTATTGTTTATCTCTTCATGTTTCCCTATATTAAATCACTTCCTCTTTGAAATACTTAGAATGGTCTTGTTTTCCTGATTAAATCATGAATAGAGCTGACACTCAATACAGGGTACTACAGATTTGTTACAACTTTAAACTCATACCATGTGGGAAACATCCTTCTAACTTCCACTACTAATTAGAAAAACCTACTTCCAAACCACTGCCTTTATCTGATGCCCTACACTGTTCACTTTTTTTTATGTTCTAAAAAGGTTATTCTATATACAATATGCTATATGCCCTTCCAAGAAAGTTCAAAACTCCAAAAGCTTTATATGAATTCCACCATAGTTCTTATTGACATTTCCATTGTAACATAGTTTGTACTGACATGGTATTTGTGTCTATTAATAAATATTCTAATTTTTTAAGCTATTCTAAGCTATTAATAAATAAGCTGATTAAATATGGGTTTAATTTCAGGGAACAAGGAACAGAGGCTGGAAGGTGTCAAACTTTGAATAAAACAAATACTGCCTGTAGTATTTATATAATTCTTAAATTAAAAACTTTCTATAAATGCTAGTTATAAACTTACCAATATATTATCTCATTACATCTAGTGTTTTTAAGGGAAAGGACTTTTCTTTCTTTTTGAAATGCAGGGATCGAATCAGGGCTGCATGAATGTCAGTCTCTACCTCTGAGCTATAGCTACAGCCCCTACCAGTACCAGTGAGCACCTATGCCTATAGGTTCTTAGATGGGCTTGTCATTCTGAGACAAACCAATGCAATTCCAACAAAGCTGCTGAGTGGTATAAATGACAGATACTCTTCTTGTGTTCTTGCATGCTTATTCTTGGATACCAGACATTCCTAAGGCTTGACTCAGTCACACTTTTCCCCTTGGCTCTGATTATGAGTTAGCCAATCAAGTCAGTCTGTGAAGTAGTGTTCCCACCAATGGGGTGAGACACAGTCATCACCCTGCTTTAGGATGAGAAAGTTCAGCACCTTCCAGGGCTGGCTTACATGCTAACAAGGTGTGAGCTATTACACATTCTTTTGCAAATGTAAAAGTTGTCTTGCTGAATTACTTTTACTTTGTTCTGGTGTCCGTTTTGCCACACTAAGTCAGTCTTTTTTTTTTTTTTTTCCCGAACACACGTTAGTCACTCTATGAGGTCTCCTGACACAGTCTAGGGACACAGTAAATGTGATAAATGTGAGATGATGCAAGCATAAAACTAAATTGTGTTTCACAGCAAGCTTTTTCTTTCATAGGCAGGAGTCTGAGCTACACTAAGAAGTATAATCTAGTAAACAAACAACAGCCATTTGGTGGAAGTCTTATCAAATCCTGTGGTGTATTTACTGTACATAGCCATTAGTAATAATCTTGGTATGAGTGGCAGCACAATGTTCCCATGTATTAGCCTTCCCTTAGATAATGCCTGGAATGCGACAATACAGTGGTTATGATGTCACAAGGAATTCAGCTTGGCTCTAATCTTAGGGGTCCACTGTGGGATATGCAGTCCGCTGCTGACTGAACTGTTATATGACGTGTGACTACAGTTCTTCTAAACTGCAGACGAGATAAATTCGGATTTAACCATGTGAGTGGGGGAGGGGGAGTAAGTGGATACCAAGGGCTCCCTAGCCAGCGAGTGTAGCAGGAATGGTGAGTTCCAGGTTCACTGAGAGACCTTGGCTCAGGAAGTAAGGGGTAGGGGTGGGGGGTTCCCAAAGGCAACCTCCAGCCTCTACACTCCCATGTATCGGTGAACACCTGTTTACACACACACACACACACACACACACACACACACACACTAATAATATCTTTGAAAAGATACAAAGATAGGAACTTAATATTGACAATTTTTTAAACCCAGCAATTTTGAATAGAAAAAAACTTCTTTACCTCAACTCAGTGTGTCTACAGAAAGCTCACCTAAAATACTATACTGAATGGTAAAAGTAAACATGTTTTTAAAGGTTCACTAATGGCTTGTTAAACCAAGCATGCCACGTGTAGCCAACGTTGCAATACGGGCTGTAGCCAGTATACTTAGATAAGATAAAATCCAATCTGAGAAAGGATTTTCATTATTCACACATACCTGTGACTGACAGAAAACTTAAAATCTACAGAAAAATTCTGAGCACTTAATAAGCTTAGAAATATTGGAAAATAAAAGGATATAAAACCAAACAGCATCCAAAAGAAAACAAGCTTAAAAAAAAAAAAATCTACGAAGCGCAAGCAGGGCTCTTTTAGAGAGAAGAGTGCTGGGATGAAATGTCAGACTCCTGGATGATGAGCAAATGCCCTGCCAATGACCCAACCCTCAAGCCCCTCTGCATGGTTGTGGTTGTAGTTGGGCTGTTCCCACCCGAGAGAAGGTGCCCAGGATGACCTCTTTATGAATCTGAAGTTTTTATTGCGCTGCCCAGAGCCAGCCTGGGGCATGCACTCTTGTGCTTATACATGTAAAGAGTGGCCTGAGTCAGTAGAGGAGGAAGTTCACGAAGGCAAAAAGCACGAGTTGGGTACTTTCCCTGACGCAGGTGCAGTGAGAAGAGCATGGCAACACAGGGGCTTCTTATAAGAATTGGGGCTAGCTGTTGAGGTTCCAGAAACAAAGCGACGGACGGCAGGTGAATTATGGTTCCTGTAAAGTACTATGCATACCTGAGGGTCAGACTGACCTCAGTTTTAGCCTGAGGTTGGGTAAGGGTTTAACAAATATGTTTTTTCTCACTTCAGTTTTTATAGGAAAACTTGTAAAATACTTATGAACAAAACTAATGAAAAAACATTTCTTATTCACAAATAAAATAACTCAATGCTGTAACAAAGGCCTTTCACCTAAATTGATGTAAAGACTTACTGTAATGCCCAAATCTCAGCACAGTATGTTTGAGTCTTTCTTTTCCTTTCTTTATGTCTCTCTCTCTCTCTCTCTCTCTTTCCCTCTCCCTCTCTTTGGCCGAATTAAAAATATGGTGTCTAAAATTTAAATACAATTGAAATGTATAAGAGCTGTTGATTCTATCCTGAGCAATAGAGTGTGATGAAGTGCTGAAAATGTATCAGGGTTTATTTTCACACTCTAGTGACTAAGCAGCAGTGACTGTAGCACCAACACAAGAAAAGAGGCCAGAGGCTGACCTGCTCAGTGATGGAAAAGTCACGTACGGCCGAGTAGGTGTTTCGGGCTGGAGGGAGATAAGCCATCAAACAAAAATACCCATGAAAGAAATAAGTATCCTGTGTGAATCACATCCTTACCTCACATCAAACACAAAAACTAACTTTAGAGAGATTAAGGAATTAAATACAAAAGATAAAAACTTGAAACTATTAGAAATAAAGACAGAAGAATTTCACGAACACTGGTAGTAAAAACTTCTTTCCAAAGACCCCCAAATCAGACAGAAAGAAAAGAGAGACTTAGGACTTGGCTGAATAGAGCACGATAAAGAAATGAGACAAGAGCAGCCGTGACCCAAAGTTTTTCAGCAAATGATCAGCAAAACTAGTGAGAACAAGAAAACATAAAGTTCTTGTATCAATTCTTAGAAAACACAATTTGAATATCAATGAGCCCAAGGTTATGCACAGCAATTTCACTGGCGAAGAAAACAAAAGTTAAGAATAAAAAAGGAAAAATGTCCCAATTTCATAGGTAAGCATGAAAACACAATTTAGGTTACAATGAAATTTTAAAGGTTACACTTGCTAGATCGACAAGAAAATTAAATGTGCTAAGTGTTGTCCATGTAGGAGAACATGGAACAAAATGAACATTTCGATCATGGTGTCACGTTTACCATTTTCCTAGTCATGGTGGCCTGGTTTTGTTTCTATTGCTGTGACAATATACCGCCCCCCCCAAAAAAAAGCTATTTTAAGGGGAAAGAATTTATTGGCCTGAGTCCGGATTACAGTCTACCACTGTGGTCCAGCTAGTCCAACAATGGCTATCTACCAACAGAAGGTCCAAGAACCCAGTAGTTATTCAGTCCACGAGGCTGGATGTCTCAGCTGGTCAACAGGACACAATTCAAACTAATCATCACAAGAGGTAAAGACATATATACTTTATCTCACAACAATTTTACTGTTACACACACACGCAATATATATATACACACACACAATCTTTAATTATGACTGCGAGGCAAAGGCCATTAGATTATTATAAATAACCCCATTTATTAAGCTATTAAGGCATAATTGAAAAGTCACCTGACATCCTTATTTCAATAAATTTTTATTCTGTGACTTGTTCTCAGTCAACACTCGTAGAAAAATGCTGCCAGTGAATACCAGTTTGCAGCGACAGCTTATGTACCAGGAATGAGAGAAGAACTCTTCCCAGGAGCCAAGAAGTTCTCCAAGGGCGTTTTGTAGTTCAGTCCATAGCATTTTCTTCTCCAGACTCAGTAATCATGTAGTTTTCTCAGGACAGCACAGGAGGCGTTTTTCATGTCTCCTACTTATGTCTTTTCTAGTGCCCTCTTCACTAATTATTCTGCGTGACAACAACCAAACCTCACATGAACTGAGAATTCAGAACACTTGTTTGTAGGATATACATATACATACATACCTACATCTACACATACACAGAACTAAAAGTCAGTCTGCAAATCCCTCTATAATGGGCTGAAGGCTGAAGAGAAGAAGGTCTGAATTAACAGTATGCCCTCAATATCCCCTTAGGTCACTTATAGTGGGGACAAAACATAACCTTAGAACTGGGGAGATGGCTCAGCAGATGATGCCCTTGCTGACAAGCTTGATGAACTGAGTTTCATCCCTTGAGACCCACATGGTACAAGGAGAGAACCAGCTCCTAGAGGTTCTCTTCTGACCTCCACATACATGGTATGGCACGGGCACACTTATTTATCCACACACATATACACACATACAGACACACACGCACAGATGCTGGGGGAGGGAGAGAGAGAATAAACAAGTTTAATTTTAAAAATCAATAGTATCATTACGTTATAAAATAATGATGATGAAATATTACAGCCAAAGTTCTAGTGTTCCTGTATACATCCCCTATTTCCTATTACTTAACAGATCCCATGATTTATTTCTTCTCCAATGATATGTTAATGTAGAAAAGAATTAATTGCAAGTGTCAAGAAAGGTCTCAGTTGCTGTGAGTTGTGTATGCTTGGGAAGATAAACAAATGACATCATAGAGGTGAGAGAGGTACAAAATAGTTTTCTGAAGGTGAGAGAGTTGGACAGAGCAACAGTCCATTTGGTAACAGAGCACATAGGTACCAGAGGGCAGGGAATGTGTCAACAGAACCTTTAACATTTAGCCACAAAGTGTCCTCTGCTGTTGTTGTTGAATAAGCCAGAAAGATGTCCATGTAATCCAGGGGAAAGAACAACAGGGAATCAAAGGTCCCCAGTCGTCCTTCTGTGACCACAGGCAGACAGAATCTCCTTTGTACAGTTAACTCATGTAGTTCTCTAAGTCAGATAGATAATCTAGGCAAGAATAAACAGAAAAACCATGGCAATTACATTTTATGTGAGTTAACACAAGATAAAGCAACTCAGAAGCCACAAACCAGTAAACCATACCGGCATGTGGCCAGCCAAAACCACAGAGAAGTTTAGTTCCCACCCTCTGCTCAGCTTCTTAAACTGGAGAGGAGGTTTCCATTTGATTTACTTTCCTACAGACCATTAAGAATCTCAAAACCAAAACACTGAAATCCTAATCCCTGACAACTGTTTAAACTAGAACACGACCAACAGCTATAGAACATGAAAGTATTTAGAGTAGCGTGTATTTGTCCAGCCTCCACTTCCACGCTAGACTAAACACTATAGCTGAAATCAGAGCTTGGGACCCATGTGAGAATCAAGTATTCAGGAGCAAAGGAAAACACTCCACATACTTACTTAGGGTGACGACCCATAGTCTTTTGGCATCAGCCATTCTGACTGAAAGATGGCTGGATGACTACCATGAGTGTCTCATAGTTTATATATCCTTAGGAGACCCGTGAAGACCCTGCAAACACAAACCAAGCTGTGGCAATATAAACTGACTGTGCCTCTGTAGAAAGCTCATAGATGTATCATATATTCAAAAGTATTTGGGATACAGAAAACAACAGTAACACTGTTTCTGAAATAAGAGCATCATTTCTGAGCTGCTATAGTATGAATTTCCAACCAAGAAAACAAAACATACATCTTGCAGAACTGTGAAAGTTAATTACTTATTTTATTTTACTATTTTGAGATAGAGTCTCACTCTACCTCTGGCTGGCCTGGAACTTGCTGTGTAGAACATGCTGGTCTTGAACTCACAGAGATCTGCTTGGCTCTGCCTCACAAGAACTGGGAATAAAGGCACGTGCTACCACACCTAATTTTATTTATTTTTATTTTACGTGTATGAGTGTTTTGTCTACATGTATGAATATGGTATACCATGTACATGCCTAGTATCCACAGAGGTCACAAGGGGACATTGAATCTTCTAGAAATGAAGTTACATGGGTTGTGAGCACCATCTAGGTTCTGGGACCTAAACCTGGGTCCTTGGGAAAAGCATCGACTCAAACTGATAGTTTTTCTTATTTATTTATTATTATTGTAGGGGAGGCAGAGGGAGGGAGGGGGAAGGAGAAGGGAGGGAGAGAGCATATCAGATCATACACATGGAAGTCAGAGGATCATCAATTGACAGTTGGGAGTCACTTCTGTCCTTCCACTGTAGGTTCTGAGTATCAAACTCAGGGCATGAGTGATGTGAAGTAACCAGTCACTTTTGAAATGCCAACTCAAAGTTCTACCACACGGTAAATAGGATACATAGAGGTCTCGTTCTCTCTCTCTCTCTCTCTCTCTCTCTCTCTCTCTCTCTCTCTCTCTGTGTATGTATGTGTGTGTATCTATCTATCTATCTATCTATCTATCTATCTATCTATCTATCTATCTATCAATCATCAATCATGATCTCATTCTAGCACCCTTTTTATTTTTTAACTTAAGTTACTATGTGCCTGCTACAGTACATATGTGCGGTCAGAAGACAACTTATAGGAGTAGACTTTCTCCTTATTCTATGTGTGTCCCAAAGATAGAACTCATGTTTTCAGACTCAGTGGTAATCACCTTAACCTACTGAATCACATTGCTGATGCTATTTTATTGAAAAAAAAAAAAATCGAGGTGGGTGCAGCTCGTGGGGGGCAGGGGAAAGGGTCTTTTTTTTTTTTTTTTAATCCCAGGTAGGCCTTAAACTTGCTATGTAGCCAAAGAGGATCTTGAAATCTTGATCTTCCTGCCTTCACCTCCAGAGTGATTAGATTATAGTCATGTGCCCCACACCTGGTTTAGGTGTTGCTGGGATGGGATCCAGGGATTCATGACTTCCGAACAAGCACTCTACCAACTAAGCCACATCCACAGTACATATCCTCAATGGAAATCAAGGAGTTGAATAAGATGGCATTGCACATCATCCCATTACTATTTTAAATTTGCTCTTAGGCAGATCACAGCCAAGGGTTAATCGTTTTATTTCCCCCAGACTGTCACTCAGCACCACAAGGTGGGCACCTCTTGCAAGTGTGAGGCCTAAACAACATTGATACAGCATGTAGAGAACTTTTCTACACAAAAGGATTTCCCTCCCATTCTGTTCATCCATTACATGACCCGTCACAAATGAAGTCAGGAGTCAGACGTTCAGGGCAAGCAGCAGTCTGCTGCCTGCCTAGGGTGACATCCCCTCTTCTGTTAGTCATTCCCAAGGATCTCCCTTTAGTTGGGCTGAGCTCGTGTGTGACACTGAGTTCCTTGTAAAGGAACCTGTAACATAACTCTCATGTGTAAGGAATTGTGGTTGACATAAATACAGGAAACAATTGACTCTGTAAAATTTCACTTAAAGATGAGTACAGTTCCTCTTGGGAAGAAAGGTAATAATTAAACATCCAGGGAATACAACTTGAATACTCAGGCCAGACTGTCTATATTTTTGTCTAGCTTCTTTCCCCACCCACTTCCTACTGTGTCTAGGGAGGGCATGATGACCATGGTTTGGACCTCAAACATAAAAAAATTAACATTAAAAAATAATATATGCTAATTTTGCAAATAAGTATCAGTACAAAGAACATTTGGTAGGAAATCATGGGAATATAAATGATTTTGATACCTAATGGTGTGATTCATCCTCTGCTAAAAACAGGGTTTAGCTTTTCTTAAAGCCATAAATATTTTTTTAAAAATCATTATGGCAGTAGTTTCCTAACCTTCCTTTGTAACATTTCTTTTCTCTTAATCGTCAGTGGTGAAACAGATTTTCACTTTTGTGTGCAATGATTTTCTCTCATCTTATTTTCTTTAGAAACAGATAACAATGAAGTATCTCTTTTCAAATCATTTCATTATAAATTTCAATCTTCTCTCCCTTACATACTCAAACTTTTTCTGCATTCTTTATGTAACCCAACTCCCAGGTAGTTGGTTGCACTTCCATTTCTCCACAGAAGTCCCACCACTGTGGCTTCAGGCACTTGCCTCTATCTCCAGCTAACCAAGAATAGACTGTGCATATGCTCCGATCCCTTTCGTTAACAACTCATTACATGAGGAATTTTAGCACAAGATGTTTGTTTAAAATGTGAAGATGGAGGCTGGAGCGACGCCTCAGAGGGTGAAGGCACCCGCTTCCAAGCCCTGAAGACGTGACTTTGATTTCCAAGACTCACATGATGGAAGGAGAGAACTCTCACAAGTTGTCTTCTGACCTTTACATGTGCACCAGGGTACATACATATACACAAGTGCACTTGCCGTGTGCAGGCAGGCACACGCACGCGTGCGTGCACACAGGCAGTCAACCTTTACAGTGTAAAAATGCAATTACTTCATGTCGGTCTCATATACTTTAGTAAAATCATACTCTGCTTGTGAACTCCATTTGTACTACCTACACTTGATAGAAAAAAATAACACAGTGTTGGTTTTACTTTAACAATCATTTTGATGGCTGCTCCATTTTATTTTCATCTTTGTCCTTAAAGAAGAGTGTTTACTAAGAAGGGGGTGCGCTCATTGGCTAGGTGAAGGAAGTTAGTTGTTCTTACAATAATTTTGCCAGTTAGGAGCTCAGTGACCTTAGGCAAGATTGTTTACTACCACAGTTTCTTCATTTATAGCACGAGGTTGTTGTCAATTCCCTTTTCCCTCTCTGGAATAGTTACATGGACCAAGGGAGGGCAGTTACTGAGTGAGAAGTTAAACAGAGAGATTCTGAATTAGCACAAGCTGTCATTGTTACCTATTGGTGGCTCAGCTGGTAAAGTGCACAAGCATAAAGACCCCAGGTCAGGTCCCCTATACCATGTAAAAAGCTGGCTGTATCTGTAACTCCAGCTCTGCGGAGGCAGAAGCAGGAGGATTCGAGAAGCTCTCTGGCCAGTCAATCTAGCTTTATCAGTTAGCAGCAGGTACCATTGAGAGACAGTCTCAAAGAATCCCAAACAAGTAAACAAAACATTGACTTCCCCCAGTGTTCTAAGGAAAGGTATCAAGAGTGACCTCTGCCCTCTGTGTGTATGGTATGTTATGTACATCCAAACATCAACACCCCCTACAAACACACACACACACACACATACACACGAGAGTAAAAATAACACTTCAATTAAAGACAATCTCAAAATTAAGTGAGGCTTAATGTTAAATAAAAAAAAATAGTAGCCTTTGTTACATTCTCAGTTAGCAGCCCTCTTACTCCCCTTACAGAAGCACATGGCTGACCAGCAAAGCCTGGGTCTCCACAAAAAGATTCACTTGACAGTGGGGGCCATCCTATCCCTAACCCATGCTGTCCTCTGAACCTTCTCCAGCACAGCAGTACAGAGGTCTACCTGCTTGACACCCCTAGAGCATCTGGCTTGTAACAAGGCTGCCAGTCTCACATCTGTCAGATCACTTAGTGCAAATGGATTATGACCCTCTTGGGGGAAAACACCATACCTAACCTTGACTTCCCCCAGCTCTCCTCAACACGATACTACCCATCCAATGTTGGTTAATAAATTCTACTCTATCACAGTTCTGGTTCTCTGTATTCAGCGGTGATGGGGCAAAACTCAGGAGAACAAAGAGGATCCACTCAGCTCTCCATAAGGGTCTTTGGCTGACCCGTGTTCATACCCGGAAGGGAAGAAACAAGAGAATGATGGGGGTATTTATAGCTCTGTTTACAACAATACAGCAAAGATGTCCGGCTACAGCTCTTTAAGAGATTGAGAGGAAAAAGACTTGAGCCATAAAGTTTATAATCCTCTTTGCCCAATCCATTTATGGTTTTGAAATGGCAAGAAGTCTCTATTATGCTAACAGTCCTTATAAGGATTCTTAACCAAGAGTACAGGTTTTTTTGCTTTTGCTTGTATACATATGTTGTGTGTGCATGTGTGTGTGTGTGTGTGTGTGTGTGTGTGTGTGTGTGTTTGCATGCATGTGTTCAAATGTATATGTGTACACAGATAGGGAGTGTACATACATGCATATATGTATGTGTAAAGGCCTTAGGTGGACCTGGACTTTTTCCTCACTTTTTACCTTTTTCATTGAGGCAGGGTCTCTTAATTAAACCCAGAGCTCACTGATATAGGTAGACTACCTAACTAGTTTGTTTAGGGACTTCCCCTGTCTGCATCTTCACGGTGCTGGAATTAGAGGCAGGCTGCCATTCCCAGCTGGAATTAACTAGAGTTCCTGGGACCCAAACTGTGGCCACTCTTGTACAGCAAGAACTTTACCCATTGAGCCATCTCACAGCCATTTTTAATATAGGAAAACTTCAGTCAGTCCTCTTGAACTTCTGTTAATAAAAGTCACCCATGCATTGTAAGAGAGTTCTTGTATTGGACTTTATCTAATTATATAAAGCATTGGGTTCTTTTTAAAACATGGAACTTTATCAGTAAGAAACTTAGCACATACTCATAACAGAATTCCAAGTAAATATAATCCTAAAGTAGAGTAAGCAGCATTTGAGTGTATTCCCAAATTATTCCAATGTTCTCAGAAAAGAGCATAGATATTAAATTGCACTTGGTTTCTAGGGGACCGATCAGCTCTGTGTGGTAAACTACAAGGTGCATCTTTAGAGGGAACTCAGTCATAGTTCAAGAGAGAAGAAGAGTACTCTGGGCATAGGAATGGGGAGAGATGCAATCTGAGCTGTCGCAGTGACCCACCATTAGTGTGTCCATGCCAGCCATATATCCCACTCAAGTCTGCAACGATTAGGTGCCACAAATCTGCCTCACAGCACTCGCCACCCTATCAGAAGCTAGTCATGCTGACAGGATAGTGACTGTATATAAAGTAGTGTATTGCAGCAGTATGTCACTCAAAGGGAACAGAGAGTTTTATAACTTCTGATATATGCTCCCATGAGACAGCAGGCTGAGTGATGAGAGGTATCACAAACACCAGTTCCTATGCCCATCTCAAGAGGTCCAAGACGAAAGGAGGTTCAGGAACCATGTTCTTGACTCGCACAAGGTCATTCAGATAGCACTGCAGTCTTGTGAGAAGCAAGACTCGCTGTCATTTTACAAATGGGAAAAATGACCTTACCATGTCTTTGTTACTATTTCATTGCTGTGAAGACGTACCATGATCGAGACAACCTATGGAAGTAAGTATTTATTTGAGGGGCTTGCTTATAGTTTCAGAGGGTGAGCTGAGGTCATCATGGCAGGAAGCATGGTAGTAGGCAAGATATAAGCTCTGGATCAGTAGCTGAGAGCTTATATCAGATCCTCTAGCAAGTTGACCGAGAAAGTGAGAAACTAGGCCTGGGGTAGGTTTTTAAAACCTCAACATCCATGCCCATTCACACTGACACACCTCCTTGAAGAAGGCCATACCTCCTAATCCTTCTTAAAAAGTCCACCAACTAGAAATCAAACATTAACATTTATGAGCCTATGGGGGCCATTATCATTCAAACAACCACAGCATGTAATATATCAACAGATCAAGATCATGCTTGTCCAGGGCAGAAATGGAATTCAAATTCATTTCTGAGTTGAGCTGCAACAGAGATCCAAGGTACCTAAAATATTCCCTACAATCCTTTATAGGAAAAAAAGTTGGTAAATCTTTGATCCCTGAACTAGGGCTTCAGCCTTGGGAAGATGGAGACAACAATGATGTCAATGGCCAGCCAGCCAGGCTATCTGAAACAGTAAATTCTGGTTCAGTGAGAGACAGTGTCTCAAAATTAAGGTGGAGAGCGATAGAGGAAGTCTACCTATGTCCTTCTGTAGCCTCGGCATGTGCAGCCCTTGGCATACACACACACACACACACACACACACACACACACACACACACACACACACACAAACTATCTGAAGGGAAATAGCCAGGCTAGTTAATGACATAGAGAGCTGATTTGTCAGATGTGCTGGTTAATTTTTGTGAACTTGACACAAACCTAGACAGATCTAGGAAGAGAGAATATTTTCTTCATTAATGATTGATGTGGGAGGACTCAGTTCATTGAGGATGGTGCTACCCCTGGGCAGGTGGTCCTGGGCTGTATAAGAAAGCAGGCAGAGCAAGCCATGGGAAGGAAACTATTGATAAGCACTACTCTGTGGCTTCTCTTTCAGTACCAGCTTCCGGGTTCCTACCTTGAGTTCCTGTTCTGACCTACCGCAATGATAGCCCTCAACTTGTAAGGCCAAACAAACCTTCCCCTTCCCAGGTTGCTTTTGCTCACCATCTTTGTCAATAAAAACCTAACTAGAATACCAGAGAAGGGGAAAATGTGGTGACATTCTGAGCAGGCACCGCAAGCTTAGCCAAAGGTCAGTAAACATGGTGACAGAAAAATCATCAGAGACCATCAGCAGAGAAATACGGAAATCATGGTCAAGGGGTTAAAGGTTAAGTGACAGAAGAAGTAAATAAATTGAGGATAAATGGAGTGGTATTTGCTTCGCCCATGACCTTGGGCTATAGGGCTCAAAGGAGAAGGTGCTTCCTCCTGTTGTTTGTTTCCTGTTAAAAGGAAAGGGAGAGGGATCACAAGCCCCTTCTCCCTGCTTACTACTTCTTGGTGTGATGGAACTGCAAGGTGGATTTGCTCCTGGGTCAGATCAGAGCAGGACTTCTGCTGTCCACTCCGTTCTGTATTCGTGAGTGTATTTCCTCAATTTACCCTAATAAATTTCCCTAGTACTCCTTAACTAGACTCCTGTGGATATCTCACATTAGATAAAGCTTGGGTGACAAGGTTGGCATAAAGGAATAAATAACAGGATGGAAGAGGTGACAGAGCTGAGGATCCTAAATGGTAGAGGAATTTCTTCTTCCAAAGAAAGAAGAAAGAAAAGGGAAGCATGGGCAACTGTCTGCACAGATCCACATGCTACGCAGCTCCTTGTCTCCACTGATCTGAGATCATCCTCGTGACTTGCTTCAGCCAACACAGCACTAGCAAGCGTGGCACAAGAGGAAACTGCTGATCACCCCTGGAACTTGCTCTTTCTTGTTTTGTTAAGGTTCAGGGGACACAGTTCAGGGCCTTGCATATGCTAGGTGTGATGGTTAGTCCTGAATGTCAACTGGACAGGATCTAGAATCACCCAAGCAAGCCTCTGGAGACACCTGTAAAGAACTGATGAGTCAGCATCGGGGCATGCCTATAAGGGCTTTTCTTGATTTGGTTAACTGAAATGGGAAGGTACCCCTGAATGGAGGCAGCGCCTTCCTTCTAGAGGTGGCCTGAACATTAGGAGGTGTGAGGGAACGGCTTTTACATTTTGCTGATTGCCTGTGCAGCCTTTTGGCAAAGTCATCTGTTCTATGGCTGCTGTTACCACCCTCTGCTGACCATGGAACCCAATGCCTTCAACCTTCCAATATGCACCGACGACCAGTGTCTCTCCAGGAATCCTCCAGGCTTTGAGTGCTAGATTCAGACTGCTGAAGCATCCAGCCTTATGTACTAAAAAAACTACCAGTTCTCAGCCTCCTCCGTGTGAAGACAGCCATTGTTGGACTATCCAGACCATGCCACGTCAACCAATCTAATAAATCCCTTTTAATGTGATCACTCTATGAACTCTGTTCCTCTACTAGGCAAACACGCTACCACCTAGTAAAATCCCTAAATTTCTCTTGATGCATCTCTGAGAATAGCACATGAAGGTGCCAACTCAGCCTGTTGGAAGACAAGAGGCCACCAAGATAAAAACAAACTACTGAAGGTGACAGCTGCCCATGATCCAGATCACCTTGTCACCAGCTAATCTACTAGCTAGACGAAGTTGCACGGTCTTGAGGGATGGGCGGGTAGCAAAATACACTTTAAAGGACTAAGCTGAGACTGCTTCATAGTATAGCAAACCTCAAAGGATTTTTGCTCATGTTTTTAATCAGAGAGTGAGTGAGGGTTCTGCTAGCAGAGGAAGAATCCATGCTATATATTCTGCAGGGTCATGACTGTCCAACAGTATTTAAGCTGAAAGACACATAGGCTTGTACAAATATGTTTCGTGTGATGGTTGGACAATGAAATGTCCCCCATAACCTCATGTGTTGGAGCACTTGGTCCCCAGCTGGTGGTCCTGTTTGAGAAAGTCATGGAACCTTTTGGAGGCGGAGCCTTGTTGGAAGAATTACCTGCTGGGGGCAGGCTTTGAGGCTCTATAGCCTGGTGCTAATGGGATGTTCTCTCTCTTTCCTGAGTGAGGATATAATGTGATCTGCCAGCTTCTTACACATGCTGTTTGTTATGTTGCCATGTCTTCCTTGACATGATAGACTCTGTGCCTTCTACAAGTAGAAGCCAAAACAAACCTCTTATTTATCTTATATCCTGATTGCTGATTCTCCTGGCTCCTCTCTTCCCATTCCCTGCCCTAAGCTATCCGCCGCCCCCCCCCCCCAGTCTACTTCTCTGTTTCTGTCTAGAAAGGGGCAGGCCTCCCTTCTGTATCAATAAGGCATGGCATATCAAGTTGAAGTAAGCCTAAGCACCTTCCTTGTATTTAGGCTGGGTGTGGTTGATACATTGTGTACCCTAATAAACTTATCTGGGGGTCAGAGAACAGAATAGCCACTAGATTAGACATAGAGGCCAGAAAATGGTGGCACACATGCCTTTAATCGTATCTCTTGGGAGGCAGAGATCCATCTGGATCTCTGTGAGTTCAAGGCCACACTAGGAACAGAGCCAGGTGTGGTGGCACACACCTTTCCCAGCACTTGAGATCTCATTTCTTGCTTGGGAAAGACACATGCCTTTAATCCCAGGAAGTGATGGCAGGAACTAGAAAGGTATATAAGGTGTGAGGACCAGGAACTAGACGCTTTTCAACAGCAGTTCAGCTGAGATCCATTCAGGTGAGGACTCAGAGGCTTTCAGTCTGAGGAAACAAGATCAGCTGAGGAGTTGGCGAGGTGAGGTTGGCTGTGGCTTGTTCTATCTCTCTGATCTTTCAGATTTCACCCCAATATCTGGCTCCCGGTTTTGTTTTTTTATTAATAAGACTGTTTAGCAATTCTATATTGTATCCCCCAATATATTGTATACTCTAATAAACTTATCTGAGGATCAGAGGGAAAAGCCAGGAACTATATTAAACATAGAAGTCAGGCAATGGTAGCACATACCTTTAATCCTAACATTTGGGGCACAGAGATCCATCTGGATATCTGTGAGTTCAAGGCCACACTGTGGAACAGAGCCAGGCATGGTGACACACACCTTTAATCCCAGCACTAACCACAGAGGTCTGGAGGTCTGTACAGACAGACAGGAAGTGATGTAGCTGGGCGGAGAGAGGAAGTGAGATACAGAAACAGAAAGGCATATAGGTGTGGGTATACAGGAAGTAGGTCTCTTTGGAAGCTGAGGATTTCCAAGTGGTAAGATCGTGGCTGGCTTCTTTCTGCTTTTCTGATTTCTCAGTTTAAGCTTTATTAGGGTGCACAATATATTGCAGGGATACAATATATCACCACAGCTGGGCAAAGCAATCAATATGAAGAATAGGTTCTCAAGAACCAGCTAAATGGGAGCAGGGGCTGTCCTAAATCTCTCTTTTAAGGTGTTTTGTCACAGCAACAGGAAAGAAACTAATACAATTTTATATTATTTATCATGATACTAATCAGGAGTTATTGTTTTCATCACTATTACTGCCAAAAAACAGTAGAAGTGAGTAGAAAAGTAATAGTATTGGGATATGTGACTGTACCTTCCCAGCATGACACAGGTCCAGGGGCATCTCATGAAGAGAAAAGGCAATTTAAGCTAACAAGCCTTTGAACAATAAACAAATCCACACTGATGGAAACGTGCAAATATTTAGCAAACAAATTTAGCCAGCGTTCTAGCTCTTAGAAATTAGATGTTTTGATAAAAATTAAAATTTCAGCTGCAAATAAAAGTTTCAGCTGATGGGTTAGAAAATAAGTTTTAAAAAAATCAGAACAAAACAATAAAGAGAAAATCAGTGCAGAAGAACTCTCTTCATCACACGCCTGACACCCTAGAACCAGAAGACAATAATCAAGGACAGACTGAGAAGAATTCTAGACCGAAGTGACTGGCCCTTCTCAATGCATGTATAAAAAGCCAAGCACAATAAACAAAACGATTCACACCAAGGCACATCAAGCCCAGCTGTCAAAACAGCAGAGGAATCACAATTCTTAGAGCACAGGAGAACTGAACGTGCCCACAGCATATTCGTCAGTAGAGTACCACTGTGCTCTGACAGCTCTGGAAACTAAACCACAAACCAATGCCTTCACCAAACCGAAGGCAAATGTTTCTCATTATTGAATATTATACCCAGACAAACCAGTAATTAAATGTGGGGGTACAACAGAGACATTTCCAGTTGGCAAGAGCTTCAAAAAATTAACTTCTTGCTGCCCTTAGTTCTACCTGCCTTTATCAACTTTGCACCTCAGGCCCTATGTGGTGCATCCATTGATTTACTCTGCATTTGCTTTCTTTTTCAGGCACAGAGCTTCATTTGTCTATTGTGTGGGACCTGCCCCCACTTTTTACCCCAGGGTACTCTTGAGCAGGAAGAAGTGAGAAATATTGAGATAGAAATATAGACAGGAGAGAGACAGATAGAAACACAGGATAGCCTCAGGAGGGCCTGGGTCAAAACCCAACAGCCCCTTCTGTCTCTTCTAAAGGGCTATTTATAGAAATGCCAAGGGGTGGAGCAAAAGACCTCCCCCTAAGCACAGCCAAGTACAGACCCTTCCAAATACCTGGTAACCACACATGTGATCAATCTATCCCTTTATGCAGCCCTGCTGTGTAAAGCAAGCTCAGATCTCACTAGGAAAACTGTGGACCCCAACAGTCTATCTTGGAAGGTCTAGCTTTAAACTTCTACCTTCTCCAAGAAGGATTTTCTGTACCAGCCATCTCGATGCAATGTTTTCTTTTCCTGTTCACAGACCCTTCTACCTTACCAGGTACTTCTGTTCTACCTTTAAAGAAGCTTCAGTAGGCAAAAGACCTACCTGCCCTTTGCCCTTTGTCACTCTGGCTTTATAGTTTTTCCTATATACCAAGGATCCAAGTACAGCCCTTTTATAGTAGACAAACATATTGAAAAGAGCAGTCAAAACTGAATGTCAGTCTACTCTACTGAAAATATCACATTGATGTGGTAATATTTTATTTGTGCTGAAATGTGGTGATATTTTATTTGTGCTTTAATAAATAAAGCTTGCCTGGAGATCAGAAGAAAAAGCAAGCCATTACAAGTTAACAAAGAAGTCAGGCAATGGTAGCACACACCTTTAATCCCGTCACTTGGTAGGCAGGGATCTGTCTGGATCTGTGTGAGTTCAAGGCCTGGAAACAGAGCCAGATGTAGTGGCACATGCCTTAAATTCCAACACTAGTTAATCATGGAGGCCTGGAGGTCTGTACAGACAGATAGAAAGTGACAGAGCTGTGTAGGAAGAGGAAGTGAGGTAGCTGGGCTAAGATAGCCAATGAGAGGGCAGAATAACAAGGCAATAAAGGCGTGGGTAGACAGGAAATAACTCGCATTTTCCCTGATCTAAGGCTTTCACCTCTATATTTGACTCTGTGTTTTTTATTTAATAAGACCATTTAGAAATTCATCTACACATTGAGACTATTATATCTGTGTGCCACAACCCCCCAACACATCCAGATTTCCCAACATTGTGTCTACCTACAGAGAAGATGGCATCATTTTGACAAGTATGAAGGGTAAAAAAGAACGTAACTCTTCTAATAAAAATGTGATTCAACAATTTTAGATATATACACAAACTAGATATATGTCCTAGTTTGTTTTGTTGCTGTGATCAAATACCATGATCAAAAACAGCTCTGGGAGGAAAAGGGTTTGTTGGCTTGTAGGTTAAATTGAAGGCTGAAAATCAAGGCCATAGCTTGAAGTGGAAACCACAAGGGAATGCTACTTACTGGTTTGCTCCCAGGCTTGCATCCAGCAACCTTTCCTGTACAGCACAGAACTATCTGCCTAGGGATATTATCAGTCTATAATGAACTGGGCCTTCCTATATTCATCAGCAAGCAGAAAATTCCCTATAGGCACCCACAGGCCAATCCGATAGAGGCAATTCATAAATTGAGGTTTCTTCTTCCCAGGTATATCAAGTTAGTAACAAGACTAATGAAAACAAATATCAACAATCCAAATGCCTTCTAATTGATAAATTTGTCAAATGTGAAATACAGATGTAATGGTATATTCCTTGACAACAAAAAATGAAGGGATGATAGGTGTCATTGCATGAGCAATAAAAACATTAGGTAAGAGAATGTAGGCATTCACAAATGACCAGCTACAACCTATTTCATAGAAATATATTCAGCATCCAGAAGAGATACCCAGAGAGAAAGTTGATTGATGGCTTTCTAGGGCAGGGGGTTGCAAAGAATAAGAAATAACTTAATGGACTTGGGATTTCTTATAAAGGAAATGAAATATACTAAAATTGGTTATAATAATGATAGTACAACTCTAGGTATCAATTTTTTATCTATCTTATTTTTTGGAGACAGGGTCTCCAAAATGTTATATGAGCAGAGTTTGAACTCCTGATCCTCCAAAGTGCTAGAATTACAGGCATGAACTACAATGTCTGGCTATCATATACAGTTATTCTCTTGTCTGTAAGTTTATTTTTAAACTCTTTGGGGGCCCATCACCCTACTCTCAAATAAATACATGTAGACTTCTTACTTACGAATAGCCGGGCTTAACTTGGCTTGTTTCTAGCCAGCTTTACTAATTTAAGTTATCCTGTTTCTCTTTAACTATATTTTGCCTTTGGACTCATTACCTTTCTTTATTCCACATATCTTGCTTTCCTTCTTACTCCGGGGCTAGCTATGTGGCTGGGTGGCTAGCCCCTGGCATCTTCCTCTCCTTTTCTTACTCCTCACTTTCTTCCCTAAACTTCTCCTCATTTATTCTCTCTGCCTGCCAGCCCACCTATTTCTCTTTCTTGCCTAGCTATTGGCCATTCAGCTCTTTATTAGACCAATCAGGTGTTTTAGATAGGCAAAGTAACACAGCTTCACAGAGTTAAACAAATGCAACATAAAAGAATGCAACACATCTTTGCATCGTTAAACAAATATCCCACAGCATAAACAAATGTAACCCATCTTAAATTAATATTCCACAACATTGTCTCTCAATTTGTTTATTAAATGCAGAATATAAATTTATCTCTCACAGTTCTTTAGACTGGAAAGTGAGAAATCAGGGTCCTCATTAGTTGAAGACTATGATGCTTAGTGTTGTCAGCTTGACAAAATCTAGAATGACTGGGAGATGGGCCTCTGAGTGTGTCTGTGTGGTTTGTCTGGATTACAATAATTATAGTGGGTAAACCCATCTGCTGTGGGTGTCATCATTCCCTGGCTGGGATCCTAGACTACCAAAATGGAGAAAGAGAGCTGAACCTTAGTATAGTCTCCATCACTCTCTGTTCCTGATTCAGGTGTGATGTGACCAGATGCTTCAAGCTTCTACTCCTTAGTTTCCCCACCATGATAGTGTACCACTGGATTCCAAGCCAGAATGAACCATTTCTCCCTTAAGTTGCTTTTGTCAGGGTATTTTATTACAACAACAGGAAAAGTAACTAAAACAAGGGCCTTCTCTCTCTAATAACCCATAGTAGAGGAACAAAGAGAAGGCAAGAAAGAGAAGATACCAAATTCTCTTGATAAGAAACCCATCCTCAAAATAGGAAAACTTAATCGTATAGAAGCATCATTAATACATTCACAAAGGTGGAATCTTAGTGACCTAAACACTTTACATTAGGCCCTACCTTCCAACATTTGCAAGCATCTCACAAAGAAAGTCCAGTGCCAGCTACTAATAAACAGAACCAGAGACCACTGGAGCACCTAATTAAAAGACCATCCTTGTCACAGTTTCACAAGAATTCATCCCTTTTCTGATTCATCCAATAAATATTTGTTTGGTGTCTAGTATATGCCAAGCTAACTTTAAATGGGGGATTATGTCTCAATATGTCTCAAAATAAAGAAGAGATTAGTAAGAACTCATTAAATTCATATTACTTGTCTTTAAAGCAATCTCAAAGTATATGAACTTTTTCAAGGCAGCGTATGCAAAGGATGTCAGAACTGAACAAATCAAAACACATCTGGGACCTAAAAACATCAAGGTAAAAAAACAAGGTCATCCACTGACAGTAACGCCTCAGAAACTGATCTGACCTCTGCCCACTTCATGCATATTATCTCAGAGAGGCCAGAACAAAGTGGGAGGGGGAATTCTGGGTTTCAGTGGCTGCATGGCTGTCTAGTTACATAACCTTTTGTAGGTCACTTAATTTCAGAAGGCAGTGTTTCTAGTTTCACTATTTGCCAATTGCCTTATTTCACATAGGTATGATTAAGGCAATTAATGGATAATGTAGTTCATCTTTATATAGGACCAGGAACCAAAAGCAGTTCAAGTCTAGTCTAGGTATCAAACATATGTATTAATGTGATCTGTTGGCCAAGTAAAAACACCAATTTGTAGTACACCTTTTTTCTATTGGAGGGACATTTATAAAATAAAGGTTAAAAAAAAAGTTTGATTCTTTCAGAGCAGATAGGGAAATGTTTAGATTATTTCAAGCCAGATCTTTAATTCGTGTGTTTTTATTTTTACTTGTTTGTTTCTGTGATGGGGTCTCATGTATCTGGCCTCAAAATCACCTTGTAGCTGAGGATGACCTTGAACTTCTGCTCCTCCTGACTCCTCTGCTTTCTAGTGTATTTGGTGTAAAGGTCTGAACCCAGGGCCTCCTACAGGCTAGGCAAGCACTCTATTTCCTGAGCCACACCCCCAGCCCTAATATACTCATTTGTAAATTCGAAGGTCTCATTTTGAAAAGGTCCCACAAGGCCATGATGGTGACTGACAAGGAGAACATGCAGAAACAGCCTAATAAAGAGGTCGGTGGAGCTCTAACCCTGCTTTTACATTCGATCTTCAAGGAGACTAGAATTTAGACAAAACCCACCAAGCCACAATTTGAAACAAACGCTTAAATCTCAGTCCTTCCATCTTTAATCAGAACAAATTCAAGTTTTCACTCCAGATTTAGTCATCAGAACACCTCAAAGGTTTAAGGTATTGACCTACTTTGGCAGATACAGATATAAATAAACTATTTTGATTAAACATAGGAAAGAGTTTTTCCATGACTTTGCCGTTGTTTTAAATTGTCTTCCTTGTTCTTTCATAGTTCACATTATTTTCATCTAGAGCAGTGGTTCTCAACCTGTGAGTTGCGATCCTTTTAGGGTGGAATGATCCTTTCACAGAGTAGCATATCTGATATCCTGCATATCAGGTATTTACATGATGAGTCCCAACAGCAGCAAAAATACAGTTGTGAAGTAACAACAAAAATAATTTTATGGTTGGGGGGGGGTCACCACAACATCAAGACCTGTATTAAAGGGTCGAAGCATTAGGAAGGTTGAGAACCACTGATCTCTTCAGGCAGTGAGACAGAAACATGAGCCTGGTGTGACTTAGCAGCCACACTTTGATGCATGCTAGGGTGAGGGACTTAGACCTTTCAGAAGCTATACCAATGAGTCCCTGACTTAACAGGGCATAGCCGGGGCCAAAAATATCCCAGTCAGATAATTAAAGATTTCCACGGCCAGATCTATAACACACCAGGTTGTAGAAAAATAGGGAGGAAAATGGTTTAAATCTGTGAACATAAATTAGCTGCAAATAGAATAATCTAATTTTTGAAAATAAACACTGCTAATTTTTCTTTGCCCTTTCTTTCAGTTCAGATGCAAAAGATAGAATGTAGAATTGGGTTCTGAATTTCAAAACATGTCTATGACAGTATACCCTTGTGGCAGATTAACTTTACCAACCTTTCATTATTTGCAGTTATTTATCTTCAGCTCTATAGTGTTTTCCAATGGCTAATTTGGGTGGAACAGGTCGGTGGATGGCAACTGGGCTACACTTTGCTTTTCGGTTTCCACTGCCAGAAATCCCTCTCTGCTGCTGCTCTTAAGATGTGTCTAGCAATTAAAGCTGTGAGACCTGGAGACAATTTCCCTGCCAGCTGTTAAGGCAGAAACACTGTTTGGTAGAGGTCAAGGTAGCTTGGTAACCACTACAGCAGCTGTGCTAGAGGCCATGAATATTACACAAGGTCTGTCCATGCATTCAAGCCAAGTCACCATTCCCATAGCAACACACATGGATTTTACTCCTCCTAGAGACAAGGCAGCTAGCAGAAACACTGTGATAATGTCCTGATTTTCCTAGCAAGATCAATGTCCTACTTACTCTTTTTCATAGTAGTAATTTTTTTTTCAAAAGGCAACCAATAACCACATTGAAATATGCTCACTCAAAAATTACAAACCAAGACACCTTCAACTTGAACAACAAGCCACGGTTTCAAATTAGCTATCATTCAAATGACTGCAGGGGATGATAATAAAATTCCAATCATAACCATAATGACTTGTCATCATTTCATAGTCCTAGTGAAATCCAGCCTCAGATCAATTCCTGACAGACCTCAGAACTGATCTGCAGTTTCTCCTCCATGAGCACACACTTCCTCATCATGGAACAAAGAGGCAAACTTTCCAGAGGAAGGCTTAGTTTAACCAATGAATCCTTTGTTGCTTTATTTTTCAAAAGCAGCATAAATAAACACATAAGGAGACAGCATTATAAAACACCTATGAGGTAAACTTTAGGAGAATGGTTGTTTTAGACTAGAAAAATAAACATTAGCATCAAGACTGTTTTGTAAACAGAGATGGTTCACTGGCAAGATCAAGCAAAATATTTTGGTATTATATGCAGTTTTTCCTTTGTGTATTTGGAGATCCTTTTATTTGTGTTTAAATTAACCTCCCACCACGGAAACAAGTTGCTTAGATTATAAAACAACATTAAAGATTATTATTAAAATCACATTTCCCCTTAATTATGCCTGTGTTAAGCCAGCTGATGGAACACTCCAGTGGACCAGGCGTGAGCTTAGGGGGATACGTTCACAAGCAGGCCCTCAGAGACACAGTGCCATTCCCTCCAAAAAGATGTGGCTTTTACCTTTGCTTTTTCCAACTGTGCCTGGGCCTGCCGCTCAGCTTCTCTACGTACTGCCTCCCGGTCCTCTTCCAAAGACACATCTGAATCGGATGGGCGGCTGGTGTAGGAGTCTGCCGAACCCTGAAGAGGAGAACATATATTTTTAAAATAGATCCAGTGTGTGATGGGTGCACTGGAAAAGCCTCACTGGTGTGGTAGTTTGCTTCCTGGAATATGGTGTACATTCCTGAAAAGAGGAGCAAATAATGCATTTTGCTGCACCCCACCTAGAAAACCACACTTGGCAGAGTCGTCACTAAGGTAGTTGTGTGTACCAAGATACCATTCCTCCCCCAGGTTCATTTACCCGAAACTACCCCTTCTGGAAGCCTCTACCAGCTCTTATATCATTAAACCAACTCCATGGTGCAGTGCAGAGCTGAAGGGCACTGATGTGTTTCAAGGATAACTCCAAGAACAGCCTGAGGGCTAAAGCAAGTATTTACACCCAGAGAGACCAACAAAACGCATCAAGGGCAATCTGATGAGTTACAAGCTTGAACCCTCCCTCCATAATCTGCTACGATACAACTCCCATTATCATCTTCAGGATGCTTTCCACGTTACGCTTCACCTGCTACCTTCTCAAACTAGCTGGGGAGACACTCCAGCCTGCTTCCCTCCCACTTTCAGAAACATCTTTAGAAATACCTGGACGCAGACATTTAGTGAGAGCTGGCTACAGAAAACACCTGCTTGAGAGATCTCCTCTGGTAATAAATCACGACGCAGGAAAGGGAGCTCAGAAAAATGACAGGAATCTCCCTTGCTCCCTCTCAGGCAATCATGAGCGTCTTAACCAAATCAAACCACCCTCTCCGCAGGCACTTGCTGCAACAACAGAAAAGCAAAGCAAACAGTGTCTCCCCCGAACAAAAAGCCCTCTCGCTTACACAGATGTCCGAATTCTTCAGCCTTCCTCCCTTGGCTCTTTTCAGAAGCCTGATCCAGGTGGCCTTCATGAGCCGGCTAGCGCCTTTATCGTCCGCAGCTGCAGCCCCGGGCACAGATCCTCAGAGCGCGCTGAGCCCTGGAGAATCCCAGCACCTTTGCTATCCATGCTCTAGGAAGCCCCTCTTCTCAGTCCCCTTCTCCCTCTGGGGCTCTCACTCTCAGCCCCAGTAGACTCCTGTCTGAGGAGAAATCTTCTTGTTTTCCCATCTCAAGAGGAAACACACACACACACACACACACACACACACACACACACACACACAGAATCTAATGATTTCTATTGCTTTCAAAATAAAGACAGGTCCAAGTGCAGAGACTGGCTTCAACTTGTTTAAACTTAATGCATTAGATTACTCTAAATATTCTCTTCCCTGCATTTGGCTTGTTAAAGGAAATTAGTTTCAAGAGGACATTTAGAGAAAAAAAAAAAAAAAAAAAAGTAAAGACGCAAACAAAACCCCCAAACTATGCCCTGGTATTTCCAAGTGTAAAGTTCAAGCCTTATCTTTAGAGATCTGGAGGGGGGTGATGGGGGAGGGAGGATGCACTCTTTACACTGGGCATGCTCCACATGAAGCGTCTTTGCAGATGCTGGCATCACACTGTTGGTTTATGTCAAACTGCCATTTTCCATCTGAAGTGTAAACAGCTGGGAGGGTCTCTCAGCTCCTACAGTAACAGGCACGGGGTGTGTCTGTCAGCTTTCGGTTCCAGATGAAGCCATGTCTCAAAGACAAAACTTACTGTCTTTTCATTGAATAATCATTCTCGCTCCCTGCCACAGACAGGATATGCCATGCCATAAATAATAATTCATATAATAAACATCATACACAATATTAAACAGCCAGAACTGAATAGTGCCCATCCATCCTATCAGAAACTAATCTTTATAAACAAGATGCAGACAGAGGTGTGGCCATGTAATTAGGACACAAAGTAATCACGGCTTTATGAAGCAATGGATTTAATGGAGCTCAAAATTACTCTGGCCTGCTTCTCCCAGTGAGAAACCATCACCCAAATAAGTGCGTGAATTGTTATAGTGATGCATATAAAGACTTTTCAAAGCTTTGCTGATTTATTAGCTGGTGTTAACATTCACAAAATACATTGAATCCAAATTCTTCTTGTAGATAAGGGGGCTGGGGCTTAAGAAGGAAAGATGAGAGGTATCACTGTCCTGGGTGAATAGGGTTACATTTTTAATGTTTCCTCATGAAGAAATGCACAGTGCCAAGTTTCACAAAATTTTAAAAACAAACTGCATCTATATGAGTATGGCAGGGGATTACTTTGTAAAGTCTCATCTAAATAAAAGAAATGTGTTATTAAGAAAATCTTAGCTAGGCAAAGTGGCACACATCTCTAATGCCATTACTCAGAGGCAGGAGGATCATGAGTTTCACCAGACTGGGTTACATAATGAGATGCTGGCTCAAAATAAATAAACAAATTAATTAATTAAAAATAATAATAATGGGCCGAGCGGTGGTGGCGCACGCCTTTAATCCCAGCACTCGGGAGGCAGAGCCAGGCGGATCTCTGTGAGTTCGAGGCCAGCCTGGGCTACCAAGTGAGTTCCAGGAAAGGCACAAAGCTACACAGAGAAACCCTGTCTCGAAAAAAAACCCAAATAATAATAATAATAATAATAATAATAATAATAATAATGACTTCTTTACCTCCATTCCCTTCCTTTGGACACTCAGCTAATACTAATTTACAGGCGCCAAAGGCCAGAAAATAAATATAGCAGGGACTATATAATAATAGTTAGAAACTGATTGCATCTGAACTTAATATTGTGACATAAATTAATGGCTTATTTATATTGTTATGAAGTTAATGTAAAGTGTCAGGGGCTTTGCAAATTTTTTTTGTTCAAGCAAAATATAAAAGGGACAAATTAATCCTCAACACAGGAGGGTTTCTAGTCTTCCAAAGCTTCTCCCAACTGTAGCACCCAGCTGGGAAATAATCAAGAAGCACAATTAGACTCCACGGTGGGCCTTGATCCCCATCGTTACCAGTTTGAGCATCTAAAATCAAATAGCAAAGGTTCAGTTCACACCCCAGTGCCGCTAGAAAGTCTCTGTCATTGGTGCAGTAGTCAGGCCACAAAACTCTTGTCTGTCTTCCCACCCTGACATTCTTTCTGCTTGCTCTTCTTCTCCAATGTCCGCTGGGCCTTAGACAGGGTGATACAGGTGCTTCACGGGGCCTCCTTTCAGACCCAGGACTCAAAAGTCACTTCTCCTCTGTACTTGCATCAGTTTGGAGTCTGCATTAATCACAACCGACTGCAAATGAAGTCACCGCAGCTCTGGGTACCTGCACAAGGGTGCCACCAGGCTAGACCAATCACCATTTCATCATGCACGCTAGAGGGCTTCATGAGGTTCCACAACCCACTGAGGGGTTATGAGAAAGTAATGTTCACTGGGGGAGATGTGTGTCATTTTCTTCAGTGGTTAGCCACGGATATGTTGCCCATGTTCCAGTAAATAACTCCTCCTGACTCTTGCTCAGGAAAGCAACTACAATTAAACTCAGTGGAACACACACACACATGCACGCACGCACGCACACACGCACTCGCACGAGAGCGGGGAGAAGGAGAGGGAGAAGGGTAGAGAGAGGGATGAAAAAGTAGGAGGGAGCTATGATAGGAAGAAATGGATCAATAGGAGAGAGAATTAGTGAGGCTAAAAGGGTGTGCATGGGGGTGACAAAAGTTGATTATATACACGCATGAAACTATTCATGCATTAATGATAACAGCTAGTGTATTTATCACTCTATGAAAAGAACTCATTATTAACATTTTTTAATGAGTGGTCAGATGGTTCAGTGGTCAATAGCACTAACTTTTCTTTCAGAGAACCCTAGTTCAACTCCTAGCACCCACGTTGACTGTTTATGACCATTTGTAACTCCAGTCCCAGGGGATCTGCCGCCCCATTTTGGCATCCTTGGGTACCAGGCATGCACATGGTACACAGAAATACATGCAAACAAAACACCTATAAATATTAACTAAATAAATAATTAAAAAAAATTAAAAGACAAAGCTTCTTATCAGGGAGAATTCACAGGATCCAAAATCCTGATTACTTCATTCTCTTTTAAACAAATTAAAGACCATTGCTAGTAATCAGCTTTAACTTTTACACAGAAAAATCATTCTGATGGTGTTTTCAGGTTTGAAGAGTTCATCAGTCTTTAAACATCACTTCATCAATGTTTGTTAATGATCTTTTGAATATTTGCAGCAATTTATTAACCTCTGACTATCTTCTAAAATGAGACTATGAGCTCCTCTTCATAGGAGCTCAGTCTATCTAAGAGTGTATACTCACAAAACAGTTGTCCTAGGAGACATATGTACCTATTGTGGAAAGAGATATGAGGCCACATCCTTAAATTCTCTGATCCCCAGTCACTGTTAAATAGTACAAAGTTTAGTGTCAGAGTTGCAGCATTTTTGAAAGTCACACATCCAACAGAAGCATTGCTCTTAACCTCCTTTCTTCTGGGAGTAGGGAATTACGCAGAGAAAGGTGATCTCTCCAATTAAGCTTTTGCCTTTAGTACCATATGGACTTTCTGGGTCATCGTGCCTGGAGTAGTCTTGAGTTGAGAACATCTGGCTTTCATTTCCATAACTATTGGACAGGTTCATTATAAAATGTATCCTTGATGAGCTGATTGCTGGTAGCATTTGTCCTTACAGACACCATCCTTTCAGCTATGTATTCTTCCCTTCTGCCTCTTCACATTCACACTGCTGATTGCACAGCCACAAAATGCAAGTAGAGCCTCATGTCTACCAAATGATCATCCCAGGAGCACCTCTATTTATCTTCAGAAGTCTCACTGCACATCTGTGTTTCTTGCTTACAAGAAAACTGAGTTATCTCAGATCGACTTATGGCTTTACCTGCTCTTCAATTTCTCTTTCTGCTTTTATATCAAATGTGTGCACAACAAAACACTATCCTTTTCCTTCAGTGTTCTTCTTATGTGTGAACTTTGTTTTCTTGAAGCTGTACTCAGTTTTACAATCTTAAATATCCCCCACATCAGTCTTCTTGAGCATTCTTGTGTTTTCTTTTTTCAAGTCAAAAGGGTAAGAGCTCTAAGCCTACTTGAGACTAGCATCCTGAATCACAAGTAATATCATCTCCTTCTGTAGGAATCTTCCCATGCAATCTAAGGCAACACTTTTGAGCAAACCAACTTAACTTCTCAGTTTTCTAGTCATCTGGTTTCTCCACCTGGAGACTGCAAACCTTCTCCCCATTCATAAGACTCCACCAACTCCCTAGCAAATTTGACTCCAATTGTTTCCCTGCTTGGACCAACCATGGGACAGTTGTGCCACCCATCACCTTCCTGGTCAGGAGGGAACAGACAAGAAGCAATGGGGAAGGAGGCTGCATGTACCATCTGCTGCTAGGGGCAGTTCTTTCAGTCCCCATACTGTCATCGTCACCGTCTTTTTCTAGAGTTTAGAATTGGTTTTGCTTTTCGGTTCAAGAAGTGACGTAGTTTTGGTTTTTTGTTTGTTTGTTTTTGTTTTTTAAAGTAATGTGATTGGCAGTTCCCTGCTTCATGGATTTCTTCACAGATACAATCCTAAACTATTTTTATCAATAATGACAGATCTTGACTCTAAAATTTCAGAATGATGGTAAGGTGTTGAGATGAAGCATGCTTTCTTAACTACTGGATACGTTAGTTGTAAATGTCACAATAACTGCTCTTCAAATTCCTATGATAAGCGTCTCAAATATGACTGACTATTATTTGGCTCAATGTCCAAACAGTAACTCAGGTGGCAGTAAGGGATTCTTGCAAGGCCAACCCTCTGTGATCCTTTCATGTTTATATAAAAAGCCAGTGTGTTAGCTTCAATTTTATTAAGAGAATATGAAAATTTACAGACATTATAGCACTATAGTACACACTGATGAAGAGCTCAAATTTTAAAGTCAAAGATCCCACAACCCCCTAAACTATGTGCATTTACTGAACACATACTACTTTGAAACTGTTGTAGTACCAACCAAATATGGGAGATGTAGCTGTGGAAAAGACTCAAGTGCCCTGCTGTCATTGAATTTGACAGAATTATGAGGAAGGTGGATTTTTTTTAAAGGTTAGTAGGAAAAATACCTGTTATGTGAGAACATTCAAAAGGCTGAGATGATAGACTCATGGTGGGAGGTTTGGTGTATAGGTAGGGTGATGACAGTCTTTAATGACACTAAGCCAAAGTCCAAGTGATAAAAGAAACTAATTCAAACTGGGGTGTGTTGAGAGAAAAGACAGAAGGAACAGCACATGATAAGACTCTGAGGACAGAGGAAATGAAAGGGTTTGTCTCAGCTCACATGTCTGGGTCACACACAGCCCATCACTGAAAGAGGTCAGGGCAGGGAAACATGAGCAGAAACTGAAGTAGAAACCACAGAGGAAGTGTGCTTACTGGCTTGTTCTCAGTCTCATATCCAGATATCTTACTGTTTTAATTAGTCCAGCCCACCTATGTAGGGAAGGGACTGTCCACAGTCACCTCTGTAGGAAAGGGACTGTCCACAGTCACCTATATAGGAAAAGGATTTTCTACAGTAGTCTAGGACCTTGAACATCAACTGGGAATCAAGAAAAAACCTAACAGATATCCACAGGCCAATCTGATGAAGGTAATATCTCACTTGAAGTCTTCTCTTTTCAAGTGTGTCAAGTTCACAACCAAGAGTAGCCACCACAAAGATGTCTGTGTAGCTGACAGGCTATATTTTCAGGAGGATTCATTTATATTCTCTTCCTCTGATGACGTAGATTAATACTAAAAACTACATGGACTGTGTTGAGACTCCTGCCTACATGTTCTTATCCTGCTGAACTTACACACTTATTCTTAATTAAAGGAGTGCCATTTATGTTGCTATCAGTATGATCTCCATTATTAGAAACATCATTGCTTCCAAGACTTTAACAGGGCTATTAGGTTTCTTCCTTTTAAATCCTTCATTGCCTCTTAAAAGCTAAGATGTGTGTTTTTTAGACTGTCCTGGGCTATGCTAAAAGGACAGTCTACCCATGCAAGTTAGGCTTTTTGTGTGATTGACAGAGAGATTGTTGATTTATGAATGTTTATAATAGCACCAGGCACTGTACTAACAAGTCTCGCCCAATGGAATCTCTAATCATCTTTATTTTTACTGAGGAGAAAGCTGAGGCATTGCGAAGTTAAACAACCTAACCGAAGTTACACAGCTCACAATTGAGTTGGGAATGAACTTTTAGCAAAATGAGTCCAAGTCCCATCATGGGCCAGTTTACAAAAGGTAAGGCAGAACTAACCTCTGTATGCAACTGATGTTCCTCTATTCAAAAGCAGGCTTTTCTGTTTGCCTGCCATATGTACTGTACTTTCTAACAGTTGTGAAGCACCATAATGACTTTTAAATTAGTGATTTCATCTTTGTGAAGTTTGGTACATGTGTGTATGTGAGCCCCACTTAGCATCTTCATTGTTTTCCAAATTCCACCTTGCCAAAAGGCATGACGAACATACAACGAGGATCCAATAAAACAGATAATTTCACATTTATTCATGCAATGCTATTTTGCAGATTTGGCCGTGACTCTGAAATTTTCCTCAGAGTATCTCAAAATTGTGACACATTATTTCGTCACTTATCTATGATTAAAAAGTAGATGGTAGAATGGGAGAACAATGGAAGTCAAGGAACCTGGTATTAACATGTTTCTCTCTTCTCTGGAAATGAGCGTAACTTTGGCAAGCTGGCCTTCGGAAGCCTCAGTGGCAGCCAGCCTGCATTGAATGGGCAAGAATTCAAGATCATCAGAGTAACCTTTCTGTTCAACAGGAAACACAGCCACCTCTTAGCACTGAAGCAGAAGGTATTATAAATTTTAATGGCATGCTTCAAACTCAGAGATATGAGCTCTGGTGTGTCTATGAAGGTGTTTCACTGATGATTAATTTAGGGGTAAGATGAACCCTGACTATGGATAGCAAATCTAATGGACTGGAGTTTTGATGGAACTATGGAAGAAAAAGAAGGTAAGCTAAGTGCCAGCACACCTCTCTCCCTATTGTTTGGCCCAACAAAGAACACTGCAAACTCCCATCTCCATGGGTGCAGTCCCTAGATATCACCCCTTCCCTGCAGGATGGATTGTATCCCCTCAAACCAGAGCCAAAAGAAATCCTTCCCCTGTGAATTGTTTACTCTCAGGTCCTTGTTCACAGCCCTGAGAAGGTCACTAAGACACAGGGACATTATTATTACTACTCTTCACATGTGCTATCATTCCTCTCTTCCTTTGACTATTCGCTCTGCCAGCGTCTATTTCATTCTCCTTTGCAGAAGAAAATTACTCCAGAAAATGCCGAGTATATGGAATCCAATTCTACTTCTCTCTTAACACTGCTTATGCCCCCACTCCACTAATACTCGGCATTTCTTACCCATTGGCTGCAACTTCTAAGTCTTGCTTTCTAATATCTTTTTCTCCATCTCTTCCTCCATCCCACCTCTACATGCTCACTCTTCCTAGGCCCATTCTCCTCATAGAAACACATCTTTCAGTCTTAACTTTTCAGGGTCATTGATGCAGAGACCAGGAACCTTCTTCTCCTATTCGTCTACATAAAACCATCATTGCCTCCTTTTAATTTTTTGCTCAAAAATTTTAATTGTTTTCTGCAAACATATCATTTATAAAACTGTGACCTGCCTATCAATGATTCCAATCTCATTTATCTTGTTTTACTTATAGAACCAATGTTTCTACCTTCTTATCCATAATTTACTTACTATATTTACTGTTTGTTGTCTAATTCTACAAGGGTTTTGTTTTCCTTCTGTTTCATTTGCTCATGTGTCAGAAGTGTCTTGAATAATGAGAAGCATGCTCTATAAATATTTATTGATTGAATAAAAGTTGAGAGAGAGAGAGAGAGAGAGATTCTCCCTCACATTTTAAAATTTCTTTAGAGGGTAACATTCCTAAACCTTTCTAAACATTACTGAACATGCCCATGCTTCTTTCTTAATAACCAATCACAAACAGAAACTTGACTGCCCAGGATAAATATTTATGAAGAGTAAAATACTGAAACAAAGATTCCAGCTTGCATTTATCCTTCATGCTTTATCATAAGCCTCAGTAAATACCTACTCTATTAACTTACTGCAAATGTCGACCACGGGTCCATTGATGGAAAAACCACGTTGTGCAACAAGCTAGCCAACTCCAAGTGACAAAGAAGTTATTAATTATACTGAAAATTTTTATCTGATCCTCCTTCCAAGCATACAGAGGTTTTATGTTTTGACAATATGACTAAAGTTTATTAGTGTGCAAATGTGCAAGTCTTCTTTTCATAGAATTTCATTTTCTCATTTTAGGAATGCAAGGTTCCAACCCTAAAACTGCCAATGACTCATAGCACACCCAAAGGCAACTCATGTAATCACTAACCCCCACAGGCTAACTTTTCCCTGTCTGATGAGCATGCTGAACTGGGGTGGCTAGAAAGAATGTGCTGGAAGATTTTCTTATAGATGGCTCAAAACACACTGTAAATATTATGCTGTGGATATTTCCTGACTGTCATCCCAAGGTACTGTCCCTTCCATTCCTACAGAGCTGGACCTTAAATTCACAGCTGAACGTGTGCTTACCATATAACATCTAACAAAATAGAGTGTTTTAAAAGCTCAAGCCAGAGCTGAGTGTGGTGATACACTCGAGAGGCAGGAGAATAATGAGTTTAAGGCCATCCTAATTTACAGCCTGGACCTTGTCTCAAAATAACAACAACAACAATAAACCACTACCACCACCAACAACATGTAACAACCTAGAGTGAGTACTATTTAGGAAGAAGCAGAGCACCTGTGGGAGGACCCAGGGGAGATAAGAGGACATCAGAGCCATGAATATGACCCAGTACATTATGCACATGCATGGAAATGTCATGAAACCATTATTATATAGAATTAGTAAATACCAATTAAAAAGAATAAAAACATCAAGTGCATACAAGGAGGAAATAGCTCTTCAAGTAATTTTGAATGTATAATACATAACTATACATTTACATATATATATATACATATCAATATACCCATATTGTAGTGAACCTCAGTCCCCAAGCATACTAAATATGTGTTCTACCACTGAGTCAAATCCCTAGGTCCTATGAATGCACTTCACTGAACAGATACAAAATTCTGGAATATCTTAATGAGCTCTCTAATAGTTAATAATGGTCACACGAAGAGATGGTACAGGCACATGTTAGCCTTTCTCTTTGGCTGCAAATCAATCAGACACATGAATCTTTACTCTTTTTCTTCCAAGGTGAGCTTTCCAACGGACACTAATGCACAGCCACCATATGCGCCCTCCACACTGCTGTGAAGGGAGATGGCTTCCATCCTAAAGAGTTCACCTCATTTAACATTTTCTTGGCACATGCAGGAGGCATATTACTTGGTGAGAAAACCAGTAAGAGAGGAAGAGATGTAAACAGACAAATGATCTGAATAGAGAACTCAACAAAGAAATCAACAGCCCCAGGCATCTGGAGAAAGTATGCTATCTTGCTAAATTAAACAAAATACCATTTTCCTTAGTGAGTGATACTCTTTGTAAAGTACCAGTTCACAACAAAGAAGGGACACAATAACAATGACCTCACATACCTTACCAACAGCAAGACTAGAACATTTTTTGTGAAATTCAATTTCCTTGTCCCTAGACCTTATCAATAGTTATACTTTTGTGCACCAGCTTAATAACATTCATAAGTTATGGTTTACCTACGTAGGCTATTAGAAAATCTTAAAAAGCAATTACAAAGACTCAAAAAGCTAATATAGAGGTAAATATTTATGAGGACACTAATAGAAAAGACTAAACCATCTATATAATATCTACATGTAAGTACATTCACATTTCATATATGTAAAAGTACTAAAACTGTAATAAAAATAAGAAATAAGGTTTCATTTGAAAAATTATAATGTTAACAATTCTATGAATGAAAATAAAAAGCTCTTCTGACTGATATTAAGTCTAAATAAACACCTTGATTTTTTACCTCCACTTTTAGGTAGTGAAGCCAGGGCCTAGCATTAGCATATGGTAGGCAAATGTTCTACCATTGAGCTACTTCTCTACCCTTCTAAACAATATTTTTCTTGACACTGGGTCTCTCTAAGTTACCCAGGCTACCCTTGAACTCACTATGAATTCCAAGTTGCCCTAAAACTCAGTCTATAGTACCATCTGGCCTTATATTTGAGGATCCTTCTACCTTAGCCTTCCAAGTAGCTGAGGTTACCAGCCTACACCACCATGCTAATTTTGAACATAGCTTTGATGTGGCAAAAATGGCATACACACACACATACTTCTCTAAATGGTTGGTTTAACCTTAATAATATTTTTCATGTAATGAAAAGACCTAATGAGCAAGTTTCCTCAAAGATCTTTTGTTCACTTTGAGAACAGAGTAACAAAGTAAAGGTTGATGTGGGAGGTAAGTCAGGTAAGGAATTAGAATGGAAAGAAAGGGTTTACACATAAAATGTTAACATTCTAAATATTTCCCATTAAAATATATAAACTAATCATTTAAGTTTCCATTGCAAGCACTAGGTTTTTCTTACGTGAGTAATTAGGTGATTTGTTGGTACTGGGTGAGGTATTTAAGCAGGCAGGATGACTCAGTAGTTCCTTAGTACATTATTAGTACACTGCTCTAAAATTCTGACCTTCCAGAAGGATATGACTTTGGTTCTGAGAGATTTTAATATTAAAAAGAGGTTACTCGATCAGGGAATTGGTTAGAAAAACACTACCAGTATGGTGTGTTCAGTAATCAAGTACCTCAGAGCACCCTAGTGACCTAATAGAGTTAATTCATCCTTTAAGCAGCTTAGCTACCTTTGGGAACTGATTTAAGGAAAGACAATCTGGGTCACATGAAGCTGGGTATACTAAAAGGCTGCAAATTCAAGATGAGTCAGCTAGAAATGTGCCATGGGTATGTAATATTCATGTTGTAAAATCCAGGGTATGCGAAGCTGTTTCATAAAACATGGAATATATAGAATTGGTTAAAATAACTCATGTACTGTTTGTGTTGCACAAATGAGAAAACAAACAACTACTCAATAGATATTTAATACACAGAAATACCTGCTATTGGGTTTTTGTTTATTTTTAGTTTTTATTCAATTTTTTTTAAGGAGCATTTTAAATGAGGTGTCTTAATTTCTCCTTGCTGTGACCAATACTCTGACAAAAGTACCTCAGAAGAGAAAGGGTTTACTCTGGGTCACAATTCAAGAGTGCCATGCAACACGGGGGTGGGGGCTAGTAGGGGTGCAGGGGGAGGGGCAGTACAGTAGGCGTTCTAAGCATCTGGTTAAGAAGCATCTCCAATCAAGAAGCATGAATGCATGCGCTGCTTGGCTCCCTTTCCTCACTCACATAGCCCAGGATCCCAACCTGGGAATGGCGCCACCTACAGGGGGTGAGTCTATTCACCTCAGTTGACATAACCAACCAAGTAATCCTCCACCTCCCAGGAGATTTTCAATTCTACCAAGTGTCAGTCACACTGACCAAGAGCATTTTGTCTGTCTTCTGCTGTTTCTATTGCTCCTGCTGTTTCTATTGCTCCTGCTGTTTTGTTCTCCTGAAGGGTGTTTACAGTTCTTCCGGAAGCTGAGAACCAGAATGTGAGACTCCTGTAGGATACTGTCTTCGTTTCATTTCCTATTGCTGTGATAAAATACTTTGACAAAAACATGAGGGAGAAAGGGTTTATTTGGTTCCCAATTCCAGGTTACAGTCTATCACTGCAGGGAGCTCAAAGCAGCAGGAACTTAGAGCAGTTAGTTATACTGCAGCTGCAGTCAAGAGCAGGCAGCAGGATGAATGCATGCTGGTGTCACCTTGTCCTCTCTTTTGCATTTGGCCTAAGGCCCGTCCCATAAAATGATGCCAGCCACCCTCAGGGTGGGTCTTCCTATCTCAATAAATCTGTTTAATAAAATCCCTCTCAAACATACCCACAGGCCAATCTAAAAAACTCCTCAGTGAAACTACTCCTACCCCGAGGTGATCCCGGCTTGTGTCAAGTTGACAAATAAACCATCAAGGATAGTGTGTAGGATTTTGCTTAAAATAGTGACAAGATAAAAAAGACATTCAAGTCTCATTCCACCATGCAAGTCCAATCAATTTTGTGTTGTCCTTTTCATAAAGAACTCAGTCTACCAGTGGTGTTGCCTAATGTTCAGAGAGGGGCCTGAGATCAGTGGCTCCTATCTGCCTCGTGCCAACAGCACTTTGGAGTTACAGGCAAAGCCCCTGATGAATGAGTGTCATTAGGAAATGATATATTTCAGGACCTATTTCTGTCTTTAGTTGTCATTAATACAACACTCACTAATACAGCCCTGTTCCTCCGTACCCCAAGCTCTGTAATCAATTAAATCATATTAGAATGCACTGTCTATTATGTAGGAGAGGCAGGCCTTCCTGCTTGTTATTGCTGACAACAGAGCCAATGGATAGTGGTCGAGAGTGTAATTTCCCCAGCTGGAACGACATCTGCAGCCTTGCTCTCAGCAATTACTAGTAAGAACTCTGTTGATCTCACGTCTTTCTACTTTTGGAAAAACCAGCTGCTCTTATTCTTCAGACTGGCTCCTGGGGGCATTTTCAAGCAAAGCAACCCACCACAGAGGGAGGGCGCTACAGTTTTCTTTATGTATGTGTGTGTGTGTGGAGTGGGGGATGTGCTCATTAGCATAACATTTGAATTACATGAAGAAAGTTTATACTTTTTTTTAGAGTAAGAGCCCCAGTTGATATCTTATTTCTTTTCCCATTTTTATTTTGTAGCGATTGAAAAAATGTGTAAAAATATTGCAATGCTTCTTTCTCTAAACCTAGTCTCAAAAATCCATTTTTCTGTTTATTTTAGAAAGCAGTCAGAAATTGGCCTGTTCTCACGAGCTCCTCATTCCCATGCAAAGAAAGCACCTGGATTTCCCTAGTTAGTTTATAATATTCAATGATTTCAACCAACCGAGTTGTTCATTTCTCTCTCCCTGTGAGTGTACATGCATGTGTACATGTGCATGTGTGTGTGCACGTGCACTCACCTTGTGCAGGTGCCTGTGGAGGCCGGGGGCGGATGTCAAGTGTCATTTTCGATTACACCTTCAGCCTATTTTTTGAGAAAGGGTCTCTCACTCAACCTCTAGCTCACTGTTTAGGCAGACTGAGTGGCTAGAAAGCCCCCAGGATTCACTACCCTCTGCCTCTAGCGCCTGGGCAGATGTCACCGTACCCAGATTTTTGTGTGGCCACTGTGAATCTGAGCACAGGTCCTCATGACCACACAGCAAGCGCTTTACCCATTCAGCCACAATCCCAGACCTGAAACTCCGATTTTGAGCTACAATAAAAGCAAAATGAAAATGTTGCCTGCTGGCTGTTCAACTGCCATCTGAAAATGCTTTTGAACAGAATTAGGAATACTATTGATTCTTGAGTTAGCAGCTTTAACCTGATTGAATCCTCACTTAAAATATTTTTAAAATTAAGAGTCTCTGATGACCCTTGAGGATATCATATGGGCTAAACTAGGCCAATCACAAAAGGATAAATACCGTATAATGCCACGTTATGTTGGATGGATGACAAAGTAGAATGTTGGTTGCCTGGGGTTGGTGGGAAGTGAAAAGAGATCAGGAAGTCAGTGTGTAATGGGGCAGAGGGTCAGGTGAAAAAGAAAAACAATTTTGGAGATGTGTGGAAGCAATGGCTGTAAAACAATGTAAACATATTTAATGCCCTGGGATTGTACACTTGAAAATGGTTAAAAAGTATATGGGGACTGAATGTGTACCTTAGAAGTAACTTGTTTAGAATGTGAGAGACCCTGAGTTCAATCCCCAGCATCATACACACAAAATAAAAAAATGATAAATGTATGGCACCCAGGCCCCCCCCCCCCCACGATCACGATTTAAAAAAAAACTGAAATAAAAATTACTGGTATTAAAACTAGAGTAAGCTTTATTAAAAATAATCATCAGAAAGACTATCAAGCTCACTAACAAAAGCTTTCTAGTGAAATACAGGGCTCCTCCATGCACTGGATTGTCTGTTGTCCCAGCACCCACATCAGAGAGACAGCAGGTATTGCAACTACTCAGATTGGTTCTGGGGGGCCGGGGGCAGAAGGGAGTGAGGAAAGTATGATCTGATGTTTATACTGAAGCTCACAATGAACAAACCAGACTAGTTCCCAGGCCCTGTGCTGGGGACAGGCAGACTCCAGCTACCAGGATATCACGTCTGACAGTTATTAATGGATTTATATACTTAAATTAAGCAGTCAAACCTAGAGAAACACATTCTGGATGTGTTATCAAATTATAACATTGAGAGAATTTCACATTGTGTGAGTGTTTTAGGTTACAAATCATTTCAGCACTGAAACATCTAATTAACACTCATTCAGAATTAAATGTTGACATATCGCCACATACACAGACATTAGCTGAGTATAATAATTCAAATGTGAATAGTGACACATTTCAATACTACATTCACACCTACGGAGTTTATGGTGGTTACAGGTTGGGTGTTCTTTGTTACTGGTACCTGTAACTTGGCCCTCCCAGGTTTCCTGGTCTTTAGGCCCAATAATCTCCATCCACATTCCTAATTAGACCAGCTCTAATAGCAGAACCTGTTACAACCAAAGCTTGTGCTTCCAATTAACACAAAGACAATGACCTTTCCAAAGAGCCCCAGGAAGGAGTTCAAGGACCTTTCACATCTATGATGTTTCCAGTCTGTTGCCAGACCCAGGTAGAAATCTGAAAGAAACACTGGGGTTAAGGAGTGATGGTTAATGTTCCTGTTGGCATGTGTGACTTTTCAGAATCCTCAGTAAAAATGCTGTTTACAAAGTGACAGCTGCAGTGAATTCTAGATTTCATATGAGGCTCTTACAGAAAGCACAGTATATTTACTAATGTAAAAAATACCATAGAGGGGCTGAAGAGATGGCTCAGTAGTTAAGAGTACTTGTTGCTCTTGCAGAGGACCTAGCTCTGTTTACAGCACCTACATGGTGGTGACAAGCATTGTTAGTTCTAGTCCAGGGGATCTAATGCCCTCTTCTGGCTGCCACAGGCACCAGACACACCCATACACATAAAGAAAATTAAAACAACAAAAAATACACAATATTCGTTAAAAAAATGCCATCAAAGTTCTGACCACATACCTCCTACAAGGAATTAGTCCACTATACATTCAAGGAAGTGATCAGCTCAGCTGCCTCTTTTTATATAACTTTTGAGAATGATGTTCACACTTTTAAAAAGTTAAAAATCAAAAGAATAGTGACTCATGGCACATGAACATTATATGAATCTATGATTTCAGTGTCTGTTAATAAAGTTTTATTGGAACATGGCCACAGTCACATGAGTTACGGTGGTGGCTACTACTCTACAAGAGCAGAATGGAGCAGTTGCAACAGAGAACTTGAGGCTGCAAATATTTATGGTCTTCAACATAATGTTTGTTGATGACGCTTATACAATATTGATGACAAATCAAATTCTTTTTTTTCTTTTGGTTTTCAAGACAGGGTTTCTCTGTGTAGCCCTGGCTGTCTTGGAACTCACTCTGTAGATCAGACTAGTTTTGAACTTTCATAGATCTGCCTTCCTCTGCCTCCTGAGTGCTGAGATTAAAGAAATGTGCCACCACCACACAGAGATAAATCAAATTCTTTTATTATTATTATTATTTTCTGAGATAGAGTCTTGTTATACTGGTCATTCTGGGCTTGAGCATCTTCTTCTTCTCCTTCTCCTCCTCCTCCTCCTCCTCCTCCTCCTCCTCCTCCTCCTCCTCCTTCTTCTTCTTCTTCTTCTTCTTCCTAGACACGGTTTCTCAGTGTAGTTTTGGTGCCTTTCCTGGACCTTGCTCTGTAGACCAGGCTGGCCTCGAATTCACCAAGATCGGCCTGCCTCTGCCTCCTGAGTGCTGGGATTAAAGGCGTGCACCACCACCGCCTGGCATGGGCTTGAATTTCTTTCTTTCTTTCTTTCTTTCTTTCTTTCTTTCTTTCTTTCTTTCTTTCTTTCTTTCTTTCTTTCTTTCTTTCTTTCTTTCTTTCTTTCTTTCTTTCTTTCTTTCTTTCTTTTTTTTTTTGTTTGTTTTTCGAGACAGGGTTTCTCTGTGTAGCTTTGCGCCTTTCCTGGAACTCACTTGGTAGCCCAGGCTGGCCTCAAACTCACAGACATCCGCCTGGCTCTGCCTCCCGAGTGCTGGGATTAAAGGCGTGCGCCACTACCGCCCGGCGGGCTTGAATTTCTTATACAGCAACAGCTGGCAGGACACCTGACACCCTCTCTTGGCTTCAGCATATGCACAGGTATGCTTAACTGCATACATACATGTATATACATCATATGCACACACACATGCACAGGTACACCCACCTGCATACATACAAGTGCATAAATCACACACACACACACACACACATACACAGGAGAGACAACAGTATTTAGACATCCACTATTCAGCCTTCCTGTCTACTGGTGGCCACACTCAGGCCTCTGAGTATCAGCTATCACTCAGAGTACAGGGTGCTCCATGCTGCCACTAAGGCAGGGTTCAAGAGAGCTGAAGTTTCTAATTTTTGCTTGTTGTGTTTTGTGACAAATACTACCTTTGATTTCTAAGCTTTAAGGAAAAAGCTTATTTAGGGAAATAGGGAAAAAAGTCTTTTCAATAAATGCTTTTTTTTTTTTTTTTTTTTTTTTTTTTAGTTTAAATGGCCTGACGTTTTCCCAATGCAGAGATCTGAAGACTCAAGCTAAAGGGTAAATGAGACCTACTAAAGGAGTCAAAGAATGATTAATCTAATAATGGACTTCATCCCCAGGATCACACTCAAGAATCTTTCTCCTTATAGCATTCGGACAGGCTGGAGAAGCCAAAATCATAGAACACAACAGAACAGAATGAAACACTTCAAAACACTCAGCTCCCAATCACTTTTGGTCTCTGTACCAGTGAGATTTTTGGATACTGTAACAGATAACCTAAGATAAACTCATATTACAAAGAATAAAGACTTATTGGGGCTCATAATTTTGAAAGTTTCAGCCAAAGACACCCTTAGATCTCATTGCTTCATGCTGTGGTGGCAGAGTCCATCAACATGGAGAAGATGTGCAGACAGTGCCAGCAAACAAAAAAAAGAAAAGAGGATGCATCCAGTGTCCTATAATCTCCATCTGGACACACCCTCAGTGATGGAAAAGCCCCCCCTCCACTTGTCTCCACCTCTTCGAGTCTTCATTCTATTACCATAGTGCCAATCCAGAGACCAAGTCTTTAGCACACTGACCTTTGGAGACATACCATAGCAAAACTGCAACCATCTCTAATCTTTTTCTACTAATTTTTATCATGGTAAATCTTGAAGAAAAGTCTATTAGCTATTTGTTACTCATTTTGTGTGTGTGTGTGTGTGTGTGTGTGTGTGTGTGTGTGTGTGTGTGTGTGTGGTATAAGCACATAAACAGGTACGTTCACTTGTGCTGGCACATGTAGAAGCTAGAGGTTGATGTCAGGTGTCCTTTTCAATGGTTTGCTTCTCCACTTTATTTTTTTTGATCAGAGTTTGTCAGTAAACCTAGAGCTCATCATTTCAACAAGACAGGCTGGCAAGCAAACCCCATGGATCGACTTGTCTTTCCCTTCCAGCACTGGTGTGACAGGTGCATGCACCACATCTATCTGGCTTTCACATGGGTGACAGCATGTTCTTTATCCAGTGAGCCATCTTCCCAGCCCTTATCTTGTTTTTACACAGCAATGCAATAAATATATAGTCTGGTATTTATGAGTTGAGCAACATTGGTGAAGTTATGTAACAGTAGGAAGACTGTTTAAGCTGGGGAATAAGAAAGGTACACAGAGAGAAATAGTACCCAGAGAAAAGATTTTAAATAACACTTGTAGGGACCACACTGTCATGTGAGCACTCAGTCATGTGTTATTTGAGGCTACTTTGTTATTATTATTGCATAGGACCTGAAATGCTAAGTAATATAGGCTGCTAAGATACTTTGTAGAATAGGGAAAAACCTACTGTGGTAGTTTGAATGTAATTAGCTCATAGGGAGTGGCATTATTAGAGCTGTGGCTTTGTTGGAATAGGTGTGGTCTTGTTGGCGCACACATGGGAGTATCTCAGTTTACTTCCGGGTGCCTGTGTATCAAAGATATAGAACTCTCAGCTCCTTCTCCAGCACCATGTCTACTACATGTCACCATGTCCCACCATGATGCTAATGGACTGAACCTTTGAAACTGTAAACCACCCCTATTAAGTGTTTTCCTTTATAGGAGTTGCCATGGTCATGGTGTCTCTTCATAGAAATAGAAACCCTACTTATGACACCTACCTTGGTGACAAAGGTCACTGAAGGATTATTCAGACCCTGTCTTTTCTCAGTGGCTGTCTGCAGGCCTCCCTTCTGCAGAAGGCTGGCAGATCTAACACCAGGCATCATGAGACAGTGTTGGCCCGTGATGTGGAGAAGGCCATTGGGGTCCTTAACTTCCTTCAGGACTCAGTGGGGGGAGGGAAGGAGACAGGAAGGAAACTTCCTCTGAGCTACAGCATCTGTTCAGTGGCTGTGCCATCTCACACCAAGCAGCAGTGGACTGCTAGAAAGCTGCCATCTCAGTGAAACATGAGAACCATACACTGGAGTTTGGAAACTTCTGGTGGCTGACTGGAAAAGCAGCTCAGGATGAGAGACAGAAATCCTGGTTCCTAGGAGCTGAGAAATGCATCTGGAACTCTTGGGTGGGGACTCTTAGAGACAAGAGACTTGGAAATTAAACTTCTCTCTATTACTACCAAATAGAAAACAGAAATAAAGAAATATATATTATCCGGGAAGCAATATCAGCTTTCCCTGATGGTATTGCCTCTATTCCAGCCCACAAGGTTCTTGTCCCCAGCAAACATTTCCTTTTATTCATTCAGAACCAGCTCTTCTATGTTCACCTTTGGAAAGCAACACACTTCTACATGACATGTCTTTAGCAACTCATTTCCCCCTCCAGTCCTCTCCACCTTTCTGGAAAGCTCAGAAAGCACGAGTCATTTTCAAGTCTTCCTTCTCTCATCTACCTGGGTCTTTAATGTCACCCCTAAGTGTCACTCCTAAGTCATGTGTTAAAGGCTGGAACCCCACTTGACATCACAGCAAGGCAGTGAAGACTTTGAGAGGCAGAGGCTATTTTTAAGTCTTTAGGAGCATGCCCTTGTAGGAAATGGAAGGTTCCTTGCAGGAAATGGAAGGGCCCAGGCTCCTTCCTCCTCTATTTTCACAACTGGTCATGAGGTAGACGGGTCTCCTTCACAGTGTGTTCCTGCCTGGATGCACTGTGCTGCCACAGTTCCAAAGAAATGGCCAACTGGGACTTATACAGCTGTAGGGCAGGACAGCCACACACACACTCCTTTTAGAGGCAAGGTCTCACTAAACAACCCTGGCTGGTCTGGAATTCACTATGTAGACCAGGTTGGCCTTAATCTCACAGAAGTCTGTCTGCTTCTGTCTTCTGAGTACAGGGGTTAAAGGCATGCACCAGTGTGCTTGGCTCATTATCTTTTTTTTTTAATTTAAATAAGCTGATTTATCACACATATTTATTACAGTCACTGAAAGTAGAGAATTGTGGCTTTCTGGGTGATTTCTGCAGCCTTTCCAACCTGAATTATAACATCACTTTACATCCCCTATCATTATACATATTCTTCCCTTCTTCTGTGCCATTCTGCATAGCCTTGGTCATATCATACCCTAAAATACATGCATAGGTATAACAATATAACATGGAACAAAAAGGAGAGAGGCTAATGTATATATTTTGCATTTGATTATATTCCTTTATGCACATTTTCACAATTTCCACACAACTTTGACCTTGGATCGATTTCTTTACTTTGTTTTGTAACTGTGGGTACTCTCAGGAACCAACATCAGCATCATTTTGGAAAAACAGCTGGTATAAATTCAGACCCATGACACATGGACTTCAGAAGAGATCTATTGAATAAATAGTTCTCTCCAAGCAAATACTCTGTCAGCTGAGCTAATCACTATTATTAGTGAGTAGTACCTTAGTCACTGAACCAAAACAAAACAAAAACTCCAATTGTTGTGAGGTATTTTATCACACTATGTGAAACTATGTTGCTGCTTTATTCTGATTGGTTTAACAAAGAGCTGAATGGCCAATCGCTAGGCAGGAGAAATCAGGCAGGACTTCAGGAACTCTGGGTTAGAATCTGGCAAGGCAGGCGATGCCAGTAAGACGTAGAATGGAGGAAAGGTAAAAAGCCATATGGCAGAACATAGGTTAATAGATGCAGGTTAATTTAAGTTAGAAGAGCTAGTTGGGGACAAGCCTAAGCTAAAGCCCAAGCTTCCATAATTAATAAAAAGTCTCCATGTCATTGTATGGGGCTGATGGTCCCAAAGAAAGTCCGACAAGAAAGACCAACTACACCTAATGGATTCAAAAGTCTGGAGAAAATATACTAATATCAAAAACTTGAGAGAGGAAGTTGAATAAGTGGACATGGCCTTGTGAAAAGAGCAGCCTGCAGCAATAGAGAACTGGAACTTAACAGCCAAGTGGCCCAGGTTTGGGTTCTGCTTCTACAATTGTCTATGTGATCTTGAGCTGATTTTTAACATTCTCAAGATCTTATATCTTATTTTCATGATAAGATTATTTTGAATAATTAATGTACAAAAATACTAATATGTACTTCCCCACAATATTCAGTACATAGTAGCTGCTCTCACCACCATCATGACCTCAACAAACATCCTTTTACAGCAGGCTGAGGTCTCACCATCAATATTACCATCATGTTAACACTCTTTCACAGCAGGCTGAGGTCTCACCATCACCATCACCATTAACATCCTTTCACAGCAGGCTGAGGTCTTTTATTAGTTTTTTTTCTATTGCTGTGACAAAATATTCTCACAAAAGCCATTTAAGGGAGGAAGGGTTTATTTTTGCTCACAGTTTCAGAGGGACACAGTCTACCATGGCAAGGGAGACATGGTAGCAGGCAGAGAAGGAATGGTAGCAGAATAGGAAGCTGGCTGGTCAGATTGCATCCATACATATAAAGCCTTAAGGCCCACTCCCAGTGACCCACTTCCTCCAATGAGGTTATCCTTCCTAAAGGTTTCTCAACCTTCCAAACAGTGCCATCTGCTGGGAACCAACTGTTCAAAACTGTGAGCTGGTGCATGGTATTTTTACACCCAAACCACCATGGGTCTGTTAAGGAAAGCTACCTTAGCCTTGTTTGAGACAAACAAGGACTGAAATCAAGATATAGGAATGGAGGGCTATTGTTAGAGTGTGGTGGTAGAGTACTTGCTTAGCATGTGTAAGGACTTGAGTACAATTCTCAGTACTACAAAACAGCAACAACCAAGTAGATACACCCACACACCCTCCATACACATGTCAACCTGAGAATAAGCAGGAGGAAGTACCAGTGGTCCACAGCAAGCATTCAATTAATACTTGCTGATAAATTGATAAAATAAATGGAAAGGGCACGTGTCCCCCCCTCATCACGCATGATAAGATTCTTCCAAAAGAGGATGTTTTGTCCTTGTTTTTGTAATTTTCCATTCCACTGGATGGAATGTTTCCTTCTGGAAGTGTCCCTTTGATGATGCCGTTAACACTCAAGAGTCCTCAAGGACAGCTGTATAGATGTTCAGCTAAAGATGTCATTCTGTAGTTTCTAAGAAAGAGATGGCAGCAGCAGAGAGGATGGAGACCCTGCCAGTGAGTGTTTTCCGCTGGTAATCACAATAATGGAAAGAAGGTTCTCTAGAGAGCACCAAGGAGCTAGGGAATTTTGAACTGTCATTTCAAATCAAAATCAGAATTGGTGTAGTGTTCATTTAATGAAATTCCTATCTGGTTCATTATGTCAGAAGACGAACAATAGCAAAGGTTCTAAGTCTACTGAAAGTCTGCTTAACTGACCTCCCTACTGGTTATGGTGTTCGGTCAACAAAAAGGCAATACCCCTTCAGTGTCAGTGAGACACTCTGGCAATGCATACCTCTAAAGATGGCAGTTATGATGGTAGCCAACAGGTAACAGGAGCCATAAGCAAGACTACTGGTGTAGATGACTTGTGTACTTATTAACTTGCTTCTCACAAAGGACTGCACACTTCTGAGTGGCCTATTTTCTGTACTGAAAACACACACACACAGAATCACTTCTTATAACTGCAACTGCCTGGCTTGGTGTCACCCTTTGTCATGGCATGACAAGGAAATACACCAGATAGCTATTTGGAAAGTGGCATTTAAAACATCCTTTCTATGGCAGCCACCACTGAAGAACAGCAGCCATGTCTCTAAGCCAGTGGTTCTCAACCTGTGGGTCGCATATCAGATATTTACATGACAATTCATGACAGTAGCAAAATTTCAGTTATGAGGTAGCAATGAAATAATTTTATGGTTTGGGGTCACCACAACATGAGAGTATCAAAGGGTCGCAGTATTAGGAAGGTTGAGAAGCACTGAGGCTAGGCCCAGTTCTGTTGGCCTCAACAAGGGTCACAAGGTGCAGAAGAACGTGAGCAAACCCAGGCACTGCCAGTACACACAGGCATCTCACCAAACACACCAAATACTTGCAGGACATCATCCAGGAGGCACACAGCTCCACTCCCTATAAGCAAGTACCATGGGGTAGTTCAAGGTCTCCAAGGACAAGCTGGTGGTCAAGTCCAGCAGGGAGAATGTGGGGACACACATCTGTGGCAAGAGACTACCAGAGGAAGTGTGTACTGCCAGTCTTGAGGAAGGCTGTGGCCAAGAAGGACAGAGCCCACTCCACCTGTCCCTTCTTTCAATAAATATTTATACTACCAAAATGAATAAGGCATTCCTTTGAAATGTGGCATATTTTAGGCTGTTGCTTATTGATATACAGTTTTCGTTTGTGCCGATTAAATCAGTACTATGATAGTCTCACACATGAATATAGTGTATTCTGTTTACTCTCACTCTCCACTGTCTCTCACCTCCCTCTCATCCCTGTCAATTCCTACCCTTCCCTACAGGGCCTGGCCCTTCAATGCCTTTTGTTTGTTTTGTGACCCACTGATTTGACGCAGTGTTATTTGTGTGGCTATGAGTTTGGGGACTGGTAGACTCATTGTTTGGTACACAATTGGAGAAAGCGACTATCTCTATGCCAGGATCTACCAGTTGCTAATACTTCAGCCATCCTTGCTAATACATCCTGCTAATACATTCAGCCAGGCTGAATGAGCCTCTCCAAGGCTCAGTCTTGTGCAGGCCCAGAGCAGGAAACCACAGCTGACATACAATCGTGTTTGCAATGGCTGTGTCAAGCCCAGAAGACAGCATTTCACAGAGCTTCCCCCTGCCTTCCAGCTCTTATATTCCTTCCACTTCCTCTTCTCTAATGTTCCCAGGCCTTACAAAGTATGGAATACATGCCCTGCTCAGGGCTAAGTACTCAGTCATCGTTTGTTCTAAGCATCTTGAGAAGCCCAGTCTCTACATTCCTTGCTGCTGACTGCAAAGAGACTCTTCTTACTAAGGATAAGAGTAGCATTTATATGTCCTCACTGGGTGCTGGCCAGGAGCAGAAATGTCAAAATATGTATTTCATATTTAAAATAAGACTGTCTCTAGAGGAAAATGATTACCTTTCCACAAAAATGAAAACCTTGCTATAGACAACACCCCAGGACTGAGGAAATGACTGGGTTAGATAAAGTGCTTGGTGTGTAAGCATGATGACCTGAACAATTCCTCAGAATCCAAATCAAAAGGTAGTAGGTCCTCTAATCCCAGTGCCAGGGATGCAGAGAGATAGGATACCACCCGGGGCTCTTTGGCCAGATGGTGGTATCTAATCTTTGAGCTCCAGGTTCAGTGAGAGACCCTGTCTCAAAAAGGAAGATGGAAAGAAAGGAAGGAAGATATCTGGTGTTGACCTCTGGCCTCTGTAGGCATGCGCACACAGTATATATGTATACACAAGCACAAACTTGTCTACATGCAAAAATAGCACATTATACTTCTGCTGTATGTACATGCAAAATATAGGACATTTCAAATCCTCAGTAACACTGACCAGTCAGCACAAAGAATGAGAAATGGCAAAGCAATATTTTATTCATGGGTATAAAATAGAAAAAGGATTTTGGAACTATAAGAAATAAAAAAATTATTTTTTATATTTTAATATTTCAAATTTTAATTTAAGTAGCATTAGTCTAGTATGTTTTTCTTATAAATCCCAAAAGAAATATCAGACCCACAGTTTAAAAGCCAGGCTGCCAATATAAAATAAACACACTCAAATTTCTTAACTCTGTGAATTGTTTGCTTTGATTTTCAGGGACTTTACCATTTAAATAATTCAAATTTGGTCTCATAACCAGAATGACAATCAATTCACAGAGACTCTACACCTCAAGTAGATATGAGGTCCTTGTCCTTCCTGAGGTCACGTCAGTCAAGGTCAGCACATTCTTTATATAGTGGTTTGTTCTGTAACTATGTAACACGGGTACAGTGATTGGTTGTGTAACTGTATAAGGTGAATAGAGTGATTGGTTGTGTAACTGTGTAACATGGGTGCAGGGACTGGTTGTGTAACTGTGTAACATGGGTGCAAGGATTGGTTCTGTAATTGTGTAACATGAGAGCAGTCTTTAAGTCCTCCTCCTCCTTCTTCATTATAACCAGAGCATATGGTTTCTCAAATTATGTAAAACAGATGCAAATTATTCATGAGAAACTGGTTCCTGTGCATAATCATAGCAACAGGTGTCTATTTTAAACACACTAGGGCTAACTAATGAGTGTTTGTATTCCTAAAATATTCTCTGGGATGTATTCTAGGAAATCATTTTTGAAGACATTCATGGAATTTATTAAAAAACAATGAATCTTGGAAATCATTTTCAGGGATGCTCTCTTTGCAACATTGATAGCATTCCTCAAAATACTTTTTTTCTGGACCAGTGAGATGCTTCGATGGGTGCAGTGCTTGCCGTACACACGTGAGGACCTGAGTTAAGATTGCCAGCTTCCATGTAAGAAAATAATGAACTTCTCCACTGTGGAAATCACTATGGCAGTTCCTCAGAAAACTAGAAATAAATCTACCATATGACCCAATTATACCACTCCTGGGCACATACCCAAAGGACTCTATTTCCTGCTACAGAGACACATGCTTATCCATGTTCATGGCTACTCTATTCCAAATAGCTAGGCCATGGAAACAGCTTAGATGTCCATCAACTGATGAATTGATAATGAAAATGTGATAGCTATGTCCGATGGAATGTTATTCAGTTGTAAATAAAAATGAAACTGTGAAAATTTCAGGTAAATTGATGGAGCTGGAAAACATTATACCAAGTGAAGTGACCAAGACAGTAAAAGAAAAGTTATTTATGGTCTCACTCATGTGGAAATTGATAATTTGTAGAATCTTTAACTTGGAGTACCTGTAGAATCCAAGAAGCTAAGAAGGGACAATTGGCTGGGAGGGGGTGAGAAGAAAGACCTTAAGAGAGGTGGAGTAGTAGAAGGCAGGTAATATTAACGAAAAAAAGAGGAATAATAGGGAGGGGAGATGTCACAGGAGGGCAAGGGAGAGGCACCAAAAATGAGGATAGTTGAAGAAGCCATATTGAAGCCTACTATTTTACACACACACACACACACACACACACACACACACACGGAGTTATGTAATGCACATCATAGCTTGCTAAATAAACATCTCAGCGCTAGATGCGGGATATCTCCCTTCCAGTTGTTGGTCACGGTGTTTCAGAGACCACAAGACAATATGGGCTATCACGATTGCTCTTGGCTGCCCACCAGAACTTGATGGCAAGACTATACTGCTACAGATACTAGATGCATTGGTCACAAGACATGGAGAAATCAAGTTGGTTCCAACCAAGATACTTTCGCCCTGGTGGGTAGCACTTCAAAGGTGTTAACTAGGCTACTGAGGGGAAAAGCATAAACAGTCTTACTCAGTTGTGAAACTTGTGAGGGCTAGCATGGAGGATATGTCCACTGGTGCAATTGTGGCAGAATGTCATGGGGTAACCAAGTGCTCTAGCTTGCATATTTGCTAGCTTTTTTTTTGTTTTTATGGAGTCCAGGCCCACTCTGGTGCCTGAGAAACTGACAAATGGGGAACCTGCATGGGACCGAACTAGGCCCTCTAAATGTGGGTGACAGTTGTGTGGCTTGGTCTGTTTGGAGGGCCCCTGGCAGTGGGACCAGGATTTATCCCTGGTGCATAAGCTGGCTTTTTGGAGTCCATTCCCTGTGGCAGGATACCTTGCTCAGCTTTGATGCAGGGGGAGGAGCTTGATCCTGCCTCAACTTGATATGCCAGGCTTTACTGACTCCCAAGAGAGGCCTTGCCCTCTCTGAGGAGTGGATGGATGGTGGGGTGAGGAGGAGGTGGAGGAGAGCAGGGGGAGGGGAGAAAGGGGGAACTGGGGTTGGTTTGTAAAATGAAAGAAAATTAAAATAAAAAATAAAATACCTTAGCACAATTTCAAAAATCCGTAATTCACTAAGTTTAGTCTCATGGTATATTTACTTATACAGAACAGGTGGCTGCACTCTGTTCATTTTGCTCTATATATTAACACGGATTTTTATATAACTTAGAGTGATCAAGATGTAAACTTCTCCCTAGTTATAGACTGTTAAAATACTTTTTGGTGTCTAAGGACAGCATGGCTTAGAGTGCAGTTTCACTAACAACTATGTAATCACAAGGACTTAGGGCAAGTCATGTGTCCTGTGATAACTTTCACTTTAATTAGTTTCAACTACATTCAACAGATATGATTTCACTGGAAAATCATAAACCTTTTTAAACTCTAACTCACTTAGAGTTTAATACAAGATCTTCAGAAACCATCTTTTGAGAAGATGTTAAAAATACTGAAAACTATTTCCAACCCAAGTTCAAGATAAAAAAATAATACCAACTGCAAAAATTAGCAGACAACAGACATAACTTACGTCCTAAAATTTCTTTTAGAAGCAAGTCATCTTACACTTAATTAATGACTACCAGAACTCAAGTAAAAAGTTTAAAAACACTGAACAGGTAAAAGAACAGATAAAATGCTACTTGTCAATTATACCGTGTTTAAAGCACCAAAGAATGTTCCCTGTAACTGTCATACCTCGTACACACGTTATAGGTTCTCAACGTTCCATTAAGAAGAGGCTTTCTGAGGGAAAGAACATAACCACAGAGACCTGCTTCCACAGAAGAAACAACTTCCCATGCTTAGCAGTCTCTTAATACTACAGGCTCTCAGTCCCAGAAACAAACAGAAAAACAAGACAAATATTTCCATACACCTCAGGAAACATCATTACAGAAAATTCTAGAACCAGATAAAATCAGTTCCATGTAATAATAATTGTGTTTAAACAAGTTTTCATTATATTATCCAGGCAGGGCTTGAATTCATGAATTCAAGTGATCCTCTAGCTTCAGCCTCCTCCAGGTACTACAGGCATGTGCCATCGTAATTGGTTTTCATGAAATATGACAGCTAATTATGAAAAGAAAAGCCATCTGCCTTTGTAGTGTGCTGGGCAGCACATCAGTCTCATAAAACAGAAGTTAATGAGGGCCCTGTGAGCTCAGTCAGTAGAGTCCTTGCTCCTTAAGCAAGAGGAAGCTCTATTTTCAGAAGTCACACAAAGAGCATGGGCCATGGTGTTGTGCACTTGCAATCCCATTGCTGAGGAGAAGAGATGAGCAGACCTTTTAGCTGACTGGCCAGTTAGACTTAGTCTATTCATTAAGTTCTCCAGCAATGAGACATCTGTCTCAAAAAAAAAAAAAAAAAAGGTGGACGGCATCTAAGGAACAAGACTGGATGTTGATTTCTGGCCTACACACACACACACACACACACACACAGAGACAGAGAGAGGAAAATCAACTAAAGAAAATGCTGAACCATAGATCCTTCTTTCAAGGTTCTATTAAGTAGGTTAGTCACCTGATTTAGATCTATACATCAAAAGCTCCTACAATTCAGAGCTAGGGAGATGGTTTAATGCAAAAGAGCATTTGATGTGAAAGCAAGAGGACCCGAGTTCAAATCCCTAAGATGCATACAAAGTCAGGCATGCTCCTGTAATACCAGCATTGAGGGTGGAGACAGAAGATCTCAGGAGTTTGATAGTGAGCCAGCCTGGTCCACACAGCAAACTTCTCAGTAAGAGATGCTATCTCAAGGCAATAAAGCAGAGAGAAATAGAGGAAGACATCTGATATCCTCATCTCCTACATGCACGCACGTACACACGCACATGCACCACCCCCACAAAAGATTCTACAACTCCATGGAGGACTATGCAACGTTTTAGTAGCCTAGGTAGATGGTAAAATGATCTGACCAAGAAAGACATATTTTAATGGGTAAAAAAGATTGTCCAAGAATTTAAAGAAATTTGGAATGTCAGCTTATAAAGGTAAATTATTTTGTAGTTTACTGGTTCCCATCAGCTCTATGAGCTAGAGAAACAGATTTTTAAAGCTTCAACAAAGACATGTATTTCTTTCTTGAGCTGTATCTGTTTCAAATTATGAGCATTTTGTCTGGGAGGCAGTACAATGAAACCCTTGGATAGCTGATACACTGGAGCCTAAATAAAGAGGAATGTGGCTCTGTCAGAGTTCAGGTAGTGTATACCAAGAATGTCACAAAAGTACATTTTATCTCAATATTATGATACAAAGAAATACTTCAAAAGAAGACTTTACTTTCCTATAGCCTTTAAAAAATCATGACAAAACTCTTGCCAAACATCTTTGCAGTTCAAAGACAGGATTTCATCCAAGGAAGCCACCATGTTTAAATTAGAAATAATTTGACCAAATATGGCACAGACTTAAGAGTTTTAAGGCAGTGTGCAAAAGATGGACAACCTCAGGTGCTATTTGAAGAAAACGACACAAAGGTAGAGCAGCTTGGGGGAGCTCACATGCCCCTGCACTTATGCACAACTGTCTACCAAGTAATTTGAAATAAAAAACAAAGGAAGTCGGGAATTTTTATAAAATGCTTTAAAGCTAGTGAGAAGACGCAGTGGGTAATACAATTGCTGCTTAGTTTGGCAACCTGAGTTTGATCCCTTGGTCCCATGTGGTGAAGGAGAGAACAGACCCTGCGAGTTGTACTCTGACCTCCATACGCGTACTGCGGCAATATGTGCCCACACATATTCACACCCACACAAAATATGCAAATAAAAGTATTTATCTGATCCCTTATATTCTGGTAAGAATCTCTAGGCCAGAGGCGGGCATATCTCTGAGTTTGAGGCCAGTCTGGTCTATATCCCAAGCCAGTCAAGGCAACACAGTTAAGACCCTATCTTTAAAAGAGGTGGAGAAGGAGGTCGAGGAGGAGGAAGAAGAGGAGGAAGTGGAGGAGTTGTAGGTAAGAAGCAAAAAAAAAAAAAAATACTGAAAAAAAAAATGACTGGAAAGAACCCAGTACATTTCTAGAATCACTAGAGAGGTTCCAACTGTAGGTGACCATGAGGAAACATTCAGTGTCCACTGACTGCTCAACAAAGTGGCCTATATGTGCATAAATATGTGGTAGTATTATTATGGAAGTTAGAAATAGAACTTGGTTTGGGAAAGGGAACTTAATCATTTTGACTTAGAGCTCATCATGGCAGAGGTGCACCCATGGTGAGATGCTCAGCAAGAGACCGAACTTCTGGGAAAGGGAAAATTTTAAGAGTATTTAAGTCTCGGCTACAGAAAGGTAAAGGTTGTATCTTAAGTGCATGAAACTTTCAAGAGATAGGCCATCACAGCGGGCAAAAAAAGAGAGAGAGATTAAGGTAAAGTTTAGGGAAATTGCACAGGGGTCTAGGGAGACAGCTGAGTTGGCAAAGTGCTTCTTATGTAAGCATGAGGACATGAGATTGGATTCCCAACACTGACATAAGAAAGCTGAGCACATCTGTAACTTCAGCACTGGCAGATAGACACTCTGTCTTTACTGTCCAGGACCAGGTCTGGAGAGAGACTCTGCCTCAAAAAATATGATAGAGAACAAATGAGAAAAAAATTCAAAGTCACCCTCCGGCCTCCACACCTACACACAGGCATGTACGCGCGCGCACACACACACACACACACACACACACACACATTGTGCAGAAAAGAAGAAAGTCACCTAAAGCATTTCTGCTACTGTCATGCATAATGTGTATAACAGAAAAGATCTGAATTAAAAGTTTTGACAGACATAAAGGACCTATAAATAACCAGGCTATTTTCAGGCTCCCATTGCTATTTGATTGTTTGTTTCTTAAGCACAGTTCTCATCTCTCAGTCACAACTCCCCTTTCCTTCTGCTCCTTTGTGTCCTTAGCAGTCTTCTGCCTCGTAATCAGTCGCCTAAACTATATATAGTAAGTATTCTGAGCTAAGGAAGACTTTACATGCCAAGATTATCATCACCTTTTATGGAAATCCAGGTGTCACATTGCAGTCACAAGATTGTTTCACATATGGAGGGAGAAAGCTCATTAGAATAGGAATTTGTTTCATTCACTGTTGTATTCCAACAGCACCTGGCATATGGCAGTTTTCTCAGTAAATATTTGTTGACTGAATGAAAATGCTTGTCTGTTCCCATGTATTTCCATGGGAAATTTCATTTATTAACGCCTTAAACATGTGGCATTTATTGTCCTGATGAAGGTAACCTGCGAACTGTTGAGGCTTCTGTGGTTCATAAGGCAAACGGGTTCTTGCACTCAGTGGAGCTTATATGTGGAATGGTAGGACTAAATGAGGGCATTTTAGAAGTCAGTTGAAGCCTTTGTGTTTATCTCAGCAATTGAAGAGCATTATAGACCATATGCAAACATACCCCATGGTACATAATCATCCCATGTAGCTGCAGGGTGAGTATGAATTCACATGCACACTTGGTGTCTTATGAAAAGCGATGAAGATTATACAATTATTAGACCTTAGACTTTAATTCTGTTTCTCACAAAAGCATAAAGCTTTTTGCTTAGGTATAACATTTATCTGATTTTCTAGAAACAAAATTTCTATGTAAATCAATTGAAGATTGTTTAGAATTTAACAAAGAATGGGCAAGTATTGCCACCCATGGCCACAATCATGTCACACATCACCACTAATGTGCATTTAGATGCTGCTTCATAGATATTCCCTCCACAGAGAGATGTCTTTGACTACTCCACCATACCCCGTGGTTTGGCAATGCCAGAACAATTACACATTCAAACACATGCTGTATAAGCAGAGTTCACTCTGCTGGGTGTAAAGATGGAAAGGCCATCAACGGCATGAAAAGTTGGAGGAAAGCGAGCTGGAGAGATGGCTCAGCCATTATGAGAACTTGGTGCTCTTCCAAAGGACCTGAGTTTGATTCCTGGCACCCCCACGACAGCTCAAAACCATCTGTAACTCTAAATTCCAAGGGATCCAATGACCTCTTCAAGCACCAAGCACACACATGTTACACAGACATAACCTGTAGGCAAAACATCCATACACATAAAATAAAATAATTTTAAAAAAGATTGGATTGGAGGGTCAGGGAAGAACATTCAAGCCCAAAGCAAGAGCTGTGAAAATGGAAAGTACTTGGCTTGTTGGAGGAATTAAAAAACAGTGATAATGAAGGAGGTACAGAGCAGGAGGCAGCCTGGGAGGCAGGGGTTGGATTTCCTGGTGGGTGGGTCTATAATGAGTAAATGTAAAGTGAGTGCTAAACAGTTTTGGAAGATTTGGGTAAAAGAGACATCAATATTTCAGAAGAAATGGGGTGGAGGCTCAGACTTACTGCTCCAGGGCCTCCCATCAGGAAGGAATCAGAAGATAGATGAGACACAATGGCTATGGGGTGGGGCTGACACCTCAACAGCCACAACTCTTGGGATCTGTGTGGTACTGAAGCTCATCACTTCATGATAACCGCATAGGTTTTGCTCTAGGCATATTTAAACTGGGTGTTCTTTGAATCAGACACATCAGAGGAGAGAAACAGGTGAGTGATAGAAACATGGTCAGCTAGGCTTCCACCACACCCTTTCTGGCTGACACTGTGAGTTGAATGTCTAGCAGAGGCTCTGTCACAGCATAAAAGAAGCACGAAAGAGGTTACACGTATTCAAGTGCTACCATCACTCACACGATATCACTTCCTATCCCAAGAACAGTCATGTATGAAATAACACCAAAACGTTAACCATTTATGGGAACTCTACTTTCAATAAGAGGATTCAAGTTTTATAAATTACATATATATCTGTAATATATATATTTCTGCCATGACCCATTTGGAAAAGAAAAATTACAAGAAAGGTTTATGAATTAAAATTTCCGTATTCAGCAGCCACAGATCTAGAAAGATAACCATTTGAAGTAGGATATAAAGCACCTGGCACTCTGGAGTAGCTTTGTTTTCAAAGTGACTTCTGAAGAAAGAACCCCCGTGTGGCTCAAGAGTTGTGTCATATTTTAACGCTCGGAACCCTGCCAGTCTGCGTACACTGTGCAGCTAATGAACCTATTTTCAGAATGTTCTAGGGCAGGTACTTCTAGCCAGTCATTACCTTATTTCTCATCTGTTCACCATTACTCTGTTCTTGGGCCTTTGCCCTAGTGTGTCATGATACTGTCCTAAAAATGCCCCCTAGCCACCTGTGAAGGAGCAAGCAAAACCAACGACCACGAAATACAAATAAAGCACAATGACCTTAGTTCCCTTCTAGCCTCTCCCGTGTCCTCATTGGAATCCTAAGCAGCTGACTAATCCACTTCCATCTGGCTTTATGCCTGAACACAAGTGTGTTAGATCAGCTGCTATTTTTCTCTCCCCAGAGAGACTTCTACAGCCTTCTGACCTGGAGCAAAAAGGTGGAAGGGGGTGGACAGGGTCCAATCTGTAGCCCAGGTGAGCAAGAGTTATGGGATAGCAAGAAATGCAGTAGATCTCGAGGTCATATCACCATGTCTAAAGTGGACACCCTGCATGGGACCTCATCAAAAGACTCATCTGGGGGAAGGGGGCGGGGGGGGGGGGTCAGATTACCAAGCTGGCAATGAAATAGCTCAAATTAGGAGGAAAAGGACACGAGGATCCTTAGCAAGTATTTGTTAAATAATTCATTTCTCACTAACATATATTGATGTTCTTATCTCAAAGTTTTCATATTATATTAGACCCTTGAGGTCCATAGCCAAGTATCATCATTACTTCAAATTTAAAAATATGAAACTTGACTCTTGGAGATATTGTGAGCTGTTCCCTCAACTAGTTAAACCTGCTCCGGATTATTTTTTTGCACTGCTGGGGACTGAACAGAGGGCTTTGTACTCGGCCACTGAGGTAGAATGCTAGACATCTGTTTATATATATTTTAAATTTTATCATGGATGTATAGTATATATATTTTTATGGGGGTACAACCTTTGGGTTGCTCACTGGTGGAGGCCAAAGGATGATGTCAGATGTCTTGTTCTGAGACACTCTCCACCCCAGTCCTTTATGACAGGGTCTCTCACTGAACCTGTAACTTGGCTGGTGGCCACCAAGACCCAGAAATCCTCCTGTCTCCATATCCTACAGTGCTGGGTTTACAGGTGTGTATGGCCACACTCAGCTACTTCCATGGGCATTGAGGATTGGAACTCAGATCCTCAGGCTTGCAGAGAAAGCACTCATCCACTCAGCCATCTTTCTATCCCTGCACTTGCTCATATTTTTCTGTATTAAAATCATTTCATAGATAAACTAGAATATAGATTTGAGCTATGCCTAGGAGAAACTATTGTGTTGGGGAGATCTGTCTGTGATGATTGCTCTAAGACCACAAATACGAGTCTGATCTTGGTTTGGAGAGCTAAGCATAGTCCACATTCAGGGTGAACCCAAGACTTTCCTGGCAGACTCAGAAGGAGATAGGAGGACATGCAGGGGAGGAAGAGGAGGAGCTGAGGGGTTGCATGATTCTTTTGATCTGGGAAGTGGAGAGGGGCACGATTGTGTTTTGGTCATTCTGTGGAGCTCTTATCTTTCTTTTCTAATATTTACCCCTGAGCTTTTCTTTTTTAATAAAATGATAAAAGGAATCACAATACCATTGTTTACCCTAGAAACAAAGCTTTGTTCCAGCATTTTAACACCAAAGAAACAGATACTGATTATATTGGAGTGAATAGACTGCACAGGTATTCTCAGATGCATGAGGTTACCAGTGAGCTCTTTCCTGCTATAGAGCAGCAAAGGTTTAAGAGCTAAGCTGGAAATCAAAATTTGTATTTGCAAACTAGATTTCAATGAGTGAGGAATGTCAACAGTTCATAATCCCCAGAGCATTGCATTCTCTCTTATCAAACATTTGTTTTCTTTTTCCCTCCAATTAGTTCTAGATGTTTCAGTGGCCCATTTTATTTTGATGTGTTTCATATACTGAATCACCACAGAGTAGTCGAGCATGAAGAAAGGAAAAGCTTCCATGTTTAGTTTATAAAGATTCTGGAGCCAATGGGATGGTTCAGTGGGCACTTGCTGCCAGACCTAACAACCGAGTCCCATCCTTAGAATCCAGAGATGAAAGGAGAGAATTGACTCAGAAAGTTGTCTTCAGCCACATCACACTGGTCAACATACACATACACACTCATGTGCACACACAAAATAAATAAGTAAATGTAAAAAAAATTAAAGATAGTGAGTTAAAAATACTTGAGAAGATTCATGCTCCTAACTAGTTTCTTCAAGTCCATGAAAAATTTAGATTTTATGCAAAAGCCAAATAAAATTTTGAAGTTCAATTTTTATTTTAAAGTATATCATCATCTAAAATTAAAGTGCAAGTCATATTATTGTCTAGGAATCACATATTTCTACACAAAAAAGAGTCCAAGCTTTCTGTCTTTCATTAACTTTTTATAGAAAAGACCACACTTTCCTATTGCCAAATGACTTATTACATTTCACTAAGAAAAATAGGTCCACTAAGATATCTTATGATTTGGGCTAGGGAGATAGTAAAGTTCACACAAAATGAGAGGGAATAGGAGAGGAAGAAGAAGAGGGGCAGGAAGGAAGGAGAAGGAGGGAGGGAGAGAAGAATGGGAGGGGAGAAGAGAAATCCAAGTGTGGTTGGATATATCTGTGATCCATGTGCTAGAGAGGCAGAGACAGACAGATTCCTGGCGCTCACTGTCCAGCTAACGACTCAGGAAGCTCTAGGCCAATGAAACATGCTGCCTTAAAAAAATAAGACAAATAAAATAAAACAAAAAGGTGAATTGAGCTAACCCCCCCCCAACACACACACAAACTACCTCTACCCTCTCACTGATGCCCATACTCATGAACACAGCACACAATACCCTATAGTCCCATAATTTGCAAGAATGGCAAGGACATAGGGCATCTAGTATATTCAAAGCACATTCTTGATATATCACCCATAATGTTTATGACAGCTAGTTATCTATTAGAAACTCCATTATACTAGCCAATATGTCCAATATGCTAAACATTCCTTGTAAAACCTCCTTTCATAGACTATGAAATGCCATGTTTCCTATACTATGCATAAAACACTTTTGCAACTAACTCCATGTGGTTTCTTGTATTCAAATAACAAACTAAGCAGTATGTATTTCGAAAAACTTTAAGTCTAGTAAAAGGAAACTCTTCCAAAGGCACAGCAGGCAGAAAATCAAAGTGAATGGGGCTTCTTACGATGAAGGTCCTGGGATGCTCTTAAACCACGCACTTGCTTATCAGGCAGCTTACTAGTTATCCTTTCCCATCCCAATTTATCAATCCCGCTGCTCTCTACTTTGGTGTCCTTCTGTGATAACATTACTGGCCAAGTTCCACTGCGTAAGAGCATTTGCAGGGCACTGACATGCTCTGTCTTCACAGCCCGGTGAGATGGAGCAGCCATGTTCCCTGGTGTTGCAGCAAAAAACAAGAGCAGATGCCATGTATTTCCTGCTTCACACGAGAGCCCACACTGGGATGGGATGGGATGTGTGGAAGGTGCCTTGATTATGTCATCTGGAGGATAACATGGGTACCAAACAAGGTGGCGTTAACTTTTATCACAGTGAAAATAACCTACAGTGAGGTTGATATGAGCCCCAAAGTACACTTAGCGGTTCAAAGAGTCAATCTAGTCCACTCCTAGAGAATTCTCATGCATACACAGAGGGACAACCAGCAGGATGTAAAAGCATCATTGGTCAGAGCTTGACCAGCAGGACGCATGTCCTTTCAGAAGGTTCCAAATTAGCCATGGGAAATCACCAGGAGGGGAGAACAGCTGAAATCGGTATTTTCAATGCATAAACATCTTTATTTTTTAATTATGTGCTTGGTTGTTTGTGTGCTTGTATTTGTACCCTGTGTGGATGCCCAGTGCCTGAAGAGGCCAGAAGAATGCATCTCATCCTCTGGAACTGGAATTACAGATGGATCTAAGATGCCATGTGGGTGCTGGGAACCGAATCTAGCAACCACCCCCCCCCCCCCCCCCCCCGGCAACAGTGCCAGCACTCCTAACCGCTGAGCCATCTCTCCAGCCCCATTACCATCTATAGTTTTTTAGCTTTGTATAAACTGTCAGCCATTATGGTGTGCCGAACAGGTGAATGAACAGCAAAATGCATTTCACACATTTCACATTTTAGAAGGGGCTTGCAAATTTGAAAGCAATATGACTGTCAATTTCTAAATTTATATAATTTTTCTTAGTTTGGTAATTCAGAATTTGATTTCGTATTAGACAGAAATTCATTAATCTTCGCCCCACCGTGCTCCATTAAGGACAGAAGAAATTATGTAAAGATACTGAGTTGCAAGTTATTTCTCTCAGCTCATGTAAACCACTTGGTTTTCCACTCTACAATAAAAGGGCAGAAAATTATAACAGCAGGACAAGACAGGTTCTCAAGAAAATTGTGAAAACTATTTAAAAATTTTCTGAAGTAGAGTTTAAAGTTTATCCTTTCATCTAGTTAAAATGTAAGCAGAGAGATTTAAGGTATGAGGTGACAGTCCATACGCAGCAAGCGTAAAAAAGATAGAACTGGGCTCAGTTTAACCCCTCCCTAAACACCTTCCCACTGAACAAAGCTTGCCTTTTCATAGAATTGTCTTTAGATCCATAATCCACCTGGAAACTGGATAGACTATATTGGTAGCTTTATGAATAATTATAAACAACATCCAAGAAAATAGATTTTGTTGAGAAACCTGATCATTAGCGCATTATTTCTCCATGGGGAAAATAAAAAGCGAAGAAGTATAATATACTTAGTCTTTACAGACACATCTTTACATTTATATACATTTCCCATGGGAATGTGTCTATGCTCTTATGTTCTGAAAAACAAATGTGTTGTGATGATAAACAAAAGTACCTGGCTTTTTATTTCTAATTGGTCACCTCAGAAGATAAAAATACTATGTTAATAATAACGGCTTGCTTATAGAGGATTAAAAGTGAATTTTAATTTTGAGTTGATTTTCCTATGAGGTTTGTTGGGTGATTTGCATTAACTCTGCCTAAATAAGGAAATCTCTGATCTTAAGATTTGCAGCTTGCAGGCCGTGAGCCCTTAGTCCCCCTCAGCTACCTGAGTGCTGGCATCTCAGAGGCGCACCATAGTACCTAGCTTTCACAACATTTTGAATGTCAAGTTTATGCTGCAAGAGTGGAAAAATGTCCTGGAGAGGTCCAGCATTCTACTTGGCTGTAGAAATCAAATGCCGTCTACTTTCTCGGTCCTAGGCACACACTGCATTAGCAAAAGAGTCATTGCTATTCGCACATACTTTCCCTTATTAACTTGGGAAGTGTTACTAATCCACAGCTCAGTGAAAACTGCCTTTTGGAGTCTCTTTATATGATCAGCTCTCAACAATATCTCTACCAACTAGTTGTCCCAGGGATAGTATCCCACCCCTTAAAGGTCATACAGGAAGAGTGAACTGGAGGTTCTCATGAGTAGTCCAGACCTATCATAGTCCCACAGATCACCATCTTCCCTATGAACACAAAGACAGAACAGTATTGAGGGCTCTTAAAAATATCAACTTTTGCTGAGCTCAAATTAAGTCCACACAGCCACGCTGGGTTTCCCTCTCCAACTACAATACGAAACATATGTATCTTAATTAAATCAGTTTAAAGGGGAGGTTGGCAAATTGACTCAGTAATTGTTGCCACTCGGCAAACATGTTCATTTAAAGTGAATCCTACAACTTCAAAATCTTAACTGATTTGTGTCCTGAGCATTCTCTAAATTATCATGTCTCTAATGTGAAGATTCATGGCTTTTGTCCCTCAGTATTTGCATACCTGCAAATACATCTTTGTATCTTGCTGTCAGAGCACAAGGTGATTTCCTCACCCGCAGAAGCACATTCAACTTCACTTAGTTGTTGATATATGTCACGTGTAGGTGATTAATGTTCTTGGCCATCACACGAGTTACTTTTTTACATCGTTGTATTTGAAGGCTTACACAACCTCTTTTCAAAAATACCCAAAAGTCAAATTAGCATAAATTATTCAGAACCCACTGTAAAAGCCTGGAAGCTAAGCTGTGCTGGATACACAAAACCTCCCGAAGTGGAACTTAGCCTTCAGAGAAGTCTTCCAAGTATTTTTATTGAACATTCAACCTTATTAAACTAAGTCACAAAAACAGCCACAAGCCTCAATCTAACAGGGGGACTTCAGTCTCACGGCTTTTCGTGCCACAGAAATGTCTACACTGTTATAAAAAACAAAACAAAAATAATATTTTTATTGAATATGCTTTCTTCAAATAGTTCCTAGGCCTCCAAGAGAAGACTAACTGATAAGCAGCTATCCCATCGGAGGTACTTTGAGAATGTTGGGTCGACTCCCGGGCCTTTCCAACCTCTTAGACAGGACAATGAAGACATTTTTTTAAAAAAAAAAAAACATTAAAATTATAGTTAAGTTCATTTCCCATGTTTAAAATAAATAAATCAGAACTAGAGAGATGGCTCAGTGGATAAGAGCACTTGTATGGGGACTTGAACTTGGATCCCAGCATTATAAAGCTGGGCATGGCTGTGTGCCTGTAACCTCTATTCTGTGGGGTATTGAGTACAGGAAGTTCATTCAGACTTGAAGGCCACCAGCCTAGCTCCAGGTTCAGTAAGAAACCCTGTCTTAAGGAAATAAGGTGAGAAGTGATAGAGCAGGATGGATGGATACCCACCTTCACCCCTGGACCTACATGAATGTGCACATGCAGGCACACACACACACACACACACACACACACACACACACACACACTCACCTAGCACCAGGGCAAGTATCAAAAGTAAAACCACATGCTTTTGCTATAAGTGTACTGAAGTCCATTCACTTATTACATAGGAACTCAAAGCCCTGTTTGGTCTGAGTAACTATGAGGATAGGTAGGGTACAGTGCAGAACAAAACAGACTTTGTATAGTTGATGCATTGGCAGTATCCACCTTCCTGACAACACAGCATGCCTATCACATGTGCTGGTAGTGTAGATAAGGGCCTGAGATGATTCTGGAAGGCAGATTTTGTTTTCTTGGATGGGTAAAATGAGACTGTTAGATAACAAAGCTGAGAAATTAGACTAAAGTCAGGCCATTACCATTTGTAAGGCTAACAAATGACATAACTTACACGAAGGTCAAAATGGCAGCAACTTTGATTTCTCTTACTAAGAAACAGTATAGAAAATTCCAGTTCTCGAGGCTGGGGTGTAGCTCAGTGGCAGTCACTTGCCCAGTAGGCAGGAGGATACAGATTCAACCAGGCAGTGAAAAAAAAAATTCAGTTCTTAACTGGAAGAGAGGCAGGTCTCTAAATGCCCAGAAGAAAAGAGAGCACCCACCAGACCTCTAGGTCCCTTCTCCAGGCCCTGCTAGCCCCTAATCAACGCAGACTTGATGCTTTCTTGGCTTTGGCTATCCTTGACAATGAAAACCTATGGCATAAAGGGGGGCTAACAGGCACTTCTCATATTTAACTACATGTTAGGTCAGAAGTGGCTTTTGTCTCATTCTGTGTAACATTTAACAGCTCTCTGCTCTAAATAATTTTGTTATTTGAATAATCTCAAGAGTTTTATAAGGTTGGCTAATTTTATTTTCTTAATTGGGATCTTACCATATTAACCAGGCTGGTTTTATGATCCTCTGTTTCAGACTCTTGATTATCTGTGTCTGGCTAATTATATTGTAATGTTAGCACTGCCAATAGAAGCATTTCAAACAGCAATATCAAAGGCACAACCAGAGAGAATAGGAACATTTAAGCCTACCTATTAATGCAAATAGTCCCACATCTGCAAATTTAGTCCATAGAAATTATTCAATGGGGTCAAAAACTATATAGTCACAACGGTTATTACAAGTTTGTCTACAAAAACAAAATTATAGAGTTGGTCTGAAATCCAGTAACTGGGTCTAGAGAAATGGCTTATTTGGTAAAGTTCTTGCCATCTTACCATAAGGCTGGGGTGGTGGTGTGTGTCTGTAACTCCAGCTCTGGGGTGGGGAAAGGTGAAGACAAACTGATTCCTGAAGCTCATTGGCTAGCCAGTTTAGCTGAATTGATAATTATTCCAGGTTTAATGATCTTTCAAAATATTGTCTCAAAAACTAAAGCTGAGAAAATTGGAGGAAGACACTTGATATCTACCTGTTTTTTTACACGCTAGCATGCGCATGTGCACACACACACACACATGCGTGCATACGTACATGTACACATAAAAGTTCAACAACAAGTGATAACTTCATTTGGACAAACAATGGCAAATTGATACCCTGTTATATAACGTTGTGATTGAACTGTGATGTCAGCATATGGTTGAAGGACAAAGTTGTCAATGAAATCATGAGTACTGTAGAGACAACTATAAAAACATGCACATTTGTTGAACAGGACCAGACAACAGCATGCCAGTGTAAGTGCCTGCCCAAAGATTGTGCTGTGGTGGTGCCCCCACACCCATGGCATCTCCTTCAGATTTCTTCCAGTTTTAATAGTTATAAGATAAGTAATTTCTGAAAGGCAAAATGCTACTCCAAGTTTGTAAGTTTTAGTAATAAAATAATTTGGCAAATCTGTCAGGAGTGCACAAAATGATCACTTCCATAAGACAATTGCCTAATACAACAAGGTGATAGCAATAGGCTGGCATCTCTAGGTGATGAAGCCAGCATCTTTGGGTACCTATATAATCCACAAAGCCTTTCTAACATTATGCTTGCATTTAAATGCAGTGTATATTTGTAAAAAGATGCAGACACCTGTAGCTTTAGGCCATTATATGCCTTCATAAATACATAAATAAAGGGAAATGCATGCTCATGTGCTGATTTTCCTTAAGTCTAAACTAAATAATAAACAAAAATCTAAAGTGGACAATAGCCAGACCAAAGGGAACAGAAAGTGTAGGCTTTTAAAAGAAGTTTAAGAGAACAATTGTCCCTGTGTAGATTCACCATAATACTTCAACAGAGTGAAATGAACCACAGGGTAAAACTTCCTATGTGAACCATGCACATTGCTATTAGTATTAAATCGTTGTGCCATTATTGTCCCTAGTAATTGCTCGAGTAGCTCTTATAAAAGAATAAAGAAAGAGAGAGAAAATTCATTTAAAAAGTCAGTTCTCTTGGAATATTTAACTCCCATTATCCCCCTTCTTCCACACTTAAGCACTGGTTTGTCACTATTTGGTAGATGAAGATAACTTTGAGAATCAGCTGAAAGCAGTAAACAGACACATTTTTACACGTTGATGTGCTTGCATGGGTTCAGAGGGTCGCACGACCCTCCTTTCCCAATCCTCTGATAAATGAGCCACAGATACCCAATGAGGAGTCCACTCCCCAAGGGAGCCCTTGTTCCTCTAATGTGTAAGTAAAGAACATAACTTCCCTTGCTGCCTATTATGAATATCAGTTTGTGTCACAGAGCTAGGTTCCTTCATCCCCAGTCATCTCAGAGAATGTAGGAGGGCGTATGTATTCCTCTAGTAACTACAAACCCCATTCTGTATAACCAGTCTATATGCATCCCAATTTGCTTTAAATTCTCTTGCTAATGTATATTATTATTCTTAATCTTACAGATGTTAAAAACGAGGACAAAATACTTGCAAATCTCAAAATATAGTCAGAGGAATGTATAGAATTCAGTGTCAAGACTGACAAGATCCAAACCCTTGCTGTAAGCCCAAGTCAGAGAAACACTTCTGGTTCCTATTTAAAAAGAGTCAGAAAGGTGTGCACATATCTAAGGGGTCATTGCCACATGGAGGAAAGAGCGCAAAGACACAGAAGTAACATTCGTGGTCTAACCATAATGGTACACAATTGCAGCCACTGGAGAAATCATTTTTAAGCAACTCACGAGCCAACAATACCAGAATACATGAGAAGCAGCAAGCTCACTGAATCTGAGGTACACACATACATTTGCTTGTCTTTTGTACTGAAAAGCATCTCTACAAAATGTACTGATTAATCAATTTCATTTCAAGGTGAGATGAAAATTAAATGTTTTTTGGCTGAGTGTGGTGGCATATGCCTTTAACCCCAGCACTTGGGAGGCTGAACCAGGCAGATCTCTGTGAGTTTGAGGCCAGCATGGTCTATAGAGCAAGCTCCAGGACAGGCACCAAAACTACACAGATAAACCCTGTCTGGAAAAAAACCCAAACAAACGAAAGAAAGAAAGAAAGAAAGAAAGAAAACGAAAATTAAATGTTTTTCAAATGTGTCTTCATGTAGTTGGGATTTGAAATAACTTCAGAAAAAACATAACACAAAATCATACATTAATTGAAGCAAAAATAAAGAGTATGTAGTATATTTGACAGTCTCAAAAGCTATTCTAAAATATATATGTAGATGCACATAATGACATATATGTCAATGTATCTATCAAAAATTTCTCTGTATGACTGCCCAGTCTTGAGAGAAAGTTTTCTGTCAATACTGCAGAAAGTTGAGAAAGAGTAGATTAACAGTGTTAAACACGAGAGAAGAAAGCTTTCATGAAGTGTTATTTTAATCATTAAAAAAAATCCATTCATTGATGAGTCCTACTCAAACACAGGCACAAACTACATAAGAACCAAACTAGACACAGCCTTGTAACTCCAGGTACTCAGGCAGGTGAGGCAGCAAGGAGATTGTGAGTTAAGGCCAAGGTAGACAAAACAGTAAGGCCCTGCCTCAAAAATACACAAGTTAGGTGTGTGGTGGTTCTTGTCTGCTATCCCGGCATGTGGAAGGCTGAAGTGTGAGGATCATGAGTTTTAGGCTAGCCTGGACTACATAGAAAGATGCTGGCCCCCAAGCAAACCGAACAACAATGAAAACCTAAAATGAGTACTCGCCAGGTCAACGGGAACAGAAATCCAGGGCTTGGGACAGAAGTTTAAAAGAACAAACTCCTCAGGCAGATTCATCAGTACTTCATGACAGGAGTGAAATGAACTATAGAATAAACTACCCATTTACAGTCACACAGATTACCACTACTGTTAAATAACCATGGGATCATTGCTCCCAATTTCTAAGTGCAAATGGAATGCACTTAGAATTCAGATTGGGAGTTGTACATATCCATTATCAGTTGTAAATGCTAATTTCATAATTAACGTCTCTCTGTAGGAAAAAAATGAAGTAGCTATCTCATTTCTGATAATATTCTTAGAAAGCAGGCAAGCTTACTTAGAAGTGATTATTCCAGATGTCACTGAAAACAGGCACAACAAAGGAGGTATTGACTAATTTCTATATCACACATAACATTTTAAAAATTGGCTAATGTATTCTTTCTACCATCTAGAAATCCTTTGTGTTAGTGAGTGAATAGGCAGCCATATCAGAGCCTAAAGGAACATAACTATAGTACAGACAGTTTTACTTCTAGCCTTGAGGACTGAACCCAGTGCCTTGTACAAGCTAAGCAAGGGCTCTACCACTGAGCTACATCCCCAGCCTGTACATACACCAAAGTGAACATGCGCAACACAAGAAGAGAGTTCTGTATCCTTAGAAAAAATAAAATGGAGTCTAGTTTTGAATCACACGGAATGAAGCCAAGTGCCCCCAGATTTACTGGTTGTGCTAATATTTTTATGTGACTGAGTTCAGAACAAATAATTACCACACAACTATTTTCTTAGCACATATTTTCTCCTCTTAAACTAGGAGCAGTATAGGTTGAAACAACCAGGAAATCTAGGAAGAACTTTTAGATAACATGTATTTAAATGACTATCAAATATGTGTGGATCCTACTAACACGTATTTATAACCTCATGACTAATATTTACGAGCTCTAATTTAATTGTTGGGGCTGTTTTGTTTTTCCAAAGCTTTTCTCAGAAAAAAAGGAAAATAATAATATCATCACTAATACAATTTGCTTGAAAACTCTCCTTAAACACAGATATCATTATTCCTAGTCTTAGATGATGTAGTTAACGTATAATAATAACTTGATGATTATTATAAGGTTGTATTATAAAAACTTGCTTTAAGTGTCATTAATATTACATGATGTTTTCTGTAAAAATTCTGAATCTAAAGATCCTAACATTCTTTGTGCGATAAGGCTCCACACTTTTAAGTGTCTTAAAGAGTAGACTCTCCTGTCTGGACTTCATAAATTCAAAATGTAAAAAAAAAAAAAAAAAAGATAAACTGCAATACAATCTTAATTTGTAACACTTGAAGTCAAAGCACCCTGATTTTCAGGAAAGTCTCAAGAAGAAAGCAAGAGGCCAAAAGCATAGTGCCCAAGCTGTCAGAGTGGTCTGCAACAAGTGCCCGCTCACGGCCAGAAAAACATTTTCCATCTCCATCAAGTTCTCCTGACCCTGACTCCCTCCTCCAGCTACTAATGGAATCTCAGCAAGACTGTTTAAAACTAGAGTTACTGTTTTAATTGCTTAACCCACCTCAGTATTTAAGTAAACACAATGCATACGATGTTTTGGCAATGATCGGAAATTTTTTTACACAGCAAAGCAGCTAGCATGATTGTAGCTTGGGTGCATTAAAAGTACAGTACATTCCCATTTCGCTCCAGAGCACACAGTTCATCAGGACAGCCCCCCTCCTGTCTGCTTACCCCAGGAATACTGCATTGAGTCTGAGAAGACACCAGGTGCCTGTCAAGCATGCCAGACCAGTTCCAAAATTGTGCAGAACTCCAGAGAAATAGTCTACAGGCACAAGAACCAGGTACCGGCTAAAGGCGGCCGATCCTCGCTGTGCTGATCAGGAGCATACCACGGGCTACAGTTTTCCCTGCTGGTTTGAGATGTGTGATCTTAGTCAGTATGACTTTCTGACTTTCTAAAGTTCTTCAGATGTCAAGAGCTTTCTCTGATTGCAGGACCACTTCAGGCAAGGCAGAGGAGCCCATCATAGTCAGTTAACAAATGCCAAGTGGGAGGGACTTTTCCTACTTTGAATTACGTCAGCTGGCTCAGAAGAGAGACGCCTGTAAACTTGTCAAAGCAGAGTAACACTTCATTAATATCAGATGCATGCCTTCGGGCAGCCCTGGCCACAACAGGGCTTCTAAAGCTACTTTCTGCAGTATAGAACAATAGATTGCACAACCGGAAATGCTGTTAGCATTCAACTACTGTCCTGAAAAGTCTTGGAGAAAAGTGAAAACATTCTTTCTTTTTTGTATGCAAGAAAGTAATCTTTTTCTTTTCTCTCTTGTTGCCTTCCAAGTTCTCCGAGCACATAATTACGTTCACAGTCAAGTACTGCTTGATTCAATCTATTTTATCTAAAATTGAAACTTTTTTTTTCTTCAAAAGACATTTTCAATCCAGGTGTGGTAGCCTAAAACACCAGCACTCAGAGACTGGAGTAGGACTGAGTTTAAGGCAAGCCTGGGCTACATAGGAAGAGCCTGGGCTATAAAACCAGATCCTATCTTCAAACACTGGCAACAAGAAAAAAAAAAAATCAAGCAACCACACAAGAAATCACACACACTTTACCCAAGTGAAGCAATTCCTGCTGTGCCCTGAGGAGGTCGGTACAATGCATATTACAAAGGGTTACTATCTAGCAAATATAAAACAGGGATGGCTCCAGGGTAAAAGTGCTGGCTGCCCAGCATGACGACCTTAGTTCAAATCCCTAGCACCTAGTGAGAGGGCTGCCAGTGGCAGTGCATACCTGTAACCCCAGCACAGTTGTGGGGGGGACATGTAAATAGGCAGACCCCTAAGGCTTTGCTGGCCACCCGCTCAGCTCCACTGAGAAAACCCATGCCAAAATAGTAGAGTGGAGAGTAACAAAACCAACCGCCAACCTACAAGGTAAGGGTGTATGTTTTCTAGTAGCTCCAATTTTGCATTTAATGACAGGTTCTCACTGAACTGCTCGGGCTAGCCATTTACTCACTCTGCAGCCTAGGTAGAGCTTGTCTCAGTCTCCCAAATAGCTGGAATTATCGGTTTGTGTCACCAGACTAGATGTTTCAATGATTTTTAAATGATTGGCAAAAATATCCAAAGCAGAAGGGCATTTTGTGACACATTATGAAATTTCTATCTACATTCACTAATAAAGATTTGTGAAGACATGGTCATTCTTTTTTAAAAAATAAAACAAAACACATTATTATCATGGCTGTTTTAGCCTTCCAGCAGAGTAGAATAGTTGTGACAGGAAGTATATAACTTACAAAGCCTTCAGTATTTCTTAGTGATTCTCCAAAGAAGCTTGTCAGCCCCCTCACCACCACCACCAACTACGGGTGGGAGGCCCATTTGGTGCACCCTTTGGGCCGTAGCTCTGTACTGTGCCAATCCATTTCTGTGAAGTCCTTGAAATGAAGAGCAGTCTAGCGGCTGCCAGGGCTTAGGGATGGAGGGATAGCTTTAAAGCTGCAGTCTGAGAGGCGCCCTGAAGCTGAAGGTAGAGTGACTCATGCCTTGGACTCTACATTCACACCATGCAGTAGCCAGATACTCCTGTTTGCTGCTTCAGCATCTACAGAATCCACTAACCATTTGAAGAATATTGCATCTGTACTGAACATGTACTTTTTTTTTTTTTTTTTTTTTTGGTTTTTTGAGACAAGGTTTCTCTGTGTAGCTTTGCGCCCTTTCCTGGATCTTGCTCTGTAGACCAGGCTGGCCTTGAACTCACAAAGATCCACCTGCCTCTGCCTCCCGAGTGCTGGGATTAAAGGCATGCGCCACCACCGCCCGGCTGAACATGTACTTTTAAGATAGTCATTTAATACAAATTTAAAATCGCTTTTGTTCCCTAAATAATTCAATATACAAATTATTAATATTTACAATGTGTTAGGTTTTAGTAATCCATAGGTTCTTTATAGGATATGTATACTTCATAGACAACAGAGGGCTATTTCATACAAGGGATTTCAATGTCCATGGATTTTTGGTGTAAAGGAGCTTTTGGGGCCAATCTCCCTGGATACTGAGGATTGACTGTACACACCCAGAGACACTATCACCCATTACCAAGGAAGCAGACAGGTAGAATCTTCATGGCTGCAATGGGGTTTTAGTAAAAACTGGAAATGACCTGAAGAAAGAGAGGTGGGTAAGCACTTTGGGGAAATGACCTAGATTCTAGAAGTGAAGTCCATGGACAATCTTCACAGCATAACGTTACAGAACGCAAGCAGCACAACCCTACCTATGTGTACAGCAGTGCCCTTTTCTGTACCAACCAACCCATCAGTCTCTTGGAATCAGCCAGTCTCACAAGTACAGGTACTCTCTCATTATCTTTTGACTTGGATTTCTCTGACAAGTGATGTTTAATATCTTTTCAAGCACCCATTGGTCATCTTTGTGCCTTTGTAGTGTCTATTCATATCTTTTGCCTATTTCATATTTGAGTTGTCTTTTTCTGTTCAGTTCTGTGGTTGTTTGTTTGTTTATTTAGCATATCTTAGATGTTAACCTTGTATCAACTATACAGTTTGTGGTATTTCCCCACTGGCTCTTTCCATGTAGGTGATTCTTTCATTTGCTGGGAGAAGTCATTGTGCTTGCTGAAGTCTCACTTGCTTACTATTGCTTTTGTTTCCCTAAGTTTTTGGTGTGAGATTCAAAACAATCATCACCAAGGCCACTATGAAGAAACTCATTCCCCATGTGCTTTCGTCTAGCTTTATGGTTTCAGGTCACATGGTTAGTACTGGGGCCCATTTTTAGTTGACTTCTCTATGTGTTAGAAAATTAAGGTTCACTTTTGTCTCACTGTGTAGATGTACATCAAAATATAATGTACATCAAAACATAATGTACATCTTAATTTTTTTCAGTGTGAAATGTCAAATCTAGAATCTTATACATGCAAAGCAGGTCACCAATCTATACTCTAACCTTTCATAAAGGTTTTACGTTTTTTAGACTTATTTTATATGAGTATTTTGCCTCCATGTATGCATATGCACCATATATGAGCCTCATGCCCAAGGAGACCAGAAGAAGGCACTGGATCTCCTGCTGGAGTCAAAGTTGGTTGTGAGCCACTATTTGAGTTCATGGAATTGAATCCATTTGCTCTGCAAAGACAAGGGGCTTTAGCAGGCTCCAGCTTGGCAAACATGGCTCTGGCAGGGCTTGCCCTCCCCCCATTCCCTCTGCCTTGCTGGAAAACCATTAGATTACATTCCTAAAGCTAGCCACCAAGGTCTATTCCCTTATGTGGCCACTTCCTCCTGAGGCTGACTACCAAGGTCCAGTTATCAAAGAATTACAGTCCAGTGATCAAAAGTCCCCTTTTGGTGGCTCACCTAACTAACACGTCCAATCAAAATAAACCAACTCATCCTAATACAGGGTTTCTTCCTTTCCTTTTATAAACTGCCATTTGCCTATGGGCCACAACTGTCTGCTCTGTATCCAGAGGCAGTCCTTTGTCCCTCAAGGGTAAATATCCCTGCCCCTTCTTTTGTTCCCTTCTCTTCTCCCTCATCCTCTATCTCCTGTCTTTGCCTCTTAATCCCTTATTTGCCTCTGGGGCAAATAAATCTCCACTGTGCTGAGAAGTTAGTCTTGGGGTGTCATTTTTAACTTCTGAGCCCCTTCTCCAGACTCTCAAATGTTAAAAAACAAACAAAAAACACCAAGTCACAAAACTTCGATCTACACTCTTACAATCTGTCCTAATTACAAAATATGCTAGGGCAATGGTGGCATAAAGCTTGTAGAATTAACCAACTAATGTCTGATTTGACTTAAGGCCCACTCCACAAGATGAAACCTATACTTGACACTGCTTGAGTGATCAAAAATCAGAGACTAGCTAGTCCAGAGACCTAGGTAGGGTAAAACCAAATAATACTAGTCTAAAGAAAAAAGTGTCAATAAAATGACTTCTGTATACGCATAGATCAGTGCCTTATTCAGCCATCATCACAGAAGTTTCCTTCTACAGCAGATGAGAACAAATACAGAGACCCACATTTAGACATTACACAGAGAGACTTTGGAACACACAGCTCTGAATGGGATATCTCCATCAAATTCTTCCCCTCAGGGAGACTGGTGGACGAAGAGGCAGAACAAGTGTAAGAGCCAGAGGATGCCAGGAGAACAAGGTTCTCTAAATCACCTGGAAAAAAAAGCTCGTATGAACTCACAGAGACTGAAGCAGCAAGCACAGGGCCTATGCCACCAGTCTGTACCAGGTCCTCTGTATATGTATTATAGCTTTCAGTTTAGTATTTCTATCAGACTCCTGAGTGTGTGAATGAGTGGGTCTCTGATTCTTTTACCTTCTCTTGGGGCTCTTTTCCTCCTGTTGGTTTGCCTTGTCCAACTTTGATATGATGTTTTTTGTTTTGTCTCACTGTAAGCAAATTATGTATGAAGTTCAAAGTATAAGAAGCTTGTATGTACTTTATGCAAGTGGTTAAAAATTACTCGCGGTGACTATGACAGCATGTAAAAAATCCATGCAAGCCCAAGCCAGACCAAATTCCAGCTAGGAGAGAGGAGATGAGCCTCCAATTCCACCTCAAGCTGTGGAGCTACTGGCAACTGTTAGCTGCTGGGAGAGGGCGAGACAATTTTAAAAGTATGGCCCTTGGGAAGTTGACCTCTCTCCAGTAGAAGATCACACATCCAAGGGTATTTGGTCAACATAAAACTAGCCTTAAAGGTTTTTTAAAAAACAACCATTATAAACTTGGGTGAACAGGGAAAGGGAGATAGAATTAAGGAAGAATTGGGAGAGGAGGATAAATATGATCAATACATATTTATATGGAAATCTCAAAGAACTAATAAAAATATAATATACAGGTCTATGAAGGTAAATACGAAAAGTAATGAATACTAAACCCAAGTTTTGTGTAGTAGTTTTCTTATAGATTAAAATATTCTATTCTGCAGGGAAGGTCCTTGAACAGGAAGGTCAACAACTCAAAAATAGCTTCAGGAAGTCCCTGAAACTGACGAGATTGCTCACTGCCAGAGTAAGCAATAAAAGCTGAGAGTCTCTCTCAGCTTAGGAAAGCTGAGCTGAAAAGATTAGTCTTGAAGGACAAAAGCTGCAAAGAAAACTGAGACCAGACAAGGTGCCTGGAAGAAGCTGAAACCAGTAAACCAGTCTGTAAGAGGTTCAGACCAGAGTCACTTGGAAAAGACACTCTCTAACATGTTGAGCTGTCTGCAGGATGGAAAGTGCTCCAATATCTCAGCTTTTATGAGCTGTCACCCATGCTGGGGTGGGCCTTGTTTATTCAGGGGTCTTTGAGTCCCCTCAGCCATACTTCTGCAAATAACCGCAATAAAACTCATTGGTTCTGAAACACTCTAAGTAGCCTGGAACATGAGAAACTTGTGCCTCTACCCTGGTAGTACTGGTACTAAGGTTGTGATCCACCACTGTGTGCCATTTAACATTTTAATTAGACAATATGTATAAATATGGTAGTAAGAGGAAAACACACAATCAGTTTTCCCTTTGCAGTAATAATTCCACTGTTAAAATTTTAGAAAGAAACTTGTAACAAATTATGAATATTAACAGTGATTGTGGTTTGCTGGGGAGGGGTTTGAGGACTTCTTTTCTTTTTAAAAGTTTAGTACTCTTCAAAACTTTCTACAATGAGTTTCTTTTACTTTTTCAACTTTGATTTTTTTCCCTCCTAGTGTCAAACAGGCAATCAAGAGTAATTTTCTAGAGAAATTGTTTGGTTTTGCTCTTGTAGTGACAAGTGGAACCAAAGGCCTCACATATGCTACTCAAGGGCTCCATCACTGAGCTATATCCCAGCCAGAAAACTCTATTTGATACATTTTTGAGACTATTTTTGTTTTTCTTTTCTCATACAGTATAATCTGAATACACTTTCCCCTCCCTCTAACTCCTCTCAGTTCCTCCCCACCTCCCCTTCCATCCAAATCCAAGCCCTTTCTGTCTCTCATTAGGAAAAAAAAAAAACAAAAACAAAAAACAGGCTTCTAGGAGATAACAACCAAACATAACAAAATAAAACATCATAAGATAAAACAAAAAACATCATATTGAAATTGGACCAGACAAGCCAACAGAAAAATAAAAGAGCCCAAGAGAAGGCACAAAAATCAGACCCATTTGTTCTCACATTCCAGTGTCCCATAGAAGTGCTGAATTGAAGGCTGTATGATGTATGCAGAGGACCTGGTGCAGACATGCAGGCCGCATGACAGCTGCGTCCGTCTCTGGGAGTTCACACGAGCATTGCTCAGCTTTGACACACTTTTCTTTCTGAGAGGATGGTTTGTGTTTCTGTGAAGGCAGACCCTAGCCTGCAGAAATCTTACAGAAATGCAAATGATTTTGCCCAATAGAATGAGCCTGCCTAGTGGAATATAAATGTCTTCAGTCTTATGTGAAAAATAACCCTCTGAATTATGGTTTTAGTGACCTGTAGAGTATAAACTAGTTCAAATATAATGGTTTTAACCAAGCATTCATTCTTCCAATGACTCCAAGTCGAATGTTTCTCTGAAATCTTTTAAACTGTCTTGATCATTCTGCTGGTTCCCTCAAGGAACATAACCAACCAACCAAGCAACACCAAAGTGTCTTTAGGAGATAAGGATCTTGGCAAATGGCCATGATCCCAGTACTCCTGAGGAGGAGGCAGGAGGTTAACAAACTGAAGGCCAGCCTGAGCTGCACACCAATAATTATTATAAAAAAACGAAAGCCCAAACCCATTGGCATATATTAATCAGAAATTCTTTTTTTTTTTTTTTTTTTTTTAAACATAGGGTTTCTCTGTGTAACAGCCCTGGCTGTTCTGGAACATACTTGGTAGACCAAGCTGGCCTTGAACACACCTGCCTCTGCCTCCTGAGTACTAGGATTAAAGGTATAAATTTTGTTTTAAAGAAATAAATACCCTGAAATTCTGGAAGCATTATATCTGGTGATGAACCTTAAATAAATATGAAACACAATGTCTTTCTTTTGGACACTAACATATGTGGTTGTTAGTTTTCCAGGCCCAGTCCACCTTGATTCATAATGCTACTAAACTGTATAAGCAATGGAGAAAAGCTACTAACTCATAATGGTTTTGAGAGCAAAAACATTTATGGTTTCAGAAGGATGAGGGTGGAAATTCTGTATGAAACATATGAAATATCCATGCTTTCCCAAGCTTGTAAAAAATCTCTAATACTAAGCAACATTATTTCTTTTTCATGTGCTCACTGGGATACTGCTTCTCTTGCTCTCAAATGAGACTGAGAGATACTGTATGGAGTTGGTTGGAAGATCATAAACAAAAAAGCTAAAGACAGCAGGTACATGACCAAAGGAAAGAGAGCAGGAGAGGGTCATGCAAGGGACCTGCACCAAGCAAGTGATGGGCATTAGCCCAAGGATGTCTTGCCATGCCTGAAACCAACAGGTATGAGAAATTCAAGATCATTTTATCCCTTTCCAGTGTTAGAGGAATAAAAAAGGGAAAGAAACTTCGACTCAGATAAATAAATCCCCACCAAATAGTAATTATTGGCTTTCCATACTTCCGGCAAAATTTCAATTTAGATATCCATGATTTATGGGAATACAAAAAATTATACAGCCATATTATGGAATAAATGCATTAAAATAAGATCTTTTTTTTTCTTTAGGAATAAATTCAATTTTCTGGTTATAATTTATTTTTATTGTTGACTATTAGGAAAGAAGAAAACAAAAATAACAAGTAACAGCAGCAGCAACAAAACATTTATCCCTGCCTCCCCCTAGGCTCCTAATCTACAAAAATGGGGTCAGACTCCACAGAATGATTGCCAGATTACACAAAACATCTAGTGCACATCTGCCATATCAGAGTTTCCAAATAAATGTTAGTTTCCTTCGGTGAGTTTATTCCCTGGGAGACATTGAGCAATGTCTAGAACCATTGTGGATTGCTACAACAGGGAAGGGTGGGTAGGTCACTAGCATTGAGGAGGGCGGGGCTACAGAGGCTGCTAACATCCTGCAAATACACAATAGCAATGATCCAGGTCAGTGTGCCCACAGTGCTATGATCAAAACACTCGGCAGAAGGAAGGTTCTCTTCACATCAATGCTGTCAGTGAGAGGTGCTCTTAGAACCAAAGATAACAGCACTTGAAATTCAGATCCTTTTTGGATCTACAGCTAGTTGCCTCAGAGTGGGAGGTGGGACTGGAGAGGGACTGTGGAGGATTAAGAAGAGTGCTGTGGCCTTATAAAAGCCCCAGGTTCCAAACAGCCAGCTCATGCACTGAGGACAGGTCCCAGTGCCTGGATGCCTCCCAAACAGATCAAGCTAATCAACTGTCTCACTTATCCAGAGGGTCTGATCCAGTTGGGGGCTCCTCAGCTATTGGTTCACGGCCTGGGAGGAGGGGACTGGACCTGCCTGGACTGAATCTACCAGGTTGAACTCAATCCTCAGGGGAGTCTTTGCCCTGGAGGAGATGGGAATGGGGGGTGGGCTGGAGGGGTGGGAGGGGGGAGAACAAGGGAATCCGTGGCTGATACGTAAAATTAAATTAAATTATAAAATTAAAAAAAAAAGAAGAAGAGTGCTGTAGTCTAGAGGGAGATGAAGTCTACAGGAGCCACTGCGGTAATTGGCCATCAGAGTTTAACTGTAAGGACAGAAGTTCCTTGATCCTTGGGGAGTTTTCACACCAATAACATTTTTGCCTTAGCTACTTTCCAAGTCCCTTCTAGCTCCCCACCCACTCCCCAGCACCAGATCCAACTCATCTGTGTGAAACCCTAAAGAAGAACTGATAGTGTTAGAAGTCCTGGAGGGCTGTCCTTATAACTAAAGATGCGCGCTTTCTTAGAGGAGAAGCAATCTTTGCTACCACATGGGTAGGCAGTCCTGTTACTGCCTGTAAACAGAGACAGGGAGGGCTTTCAGTCATTCTGATTGTTCAAACCCAGACAACATGGCCAATTGTTGTTTTAAACTCTAAAACGGCAGCAGACCTTTGTGGATAGGGATGTGGTAGCCAGAGCACAAATACATGATGTTGCCAGGAGACAGGAAAAAATGCAGAATTTTGGAGGCCACATACTTCAAATGGCCAGTTCAGACTTCAAAGTCCAGACTGGTGATCCAACCAGCCAGGATTGTGGAAAGCTTCCTTTGCTCACACCCCAGTTGGGAGTTTCTCCATCAGTAGTGTTGTCTTTTATTACAAAGGCCGTGATATGCGTATGAATATGGGTAATTATGGTATGCGTGAGCCAGACAGTGAATCAGAACAGCAAAACAGAACGCTAGCCTGAGTGCACACGCTAAGGCTCACATGTGGTTTTGGTAAATAACAGCCAAACACATTATTTTCTCAAGAAATAAAAATAGGAACCAATTTGACATGCCAAGTTAAAAGAAAAAAATGGAAATAGATACACACACGCTTGAGTTTTCTTTCCACTGAACAATCTAGACTGACACTAAATAGTAAATTTTTACACTTCATGTAACATTTCCTGTGTTCTTCATCATTGCCGAAGAGTTTATGTTGTCCCCCAAAAAACTTCATTTGGGGGTGGCATGTTAAACTCAAGCATATCACTGTAAACTAACTAGAAGAATTGAAAATAACCTTTGTTTCTCATAGCCCATCACTGGATGAGACATACTTAAAGTGAATCCTGCAATCGGCAAATATGAAAGTTTCCACTTAGGCAATTCTAGGAAAAATAAAAGAAGAGGTGGGGATGAGGACACGCTATTTCTTCATGGATCTGTCCCCATTGTCAATTTGACCCCAAAAGGCGTATCTCAGAGTTCCTGATGCTTAGAACCCACATTCAGCATGTAAAATTTTCTTTCCATGCCACTAAAATTAGACATCTTTCTTGAGTTAACCTTAGAACCAGTGATGATTTTCTATAGTAAGTGAATAGACCTATGTAATCCAAGACATTGTATATGATATTTGAATGTTTCCTCTAATACAATTGCCAGTGCAGTATGAGGCACATGCTGTGGATTAAAGAAGCCACATAAAGTGTTGGCCACATTCACTGTTTTTGAGACATCCTCCCATGTTCCTTCCCCTGATCTTCTTTCTTTACCCCCAATCTTTTGTTTGTTTATTTCACATGTGTGAGAGATCAATACAGGGGAAGTGTATGTGTGATGGATGCACATGGGTATGTGCGTGCATACACCCATGTGTACGGAAGCAAGAGGAGGATGTGGAGTGCCTGCCTTATTCCCTTAAGGCAGGGTCTCTTACTAAACCTAGGGCTAGTTTAGAGGCTATCAAGTCTCAGCAAGGTTCTCATCTATGTCCCGTATCACGGAGTTACAAGCACATATGGCCACACCTAGTCTTTTATATGAGGCCCAGGAATTCAAACTGTGCTCTGAGCACTCTTACCCACTGAGACATTTCCCCAGCCCTACTTGCCCTAATTCTGTTTTTCCAGCTTTTCTCCATCTTGCTTTCTGAAGGTTTTCCTTCTGAAATGTTTATATCGGATAAATAAGTATCCCACAGTTGTGGATTTCAGGATCTAGGTCATTGGAGTCCATTCTTAGCATGCATGAGGCCTGGGTTCTGTCCCCAGCACTGTGAAAAGCAGCCAAACAACTGACAGCAGAAGCCCCACGGAACCAAAGTCTTGGATTCCACCCTCTCTTCCATGTTCTCAAAGGAGTCTTAAACGTTTTGACCAAAGTAAAATTACTCTTCACTACATTATTTTATCTCTCATAACATATACTTGAAGGTACACTTTTAATATCTATGTGAAACAGATTAAGTATATTTAATATATTAGATACAGTTAATATTCATAAATGTTTGCATGATGCATATGTACAAACATTTACCTTCCTTAATTAAAATAAAGACATTGAAGCTTCCCCACCAGGCTAATTTCAGCTTCAATGCTACCACTGTGAACAGAATTATTTTTCTGATAGTAGTACAATTTGGTATGTTCCATTAAGTGAAAAGATACAGTGGATTTACACTTGGAGCTCTGAGTTAGTCCTGGCTTGGCTGCTCATAGACTAGCTAGCTAAGCTGTTTTATCTGCCTGAATTTCAGAGCTCTTCCGAATAAAGAGATGTTCCACTGGGGGTTGGGAAACGTGGGGCGAGAAAGACACCTAAGAGGAGTGGGTGATAACTTGGTTCTGGGTGAGAGGGAAAAGGAGTTAATGTCACCATCTCAACCACAATCTACAGTTATAATAAGCCAAGATACCTTGGTTAATGTTGGCATGGGAAACTTGCTCGGCTAACTGGATTTTCTTTTCTTTTCTTTTATAATTAATTTAACTTTACATATCAGCCACAGATTCCCTTGTTCTCCCCCCCCCCCCCCGCCTTCCCCCCAGCCCACTCCCCATTCCCATCTCCTCCAGGGCAAAGACTCCCCTGAGGATTGAGTTCAACCTGGTAGATTCAGTCCAGGCAGGTCCAGTCCCCTCCTCCCAGGCTGAGCCAAGTGTCTCTGTATAAGCCCCAGGTTCCAAACAGCCAGCTCATGCACTGAGGACAGGACCCAGTCCCACTGCCTGGATGCCTCCCAAACAGATCAAGCTAATCAACTGTCTCACTTATCCAGAGGGCCTGATCCAGTTGGGGGCTCCTCAGCCATTGGTTCATAGTTCATGTGTTTCCATTCTTTTGGCTATTTGTCCCTGTGCTTTTTCCAACCTTGGTCTCAATAATTCTCGCTCATACAAACTCTCCTCTTTCTCGCCAATTGGACTCCAGGAGCTCCACCTGGGGCCTGGCTGTGGATCTCTGCATCTGGTTCCCTCAGTCATTGGATGAGGTTTCTAGCACGACAATTAGGGTGTTTGGCCATCCTATCACCAGAGTAGGTCAGTTTGGGTTGTCTCTCGACCATTGCCAGCAGTCTATTGTGGAGGTATCCTTGTGGATTTCTGTGGACCTCTCTAGCATCCTGCTTCTTCCTATTCTCATGTGGTCTCCATTTACCATGGTTTCTTATTGCTTGTTCTCCCTCTCTGTTCTTGATCCAGCTGGGATCTCCCGCTCCCCCAAGCTCTCTTTCCCTCGACCCTTGCCCTTCATTACCCCCACTCATGTCCAGGTTGTCCATGTAGATCTCATCCATTTCTCTGTCATTGGGCGATCCCTGTGTCTTTCCCGGGGTCCTGCTCTCTAGGTACCCTCCCCGGAGTTGTGAGTAGCAGTCCAGTCATCCCTGCTTTACATCTAGTATCCTCCTATGAGTGAGTACATACCATGTTTCACTTGGTAGTTGTTTACACTAAAGCTTGGCGATGTGGTGAGGTGTAGACAGAGTGCACTCAACTGCATTGGCACTCAAATGTGGTAGGTATACGCTTTCTATGTAACTAATATACTGCTAGCCCGTTAAGCCTGTCAAATATGTTATATCAAATAACAAGTGTGATTTTTATGGTGCCCTTGTGCTGTACTTGCGGAGGACTTCTAAAATTTAAAAACATGCATTTATAAGCTTGAGGTATAGAGTAAAATAAGCATAAAGAAGACATCTGTGAGAAAATAATGTGTGATGAAAGTATTTTTATTACATTTTAAAGATTTATTTATTATTATAAAAATAATGGTATTTTGTACAATGTATATGGTATTTTGTCTGAATATATGTGTGTGGAATGCATGTATGCCTGGTGCCTGCAGAGGCCAGGAACTCTGCTGCAGGCCCCCGGAACTGGGGTTACAGACAGTTGTGAGACACCATGTGGGTGTTGGAAATTGAATCCGGGTCCTCTTAACCACTGAGCCATCTCTCCAGTCCCAAAGGAACTAGTTTTAAAAGGACATAAAACATCACTAAACATAAGACCATGAGCTAAGGAAGAGAGAGGTTCCTACCATGTGATTTCATTTTACTGATTTCTCCAATGACATAGTGAAGTAGTCCTGCTTTCGAGATGTGAACAATATAAACCACACAAAAAAGGGATGGTTTGCTCCCTGATTTTGACCACAGTAACATATTTTGAAGTTTCTTCTCCCCATTTTTTTCTTAAGAGATGATTTATGAATCAACTCTGGAAAAAAAATCCATTCATAATCATAATTATGAAAACACTACAGGCATGATTTACCCTTTCCCTTCTTTTGAGAATACAAACCCGAGACGATTGTTTTTTATTTCTTGTAGAAGTTTTGGAATCTGTTATGAGCAGTAGGACCTTTATTCAAGTTTTAAGATGTGGTTCATGGCTGCTCATTGCCTGACCTGGGGGTCATTCTGCTGGGGTGTTTATCATCTTTCTGTGAAGCACATTTAAGCATCCAAAACCTAATTTTATTTGTGTGTGTGTGTGTGTGTGTGTGTGTGTGTGTGTGTGTGTGTGTGTGTTATGTATGTGTTCATGCAGGTATGTGCATATGTATGTGCAGGTCTCTTCCTCATAAATCCCAGTGTTATAGACATGCACCACTGTGAATGACTTTTACATACTTGCTAGGGATCTGAACTCAGGTCCCCATGCTTACCAAACAAGCCATCTTTCCAGCCCCAATATTTTAATTACACATGACCAAGAATGAACACATTTGATCTGGACCATGGCTGAGTGGAAGGATTGGTAAGGCAATTTAGAGTGAAAAGAAAATCCTTACAATGACAGGCAATATTTTTATACAAATGTACCCTGAAAACGCACACACGCACCTGTGCCCATTCTTCCTTATCTCCTTTCACTGTGCGCAATTCCTGACCTGTGCCTCTCAGAGTGGCAACATGAGCTCCTGGTTGTCGTCCCAGGCTTTGGGGATGTGCATTGAATCCTTACAGTGACGCAAGACTCCTTAATTGTCTGCACACGCTCTGCTGTAACTTGAATACAAGCATGCTCAAGTACAGCTGCAGTGGATTGGTGAGTTATTACGAATGTGTGTGTATAATACTTAAGTGGCTAAAACAAGCCACAAGTACTTCAGTAAACATCTTACTTCAAACCATCCATTCTCAGTCTTGCTGTAAAGTGGGCTCATGGGCAACCTAAAGTTATAGCAAGGCCTAGATTCCAACCCCTGGGACACTGCCTTAATTGCTATGGGATGCAACTCAGGCATGTGGATTTTTAAAAGCTCCCCAGGTGACCCTAATGTGCAGTCAAGGTGGTGAAAGATTGCTTTAGGGCAATTAAACTGTCCTCTTTCCTCTGAAGATCTCATCATTGGATGGACTTCGAATTCTCCTACCTCTTGAATGTACACCATGAAACCCAACAGTTACTAACTGATGCCAGAGGCTGACCTAACAGAACTTGTCTCCACGTACTTTGTTGCTCTTCAGCTGTTCTTCTAGAAGGACACCCAGTATCTTCCAATGACCCTGAATGTAATGCTCCCTTTACTGTCCAGTCCAAATGTCAGATTTAAACATGTGGCATTTCTGATTTGCTCTCAACCTTTGCTCTGTCTTCACTGACGTCTTTGACCCAAGTTCTTGCTCTAAAGGTTTGGAACAGCCTTGCTGGGTCTCATCTTAGTCCTGGCCCTAGTATGCCAAACCTTGCCCATCTACCATGAGGGGATACTGAGATTCTGTTCTACACTTCTGCCCTTGGGGAATATTGTGCACAAATATGGTCCTTAACACTACCACTGGGGCAATTTATTCATTCCAGATGTGCCTATTTCCACAAAACAGCATTTAGGTGTATCTGATATTTTTGGAAGCTGAAGAAATGAATCAGAAGAGAATTATGCTGTTTTTATTATAAAAATGTAATGGATATACTTAGGAAAAACACGCCTTTTATGTAATAGGCATGCTTTTTTTGTGGTCTCTACTTGGCCTCTGAAATACACAGGTGCTTTGGAATAACCCCAAGGCATCATCTCAAACAGAATGAACAAATCAGGAATGTTCTAGGAAGTTATTCTTTAATATCATGGAATTTGGACTTGCTAGTTTTCTAAGAAGGGTGGACTTTGCAAGTACTTTGAAAAAAAAAACATTAATTTTTCCTCCCAAATTGACATGAAGTATACATGAAAATGTCCCTTAGTTCAAGGACTGAACTATTATGTTCCTGATGAAGGTGAGGAGAGCTAAGGGTGAGCCTTCCTCTGAGTAAGCTGTGCTTCTGAAGTAGGCACTGAAATCCAAGTCAGATGCAGAATTTAATTAACGTGCTCAGAGGACAGAGCAGTTTTGATGAAGCCTAACATAGTAGGGGCTGTCTAGCCCTCCAACTGCTCCTGGTTCCTGGACAAAGTGGAAGCTTCTCTTGTATAAATTACCAAAACAGAGTTAGATCCACACTGAGTTAGCCTGTGTTGTACAAAGACTACAGATTCACGTTGAGACACAATTTTGGGTTCAGAGCAGCATTTACATCATGAAAAGACTTTCCAGTGGCTAATGACTTCTTTTGGGTTTCCCTACTTAGCTCAGAATCATGCTCATGGTAGCCAGTTTTTATTTATTTATTATTAAATTACTCATTAAATCTATATCTTTCTTTTTGTACTGCTTTATTTCTTCTTTCTTTCTAATTTAGTATACTAACTCTGATTGCTTTTTTGTATTCATTCTTTTGTGAGAGAGTCCCACATAGCCCAAGATGGCTTTGAACTCACTACATAGCAGAAGACGACCTTGAATTCTTGATCCTCCTGCCTCTATCTCCCACATGGTGGGATTACAGGTGTGCACCACCATGCCTGTATTTTAACTGTAGTTGCTCTTTTTTTCTGTTCATTCACCTTGAACACTGGAGACAAAGCCAGTCAGGCTTGATGAGTTTGGCATGGAGAAACACATGGACTCCATTTTTACTACATAGCCAAGTGATATACAGTGTGTTGCTTTGCTCTCTAGGTCCTGATTTCTGCAGCGAAGGAATGGAAATGCTGGACTCTATCAGATTTATGGGGACAAGTGCACCATGACAATGCAGCATCTCATGCTTAGAATGACTAAGGATTTACGATGGTGATTGTGAAACATCAGCCCAAATGTAGGGCCCTCTAAGCACAGAAGCTGACCCTCCCACGCTAGCAGCACATCTTTCGTGGACAGTGTGTGAGGAATAAACAGCTAACCCGTATCAAAGGCTAATCACGGTGTCCCTCGAGAAACGTGACATTTAAAAGCATTCTGCATTCGGTCACCATACACTTAATAAACACTTGTGACTGGTCAAGTTGGGAACACTTCTCCATTCTAGCATGGACCTTGCTTCTATGTTTTTTTAGCCAACTCCAACCCATAATGAGTCCCAGTTGCAGTTTCCCTCCTTTTAGAAGTAGTCTCTGACCTTCTCAGGGAGAAAACCTCCCTTCATTATCCACTGCATATTCCTCTCCTGCACCACCACTCTGGGGATGCAAATATTTGTCTATAATATACTTCACTTGCCTGTCACTCAGAGCTCCCCACGAGCAGGTGCTGTGACCACTCATCTCTACATCCCTGGGCTGAAATGCACCGATGGCACCACATCAATATTTGATGGATGAATGCATGACTTATTAATTCTTTGCAAGTTGGACTAGTCAAATTTCACTTGCTCTCCTGGCTGTTGTTCTCATTCATGTGACGAGACAGATATTTAAAATGGTACTTTCCATTTCCCATGATGTTCTGTCTGTGAGATACGGGCAGGTTACTAATGGCATACAGTGTTGGGTTTTCGACAAATGATTCTCAGATTCAGATGAATGAGCTTATGTTGTCTTATTTGAATATTTCACAAGAGCTACAATAAATTTTAACTCCTTAAAAAGATGAAAGAAACTTGCTATTTTGTTCAACCTTTCTTTCTTTCTTTCTTTCTTTCTTTCTTTTCTTTTTCTTTCTTTCTTTCTAGAAAAACAGACAGGAGGAGCTGGAGACATGGCTCACTGATTAAGAGCATGTATCCTTCTTGTAGAGTCCAGTTCCCAGCATCCATTTCAGGTGGCTCACAATGGCCTGTAGCTCCAGCTCCAGAAGAACTGAAGCCTTTAGCTTCCAAATGCACCTGTATGTACACGCACATATGCACATATACAGACATACATAATTCAAAATAAAATAAATCTTTTTTTTTTTTTTTGGTTTTTTGAGACAAGGTTTCTCTGTGTAGTTTTTTGCCTTTCATGGAACTCACTTTGTAGACCAGGCTGGCCTCGAACTCACAGAGGTCCACCTGTCTCTGCCTCCCAAGTGCTGGGATTAAAGGCGCAAGAAGAAAAGGAAATGTTTTAGCTTCTTAAGATTTTGCTTTGCCATTCAGCATAATTATTGAATGTGATAATAATTTTCATTAGATCATTAAGTAATTTAATTTTTCTCATATTGAAACTCATTCCCTTACCTGTCAAGCCAAAATTTTTCACATATATATGCATTATGGTTGCAATAATCTCTAAATCCACATATTCTTATAATGAACTTCACACCAATAATATGAATGGTAACTGCACTATGGTTGATACTGTTCATTTCCAAATTAGAAAAAGTTCAAATGTCCTCAGTCAGTAGAGTTAACAAATTGAGATGAAATGCTGCAAAGTCAAATTACACAAAGATCTCAGAACAATCTTAGACAGGTGCATAACTTAGTGAAAAACAAATAAGCCCATCACACATACATAGAGACACACAGGTACATGTTTGCACACACACACACACACACACACACACACACACACACACAGACAGACATGCATACACAGGCATATACACACATGCATACCCACAGACACACATGCACACACAAATACACATTCACATGGACACACATACATAAGAGAGATGGGGGGAGAGAGAATGACTATGGAGTATCATTTTATTTATATGAAAAGGACAAAGAGGACAAGTAACTACATTGCTTTGAACACAGAGAAATCAATGACAAAGTCAAGGAAAGCAGTTATCTCTGGGAAGTCAAGGCGGCAGCTAGCTCTCTACTTATGTCATGGCTTTTAAAAATCTTTAAGATTTTCTTTAATGCTTTTAGACAAAAATGTAAGTTGTAAGTCAATAAATTTATTACTACTGTGCATATAGAAACAAGAATAGTCAATTTGTTTTAATTTTCATAGTTTGGTCACTGAGTTTAACACACATATGCATTCTCTCTCTCTCTCTCTCTCTCTCTCTCTCTCTCTCTCTCAACAGTAATCTCTTGTCAGATGGATAGTTCTGTATTTCCTACCATTCTGGATCAAAGCTCATAATGTAAGACTTGAAATTTAGAAACTTCTCCAGGAAAACATAGATAAAACACTTTAATATATAGACACAGGCAAAGGCTTTTCTGAAAAGTAACTCCAGAAATAATACCAAGAACTGACATGCAGAATTGTGTAAACTTTAAAATACTTCTACAAAGAAAAGTAAATAGTCACCAGAGTTCAGAGACAGTCTACATACTGGGTGAAAATCTTTACAATTAATTACCAGACAGGGGGTTATTATCCAGAATATATAAAGAATTCAAAAAAATTCAACATAGAAAACAAATAAAAAAAACCAACAAGTGGGCAAAAGAACAGACAATTCAAAAGAAGTACAAACAGCTAAGAGATGGGAAAATGTCCAGCATCATTAGATATCAGAAAATGCAAATCAAAATTTCATTGAAATTCTCCCCCACTCTAGTCAGAATACCTGTTGGTTTTTTCTTTTTATTTCTTCTTCTCTCATACAATGCATCCTGACTGCAGTCTCCTCTCCTACCACTCCTTCCAGTCCTCCCCCAACCTCTCCTTTTCCCCAGATCCACCACTCCTCCATTTCCCTTCAGAAAAGAGCAGGTCTCCCAGGGATATCAGCTGAACATGGCATAACAAGACGCAATAAGGCTAGACATAAATGAGGCTGAACAAGGCAATCCAGGAGGAGGAAAAGAGTTCCAAGAGCAGGCAAAGGAGTCAGATACACCCCCACCCCCACTGCCACTGTTAAGAGTCCTACAAAAAAAAAAACCCAAAAAACAAACCCCAAGCTAAACAACCATAACATATACAGAGGACCTAGCACAGACCCATTCAGGCTCTGTAATTGCTGCTTCAATCTCTGTGAGCACCTATGAGCCCTGCTTAGTTGACAGGATGCCTATTATTAGAAACAAACAACAAATTCTAGAAAAAATACAGAGGGAAAGAATCTTCTATACTTTTGGTTAGAATGTAACTTGGTCTAGCCACTATAGAAATTAAAAAAAAAAATCTCAAAATAGAACTACCATATAATCCATTGACACTACTTCTGGCCATAGACTCACAGGATTCTATGTTAGTACATCATAAGCATATTTGCATAGTGTTTATTATGGAACTATGCACAATAGCCAAGACCTAGAATTAACCTAGGTGGACATCAGCAAATGAATGGATAAAGAATATGTAATGTTCATAGTTAATGGAGTATTTGGGTCAACCAAAATGAAGAATGAAATTATATAATTACATGAAAATAGGAGGAACTAGAGATGTTAAGTACAATAAGCTGAGTCAGAAACTCAAATACTGTTTATGGAATTTCTATGTGGAATATAGATTTTTTAAAAATAGACATGAAAAGAATGAGGACTATTTGAGAGGATGAAAAGGAACAGCATGAGTGGAAGGGGGTATAAAAACGGTAACTTAGGGGCTGAATAGACCAAAGTTTATTATATGTATATGAAAACTGATGACTTTAGTTTCTCTATTCTGCAGGTTTTCTGTTCCCTCTGTGATTCTATCCCCTGCTGTGCAGAAGCTCCTTCATTTGAAGTAATCTCATTTGCTGATTTTTGCTGTTGTTATCTATAGAATCTTGGTCAGTGCCAATACATTAAAGTACCTCTAGTTTGTTTCTCCTAGTAGTTTGATCATTTCAAATCTTACATTTAGGTTTTTGACATATTTTAGTAAGTTTTTTATGTTGTAAGAATTAGGAATCCATTTAATTCTCTTGCATATATATCCAGTTACCCATCACTTGCTTAAGAAATGTTTTTTTCTCAACTTTGTAGAAAACCGTTGGTTATAAGTATATAAATTCATTTCTGTATCTTCTATTATATTCCATTGGCATTAATTTCTCTATTCTATAAAAAAATAAAATGCCATCCAGTCATAAACCCACGAAATTCTGTCAATGGTGGCAGCACGGATGGAAATCAATAAGTGAAAATAATCATGACATGAAAGACTAACGCCACATGGTCTCTCATATTTTTGAATGCTGAAAACATTGGCCTCATGGAAGCAGATGCTCCAAGTGCAGTCAGTAGAGCCTGGGAAGGCTGCAAGGGAGGGATACAGGGAGATCGGAGGACAGACACTGAAACACAGGAGGACAATTAGTTCTAGTGTTCTCAAGTATGGTAAGGTCATTATAATAATGCATAGTAATTTATTACATATCTCAAAATAACTAGAAAATTATGAAAAATGATAGATATTTGAGGAGGGATGGTAATTAAAATTACATTGAGTTTTGTCATTCCATGTTGTATACAAGTACAACTTATTGCACTGTACCCTAAAAATATGTACAAGTGTCTTATATTAAACATATTTAAAAATGTCTACTAGTCTTAATGATTTTGCCAGTAGTAGTCTCTAATCCAAAATAAGACATCTGAATAATTTACTCTTTTGGTGTCATATTTTGATTATCTTCAACTTCAGTGGGGACAATTATAGTCATTATTTCTTTAACATTAGTTTGTTTTGATATCAGAGCTCAATGTAGTATTAAAATGCTGTTTTCCTTAGAGGAAATAAAATCTTAAGGAGATACATTAATCACTCAGTATCCATGGACAATTAGTTCTAGGACCCTCCCCCTTAGATACTAAAATCCATGAATGCTCAGGTCTCTTACATCAAACAATATCCCCTTCTATACCTTACAGTTTAAGTAGTCTTTAGATTAATGATGTTACCAAGGGCAATGTAAAATAAGAAAGAACCCTGATAATCAACAAAGACAGACATAAAATGTTTGTCCATTAGTTCATTATTTTACAGCATGAGATTTCATCCATGAAAGGTGATTGAAACTTGGTCTCAGTGTTTTCAGCTCTGTGAATTGCTTTTGCAATGAGCTGTTAACTTTTAGAAAATGAGGCTAATGCTCTCTGATTTCCAAGATTTCTATTCAATGGACTTTATCATCTTAGAAACATTTCTCAATATTAGCAATCGACAACTAAAGCAAATCAAGAGTTGGGGACAGAGAGGAAGAATGTGCTTCAGCAGAAAGACTCAGTAGAAGGTGATGATGCCAGTGATTGTCATATACCTGGAGCCGTGAGGGAAGTAAAGCACCAAGTAGAAGCTGCCATCTGGATTACTGGTTTGCCATACTGTCAGGAGCTAGTGAAGAAATTCTTAAGATATTGCGGTGGTTTTGAAATTATACAAATGATAGACGTGTACTAGGACAAGAGACAGAGTGTGTACTAAGACAATCTTTCAGTCCTCGTCCCATCACTGTATCTATATACCAAGCTGACCCAGACCATGGATGCCATCAGTTTAGTGTCTCCGGTGTTTTGATGCTTCATATCAATTTTTTAAAAAAAGGAGTTTCCAAGACAGGGTTTCAGTCTGCAAAAGTGGCTTGCTTCAAACTCACAATCCTTCTGCCTCTGTCTCTTAAATGCTTGGATTATAAATGAGTGTCAGCATGCTCACCCTCGCCCTCTAGTTTATCTGGTCTATACAGAATAGTGCATTGGCATTGACATGAAGCTCTGTTCCTACTCTCCTAATTCCCTGCCTTGGAGAATTACTTTCTTCTTGGCTTGTCTTTAGAAAGACTTTATTTTGTGGTGTGGAGAGTGAAGAATTTAATAATGATCTCCTGAGAAGGAAACTCCCTGCATTTCCTGTCCGCCTTCAGTGCTGCCGTCAGTATTCTAACATTAAAGAAATTAGTCTTATTAGTCTTTCTTTTTTCTCTCTTCCTTCCTTCATTTCTCCCTCCCTCCCTCCCTCCTTTCCTTCCTTCCTTCCTTCCTTCCTTTTTCTTTCTTTTCTTTCCCTTTCTTTCATTCTTCCTTCCTTTCTTCCTTTCATTCTGCTTTCTTTCTTTTGCCAATCCCCACTCTACTTACTATGAAACGACATTGAGAATACTCTGAAATTTGTTGCAGGCATTGCATGTCCACCCCAACTTTCTATTCCATCTACTACATCCAGAAGGCGTTTCTTCACCTGAGCCAACCAGGAACACCTCTCTGCAAGGCCCTCGCCCTTGCCTCTCTCCCTTGATCCCCTCTGAGGCTTTCCTTATCCAAATCTCACCTCAAAGGTCATCTTGTGAGGTCATCTAGAAGTGACTATGCTCTGTTGCAAAATGCACATCTTTCTCCTGAATTTGTTCATTTTTTCTTTATTTACTATCTTTCTTAAATGAAACAGAATCTTTAATAGAAAAAAAAATTTCCTTATTTGTGACTAATTTCCCAATGTCAAGAACAGTGCCTGGCACAGAGAAGAACTCAATAAATATTTGTTGAATAAATACATTAGCAGCTGAGTAATAGTAGAATACTTTCAAGAAAGAATGGGTTTCCTTAGGGTCAAAAGCTAGAGAATAAGTCGGGTAGAATGAAGGCCAACAGGCAGGCATGTGATTCAGCAAGAAGACAATGGTGGCCTGAGAAACACCCCCATAGACCCATGTATCTGAGCACTTGGTCTCCAGTTGGTGGCACTGTTTGGGGATGTGGAGCAGCCTTCCTGGAGAAAGGATACCACCATATATATATATATATGCCTCTGGGAAGACTTTGATAGAATACCCAATAGTAAGGTAGGTTGTGAAAGATATAGAACCCCCAAATGGGCTTGGATTAGGCACACAGGACAGCACAGGGAGGTAAGGCTATGCTTCCTTTTATTATCCCCAGAGAAGAACAAACAGAAGCAAAGCACAGCATTCTTATAAAAGGGTCATGTTTTCTCTTCTGTGTGTTCTTAAGAAATGTGATGAAGCAATTGTTGGAAGGGTGAACTAGGGAACATCTGCCAGGGCTGAGAGCATCCCTGGATTTTACATGATCCTAATAAGGAAAGGCACCTATCACCTACAGGGGACTCTTTATTGAGCCTTACATTGTCCTTATGCGGGCCATGGGGACTTGCACTCTTTTATAAAGATTTTCAGTGCTGATGACATCAACAAGCAGTCCTGAACTTCCCTTTGTTCCTGTTTCATGTTAAAATAGTCCCCAGGGGGGCTGGAGAGATGGTTCAGTTGTTATGGATACTGTATTTACTGCTCTTCCAGAGGACCTAGGTTTGACTCCCAGTACCCATGTGGTATTTCATAACCATCTGTAACTCCAGTTCCAGGGGATCCAACACACTCTTCTTGTCCGGTGAGTACCAGGCGTGCATACGGTACATAGACATATGTACAGGCAAACTATTCATACTCACAAAATAATAAATGTACTGGGGAACTGGTATGTGGAAGCTCCTATTTTGTTTAGTTTGTTCATTCTTCCTTTCTTTCTTTTGGTGCTGGGTGAGGATGGGACCCAGGACCTTGTGCACGCTAGACAAGTGCTCTACCACTGAGTCACATGCTGAGGACCTAGCTCCTGTTAGCTACCTGACCCATAGAAGTGAATAAATACACATCAGTCCAACTAGGAAATTACTTTACTTTGGAAATTGATGTTCCTAGTACCTATTAACCTTTCAGGAAGTCTGCATACAAATGAAATATCAGTGGCATGCTTCTGGAGCTAACCCAGCGGAGGGCAAACACTTCAGAGCCCATGGACAAGCATAGCCATTACTGAAAGTTAAATGATACAACATTTATAACTAAATAAATTATACTAATGCAAAGATAACATTAATTTTCTTGCTAATTATCTTATTACTTTTTATTTGCATTCATATTCTTGGGAGTCTTCCAGTCTACAGTGTTCACATATTGAAAATACCTTATTTTGAGCTTACTGTTATTGCCTCCTCTTTCTGGGTTCACTGAGGACACACTGGAGTATGAGTTCAGCCATGGTGGGAAATTCTGCACTCCATGGAAACTGGTGAGCACTACAAATAAAACTTGTCTTCCGTTTATATTTACATATATTAAACTTTTTAATATTATACATTTACCAGGAAATACCCCACCCATTTGTGAATTACCTTTATGCATGCCTTTAAATGTTTTTTTCTTTTTTATATGTGTATACAGCCCTGGATATTGAACTGAGGGCCTGTGAAGCCTAGACAAATTTTCTTCCACTGAGATGTACACCCAGCCTTCTTTTTATTTGTTTATTTTATTTATTTTTGAGTCAGGGGCTCACAAAGTTGTCCAGACTGACCTCAAGTTCACTCTATAGCCTAGACAGGCAGGCCTTGAGCCTCTAATCCTCCTGCCTCGAGTCTTCCAGCAAACTAGGATTGCAGGCCTGTGCCATGAGGCCTAGTTTTTATATAATTTTTAGTGTGGGAATTTCCAAGCATGAGATTCTTCAAAAAAACAAAACAATAAAAAAAAATTTATCTCCCTTATGAGTTCTTGTGTGCTAATAAGTTTTGAGTGTTTACAGTTTTTAATCTTTTGAAACAATTTCTAAGGAGTTTCCCAGATTAAACAAAATTCTTTTATTGGATTGGAATTGCTATTGTACTAAAATTCTTCTGACATTGGAGCCTGGGAAGTGTTTTTTGTTTTTTGTTTTTGTTTTTAAATGCCATAATTTTTACTGTATTTGCTGGAGCAGGTGCCGAAGGCTTTATGCCTCCAGGGAGCTGGTCCTCAACAGTAGCCAGGGGCAATGTTGACAGATGGGGTTGGCCATTTTTGTCATTTTAGAATGCCTTGCTTTCCCCCCACCCCTATGCACAGATGTAGACAGATGAACTGTCAAGTTTTGGATTGTTTAAATATGGTCTCACTTCTCCGCTCCAAATTTCTCATACAGGAGTTGGTAGGAAAGCCAGCTTTACTGGTCTAAGTCTAGGATGTGTGTTCCACTGAGATGTCAGTCCCAAACAGTGCAGTCATTTCTGCCATGTGGGCAAGAAGTTGAACATCCTCCATTATCCCCATCCAAAACAAACAATTGAACTAATACTCAAATTCATTGATAGAAATATTCCTGAGAATTAGTTTTTTGTCAGGTTGAGAAATGAAATGGTCCTTTCAACACTATTCCAACTTTCACTGTGGGTACACTGTCATTTGTAACAATTCTCTTTCCTAGAGAGTTGATAACTACAACATTGGGATTGTTACATAGGAATTATAAATACTGAGGTTCTATATGACAGAACTCCATTTTTATTTATATTCAATTATTCACTTAGCAATCAGTATTTATTAACTACAAAAGGGCATGGAAGGAGCTGGGGGGGGAGCTCAGTGAGAGAGTGCTTACCATGCATGCCATAGCCCTGGACTCCATCCCCAGCACTCAAAAGAAAAAAAATTAACAATACTCCAAGCTTACACCAAATAACTTGATGTTTCATTCACGTTAAGTTTAATATCCAGGACCCTCTAATAAGTTGGTTCCTTTCATCAAAAGCCTAGAGTGTTTCAGTATTTATCCTAAATAGATGACCTAGGGTCATTGTTTCTGTAGTAACCAGGAGAATACAATGTCTTGCATTTGTGTGGGAACATACCACTTTCCTCAGTGGGATACATCTGCAATTCTCTTAACCAGCAGCAAACAGAAGCAAAAATAAGGCTCTTAGGAGGGACAGCGGCTGACCAGTTTTGAATCACATTTTCTCCTGAATAGGTTCCTTATTCATTTTAATAAAGTGTTAAATTTATTCTCACCCTTAAAATGGGAGGAAATGGGAGTGTGGTGTGTCATCCAAAATATTTAGAAAAAAGGCAGAAAGATAGAGACATCCATACATTTAGTACATTTAAATGTGTATGTAAGTGTGTATGTTTTTACACTTGTCTAGCTGTAAAACAGTGGTCACCTTGCAATCGATGTTCCTCTTAGAACATCATGCTGGCCATATAGTAAAGTTGTAATACATTTTCGGCCATGACACTGGAGAAGGGATCTATTGGCATATAAGGAGTCAGAGCCAGGGATGTTGTTAGATAATCTACAAGTGCTGCAACAATTATCCAGCCTAGAATAGCAATAATGCTGAAGCTGAGAACTTGCTTTAAAGCTAAACTGTTTAGAACATTAGATTAATAAAATATTTATCAGAACAAATAAGAAGATGATGAGTATATATAATGCCAGCTGACAAATTATGAATAATGTTATTAAATTGATTTTTTAGTGACAGCTCTTCATCCATTCCAGCCTAACTAAATGGTGCTAGTCACCGAGCACTTAATGCTAAGCTCTGGGCTCTGCCTGCATTATCCTGATCTAAATACCTTGTAGCCATATGTGTCCTTGACATCTTAGTACTGGAAATGATTATTTATTGTGTCAAATATCCTCTAGGGGTCAGCAGTCACTTGCTCTGCCTCTCAATGATTGTCAGTACCATGACCTTGAATTTCCGGGACAAAAATGAGTCAGTATCTTGGGAAGGCTCTCTAACTCAGAAGGATATTATATAAAAACTTCCTAAGGGTTCTACAGTGTTACATTAGAAAATATGGGGATAGGTGTCAGGGTGTATCAAAGGTGTTTGAATTAAAGGGAAGAGGAGCATACACATCTTATAAGCTGAAGAAAGACGTCAAAATCTAACCTTGGATACATAAGGAAGAAGGAAGAGTGATGATTTAACTGTACTGGGCTACAACTCATCTCCATCCCATTCAAAACAGCCAAACACCTTCAAAGGCTGAGGGTGAGTGACATTGATAAGATGACTTTAAAGAGCTAAGCATATCATGTCTTTGACCTTGATAAGAACTTCAGTATCCCAAACCAGGGTTTCTTGTTAGATAATCCTACCTGGATAAGATGATAAGAATTACCCTTTTGTAGGAAAAATCCAGAAAGATGTAGAAATTAAGACACAAATGTTATGACCAACGAAACACAATCACTACTTTTAGCTAAAGGAATTTGTTCATATATTAAATGATTAAGAGAATCTAGCTCAATAAAAGCAGATCAGCCTTTTGATTACAGTTTAAAATATGTAACTGAATAATTAATTGAAATTGGGGGTTTTAAATGCAAAACTATTAAGTTAATATGCTTTACTGAATAATTAGAAACCTTTTAACTATACCTTTTTTTTTATGGAATGCTTAATGTACTACATAAGACTGGCTTCCCTGGGAGACTGGGATGTGTAACAGTTCAGTGGTAGAATCTTCCTAAGGAGAATTCTGGGTTCCATCCCCAACACCACCAGTAGTCTTTTCTCTCTTTGGGAATAGTTTATCAATGTATAGGCTTCACAGAGATAAAAGTATTAAATACATAAATACCTTTTGAAAAGATGCTGGGACAGAAAGAGAAACCAAGCAGTTGAGGGTAAATACTGGTAAACTCAGAAGTGCAGAGCAGGGTGAGAGAGGTAAGGAAAGGCAGATGAGTGAACCAAACCAAACTGCTCCATTCCCAAGGGTTACAACCTTCTGAAGTCAGGGGTTGTGGGTGGAAGAGTCATTCTTCAAGCAGACATATGAAAAACAAAGACAAGGTAAAGACTAATAGAGGAGATACAAAATAAAGGGCAAAACTCGTTCTTCGGGAACTAGAAATGTGGCCAACCTAAATACATTGGTAAGGTTAGTAACTTCAAGGAGAGTCAAGAAATGTACTGCATTTATAAAACAAGAACACGAATCTAAGACAAAAGCACCAATGGGCAATGTCTTTTGACATCAAAATATACTTCCTAATATAAAACACTAATGGACAATATTTTAATAGTTGTATTTAAAGCCCAGAGGGGAAGTATACACAAGACAAAAAAGGTGACAATATGAAATAACAAGAAATATAGATATGTTTGAATGTTTCAATGTTTATCTTTAAAGAAATGGAGAAAATGTAGGGAATACAGATAATATTTAAATCAGATATTCTACTTAATACTAAACAGGAGGATTAAGAAAAAGAGTCACCTATATTTATCACAATAAAAATTGGAAATTCAAGTAAAAATTAGATATAAGAAGTAAAAAAAAAAAAAAAAACCCATGATCTACAAGCCATAGATTGATATGCTTATCAGTAACTGAACATGAGACAAGAAAGATAATGAGGAAAACCCTGGGTACAAAATACATTCTGAAAGTGAAATTCCACATCAGTGAGACTGAAGCACAGCATGAATAAAACAAAAAAAAGAGGAAGAATTTAGAAAGTTTACTAAATGCAGTAAATACCATATATGTGTATAACACGAGAGTTGTCCCAGCAAAATAAAAAATGAATCAACCACCCAAATCTTCACAAGATAGCTATAAACCACTTAAAAGTGACCCAGAAGCACAGCAATATGACAGAAAATAGGAGCCGGTGCTACCTTGGAGATACCTGAGTGTCAATTTTTAATGATATCAGAGAATTTTATTTTCTGCATGGAGTTAGCTTTTAAATTATATCTTCATAATTGTACCATAAATGTTGATTAATCAGTCTCAGGTCAGAGTGCAATGTACACAAACAAGAAAAACTACTGTTTATCAGCATGTTCCAAGCTTTTCATCTCTCATAATACAAAGTTAATTAAGTTCCTAAGTAGGGGGTTAAGTACGATACTCAAGTCTGTCTGAGACCCATCATATAACTTAAGATGTAAACCCTTCCAAAGAGACTGCACAGGGAAGGGAAATAATTTGCATTTTAAATCTGGCTGTTCTACTTGCACAATATTTTTTCAATTCGAATTTTGATACTTTTTGATACATTTCTTGACCTTTGTACAAAAATATATCCTTTAACAAAATAGTAGTTATTATATACTAAAAATAAGAAATAAGTATAGGGAAAACACAAAAAGTTTGAGATAAGAATTTAAAGAAAAGGCTTATTGAACAAATATCTCCCATATTTGATATACGAAACTGAATTTTTAAATATTTTTTTCTATCACATGCTTTCTTTGGCTTGCCAGCAAAATAAACTGAATGATTACCATTTTCATGGCCTCGGTTTTGGAGAGGATACTACAGAGGTCTTGCGGGGAATGAATGCTGACTGTGCAGGCATGAGAACCAGAGTTTGGCTTCCAGTGCCCAGGCGAACAACGTGGCACGGCCATGGGAGCCTGCAACTCTGATGCTGTAGACGGTGGAGACAATAGGCTTCCTTGAGTTTGCTGGCAGACAGCCGAGTTTCAGGTTCAATCAGAGATACTATCTCAAAGGAATAAGGAGGAAGGGAGAGAGCGGGACACTCGACATGCCTCTAAACCTCAGCAGGCACACACATTTACATTTAACACACACACACACACACACACACACACACACACACACACACCATGCTAAAGAATTACAAAATTCAACCTTAATAAGCAAATTCTAGGATTTCAAAGAGGAACTGTTAAAGAAAAAGCAGTACTATCCCAAAGAAAAGCAAGCTCTTTGGACATAAACCACACAGCGACCGAGCTGAGTCCCGCCAACAGGCTGGGAGCAAACAGGAGCACCTTCACTTTGAAAGACTGGAATCATGCGTCCAGTGATTGCTTTCTTGAACACACGCTCGCGTCTGGTGAAAGATCCCAGAGCAAGAGAGGTCCACTCACGCCCTCCACAGGAAGCTCTGTCAGTCTCCTCCGCCGCCTCCTTCGCTCCCTTCCGTGTCTCTTGCACTGTGTATTTGTTTTCTGTTTCTCCAGCCCTGAGAATGTCAATTCTTTTCTAAAGGACGTTAGTCCTCATCAATTCCTCAGTACACAGACAGGTTCTCAATAGAGAACCTGTTATTAGTTGGATGTGTCAACTAAGACTTCTTACAGTTTTTTCACATAACTGGTCCCAGAAACTGTCTTCAACTGATTTATTTAAAACTGACAAGCCTAATGTCCAATTATTTTCCTATCTCCACTCGATTGTCTAACTAATTAGTTATGTTCACACTGAAAAACACACATTTTTCCATTCCCAGGATTATTAGAGAATCCATTATAAAATAAAGAGACACACACAGGATCCAATAAAAAAAAAAACAGCCCTTCCTTCCATCTCCCCTCCACCGACCCCTGCTGCCTTCCTTCTTTCCTCCCTCTTCCTCTCTCCCTTCAGTCTATATAGCTCTGACTGCTCTTGAATTTAGCATCTTCCTGCCCTTGTCTCTTGAGCATGGCTCATAAATGCATGGGCCGCCATACCCTGATAAGTCCCTATGTCTTAGGGTCTCTCAGGCTTGTCTAATACTGGGGATGACTGGATGAATGAGGAGTACTATGTGACTCAGACTTCCTTATAAAAACCCATGGCTGCCTGTGCACATGCTAGAGATGTTCTGATCCTTCATGTCTTCCTCTCTGTTTCCAAGGCATCCCTTGCCCCTCCACATCACTCCAGGATCCACTCATATCTAGCTTTCTGCATAATAAGTATAACTTATTGAGTCTGGAAAGATACCAGCTGCTACATTAATATTTTAAAACCACATCAGACAACAGCTTCCTTTATTTAAGTACAGAAAACATTTATTTTAGTGGGGAGAAAAAGCATCCAGAACAGAAAGGCAATGATGTTACTTATAAGGCAGTACACAACATATTCAGATATTAGCTCGTACTTCGTTTTCTGGCTGACATCAGCAAATACGCTTCAGTGAGCCAATGACATTTTTATGCAATAGGGGACAACATATTCATCCTAAAAAGTTGTCAAGTCATATCCTTGACTTATTTCGCCAAGAGCCAAGGGTGTCAAGCATACCTTATGCCTTCCATAACTTGGCTGCTTCAGCACTTGGCATACTGAGGGTTGGTTTTGGCAGGCAAATGCATATCCAACTTACTATTCCTTAGGGCCCCAACATGGCTGACCTGTTGAAAGTGACCTTGTAGGAAGCTGAATGGCAACCCAAGAAATCACTTCTAGAGTTCCATTAAAAAAAAAAAACAAAAAAAAAAACAAAAAAAAAAAAACTTGAGTTAGGGATGTTTGCCCTGTGGTCTAGCATTTGCTAACATGTGGGACTCCTGGGTTCAGTTCCCAGTTCCTGCTACTTTATAATATTCTTTCAAGAAGTATGAGACATGGAAATATTGATGAATACTACTTAGAATTAACTCATTTTTGTTTGTGTGTCAGATTGAAGCTGTGCTACTGACAAAAAAAGAATCAATTCACCTCCTTTTACTTCTTTCTTCAAAGGAAATGTTTTTGTCATCTTATTCTACTGTTATTGATTTGAAGGGATAAACTTTCTACTAAAAACTGGGCATTTCACATTTTACATCCATGGCATCACATTCCTCCCCCCCCCCCCCCCCCCCCATTGCTTTCCTGTCATTGAACTCACGCACCAAATGATTGCTGAGCAGGATTCTGTGAGCAGCACTGTGCTGGGAACAAAGTATTCAGTGATAAATGAAATACACACAATACAGTCACTGTTTCCAGTTGTCTAGACAAGAGAGGATTCAGACACACAAACTGATACAAGGTTGCAAATTATGACTGGCACCGTCAGCACAAACTACAACATCTATTTATTAGCTTGGGAAGTAAGTGTTACTTGGGGTTTTTAAAAACACTTTTTCACCTGGCTTGGTTTTCTCCTCCATAGTGTCACCAGGACATCATATACAAAATGTTGAGCCTTTGTCCTTGCCTTCCTGTCTTAGACAGACTTTTACTTTCTTATTAGCAACTCCTGTGCATAACCTGCAAAATCATGGCACATGTCTCTAATTATGACCTTTTATTTTGTCTGCTCCTTTGTTGTGGCTTTTTGAATGTGCCTGTATGAATATATAGAAGGAAGAAGCTGACAGATCCCTCGGAGCAGGGCTATGGGTGGTTGTGAATAGCCTGATGTGAGTGTAGGAAACTAAATTCACATCCTCTGGAGGAGCAGGAAGTACTCCTAAGCACTGAGCCACCCCTCTAGCCCCATACTTCTTTGTTGTTAATGAAGTTACACTAAGTCTTTCCTATGTCCTTGAATGTCCTGAACAGTGACTGGTTCTCTCACCTCCTTCCAGAATCCTCACTTTTCCCCCTGCTCTACTTTGTGTTACCAAAGCCCTCTGTTTAACGCCTAGGAATCTTCTTTGCTGTCTTTGGCTCCCACCTCTAACAGAAATTGGTTCTCCATCCACAAGTATGCCCCCATCTTTGTTCAACTTGAATACTCTCAAATCACGAGATCATCCTTCTTCCTTCTGTTATCTTTGCTGCTTATTTTCACTTCCATCACTCATACATCCCTTATTTTATTTGCTGTTGTTTGGGGTTTCTGTCTTGTTTTGTTTTATTTTAACCTCATTACACTCCTGCTGGACTCTGTCCAACCACATGAAATTGCCCTTCCAAGGTGACGATCAGAGGCTGAGAGGAGTGTTGACCTGCAGGACACCCTTCTTTGCCCCCTCACAGACACCAACTACGATCTGGTTTCTTGTCCTTCTTCCCTGAGAGCCCCTTACTTTTATTTGCAGACGTTTAATTTGTGACTTTTTTTTTTTTTTGAAATTCCTCCACCAACACTCTTTCATACTAGGATGACAGTTGACAATCATGAGTGTATTTTGACTTCCATGAGTTCTTCTTGGCCTATAGTGTTGAGTGTCCTAGTTTATATTGAAGACAACACTTACAAATTTTATGAACAAAGTAGATGTTCATAAAAACCAAACATCTAGTGTCCCTTATGGAGCCATAATTTATGCCCACTATGACACAAGGATAAAAGAAAACAGACTATTGAAATGACTATTTGGTGGCAAAGTAGGAACAAAACGCCAGTGTTTTCTATCACATGAAATACAAAAGCTCTATTGACCAAAGAGTCCTAGAACCAATGCTAACATCGAATTTACAGTCTGTGTTCTGCTGCTCTCCTTTTCATATTTTTCCTGTGTTTGCTTCAGCAGCTGCTGTGATTTGCTTCTTCTTCTATTATTCTCCAAAAGGGTTTGACTCAAAGTCCTTTAGTCCTTTCTCCTCTAAATGCTGAATTTACCCAATAAAAGTCGAATTGTAAAACAAGTAAAATACTAAAAGAAGATATGTAAAATTTAAATGAATAATTCTTTCATGGTCACAGAGTATATAAATTACCCAAGGTAGACAGCATTTACTTCCTTTATCCCAGAGGCCTTGCTTATTCCTAATTTCCAAGGGACTTTTTATGGGAGAAAGTTAAGAGAGCTAAGGAGAAAAAGATGGGAAGGTGGAGGAATCTGAACACGAGAAGTCATCCTCTCCATTTTCCTTTTCACTCCATTGCATAAGACACACACACACAAAAATATGCTCTGCAATAATTAATCCTAAAACTTCTATTTCTCCAAGATGACACTTCAATTTCCATTCCATCTTATTCCAGGAATAAGGCATACATCTTTCTGCAGAGGAAATAAAAAGCACGAGTGGAAAGAACACTATGACCTACAAGCAAAAGGACTACCCTTGCTTTAATTAAGGAGGAGCAGAAAGCAATTTCTTCTTCATTCTTATTCAACCACATTGAAATGTTACCCCCATGTACTGTCATTTTTAAACTTCTAATGGCATTGAGCTAACCATCTTTGAAAGATTTATTTTTGTTTTGAAAATAAAAATCCATGCAGCATGCAGAGAGAATGAATGTCTGCATGGGGACAGTGTAAATCAAGACTGCGTTGGCTGCATTCGATAGCTTGCCTTGATGCCTCCTAACCCACCAAGCTTGGTTGCTAAGCAACCGGGGCAGCTTTTCTGAATATAGTTATTAACAGGTTTAGGTTGCACTGGGGGAAAAAAAAGACAAGAAAAAGAAAAAGAAAAAAGAAAACAACAGAGTGAAAATGAGGACAGATGTATTCCACACCTGGAAATCTGGGAGAAACAAGCCATCTTATAAACTAAATATTTGCAAAGAAATGCATTCAATACCTTTTATTATACTCTGCAACTCTCTAGTGGGACAAAGGTAGTTCAGTGTCTCACTTCAGGTAATACCTTTGGCCACAGAATATAGAGAAATACACTTATTTAGTGTCTCTATGACTTGCAATTCTGTGTTTTAAAACACTGGCATGTTATATTTCTTATTGTAGATGAGTGAGTTCATTAATATGTAGCAAGCAAATGTAAACAAACAGCAAACAGCAAGTAGAAGCAGCAGACAGGGGGCAACACATCACTGGATCAGGAGTTCACAACATTCAGTAGAGATAGAGTAGCCTGATTGATAGAGCAAATAATTGTGACACTGTCACATCCCCCATAAATCAACTTAGGAAGCAACAATAATGCAAAAGTTCCTGATTGAGACCTCTTCTCCCACGGACAAGCTTCCTGCTTTCGATTCCCAACAGAGGCATTTTTACAGTGAGGAATAAACAATAACGAAACACCTTACCATTGGTTTAAACAGTTTATATCTTCTACCTATTTTCATGGGAGCAGTTGTTTTTTTAAATTTTACTTCTTTTGAGAATTTCATATATGTGTGTGTGTGTGTGTGTATGCATATATATATATATATATATATACACATATATATATAACATCTACTTCTGTTCTGCCCTTCTAACTCCTATGTCCCCACCCCCAGGTTCATTAATTTTTTTTGATAACTCACTAAGTACAGTTAGGGCTGCCTGTATAAGCATGGGTGTGGGGCTGTGCACTGGAGTATAGAAACCCTGTCAGTGGCCACATCCTCAAAAAGAGTGATTCTCCTTTCCCCAGCAACTGTCCACTGCCAGTAGCTCCTTGGTGAGGACTGGGGCCTGGAGATCGATCATCCACCCCATCTATGTTAGAAATTTGGCTGGCTTGGTCTTGTGTAGGTAATCATAGCTGTTGTGATTAAATGAGTTTCAATCTCATCCTCATAAATGAGAAGAACTTTTAATATTGTATGTAATATTGGAGACCATTTTATCTGCAATTCTCTGTCAAAGATTGGTAAGACAGATAAAATACCATGGAAGAGAGGAGAAACCTGGCTTCAGGAAAATAAGTAACTAGAGCTACAACTAATTAGGGACAGAGACAGAATGTGTATCCAGAAGGATAGCTCATTTCCAAAAGCCGTCGTCCGGCCTCTTGTGTGGTTCTATCTGATCACTGATAAAGCGGCAGAAAAATGAAGACGCTGTAGAATCTCTCACCACTGGTAAAACTTCACCACTGCATCTTATGATGTAATTGTGACATCTGAGATACATGCAACAAGATTTGCTTATTTTCCTTCCTCTCACAAACAGTTACAAGATCTGGCCTTTCAGTCTGTACTCCTGAAAAGCCCTTAGGGAAAAAGAAAAGCAAGAATAAAGTCTCTGTTTACTCATTTATCTCAATAGGTGACGTTAGTGTCAAAGAAGGTTTGAACTTGACCTTATTCCGTGCAAGTTACCATATGAGACTAACGACCCCAGAGAGACTGCATGAAGCTTCAGAATTGAAAGGTTACCAGTGTATGGACACAAATCAGTGTGAGAGAGGGCTCTGGGTTCAGCTCAGCCTATATAATGTCGTGCCAGACCTGTTAGATTAGAAAAGTCTACCCCACATCTGTTTGTTGTTCATGTTTTAAAATACATGTTATTGCTGCTGCTGCTGCTGCTGCTGCTGCTGCTGCTGCTGCTGCTGCTGCTGCTGCTCAGATATACAGACAGCTAACACATAGTCTGTGCTGTGCTAAGATAAATATCTTAACCAGTTCAGTTAGACTCTGGGCCTCATTGGGCAGGATCACCAGATCACCACCTCTGTTCCACAACTCATGGTCCATTCACTGATTTCACTCAATTACCCATTGTCAGGCTGGGATACCTGATGGGACTGATGCTGAGTATTCTATTGTGATATTCTTCCTTCCTTCTACTCGGTTAAGTTGGTAGCATCTTAATACCTAGTCTTCTAAACTGAAATGACATATGTAACTTGGGTAATTTTTTCAGGTGCTAGGGAAGGTGGCCAATTTCTTCCTGTGTTTGAAGAGGAGGCCTGGTAGATTTACTGTGTGCAGCTTGGCTAACCAGGCACAATGGCCCCGAGAACCTTATCATCCACCTTTTGGTGCAGGTGCATGCTTTCCTGTCTGCAGAGAGCAAACCCAGCTAATTTCACTCTCTTGGTTTGATATGGGAAATTAATGATGATGATCATAAATTTAAAAGCTAAGAGCTAGCAAACTGTGCTAAGATAAAAATACCCAACTTCTGTGGTGACAGAAACCCTGATATGTTTGCAGTCCTGAATATATTAGTCCCCTTTTTTGAAAGGAGTGGGTGTTCACTCTGTACATTGAGAGAGCTTAAGAGTTTCCATCTTCCCTTTTTTTTTAATGTAGAAGAACTAAAGCTAAAACCATGTACTTTTAAATTAATTGACTCATTTTCTTGTGAATTAGCACTCATTGCCAGGAAAATTTCATCTTTCCCCCAGAAATGTTGAATGTTCTATTCGTTTATTCCCCCAAGTTGTTGAACCTTTGTTTTTTGCTTGCATTACACATGCTAACTTTCAAAGGCAAGGAAAACACCTAGTAGTGTTGCATACACCATAACATGTTTTGTCATTTCTAGCAGTTTAAATGTGAATTTACTTTATGCCATGGCTACGGCTATACACAAGATAAGGGTAACTCCAATAATCTCTTTCATCTCCCAGAATCTTTGCCAATAATGTTCAGCTTTGATCTTGGCTTAGGAGAAAGAGCAGCAATGAAGTCTGAGAGGGCTAGGAGTAAACTTGGTAGCCAAGGAGAGGGAGCAGAGGTAGATAGGAGGATCAACAGCATGCATCAGAAAGGTAGAGGTTTTCTTCATGGAAGTGACAGGTAGCGGAGTTGGAAGTGTAGGCTGATGCTGAACTGCGGATATTCTCAAATGGCTGGCCTTGGAAATCCAGACTGTAGCAAAGGGGCATGTGAGCAGCACGGCCAGGACAATCCTGCTTGTTTCTTTCATCTTTAATTCTTTTTGCATTCTTGTGATTGATCTTCACAATCATCAGCAAATTGGATAGAATGATCTCCATTAGGTATGTAAAGAAAGAGAGCCTTGAAGAGATCCGTTTATCCAGAGCCAGCAAAGTAAATGCTCCATAGTCTAATCCAGGGACCTCCACAGGCTGATCCATGATTCCCCTTCCAATTGTAGAGTACTTGCGGCAGAGGTTTTTCCAGAGGAAGCTCGATCTTCCCAGACCCATCATTTCTTCTTTTCTCCTCCCACATCCCTACTCTCTGATATGAAACCCAGACCCTCACACATACTGAAGAGGCATTGTACCATTGAGCTGCATTCCTACACACTACCATGGTTTTAATATATTCCTGGAAAAATTTTAAAAATCCATTCCTAACTAATTTAGCAATCTCTTACAATGGAATCTCTCTACCATTTTCTCCAGAGGGAAGGGGCAGCCCTGAACCTATCTCAGGCTGAGAGCTCAGTGGAATCACCTAGAGCCACTTCCTCAGGTGGCAGTAACCACCTCATCCTTTCTACCTCAGTTTTGTGTTTCACTTCTAAAGAAGGGCCGTCATACCAGCTTTTCTTCCACATGTATGGCATAGATATGCCACCCCCCTACAGCAGAATGTGGCATCTTCTCTCTGCTAACATGGTTGTCTTAGGTAGCTAGCCACCAAGACTGTCACTCATAGTCTGCCTACATCAACCCATAAGTAAGTAGGCACAAAATTCCCACACTAAGCACTGTCCCAGATCACGTTGAACAGGTTGTGATTTGTGAACATAATGCAAATTGCACTGTCTCTCAAATGGAGGGAATAAGTCACAATTGGTCTCACCATTCCTAGGCCCTAAAACATGAATGTGCCAGCTAAGATGAACTCCTAGGCAGAGATACTAGTCCCAGAGGGAGAATGTTAACATCCCGGTGTGAAGCATTTTCACAGAATGACAGTGTTGCTCCAAGGCACTTTCGTTTCTGTCCTTATTCTCAGACACAAGAGCTAGAGATATCACTGCAGATTTCTGGAGGCCAGAGACACTGACAGGCTGGAAGCTTTTCTAATTGAAACATCTGGGCCCTATTATGATTTGAACATGGTGAAATGTCTCTTAAAGGTACATGTGTCTGAATCCTTGGTCCCCAGGTGGTGGAACTGTTTGGGGGGCATTAACTGCATCTCTAGGAGGTGAAGCTGAGCTGTCGGAAGCAGGGACTAGTACTATGTTTTGAGGTTTCACAGTCTTCTATCACTTCCATTGTCTTCACTTCCGCGTTGTGGATGTGTGACCAGCCTCTTCAAAGTCCTGACAGCATGCTTTCCCTGCCGTGATTGCCTATACCATCAAACCATAAACCCTTTCTCCCTTCAGCTTCTTCTTGTCTGGTATCATAACAAGAAAAGAACACCAAGCTCAAACCCGGGGGGCTGAAGTGAGAGTTGATAAGCAGAGGGCCCCCCGGGAACAGCTGGCCTCTGTCTTGGATGCCTCACCCTTCTGTCCTATGCAGGCAGTTAAGATGGATTGTAAATATTTAATTATATCTGGAGACAGTGAGGAAATCTGAGAGGGCTTTAATCTACCTAGAAACTGATGAGGATCTCGCCTTAATGAAGCTTACTAGAGAGAAGAAGCATTTGGAATGGGTGGGAAAGGGGAAGGGTTGGAAGTCAGCAGTAAATTCAGAGGCTGCTGTACAGCCTGGTACATCAGAGACAATAAAATCCTAAGTGAGGGTCCCAGCAGGAGAACTGGAAAAGTAAGCAGAGAGAAGCAGGTCGTCCTTTGCACGTGCTGGCGGTATTGTAAGGAACTTCTATATGGGACCTATAAAAAGACTCCCCAGGACAAGTTTATTGCCCTCATTGACGGATGAATACACTAAAATTCAAATGGCTAATAGTTTATTCAAGTTTATCATGTAGCTGGTGGTAAATGAGGATTAGACCTAGGGTCGGTCTCTGAAGCAGACATTTTGCCGCTGCAGTACACTGTCAGCAATGCTTTAGACTTGAGTGTAGGGTAGAAGAATGCCACCACGATCGAGGTGAGAAAGAAGTTGGTTCTGAGACAGGGGGCAACTTGTTTCCTTTAAAACGTCTAAGAACTCTGTGAGTTTGAAAAATGAGTGTTAAGAAAACATACACATTTAAATAATAAATAACAAAAATTAATAGTGGCAGGCTGAAAACAAGCACAGGCTTAATGCTTTCTCGCTGGCCCAATAAAATGTTACATATTCATGTCCACTAATGCCAACCTGGTGTGCAACCTCTCAGGTTTCCAAGACTAGAAACAGTCTACCTAGACCAAAACAAATCTTTATTGAAAATGCCTCCATGTGTGAGTGTCTGGAAGAAGGTTAGTGGCCGTGTCTGTCTCCAGTCTGTCCCCAGGCTCACCATGAGTTCATTTGTTATAAGTGAGGTTTGGAAAAGTTCAATGTTGCACGTATGTCTGAAGAAGGTTTACTTCTAAGTCAACCTTCTGTTGTTTTGTTTTTCTACAGGGTCCTTTTGTATAGCCCTGGCCAGCCTTGAACTTAATAAGCTTTCTGCCTTATCTCCCAAGAATTGGGAATACAAGCATGTACCATCTCATCTAGCATCTTAATAAGAGAAGAGAGGAGAATGGATAACAGCCAGGAAACATATATATTATATATATAATTTTAATATTTTTATGTCACAGGGTGCTTTGCTGGCATGTATGTCTAGGTACCATGTGCAAATCTAGTACCCACAGAAGCAAGAAGAGATGTTGGATCCCCTGGAACTGGAGTTACAGAGGATTGTAAGCTACTGCATGGGAGCTGGGAATTGAATTTTGGTCCTCTAGCAGAACAGTTAGTGCTCTTAACTATCTCCAGCTCCAACAATAGGGAAATAATTTTTATGACAATGTCTTATGTTCACGGTACAAGAGGTAAAAATTTGCCTTCGCATAGTTTCCAAAACTGTTGTTGTCTGAAAAAGCAGGAGAGTGCATGTGCAGTGAAATATGCATATGAAATGAAGCAAAACCAAGAGGCAAGCTCTGACCAAGTAAGTCATGACTTCAAGCCACTCGGTTTGAAATTTGCCAAGATAGGCCTAGTGATCACAGGGGTTAGAAATAAAAACAAAAGCTCAGAAGATAGTGATCCTTCACAATCTGCGAGTTGTTCATGCTGAAATGTGTGCATGAATTCAAATGACCAAGAAAAGGCTGGGGATTCTGGTCCCTGAGGATAGTTTCTACATAAGGAAGGCGCCAGTGTTCCAGCCTATGGGCCTTATGCTTAATAATCACATTAGGCTTTTAGCCAGCTTTTAGTAGCACATGTTTTACGAAAGCAGGTGTGTGTTGATAATATCCTCCATTAGTATCTTTATTAAGAACAGAAAACCAGTCCCAAGGTTCTGAGTCCCTACTTAGTCTCTTTGCTATGGTACACATGCTCATTTGTGTTCTTGACGATTACCCTTCATTTTCTTAAATAAACTATATTAATTCCTTGTGGTTTATAATAAAAAGGAAACACCAGCAGATGACACACTATATACTTCCAAACTTATATATAAGACTATCTATTTGGAATACTGGGTAGTTTGGTATGTCTGAGTTCAGCTCTTGAGAAGTTCAAGAACAGCAGAGAGGTGGCACAGTCAGGAACCTGAGTAGTTCCATTACTTTTGCGTTTCCACAAAGTAGGTCAGTCTGGTATGAAGTCGAAGCCACATTTTCAACTGTTCTATATAGCTGCCCCAAGCAAGTGTCAGTAAGATCATAGGTCAAAAAGCAGAGGACATATGATGACTGTTGGTATACTTAACTATATCCTAAGCAGTTATTGGAAAAGCTGTTTCCATCAACATAGACATTTACCCCTACCATCTTAATTATCTTTAATATTACATTGACTTTTCTTCTAATTTCTATTACATACAAAAGACCATTATTTTGATTTGAAAAGCTATTTCAATAATATTTAAAAATAATCAATATCTCACCTCTTAAAAGCCACCACCAGCTGCAAAGCAATGATACACCATGATGCTCAGTCTTTAGAAGGGCCCATCATTCCACTCTCCCCTGCGCTCCCCCCATTTCCTTCCTTCTTATCATCTGTAATTTGATTTGTCCAGCGCTCTTATCTACCCAACTATGATGTCTCCATATGAAAGGAGTCTGTGGGGATTGACCAGAGAGATACACACCTGTCTTTGAATCCAAAGGGAAAACTCCTGGATCTGTCAGTACAATCACTCTGCCTTATATCCTCTTTCTACATCTGTGGATTCAACCACAGATCATAAATAACAAACTCCTACATGTGCTGAACATCTACAGACCTTTTCTTGCCTTTATTCCTATAACAATACATACTAGAAACTATTTACAAAATATTTACATTAGATTGTGTATGATAAGCAATTCAGAGATAATATAAGCAAATATACTACTTTATACACAGCAGTCAACTCTAAGGACCATGGAGCCAACTTCCTGGAGATGAGCTGACTGTCCACACAAGACAGCCACTTCAGCCCATCCACACTGGTCTTATTGCCATTCCTCACACACTCCAAGCATGCTCCCGCCTCAGGACCTTTGCACATAAGCATTTCTTTTGTTCTTTTCCTTTCTTCATGTCTCTGCTCAGATAAATTTGACCCAGTTTTCAGCCCCTCCTCAGTGCCTGGCATTCTCCAACACTTCATCATTGGATTTTACTCTGCATCTCATATACTACTCATGGATTTTTCTCTTTGTGTCTCCCCTCACTGCAACGGAAGCTTTACAAGGTCTTGGATTTCCAAGTATCTGTTGACTGCTGTTTTCTCTAGCCTACAGTATCATGGGGAAGGCATTCAATGCGCATTTTGGGGAATGGATGTGGAAGTCTCATGCCAGGGTGACTTGACAATCCTTCCTTCATCTAGGAGCACAAATCATAAGTTCCGCTTCTTTGTCATTTGACAGACAGGGCAGGTGTCAGGGAGAGCATGACCAGTTTCTGACATAGGAATACACAAGGAAAGAGAAGGTGGCATCTCTCCAGGTACTTGTGTACCAAGACTTGGCTGTTTACCTCAGGGCCACAGTGCTCTGCAGAGACAAAGAGAGCCAGCCCTGTTCCCACCACTGTGATATCCAGTTCGTGGTTAGGGGCAGGAGAGCTGTCATTGTACTGGCTTCCACAACTGAAGTCTGGTGGGAACTGGCCAATGACAAAGCAGAAGTACTGGATGCCTTCCAGTCCACACAGTTAAACAACTTGGAAAAGCGTTCAGAACTCCAAACAATCACAACTAGTGCAGAGCAATCATCTCAAGTGGTCAACATTTGGGAGCATCTCTGTACATAAATATTCACGATAAGGAATTTTGTAATAGTAACAGGAATTATGGGTTCATTACACAATCAGCACACAACAACCAGCCTATTGCTGTCTTCCTTGGAAAGCAACAGTAATTAAACTCATAAGCTTTACTTTTAACAAATAAATTTATTATTTTTGTGTGTGTATTAGTTTTTTTTTGTGTGTGTATTCATCTGTGTACACACTTGTAGATACAGGTGCATGAACACGTGTGTGCGCATATGCAGCGGTCAGAAGTTGACACTGGCATCTTCCTCGATCACTCTTCATCTTTGGAGACAGGTCTTTCACTGGACATAGAGCTCACTGACTAACACAAGAGCCCACTGGCTGGCAAGCAAGCCCCAGAGATCCTCCTGGCTCCACCCCTCTGGCGCTGGAGTAAGGCAAGTGGCGTTGCGCCCTACATTTTACCTGGGTGCTTGGGAATTCAAACTGGAGTCTTCATGTTTGTGTAGCAGGTGCTTACCCTCTAAGTCACCTCTCCTACCCTCTGTGTAACACATAATTTCAAATTTACTATTTGTAGCAAGGTGGGAGTGGGGGCGGGGGGAGACTGGCGTGTTGACCTCCCCTGCTGGAAGTATTTTACACTACTTGGAATAAGTGGTTCTGGATCATTAGTGAAAGACTTGAACTTTTCAACAGATATCAGGATAACTGAGCTGAAGTAAAGCAAAACCAAGGGCAGTCAAAGCCTGTAAAATGTTTCAAGTTCTGTCCTCGTGGGAGAAACTCTCCATTATGGAGCTGCAGCTCTGGGAGAATTAATCTTTTAGGAAGATTAATCAGATGAAGGGGAGATCTTCTTTGGAAACTCCCCCTTTCTTAGTGAGTGTGTATGCACAGGGGAAGGTGCTGAAGCTCGTGTGATCATGAGAATTAGACTCGAGGTCGTCTATGCGGGAACACAAACAAATCTATCACTTGGACAGAGGGACTTGGAGTCTCAGCCCTTAGCTATGATAGAAGGATTGAAACAGCAATACTATCAGAAGTACAAGGTTTTAGCACAAATAATATCAAATGTTTTGTTCGTTTGTCTGAAATAATCATGAGAATCGTGTTTTAAATTAAGATATGTCTCTTTAGGTAAGTATTATGAAGAATAACTGGGCCAGGCATGGTATTATTCCTACGTACACCCAGCACTTGGGTGTCTGAGGAAAGGGGGTTGTTATGTTTGATGCCAACCTGGTTGACAAAGTGAGACTATGTCTCAAAATCAGGGAAAAGCGGAAAACAATCCACATTTTCCATAACAGGCAGGAGTCACAACTGCCGCTTTCAGGGAAACCGTTGTTTTTCTAAAAGTGGTCGTTTCATACACCTCAGGAATAGCTGTTAAATCTCAGCTGATATGGTAAACTTGTGTTTCGAATGGAGTTGTTTATGTTTCCTGAGTTACCTTAAGAAAACTGTAGCCAACTTCATACAAACTTCCCACTGAGTGTGGCCACACTTGTGTAGTGACAAGCTACGAAGCCGGCACTGGACACACAACCTGATCTAGAAAGCAGGAGAGCACGCATTCCCAGGAAACGTTCATGTCTTGAGATCACTGAACCTGGCAGCTACATGCCAGGCCATTTTCCTTTTTCAAGTCTACAGATGGGACTCATTACTCTGAGCTCAATCTGACTTATTTTCTGTCTTTGGTAAGAAACTACCTTAAGACAATATTCCACAGTCAAATTTGATTAGGATTTGCATGCCAGCCATTCCTGAAATATTCAGTGTTCACTAGACATACTTGTTATTCACCGATGAGAATTACTTAGGCATACAAAATTAAGAAATATTGTTTGTTAGCATGTTTTTATGAAAAAAGGAACAGAATGTATTGAAAATAATCTCGGGGAATGAAATCCACAACCCACCCCTCACATCTGCTATACCCCTGGCCCTACTCAAAAGCTACGCTATCAGGCCTTGGAGCTGAAAACATTTTAAAATCATAGGCTTAACTTTCGATGAATGCATTTTAAATTCTGCCTGTGTACACTAAGATAAAGCAACTCAAAAATGCCAGAAACACTGCAAATCTCTTGTGTCTTCCGGTTCATATTTTAGCAAGCATGCCGTGATAGTTGGCAGAAGCTTGCTAGCCCATATTTATACCGTTTCCTAAAGCAAATGCGCCCGAGTCTTTCCAAACACTCCTACCACCATGAAGCCACTAAATGTCGTTGTGTGCTCACATTCTGTGCTGGTGCTTAAAATATAGTAAGAGATAGCAAAGCATCATCTACTTACCCAGGAGACATTTTTACCCTTAGGTGTTTTTAGCATGGCAACATGCAGGACAGTTGAGGTGACCAACAGCAGTTTCACCAACATGGAAAAATCAGGTGGCGTTTATTCCAAATGTCTTTGTTACCCAAATGCAAAGAGTCCCCTGGTTTGCCAGACACAGATGTCATAAGTCACAAGAAAGGTCATTTTCTGATACCCCATTTTCCTGCTGGAGACAAAGCCTGGGAAGGAACACATCACAATCAGGCCGTCACTCAGGTCACGCAGTGCGAAGAGGCCCCTGCTGCCATCTGAGTTTCGTTCGTACGTGCACCAGAGTGGAGAAATCCCCTAAAGAAAACTCCAATCCTTGTGGAGCAGCCCCAAATGAGAGAGGGGTCCGGCTATCAGATGCTCGACTGTCATTTCCGGTTACTCTCCAAGATTTGCTTAAAAAGCTGGGTGGCATTAGTTTGCAATTACTGACCAGAACAAGAACAAAAGCAAGGGACATCCACCAGTCCTTGCAGCTCAGCCGCCGGTGGCTCCATGTCAGGAGCACCAGACTCCAGGGCTGTCCGGAGGTGAAGAGAAGGGAGGGTTCAGTTTCAATAAATAATACACCGTCTCAGTTCCAACGCACCTGGAAGGGCCTTCTGTGCAGCCTCAGGAGGTAGGCGTCGCTGTCCTCACTTCCCCTAGACCCAGCAGGGTACCTGTTGTGGATGGAGCCGCTCTGGAAAAGGTTGGTATCCAGACAACCAGGTGTGGATTTGTTTATAAGGTAAGAAAGAAAATCCCCAAGGAGCTCAAATTAGAAGCTCTAGATACAGGAGTCAGGCGAGAAGTGAGTGTTAGCTCTCCTCCCTCTATTCCTGTGTCCTTGTGTCCCTTTCCTCTGCCCCCTGTCAGTCCAGATTAACTAAGCAGATCCAGGCTAAATTTTGCTACTATCAGTAGTGATTAGTGTGAGTTGATGAAATCGGATTATACAGGCAGCGTGGGGCTGCTCTCTCTGCAACACCACACAGCCTCCTCTCCCTCTCAGCACTCCGCTGAAGCCGGATAGAAGGGGCTGTGTTGACAAGAGAAAACCCAGTAGAAGGAAGCCACAAAGCCACAAAGCACGGGTGGAAAGGACTATTTCAGTTTCCATTTTACTCTCCTTCCAAATTCTAACGGCCTCTTGGATTGGAAGTAAAATCACTATAGAACAAATGCATGGTGGTGTCTGGTGTCATTAACATTTTATTATTATTATTATTATAATCAGAATGGCTACTGTGGTGTACAAACTGAGGTCATGGGAAATGACAGAGCGGGCTGTGAACCTGGAGCCTGTTTTCTTTCCTCTCTACTTCCTTTCCCCCTTTGTTCTTTCCTTCTTCCTTTCCATCCATTTCCTTCCTTTATTTTTCTACATTTTTTGAGATGGAGTCTCATATAGCCTAGGCCTGCTTAGAACTCAATATGTAGCCTAGGCTGTGGATAAGTTCCTTGTCCTATTTCAGCTACCCAAATGCTGGGACTACTTGCTACACACCTTCACACCTGGCAGGGTCCCTTTTCTTGAGCATCTGTTATATACCAGGCATGTACAAATGAATTCACATATACTCATACCCAAGCAATTGATATTGACATCACCACTTTAAAGAGTAGGAAATTAAGATTTAACTAGCTCTCAATAGTGACTTAATGGACCAGCACAATGTATTCTACACTCCTGTCTGAAATCAAATGACATACGAATTTGAGTCTCTTACATCTCTCAGTGTACTCTAAAGAAGTTCCTGCTACACACACATAAACACATACACACACACACACACACACACACACACACACACACTCACATCTAAAAGAGCAATGCTGTTCTAGTGTTTCTAAGAATTAATTGGAATTATTGTTCTTAATTTTAATATGATGTTTTAGGGCTCCTTATAAAAAATCTTTCAGGATAATTTTTTATTAAGCATAAAACAAAGAGGGACCACAGAGTTTCCTGCATACATATGAACACTGTCAGCATCTCTGATGACTCTGGTATGCATTTAATATCTATAAAAAGAGTAACAGTTAACATGTTTTGAAAATATTTTCTGTATGGAATGTTTTGTATAATAATACTCTAATAACCTCATGAGGTTGATTCTGAAATGATTGTGGATTTTTTGGTATAGACAGTATTAATCAGCTTTTATTTTAAAAAAGGAAAACCATTATATTAAAATCTAACAGAGATATTGATAGGATTTATGTCAATTCAAAATTAGAAGAGAAAATAAAACAGACATAGATAGGAGTAGACATAAAATAATTTTTTTTAAATTAGGAATTGGATTGAATCCACATGTGTTGTTTTGTTTTGTGTGTGTGTGTGTGTGTGTGTGTGTGTGTGTGTGTGTATGTGTGTGTGTTTGTGTGTGGTGGGGTGTGTAGGGGATGTATAGGGTTGGGTGAAGGGGGTAGTAATGAGTATGTGTGGTGTGATGTGTATGTATATGGTGAGTGTGTGTGGGAGAATGAGTGTATACATACACGTGTACATGTGAGTATGTGTGGTGTGCATGTGTATGGTGTGTAGCTTATATGTGTATGGGGTGAGGTATGTATATATGGTGAGTATGGGTGGGGTGTGGTGGTGGGTGGGTATGGTGGTGGTGTGTAGGGAGTGTTGTAGGGTTGGGTGTGGGGGGCAGTAATGAGTGTGTGTGGTGTGATATGTGTGTGTATGTGGTGAGGTGTGTATATGGTGTTTGTGTAGGGTGTGTGTGAGGTGTGTGTGTGGCTGGGTGTATTTGTATGTGTAGATCTCACTGCCCAGTTTTGTAAGTTCCTGAGGACATGGCTCATGCTGACTACACTTTCTCCTTGGGGAATATAACCACTCCAGGCTGCTCAATAACCATTGCTGACTAATTGGATACAGTTCTGTTATACAATTTCAACAATTCTTTAAATACAATTTTTGGTTAAACAATTTTGCACTATAATATAATTGAAAATGCATAAAGCAACTTGAAGTCTGATGTTTTTGTTAAAATATGAATGTCAGGCATTACTTATTTAGATTTGGATCGGATTCTTATATTTAAAAATTTCAAAAAGCCATGAAGGGACATCAACACAAGCTTAATATTCTGGGAGAAGTTGTTTTCTATAAAAGACCAGACCGTGGGGCTCCAGACACACTTGATTTCAGCTGTTGCTTTACCTCTTATGGCCTTGGTCCTATGTGAGTGTCCACTTATAAAATAGGACACTGGGCATAGAATCAGAAGGACAATACTGTGCTTACCCCAGTGTAAAGACAAGCACATGACTTCTGCAGGGCTACATAGAAAGCCCCAAGAAAGCTGGGAATTGTTCCAACCCCCAGGGGCTGGGTAGGAAAGTGGGAGGAGTTCTTCTGTGGACTCACTAGCTGCAGCAGGGCCCTTGATTTGCAAGCCTCTAGTCTCCAGGATGGCGGCACAATCAATTTCTGTTGCTTCAAGCCTCCCCAGGTTTGATAGTGTCACACCCCCAGCACACTCACATACTGCCAAGTCTTTTTCCTTCCATAATTTTGGAATATTCAAAGTTTTCTTTGCCTTGCTTTCTTTTTTATCTTTTAATTTCATGTCAAAATCCAATAGATAAAAAATGTTGTACTTACTTGTTTTTTTTTAATGTGACTGTTTAAGTATACCTGCAGTATACTTGGCTTACATTTTAACCTATCCATGGATTTTCTACATAGCTCATATATTGGGTTTCCACAAAGTGGGGCTCTCAGATTCCAAGGAGAATACAGCTTAAGTTTATGAGCTCAAATGCAAAAAACAAAACAAAACAAAACAAAAAACAAAAAAAAACCATGTCTTTATTCTCAGTAAACCTCTTACTGAAATTCATTACTATTTTCAATTATGAATATTACTAGCAAGCCTTAGCATACTGATACTTCCTATAGCAAAGAATGAGCAATTAAAGATATTTTAACTATGGATTTTCCTCAGAAATAATGAAATTACAGATATCTCTAGTTAATGACATACACAACTGTTTAGGGTTTAAGTTGAGAAGCAGAAAAGCACCAAAATTGCTCAATAAGGTTTGATACATCAAGAAGAAGCACAGTAAGCCTTCATGGGAGAACAGGGGGCTTGAGCACATGGCGATGCTCCATAAAACTCTATTAACTTTATTGCATATTTAAAAATGTTTGTGATAAAATATTAGAAAAGTGCTATCATTGCTAGTCCTTCAGTGATGGTAGTAATTATATCCATTAGTGTTATCATTTATTGTAAGGTGTACATACATTACTATGCCACAGACTTCCCTTTTATGGTGGTTTGAAAAGTATATCCACATATTACTAGTTTCATTTATAATCCTACAAAATTTCACATTGTGCATGTAAAAATGTTCCAAAGAAGGCTTTTCTAGGTTTCACTAGCATCTTGGAGAGTCCCTGGAACAATGAATATAAGAATTTCACCTACAAGATTTTAATGAAAACAGCTAAGAAGCACCAATATTACTCCACAGAACTATGTGAAAGAGGAAAGAAGCCTTCTTTATAGTTAGTAAAAAGTAAAATAATTAAAAAGTAAATATTTGAAGTATCGAGCTATAACATGATATTTGTGCAATATTAAACCTTTGCTGATATCTATTAGAGAGTTGAATTGAATTCATGTCAGTTACCAAGTTTTCTGCCAGTTTGCTTTGTAACTAAGAGTCTCAAATATAATAGCTTCACAAAACAATTATGGTTCTGTGGATTCATTGAGAACAAAAGGACAGTTTGCATTTAGGAACTCTGGTGTATTACTGGTGGCCAGAAAGCTATCAGGGTTGAGTTTTTGGAGCCTTAGTCAAGCCTTGGGTGGACACGCTGGATGAACATCCAAGCAGGCTCACTCTCTCAGTTAGCAGTAGATGCTGCCTGTCAGTTGGAAGATCAGCTGGAGCTGGTAGCCTCAGGAAAATGAGAGACTGCTCTGTGTGATATGAGTGTCTGGCTACATGCCACCTAGATACCTAGAGACAGTGTTCTCAGACTAAGCATTCCCAGAAACCCAAGGGGGAGCCTCAAAGTTCTTCACTAACCTTGAGAGTCATACAACATCTATCAAGTCATAATTATTAAAGTGAGTCAGAGGGCCAGTTCAGAGTCAGAGGGAGGGGGCTACACTGGCATGTGACTATTGGTTGTATGGTTTATGGCAGGCAAGAAAGGCATTCAAGGAGATTGGGTACTCCATGCAACTCTCAATCATGCAAGTCCCACCGACATCTATGAGGCAGAGTGTAGCGTGGTGATTGGTGAGTGGTGACTAGTGATGTTTAGTTCTATTGACATACTTCTTCAACATACTCATTGCAGCTCACTATTTCTCAAGGAGACCCAGGTGAGTTCCCTCTTACTCAGTTTCTTTTGGCCTTCAGTAGGTAAAAATGGGACCAAGAGCTCCTTAGAACCTCATCAGCTCTGAAAGTTCAACCACTCTTGTTCAACTCATATAACATGAGTGACTTTCCCCCACTTATTTTTATGGGGTGGAGAGGTATAGAGTACGTGTCAAAGGTTGGTCTTGAACTTCAGTCCAGGCTAATCTCAAACTAGTGATTCCCCTCATCTCAATGTCTCGAGGTCCATGATTAAAGGCATGTTTCAACATGCATGGCTAAGAATGACTTTTTTTAAAGATGATAAATGTATTGTATATGTATTTTTTGTTTCTGTACCCTTCCTGTTTCTATAAATAAGCAAATGAACTTATAAGTAGCAGTTGCTCAAAAATAACCCAACAATTTTTATCATCTTAAAAATAAGATGTGCAAAGCTATCCTGGCTTTTAAAAGTGGGTTGGAGGAACAAAACGCAAATTCATGTTTATGAGCTTTGCTGCCGAGAACATGGCAACAACCCTTCTGGGCTCAGTTTTTTGGACAGAGTATGGAGTTTTAGACTCCTTATTGGTGGGATTCAGCATTTTCCTTATAATGTACGTGCATGTGTGCCTTCCTTCCTTCTTTCCTTCCTTCCTCCCCACTCCTTCCTTTCTTGCTTGCTTCCTTCCTTCCTTCATGTGGTTTTGTGTGTAGTATGTAGCTCTTCCTTCCTTCATGTGGGTATGTATGTAGCTTATGGTGCATATATGTGACTCTGCAGACGTATACATGTGAGGCCAGAGCAGGATTCTGCTGTGTTCTATCACTTTCCCCTGCCTTGTTCTGAGACAGGCCTGACTGAATCAGAAGCTCACAGATGGGGCTAGGCTGGCTGGGCAGCAAGCTCGAGCTCTGTGTATCTGTCTGTCTTCACCCTGCTCCCAGCAACAATGCTGTGGTTACAAGTACAATCCATTTGTTTTCAACAGAAGAACTGAACTTCATTCTAACCACATATCAAATTGTCACATCAATCAAGGATACTTCAGGAGAGCTTAACTAACCTTAACCATTTAGTAGAATTTTTTAAATGGAAACAGGTATGTGGGGGTGGTACATACTTTTAATCCCAGCACCAAGGAGGCTGGAGAAGAGGATAAGAGAAACAACAACCTAGATTAATTAAAAAGTTAAAAATTATAAACTAATAAAAATAAAGAGAAGCCAGACATGGTATGTTCCAACACAGTCAAAAGAATGATGCCTTGTGAACAACTGGGGAACCTTCGGGAAAAAGGGCATTGCTCACCATGCATCATTCTTTTGATCGTGTTCTAACAATGATGCACATTTCTAATCCTGGCATTTGGGAGGTGGAAGGAGGAGGATCAGGAATTCCAGCCACCCATGGCTACATAGTGAGTCCAAGATCACCTTGGGCTACATCAGAGTCAGGTAATAGATAAATAGATAACTGAAAGAAAAATACACTTCAAAACAGGCCCCCTGTTCAGTCAGTATAACCTTTTCTGGGGTCTGTTTTCCACCAAGTTGAACACCTACTTACTGTATGCTAAGCAACAGCCTAAGAGGCAGGTAGTATTACTATTTCCATGTAGGGGTGACAGCTCTGAGGGTTTAAGTGACCAATGGTCCCTTTGGTCCCCTAGTGTCTGACTTCAATGCCTGCCTGGATGGCTTCTCTGTTTGCAGCTGTAAGAACAGTTGTCCAGGGCTGCCAGGGGCAGAGAGGCCTGAAACAGGGCTGTAGCCCATGCCCTGCTGACTCACCATCACATTCTGTCAAGTCACATCTCATTTCAGGGGCATCTCAGGACACTCTGTGTCCTACTTCAAGCCCAAGCCATGTGGCCCTCATGCTTCACTCTAGGCTCTCATGACCTACAAACATCGACTAAGCCCAAACATGAGGAGGAGTGATTTTTCCCTACACACAATTCTCAATGAACAGGAGACAAGACCTGGTGAGCACATCTCCACCTGCCATCTACAAAAAAGACATTTTGGAAAAGTTTCGGTAGTTGTTTTTTGTTTTTTTTTTGCGGGGGGGGGGGGCTGTGCACCAGTTTGTTTCACTTTATCCATACCCTTGTTAATTTTCTTTATATCTGATTTTCTTTCTTCTGTCTTTCAGGAACTACTCTGGCCCAACATGCTGCCTGTATTAAATCCTTGTCTCAGGCTCTGCTTTCAGGGACCAATGTCCACAGAGAGCATGGAGTGGACTTTTCCAATCTGAGAATGTTCCTACTGTTACCCATTTGGTAAATGAGTATCTACTGAAGGTGGCCTTCAAAATGACTAGCTGCAGTTTTCACATTAATGCTTTGTGTATCTCACTAATGAGACTACAATCCTCTAGAAGGTCAGGGGCTTGGCTTTCAGCTGTGTTCCTCATGTAGCACCTCAGTGACTGCTTAGCACTGCAGCTGCTCCGTTAGTCAAGGAAAGCCTTCTTCCTGTGGATGGTCTCACTTCCTTGGGCTCTGTGTTCATTCCTTTCTTGTTGCTATGATCAAATATCCAACAACAAGCAACGGAAGGAAGGAAGGAAGGAAGGAAGGAAGGAAGGAAGGAAGGAAGGAAGGAAGGAAGGGAGGGATGATGTTGACTCACACTGAGATGGTGCAGTCCTTCACAGTGGGGACCATGTGGCAGCAGGAATGTGAGGCATCTGGGCACACTGCATCTTCAGTCAAGAAGCAAAGGGCTATGGGTGCAGGTGCTCTATCTACTTTCTCCTTATTACTCAGTTCAGGACCCTAGCCTGTGGTGGACGGGTGCTATCTGCAGTTAAAGTGAGTCTTCCCAACTCCTCTATCCTAACCAAGGTAACCCTCCCACACCGGCTCAGAGGCTTATCTCTTCCACCATGATAGGTCCCGTCAAGTTGACAGTCAGCACTAAGCATCACAAGCCTACAGCTATTAACAAGATAGGCAGTGTTAGCCGAGACAGTTTCTCCATCCAAACAATGCTTATCCTGAACTCCAACTGTCTGGTATGGATAACGTGTCTATACCTCACAATCAGCTCTATTTAAATAGAGATAAAGTCAACAGACAAGGAGTATAGATTTGGAGCCAGTCAGACCAGGATTAAATCTCAACTCCTATACTTAGAAAGCATGGAGACTAGAAGGCAATTCACCTGATTCTACAGGCCTCGGACTCCACTCACAAGGAGCTCACCAGGCTTCTCTCCACTAGGTCTTACTTGGGCTTTATGGTGAATTTATTCTATAACCCAAACCCAAACCCATTTGATTTGTAGGCCTCCCTTTTGTAAGGGAGATAGAGGAAATGTTCACTCTACATAGTGAAGACAAATATATGCCTCCGAATGCATGAGTGAACACTACTTGAAATTTGTAAAGGTATTCATTAAACAGCAGAGCTCAATGAAAACAGGGCTTCCCATGGAGTGCTGTACATTCTGTGCACGGCTCAGAGGCCCCAGTCAAGGGATCACTTACAGAAAAAAGGTGAAAGGTCGCATCCTCCTAGTGGGGTGTATTTTCCTAATCTGGCCATTCAAAGAGAGGACCTTTGTCTAATATGCACCAAGGGTCCCTGGTGTCCATTGCAGGCCTTATGTATGCAAATCAAATAGTAGACTTCAGAGCCAAATGCATCAAATTCAAGTCCCACCTCTGGTGTATCTTTACCATACAACCTTAGGCATCTCTCTGCCTCCCTTTTTCTTGTCAATAGAGTAAAAGGCTTACACAGTCCTTTCAAATGAGAAGAACCCTAGAGGCATATGGAATCTTCAGGATGTCACATTTACCCTATGATGCACATGACAGCATATGGCCATGGTGTTGATACACAGGCAGCATTAACAATCTGAAGTAGATTTTTGGGTCCTTCAAAACCAATCTACATGTGCATATGTTCTTGAATGATGCCATCTAACAACAATGTACAAGTTTGTTTTTCAGAATTTCTGAGAACTATAATGGAAACATGGATGAACCCAGTTCAAGGTACTCCTGAAACATACAAGCTAAGAAATCCAAGCCCTAATAATTTGAAATAACTGTCAGCATTTGTTCTATTAGACTAGAAATTGTTTTATTTATCTTAAGCCAATTGGTACCAATGACTTTGAAGAGCTCTTTATTTGCTTAGGGCAATCTCAATTTATGTTGTCTAGAATTCTGTTAATAGGTCATGATGCATATATGTATGTATGTAGTATGGGCTGTATGTGTGTTCATATGTATGAGGGCATATCTTTACACAGGTGCATTTGGAGGGTACATGTCATTTCTCAGGAGTCACCCATCTTGTTTTTGGAGACAGTTACTCACTGGTCCTTAAGTGGTCTGGTCAAGTAAGCTAGGCTGACTGGTCAGAGAGACCCAGTAACTGCCCATCTCTGCCTCCCCAGTGCTGGGATTACAGCACACCTGGGTATTTTTATGTGGGTTCTGGATATTAAACCCATGTCTTATGCTTATGATTTGTCCTAATGCAGACTGAGCCATACCTCAGCTTCAGTTCATGACTTCTTATGCTGACTTGCAATAACTCACAAACTAAATGCTGACCCTTGTTGGATCATGAATTCCTCAAGACCAAGAAACATATTCATTGCTTTGGTATATAGGGCCAGGACATACAATGTACAAAGTGCTGGCTAAAAAAACATAGATTAATATAAATGTCTTCCCAGTGAACTTCTAAGACATGTTGCAGTAATATAACCCAGGGAAGACAAGAATACTGGTTATGTTATTAACCAGTGGCTTTTAAAGCAAAGCTCTAACCACATCCTGTCTCTTGGAAGGAGTAAGCCATAATAACTTACCACTGTTAATAACAGTCACAGAGCCCATCTGCTTCTTTTTTACAGTGACCACTGGAGATGGGGGAGGAGGTGGAAGAGGCCAGAGAGGTGGGGGAGGTGCTCTGAATTGTTTATAAGATGAACAGAACCATTTGTTGGGCCATTTCTAGGACAGCTTTAAAAAAAATAGGCATGTTCTTCCAGATTTGGTTAATTTGGCTAGCCAACTACATCAGAATATCTTTGCTAAGAAAGTGGTGACAGACAGCTTTGCAAATTCCTCAATTTCTACTATAATTTCTTTATAAGATTACTCTCAGAATTCATTGACCCCAAAGTAATATAAACATTAATTGATTATTTTTGGCTATCTTCAACAGTTTGAGTGCTATGGCTTTCCTGATAAAGGGGAAATAAATCACGTTTTAGATATAAAACTAGAAAGCTACCATTACCTTGGTTACTATATAGGTTCTTGTCCTCCTTTCAAGGGTTCCTGTCATTGGGATTTTCTCATCACTCTGAACTTCACCTTGGGAACACATGAGACTCAATGCTGCCTGATAGTCTGCATTCAAACAAGAAGGGCAAGAAGATGGAGGGATACTCACACTCACAATGTTCAGGAACAGGGCAGCTCCTTATGTCTTATTTCATCAATTCATAACCCAAACTTTGTGTCTTTGGCCATGATGTATACAAATGTGACTTAGGCTTGAAATGAATCTATATAGTAACAGCAATATTCAGCAAGGTATAGTAACATATGCCTGTAATTCTGGTGCTCAGAGTAGGGGTATGAGTAGGCAGATGATGAACTCAAGGTCATTCCTAGTGAATTTGAGGCCAGTGTGGGCTACATGTGTGACCATGTTTCAAAAAACTAAAACGAAAAAAGAAACTAAAATAAAACAAAATTTAAAAAAACCCAAAGAACAACAAAAAAGAAAGTAATCTTTTGATTTTCTAATCTAACCATTTCTAAACAAAACCAAAATTATTCACTTAAATCTAGGAACTAAGTCAAAATTAGATGTGAAAATACTTCCATATTACAGCTGGCTACAGAAAATTGGTTCTCAACTTGCCTATATGGTTAGCTCAGTGGTCCTAACAGGTCTACTCAGGACTCAAAGGCAATGGATTGAAGACAAGAGTGTCTCCCGGTGCAGGCATACGTGCCTTTAATCCCAGCTCTGGGAGGCTCCAGGTCAGCCTAGTCTACAGGGTGAGCTCAGGACAGCCATAGCCATAGCGACAGGTGAGACCCTATCTTGAAAAAAAAAAAAAAAAAAAGGAAAAGAAAAGAAAGGAAAGAGAGAAAGGAAGGAAGGAAGGAAGGAAGGAAAAAAACAAGACAATCAGGGTCACTACAGTCTGGCTTCTCACAGTGTTTTTCCTGGGGGAGCTATGACCATTTTCAAAGTCCCAAGGAAAACTGTGTCTGGTATGTGCGGGTGCTAAGTACCTATTGATTAAATGTATAAACACCAACGCCATTAAGTTACAAATGAACCAGGCACTTCTTTCAAATCCCCAGATCTCAGGCTTTTCTTGCTTTTGTTGGAAGAGTCTCTTCATCCTGATTTCATCTCAGCCTTGTACAGATTTCCATGCTAACGGCAAGCATTCTCTCTCATCTCCTCAGGTGATCTTTTTTCTTTTCTGCCATGTCTTAATAGAATTTGGCCCATTGGTTGAAAAGAATGTAGATCCCTGAAGTCCTCACAAGTGAGGGGGGACTTATTTAAAGATTTGTGAGAATCCAGCAAAGCTAGGAGATCAGATGTGGTAGGAGGTGACATGACTGACATTTTAATAAAACTGACAGTTACTCACTTCATATTGCTTATATTGATTTCACAGTTTGTTTCTAAATTGATTTTTTTTTGTGAAATTCTCCAAAATCTGCCCTTTTTTTTCCTCAGGATTTATATAGTTCTAGTCTTTTATATTATATGAAGCTGAAAATAGTGCATGAGATACAGAGGACCTGAATTTTTTTATTTTTTTTGTTTGGAATCACCACAAAGTAAGTCTTGACACTTTGACATTGAAATTTTGGAAGGGCTGGCAAACAAGAAGCAAAAAAAGAAACACAAGTCCTCCATTTAATCTGGACAGAATTTCACAGTACAGCTGTAAGTAATTTATTTGGAAACTAGATATACTGATTAATATTATTAATAAAAGAGGTGGTAAAGCTTTACTCTGAATTGGGGTTTATTGGTCTACCCAGTCACTTAAAAGCTGTTAATAAAGTCCTTACTAAAGTAGTGTATGAATTGCATGGAGAACACAAACATGGTGTTTGCTTTGCATGCCAACTATCTTACTGAGAATAATCCCCCATGCTCACTCTTACATTATCATCATCTAGACCAGTGGTTCTCACAGCCTTCCTAATGCTGTGACCTGACCTCTTAACACAGTTCCTCATATTGTGGTTACCCTCAGCTATAAAATTATTTTCATTGCTACTTCATAACGACAAGTTTGCTACTGTTTTGAATTGTAGTGTAAATATCTAATATATAGATAGATGACTTAGGTGACCCCTGCAAAGGTGTTGTTTGACCCCCAAAGGAGTCGTGATCCACAGGTTGAGAACCACTGACTACAGGCTGCCATTCAGAAACCTTGTCTGTGGTCTGTTGTCGTTTCTTCCTTACTGTGAAGCTAGCTTTATTCCTTCAGGAAGAAGTGCAGCCCCCCAGAGGATAACATTGCAAAACGAATTCTGGGAGCTGGCAGATGTCTCATGAGTTTGTGTACCTGAATCACTTCAGGTCTGGCAGGTAAGAAGTGTGTGCAGCCATGTGGATGAAAGCTAGCACATCTCTGTCACTGGCCTTGCCTCAGACAGCAGCAGAGCAGAGCTTGCAGAGTATGTGTATGGCTGGCCAACTTGATGCCTGTATGAAATGACACATGAAGACTGGGTCTCATCAAGGCCTTAAAAACACAGGCAAACATGAACACCCAATCAACCAAGAAACTTAGAGAGAAAAAACAAGCCAGCTTGGCATCTCATTTTCATGAGAAGCCGGGCAAATGGAGCTCAGTTCAGTGTCTTTCATAGGTGTGCTCTTTGATCTGATTGTGCTGCCAATCACCAGGACAGACAAACCAGAGAGGTACAAATCAGAAGCTTTGTCCCTTGAGCTAGAGGTTCGTTTCAAAATGTCACTGCTTTGGGGTTGCAGAAATGAAAATCTATCAATTCCAAATGGTAGTGAGTAGATTATAATCCAAGATGGAAATTTTATTAGGCTGATTGCTTTGCAGAGAATGACCAAGAGTCTGACAAAGAAAAAAGAAAACTATATGACTTTAATTAAGGTGGAGGGGTGTACTGTATGAAAGGAAAAACAGAACAAAACATGGATTTCTCTTCCGTATGTATGTGACTCTGCAGGAAACAGTATGACACAGGGAAGTTCTGACCTTGGATCTAGCTATCTCCAACCACACAAAATTCCACAGGCCAACCACGCTAAGAGTCAATACGGTATAATAATGTTTATTGTTGCTTTATCAGACCAGAGCTGCAGGCATAAGGAGGCTGGTTGTGGATATTTTTAGGTTATTAAATCTCTATTGAAGATAGCTCAGTGAGTAGAGGTGCTTGCTCTAAGCCTGATCACTGGAGTTTGTTCCCTAGGATCCGCACGGAAGGACAGAACCAATTCCAGCAAGTTGTCCCTTGACACCCATGCACGGCACGACACATACATGCCCGTACACAGACACAGACACCCACACTAAATAAATGTAATATTTTAAAAATCATCATTTCATCAATTTTCAGTAACTCTCAGAATAACACAGGTATGAGAGGTGCTGCCTGATATACTGAAAACATTCAAGAGTGTTCTTCATATTCCTTTCTATTTCACCTGCCTACCTTCTTTTTCTAAGACTGCAATTTATTTTCATCAAAGTAACTGGGTAGGGATTGAGGTGATGGATCAGTGGGTAAAATCTTTGCCACATAAGCCCAAGGATCTGAGTTCAATCCACAGTACCCACATAAAACCCGGCATGGAGCTGGGCATCCATAATTCTGGTTCTGGGGAGTTGGAGACAGAAGATCCCTAGAGCTTGAAAGATAGTCTTGTCAAATTGGTGAGCCCCAGGTTCAGTGAGGGACCCTGGACCAAAAACATAGGTAGAAGCTGGATATGGTAGTGCATATTTTTGACCCTAGCAGTTAGGAAGTAGAGGCAAGCAAATTTCTGTGGGTTCAAGGTTATCAAAGGCTACAGAGTGAGATCCTCTCTACAATTAAAATAAAAGGTGGCAAGTCTGGGGACGCAGCTCACTTGGTGAAGGTGACTGCTGTCAGGAGTGACAATCTGAGTCAGCCTGAGACCCACCAGGTGGCAGGAGAGAAGCAACTAATGTGAGCTGACCAGTGACCTTCAGGTACACACTGTGGCACGTGTCCCCCTCACGAAACAAGGAATGTAATGACAAAAGCAAACAAAAGAATAGGGTGGAGAACAATAGAGGGGGACCCTGGACGCAGACCTCTGGCCTCCACACACACGCATGCACACCCACACACACGCACTACACAGTCATATACCACACAAACACATGTACAGACAAAATCGGTTGAAAGTGTGCAAGTCAATAGATTTGAGGCAAAGTTAATACTGATCTACTAAAAGTTGCCAATGAGCTTTGGAAAAGCACAGCCCATCAGACACCTACAAGAGACATCCTAGCCATTTTTCACCATCTACAATCCCTTTACAGTTGGAGGTTAATTAGACATCTTAGAAGTAAGCTATCATAGTTGCAGTATCTGTTCTGGACTTTTCCTAGCTGAGTCCACTCACGCCATGGTCCCTGCAGTCAGACTCACTTGCTTGAGCTTGGGCTCTTATCAATATACTCTTTTAAGTGTTTCTGGACTAATTCTATAAATTTTTAATGACATTCAACATTATAATTCAATACGAAACACACAACTTTACTAAATTCAATTCAAATGTTTACTGAGTCTTTACTCTGTTTTTACCAGGTGTAAATCCCACTGCAGAGGCAGTTCTGAACTCTTCCTCATAAACTCATTGATCTTACCTATTCATTCCATAATGTTCATTTACATACAGAGAACCTAGACCAATCCACACCGTCATCATGGACTCCGTGAAAGCGTCTTCACTTCTGAGCCTTAACCACAGTGTGATGCTTAACCTCAACTGTCAACTCCATGAGATCTAGAATCACTGGGAGACAGGCATTTAGGCACGCCTGTGGGAGATTGTTGTGACAAGTAATTGAGGTGGGAGGTCCTACCCACTCTGGGCTGAAGCATTACCTGGGCTGGGACCCAAGACTATATGAGAAGAAGGGAAGGAACTGAGTGCAAGCATTCACCTCTGTGGTGATTCACTGTGTACCCTAATAAAATTTACCTGAAGATCAGAGAACAGAATAAGCCACTAGATTAAACATAGAGGCCAGGCAGTGGTGGCACACACCTTTAATCCTAGCACTCAGGAGGCGGAGATATATTTGGATCTCTGTGAGTTCAAAGCTACCCTGGATTACATGAGAATGATTCAGTGTAGGAGAGAAACAGAGCCAGGCAGTGGTGGCACACACCTTTAATCCCAGCACTTGAGATCTCATGCCTTTGCTTGGGAGTCACACGCCTTTCATCCCAGCACTAAGAAGGAAGTGATGGCTGGGTGGAGAAAGGTATATAAGGCATGAGGAGAAAGGAACTAAAGGCTTTTCAGGCTGAGGAGTCCTAGAGGTAAGAGGTGGCTGTGGCTTGTTCCTTTGTCTCTCTGATCTTTCAGCATTTACCCCAATATCTGGCCCAGGTGTTTTTTTTTTTTTTTTTTTTTTTAAATTAAAAGACAATTTAAGATTCAAGCAACATACCTCTTTCCCCCTACTTCCTAAGTGCTGACTGTGAGGTGACCAGTGGCTTTAGGCTTGCTCCCGTTGCTTTGGATACCCCACCATGATGGCCTGCACCTCGAATTGGGAGCTATACTCTCCCTTCCTTGAGTTGTTACATGTCCCAGCAACTGTAAACATAACTAATCCACACAGGACACACATTTGCCTTCAAAGCATGATTTCATTGTATTCTATTTCTATATGAAGAACCTCTGTAGTGTGTAATCACACAGATCATGCCTCCCCTTTTCAGTAAAGAACACTTGGATTTCCCTTTGAGAGACCATTGTCCTCCACGATATGCAGGGTTGTTGATGGTGTCACTCAAGTGGTTCTTCCTCTTGGGCCAGAGGAGATATAGCTGGACCACTCTGATCTCTCCTCCTTTTTCCAGAAATCTGAACTTTGAATAACTACACAAATTGACCTAACATAAGCCAACTGACCACAGAGGAAGGATTCCAGATGCTTAGAACCAACTTTCAGACTTCCTGTGATTTTTTTCTCAGTTTTCCCATTGGCTAATGGACCTCAAATCACAGTGTACATTACAATCACACGGGGTTGGGGAGATGCTAAGCCAGGAAAGTACTTGCCTTGTAAACAGGAGGACCTGAGTTTGATCCTCAGGGCCCATGTGAAAAGAAGCTGGGCATGGTGTGCTTGCTTTCTCACAGCTGGGGAGGAACGGACGGGTGCAAGATACCCAGCACTTCCTGGCTAGCCAGCTTGCTCTACTCAGTGAGTTTCAGTTTAGTGAAAGACCTGAGCAGATAGCTCCTGAGGAATAACAGCTGAGGTTGTTGTCTGCCCTCCACAGACATGTGAATATGTGCATATGAACTTGTGTATGCACACACACACACACACACACACACACACACACACACACACACATATCACATCACATCACATCACATCACATCACATCACATCACACGGGCAGATTATTTAAAACAACATGAAAGGACTCATCCCTCTGACTCACATTTTGCAGGACTGCAGTTCACTTATTTACTGACTGAGAAGAATCTGAAGGATTTTCAATGTTAGTGATGAGGAATACACTGAAAACATTGCTACAAGTTGCCAATGGATTTTATGTTTAAAGTTAAAAAGGTTATTTCTATCATTTATCACCAGGAAACCTTATGATATTTAGCCTCTGTAAAGATCTAGAAAGTTGTTATAAATACAGAAGCATGGAACCTGGAGGAGAAGACAAGAGAGGATGCCATATCTTCCAGTTGCATGATGATGATGGTAGTGGTGGTGGTCATCATGATGGTGGCTGTGGTGATCATGGTGGTGGTGGCAGTGATGGTAATGATGATGATGGACTTTCGTGGGGCTGGGGTTGAACCCAGGCCAGGGCCTGATGCATGATAGACAAGTATTCTACCATTGAGTTATATTCCTACCCAGTCATAGGATTTGTTCTTAGCTACCCCTTCTCCAGCTATCCGATTGCATGCCCCTTACTGAGGACACTTGACAGTCACTGAGAAGTATGTACATCTAGTTAGACTGCACCTCACTCACCTTTGTTGGAAAAATATTGAGATCCATGTCTATGAAAACTACAATTGTGTTATTTGTCTCTTGACATCAAGGGGGAAAAAACTGATTGTGAAAGATCATAGGGGAGGCGGTGGGGAATTTGGGTGAAGTCTCAGACTCACTGTAACATTATTACTAAAGAGAAAGGGAAGAGAAAGAAAGGAGAAGGGGAAGAAGGAAGGAATAAGGGAGAGGGAGAAAGAGAAGGGAGAAAACAAAACACGAAAGTAAGAAGTCAAGTGATAGAATGTGCTTTGGGAGCAGCCTGGAGCTGCTTTGCTCTCACTAGTTTATTCAGGTTTGTTGTCTGGAAATCAGAGATTACATAAATCCTTTCTTCCTTTGGTCCTGGGGAGGAGAAGGGCCACATGCATACCACAAAAGTGCAGGGAAGAACAAAAGACAGTCACCACAGAAGGAAGCTGCTGCTGTGGGCGATTCACAGTGAAGTGGCTGCTCTCTCAATGTAATAGCAAGAAAGACACGGAACACAGGAGTCCTGGGAAGCAGGTCTATTCAGCAGAAAGGTCACCCTGTGATGGAAGGCTGCAAAGCTACACAAAAGGCAGCTACCTGCCTGAGCCAGGACTTGGAAGGGAGGGGGCTGATGATGAACAGCACAGCTCCTACAAATGGAGCCGCCGGCTTTATTCATGATAAGGATGCCAGCGATGATTTTTAACACATGTACCTATTAAACCTTTACTTCAAGGGTTCATGTAAGAAATCCAGCGGTGTATTTTGTTTATTTATTCACATATTTGTGTATGGTGTATGTGTGGTGTGTGTCTGTGAGTGAGCAAGTGCACACATGCAAGTGTGAATATGTAGAACAGGGCTCCGAGAGTCTTCTTCCACTGCTCTCCACTTTACTTCCTTGCGACAAGCTCTGTCACTGACCTGGAAGGTTGTAGATTTGGGAATGGCAGCTAGGGAGCTCTTGGGCTCCTCCTCACTCTGCCCTCTTGCTCCATGTTAGGGGTACAGGCTTCTGTAACCATGTCTCATTTTGTGTGAGTGCTAGGGATTTGAACTCGGGTCCTTATATTTGCATGCAGGTATTCTTCTGTACTGAGCAATCTCTCCAGTCTGAGTGTGTTTGTTTTTAAATGGTATGCTTAATGATAATTCAAAATTTTTGTTTGTTTGTTTGTCTTTAGAGAACATATTTTCCTACTTTGTAACTTAAAGTTAGTTTGTGGTTTTTAGTAAGTTTCATCATTCCAATCAGAACTGAGATCTCCTCTGTATTTGAAGGGCTTCTTGTTACTGGGGAGGAATCTGATTCTTTTAATCTAAACTTTTGAAAGAAATGGACTATACACAGTGAAAAGAGATCAATAGAATAAACTGATTAGACAATTTAAAACTTCAGCAACAAGGCATTTTCTACTTCATCCATATTCACAAGAACTGCATACTATACCAAAGCTCTTGTGTGTTTATACATACAAATCTCTGATGAATTCTGTACACATATACAATGAAAATTTCATATTACATTGACGTATGAGAACAGAGGGTGGCAGCAGGGAAATAAGAATCTGCTAGTTTCTCCCTGGCATGAGTTTTATATTTATTCATTAAGTCTACTGAGAGTGTGTCTAGGGCTGAGTATTTTTGCTGGGCCACAGGGATGCGCAGTAAAGAAGGAGTAGAGAAAGTGTAGAGTTCAGAGGGGACAGATAAATAAAAGGCACAATATGATATACAGAGTGGGTGCCTTTAAGAGTAAAAGCAACAGGACTAGCTAACCAAGCATGGGTAAAATCTTCCACTGAGGGTATGAGGGTGAAAGAGCCCAGGGCCTTGAGACTCTGCATAGCGTTCAATGTCACTGGGCCTTGAGATTGTGAAGGGGCTCAGGGTGAAGGCCGAGGAAGCTCACGGAGGCTTGATCATGAAGGGTCCAGGAGTATGTTGCTCAGACTGCACTGGAATTTTCAGAGAATGGCATCCAGCTGAGGGTTTTCAGTGGCGGAAAGACACCAGTGTAACCCTAGGATTGTTGGGAACATATTGATGAAGAATGGAAAGAAAGATGGGACAATAGTCAGGACGTTGCTGTGGTCTTTGGGGAGTGAAATAACGAGCTGCTTAAGAATTGAAGTCCGAGCCCAGAGCTCTGTTCTGCCTGGTTGGGATCTTCAGGAAAAGGACAGGGACAATGAGCGGGTATCTGGATCAGAGAGAAGCATGAGTTCAAAGGGGCCCTTTAACCTGCCAATGAGGTGGAGGTGGAAATGGACATTGGGGAGAGGGAAACACTGACTAAGACAGCACACCATACTAGGGTACAAATAAACAATTGTAGCCTGCTAAGCAGAGCATCTGCTCTTGCTGCACAGAAGGACACCTGCCTAGAATACCCTGTGACTCCAGTGTATTCTGAATATACATGCCAGTTTCTCAAGCAAGGTTATCACCCAATACACTTCAGATTAAGTATTTTCTAATGCATTAGTACATATATCTTAATTAAAAATAAGTATTAAATATATGCTATATGCAATTTTTATACAATGAAAATATATTATAGAAATATGTGTGTGTGTATATATATATATATATTTATACATATATATATAAAATTTGCATGGTACTGGAAATTGGACTAGGACCTTGTGCATTCTAGGAAATCACTCTACTCCTGAGCCATATCTCCAACCCTACAAATTCATATTTTATAATGTTTTCTGGAAAAAGACAAAGAATGAAGCCATTTATCACACCAAATATTTATCACAAGATAAAACTTACTCATCAAATACTTGATCAAGTAAAAAGCAAGCTCTCATCTGTATCTTGATGGCCCCATTTCTGTGAGCTGTTCACACATCAGCATAGACTTTGTGAATTCCTCTCATATAGATATCAATAGCAACCTAAGTACTTTTGGGAAAAACGTTGTTAGACTATAGATATGGTCCTGAAGCTTGATTTTCATATAAAATACTGTCTATAGCTGGAATTCCTACACATCATCTCTAGCTTTTGTAAGATCTTCAGTGTCGTCGTGGTATTCTTCACCACAGGCGGCATGTGGTTGGTTCACCAACTGTCAGATTCTGTCAAACTAAACACGCACTGGTGTTTCATAAACACATACGGCTCCATCATTGAAGTAGGCTTTTCTGAGGACAGAGGTCAGAGGTCAACTTCATCATAATATTTATAACCTTCAGAGATGCTCAGAGGGAAGACAATGAACATGGTAATCACTTCATGAATGAACAGGTGGGTATGACTCAGGCAGTTCTGCATCAGTCTGCACACTTTACAAAGCCCCCCTTTACAGCAGTGAACACACTCCCCGAAGTGATGGCCCACGCTCAGCACAGGTGAAGGTGCTTGTTGCAGGGATGGCTGGAAGCAACAATTGAAGCAGTTCACACTGGAGTGAAGGTATGCATTTCCTCGCATAGCTCAGCATGCATAATAATCACAGGAAACTATTAGGCCGCACTCCCTCGGGAGTCCTCATTGCACAAAAAGGACCTTGAGTCCCACTGTAATGGAGCAAGTCTCCCCAAACCTTTTTGGCATACAAGCTGTAGATCCATGCTTCGGAGTATGCTTTCATTCATGTATGGACCTGTCTCTCTCAGGTGAAGAAATGCATAGTGACCCAGGACTTGCTCGGGAGGACGTCAAGCAACTGGACGTTCCAGTTGCCAGAAAATTCTCCAGCAAACTTGTCCTCTCACCTGCACAGAAGTGGCTAGCTCTCGACTTCATTTCATTTCCCCATCCGAGCCCCTTAATACGTATGGAACGAAATGGTCGTGAAATGTTCACTTATCTCCTTCTGTAGTAATAGGATGTCAGCAGAGAGAAGCTAATAATTCAAGCAAAATTTAAAGCTCTGAAAAAGTAAAGCCTTCAGTAGCACTTGTATTGCACAGCATTTAAATGCTCAGGTTTGGTATTTCTGAGGCTTAGACACGTTGCTCCCATGTAGACATATACCTTCCTTAGGACCATCTCACTTCCAAGATACAGGGATATGAGTTAGCAAATAGGAAAGTAGGACACTGTGCTAGTTTTAAAAAACTGAAGGGTCAGGCTGGCTCAGTGGGTAAAGGTGCCTGCTGCTAGGCCAGACAAACTGAGTTTAATTCTCAGGACCCACATGGTGGAAGGAGAGAACCAACTCCTGAAAGCTGTCCTCTGACTTTCATATAAGTGTCTTGGTGTGTGTAGCTCTCCCATGCACAAATAAATAAATGTAATATTAAAAAAATAAAATTTGAAGGGTATAATAAAAGATTTTTAACAGGGACAAAGTTAAAAGCTACTAAAACTCATGTCTCAAATCTGGAAAGTCAGAACTCTCTTAGATATAAATATGACTTAAATTTTTTATGAAATTTTACATATTTTGTGTGGCGTGTGTGGGCATGTGTGTCTCAGTGCATGTATGGAGGTCAGAAGATAAGTTTTGGAGTGGGTTCTCTCCTTCCACCATGTGGGTTCTGGGTATAGAACTGAGGTCTTATAGCTTGGTGGTATGTGTCTTCACCTTCTGGGCCATCTCCATGGCCCTACACATGATTTAAAAGGCGGGCCTTAAAAGTCAAAACACCATCCTTAAGAACACCTTAGAATTTCCCTCGACTGGTACCATTTGGAGAAAAGCATGAATCATGAGTGAAAAGTTACAAGGCGAGCTGGACAGGACCTGCAATCCCGCTAAGCAGCAACCTCTATCAGCTGGCACAGCAGCTCGTCTCAAGTTCAATTACCATTGATTTTTATGCTCCAAAGCATTATAAAATTTTCATGTTAATTAAATTTAATTATAATCCAATTCTTTAACCATAGGAATACATTCCAAGTAAGATGAACAAAACACGGCACCCAGAGAAGGAAGGGCTCATTTCATCGTGTGAGTCTCAGCTCAGCTACCGTCAGCTGCTGAGCCCTTTAGCAATACAGTGAGTTCACTGCCTTGAGGGACGGCTTCTCCCCTATGACTCAGTAATTCACCTTGTCTACCTTTGAGGTTATCTTACGCATTATTATCAGCGTACAAAGAGTTAAGCTTTATTCTGGCACTTTTCAAACAAGATCGGTTTTGTTGTTGGTCTTTTCTCTGCTGTGGCCTCCCTCTTCCCTCCACTGCTCTCCCCCCTGTGCCCTTCTGCTTTCATGTCACAGGCATCTTCCCCTAACCCCAAACCACTCTCCTTCTCTGCTCCTGCTCTCCTCTTCAGTTTCACAGTCTAGACTCACTCTCATAATATCACCTTAGTCTTATACACACAAACATTTGGAGTTAGGATCTGCCTGTGAGAGAACATACAATGTCTGTCCTTCTGAGCCTGGGTCATCTCACATAGCACAATACTTTCCAGATCCATCCATTTCCTGCAAATTTCATTTTTCTTTACAGCTGAGGGAAATGACAAGGGTGAGCATATTCCAAAATTTCGTTATCCGTTCTTTAATATGACTTAAAAAGCAGGCAAAACGGTTAACTTAAGAGACTGTGCATGAGGCAACCAACTGTATTAATCATAGGTGAAGCTCCGAATGACTAAGTCATGTTAAATGCACAAAAGTAACACACGTGGTGATCTCAGTTAAATGCTCTAAAAGTTAAAAGATTATTAGAGCCTCACAAAAATGTTGTCTCATCAAGAGATTCATAATGTATGGATGAGTTTTCCCCCCCACCTTTATCAAGCTTTTTGAGATTATTAGTAATAACCAATGAATCTATGCTGTGGGATGGTCTGTATGTCAAATCTGTTGCTCTGATTGGTCAATAAATAAAACACTGATTGGCCAGTGGCCAGGCAGGAAGTATAGGCAGGACTAACAGAGAGGAGAATTGAGAGAACAGGAAGGTGGGAGGAGACACTGCCAGCGGCTGCCATGACAAGCAGCATGTGAAGACGCTCGTAAGCCATGAGCCACGTGGCAAGGTATAGATTTATAGACGTGGATTAATTTAAGATATAAGAACAGTTAGCAAGAAGCCTGCCACGGCCATACAGTTTGTAAGCAATATAAGTCTCTGTGTTTACTTGGTCGGGTCTGAGCGGCTGTGGGACTGGTGAGTGATAGAGATTTGTCCTGACTGTGGGCCAGGCAGGAAAACTCTAGCTACAAATCTAGGCAATGACTATGTCCAGGACAGTCACCTACCACTTTCCTCCCTTCCTTCTCTGCTACTCTCTTATGGTTTTGCCTCCTGGGTCCTCTTGTAGTGCTGCCAGGTTTTTCAAAAACAACTATACAGTAGTTGATATGCATGTGCTGACAAACTATTTTATTTTTACTCTCAAATCTTTAGTGTTCTACTGGGATCCTGATTATATAGGATAATTATCAGGCTCAAAAGAGAGAAAAACTCTCTGCTATGATGTAGTAAATAAATGATCTCATCAAAATCCCAACCTATGCCAAGTCTACTTCCACAGTTTGAGGAGTCTTCTTTATAGACACTGTCTTCCAATGCTGCATTACATACTGATTGCCAGTTGCTACTTTATCAGTTCTTTTATCCACAAAATTGCTTCAAAAGACAGATGACCTAAAATAAAAGGAACACGGTACTGCAACAGGTACTGCACAGAGGAGAGCCAAATGCTCACATGTCTGACTTTGTTAGTCAGTAAATGCAAAGGCAAGCCATCATGGGACACTCCTGCTCACAGGCTGGCTCAGGTACACCAGACAAGCAAGGCCCTGGTAGAGCACTGCCAGCTAGGAGGAGTATAAACTCACTGAATGCTTTGGATGCTTACCAGTGCCCACTTAAGATGACTATGGGAATCCTGTAACCTCTAACGTGACACTTTCACTCTTAGATTCAAATCCAACAGAACTGCATGCCTAAACATTAACATATCACAATTGTTTAAAAACCGTAACGTTTACAGCATCTTCAAACTGGAAGTTACCAAGATGCCCATCAACAGCAGAATGACTGACTAAATCACGGTTTAGTCCACCACGGAATACTTACTATATAGCCACAAGAATAAGAACAGAACTATAACCACAAAGAGCTGTCTTACAAATGAAGGACAAATGACACAGGTAAATGAGCTGAGAAACTTTCTATTTGTGTCCATTTGTAGAAGACTCAGATACAGGGAAGAGGAAATCATGATGCTAGAAGTCAGGTAAATGATTCCACTAAGGGAAGTAGGCAATGGTGAACAGAAGGGATAGCAGAGGTGTCAACAATGACTGGTTTCTTTAAAACAAAACAAAACAACAGCAACAACAAAACCATTTTCACATATGTGGTAATGTGCGCCTGTGAGTGCAGATGTGTGAAGAGGCCAGAAGAGCATAAGATTCCTAGAGTTGAGTTACAGGTGGTGGTGAGCTGACTTGGGTGCTGGGAACTTCCTCTGGAAGAGCAGTCCATATTCTTAACTGCTGAGCTCTCTCTCCAGCCCCGAGGCAGGTTTTCTTGACGTGAGGGCTAGCCACATTCCTCAAACTCAGCCCTTGAAATTTTAGCACCATCTCTCCGGTGTGTTTGATTTGCAGGTTACTCATCCCCATATTTTGAGTCTGGATTTTGAAGCATTTCAGAATTTCAGATTAGGGATGCTCAGTCAGGGGAAAAAAAAATCTATGAAAATATTCCCCAAACAAAAAAACCTTAAGGACCTCAAGAATCTCAAACATTTCTCCTCCTAAGCATTTCAGACAAGACACATTCAATCTGTACATCTGTACAACCTTAGTACCCACATCCTCTGTGGGTATCAAAATTGATGGAAGTTTGTCGCCTATATAAAATGGGATGAAATTTGCATGTGACCTATGTCCATTCTCTCGCATACTTTAAGCCGCATCTAGATAATCTAACATGTAGTACAATACTAATGCCGATAGCCATTATACCGTACTGTTGAGGAACAACAAGAGGCCTGTTCAGGCTCAATACTGATAGAACTTCTCTCAGAGACTTTTGATCCTGCCGTGAAATCCACAAATGTGGAACCTATGAGCATGGAAGGCCACCTGAACCTCAACTAAATGCTTAGCAGAATAGGAATCAATCCCTTCTCCTAAAGGATGCAAATGTCAATGTTTTCCAAGTCACATTAGAGCTCTCCATGTTTAAATTAATAATTATTCAGTTGACAGGTTTTTATATCATTTTATAAAACAGCAAAGCAGTTTAGGTAAATATAGGAATTTCCTGTTAGGTATAAAGCCAGATTCTTAAAAAAATTACTGTTAGGGATAAACAAAATAATGAAGACTAGATTTCAAAAATAAACAATCATATCAAAATGAGAGCCTATGCATTGAGTCTTAGAAAAACCAGGCTTTCCAGCCCACACTCAGGGCTCATTGCTCACAGAGCAGGTTTTGGATATCAAGCCAGTGTCGAACAGGAGAGGGAAGCGAGCTAAATGAAAGCAGCTCTGAAGGGTAATAGAGCTAGAAATGAGGGAAGACGGCACGTGCACAGAACTTTCTTGGCTGCCCACATAATGTTCACTATTCTCTCTAAAAGACAATGTTAGAGTAGGAGGAATCCTTAACAAAGCTGTCATCCCCAAAAGAAAATGGTTAAAAAAGAAAGGAAGAAAAACTCCCAGAAGATTGAACACACACACACACACACACACACACACACACACACACACACACACCACTTAGCAGGGGATAACGTGCCTGAGGATACATCACCAGGCAATCCTGTAGCTGCACATACATCATAGGGTGCACTTACACAAACTAAGATGGATAAATCACCAGGCATCCTAATCTGCCTAGACTTCTGTGATATGTGCAATCCGTCACTGACTGAAAGGCAGTCATGCAATGGATGACTAAGCATGTATGTAATCTTATTTACATGTTTAATTGACCATGTTACCCATACGATATATATATAATAGATATCTGATTCATATGTATATACAAACGTTTGAATTCAGTCTTGGTATGATCTAAGTTGCCATTTCCCCAAATTGAAAACCTATTTGAGAAATGACAGTAGAACACCCCATCCATCAGGATAGATATTGGGGTTCGGGCTGCCTTCTGAAATGCTGTAACCCAGTAATTTAATGAGTAGCCCCAGATCCACCAACTTTGCAGACAAACTTAGATCTCACTCACAACTATATACATTGCTTGTGTTTTCCCTCTAAGGAAACAGTGTATGCTTCAGAGTTGGAAGCATCAATCTACCGATGGCTCCGAGTTGGTCATCTGTAAAGAAAACTGAAAGTCAGAGGTTAAACAGTGGTCAGTTAAACAGCCAAAGTAGCTGCATGTGGGTAACAGGTTAGAGCCCCAAGATAAAATATTCTAAAAAAAAAAATCATACACCAGATCAAAGTATATGAATTTACAACGTCTTTAGAAGTACACATGCTATTTATTATTGTGGCTCCTTATCCAAACTACAAGGTAAAAAGTTTGATAATTATAAAGAAACAAGTGTTCATACTTTTTAGTCATCACTCCAAAAATACAAAAGCAGATTGTAGTGTCCGTTGTTTCCATGTATTTCCATGTGTAACACAGAAAAGGGGCAAAACCAAGCAGAATATGAATTAAAGCAGCCTTGTTCAGAAACCCCCTATGCAGGAGGCAAATACAGCAATAGAATTCTTCTAAGTCACAACACAAAAATAAACAGAAACATATAAAGCCACAGAAGCTAGAGTCCTCAGTGATTCGTGAAAATAGAGGTGTTTAACGTCGTTATTTTAAAATTTTCATTTTTAGGCAGTTTTGCACATGAAAAAGTTTATAGCACTTGTTCCCAAATCATATTAAAAGTGAACTATTTTTTCTATTGGAAAAATCCATCCATCTTTGCAGATGTCGTCTTTATAAAATCTTGGCTGGCTACCTCACAACTACGTTTACTCCTGACATGTCAGCTGTTGCATTCAAAACACAAACAGCGGCAGAGCACACAACAATCCTAAAATCTTTTCAGTTAAGGGAGCTTTTAAAGGCCTTAATTATTTATTTAATAAAGGGGGAATCTTCCAAATCTGATAGGAATGTAGTGACCCCGTCACCCCCCTTCTCACACGCTTGATCTTCAACTTTATGTTTTAGAACACAGCAGATTTTGACCTTGTTTGTCCTGAGATCTCAGGTGCATCTCTTCTGCTTGCCAAACTCCCAAGGTCACAGGTTTCCTTAGCGATACCCGGAAGGATTGATCAGTGCCCATTGTCAATTTTCTATTTGTTTTGCATTCAGGAACCTCAAGTCAGCGTTAAGCCATTCAGCACTGCGGTCTGGCCAGCCTGCATAAATCGCCTGCTCCCTTTCACATCGCTCCCTGAAAATAAAGAGGCTGCACGCAGCAGAAGGAGTGTAAAAATAAAGCTGGCGCTTCCCCGGAGCCTGCCGCTGGTGTGTAGCAGTGCAGTGTTTCAATTAACATCCAACCCTCTCAAACAGTGATACTTCAGAATCCGTGAGAGTCTGCCTTTTAGAATTTAATACTCAGACAGCCATTTTGCAAACACCCAGCAGGTCCACGAAATAAGGGCTGTTTCAGAGAAACAGTCAGAATGATAAAGCCGTTGGAGATGCTGGCGATATCGCAACAGCTGTGTCATCCGTCAGGCGGTTATCATCCACTCTTTTTCTGAAGCTCTTCAAAATAGGATTTAACATTAGCCACCATAGCTGTCTGTAATTTGTCAAGCTCCATACTCTTTCATATCTAGAAAATAATCTCCTTTCCCATGCCATGATCCAAATATGAAAACTCCAAGCAAAAGAGTCTATCTACTGGTTTGAACTGATACAGATATTTGAGACAATAGATACCCTCCCACACACACATACACACACCAAACGATCCCTCCACAAGTCATTTCCAACCTTTTGAAAGTAACCTGGCCCAAAAGATAAACACACAAAAAAACATCTCTGGAGAGACCTCAGAATCTCACAGACCTCAGGTGCCTTGACAACTCATGGCACAAATGATTGATTTTCTGTTTGGTTCAGCACAGGGATTAAAGCATCCAAAAGAAGCAACACAGACCAGACAGACACAAGTTACATTTTCAGCTCCTCGGCACAACTGCACAGCAATAGACACTTACATAGGACACCCGTACTCGCCGGCGATGTACCAGCCCGCAGCACTGCATGAAGAGGGGGCAGGACGCAGTCGGAGCGAGGCTTCACCAAGCTGCACTGTGCCTCGTCTTCTCGTCACGGCCACTGTCCATTTCTTCCCACCTTCCACTCCCAGGTAAGAGTCATGGGCAAATGAACCCTTAGCTTCTGTCTCTAGGTAGCTCTTACAGACACAACTGTTTCTGCAGGCATGCCAAAACTTTGTTCTCTCTGTCTGCCTTTTAAAAATTTCCTACAGGTAATTTGAGATCTTCTTTAAGGGGGCTGCCTACTGGCAAAAATCTAGAAAAGGTAGCATTTCTCTTCCCAAAGGAACTATTGCTAATGTGGAGTTTTGCCTGTCCAGATCATCAGGGTTTCTGAGCAAGGCTTTTACAGTAGCCATGCTCACCTCCGGAGATTTTCAAACCTCAGAGCCTTGCATTTCACCAGGCTGCAGTATGCTGCTTCGGAAGGGAGGAGGCCTACCCGGGCTGCTGTTTATGTGACTGTTTCTGAGAACAACGCTGCTCCTGCTGCTGCTTGGCTGTTACATCGCCCTCCTCACTATGCACAGACTGGCAACAGCATCCTTGATTCACTGGTACCTCTGTCACATTTTGGGCATATCTGATTTGCTCTTTCTCCCTCCTCCCCCTTCCACTGACAAATGAGTGAGTCTAGACTTTAATTCACTGTGGATTCTTAGGACTACGGAGCCACTCTTACACTGTGAGATGCTTTGTCCTGCAGTATGTATTTCAAAGGAATTGTAAGGAAGATTGCTGGAGTAGCCTTAGGACCGGACTCACTCAACCACTGCGGCTTTACAGTTTGCTTCTGCTTGTTGCCAAAGACTCATTTTCTACATGGAAGCATATTAAATAAACATAGCTCTGGCGGGCAAATGTGATCAGAGTCAGACCTAATTAATTGGTTAAATAATATATCATCTATGACTTAGACACAATAAACCAAATGTTCCATAAGCCAGAGAGCTTACAAGTCAATACTCCACGTAGACTATTATTTATGCCATTCCACAAGGACACCGTTTTCTGACTGGGAGCTGATCTTTACATTCTTTGTCTAAGGCCTTGTACATGTCACACCATGAAAGATGAATCATTAAGGCATTGGGGACTCAGCTATTAATTTGGATGATATCAACCATTCTAATAAGCAATGATTCATATAACCTTTTAGTACGCCACACATATTGATCCAAATTTGCCCCCACACCCAAGTCACTCTATATCACTTAAGAAGGTACATTAATTAATTTCACACCGTAGTCTAAGATCAACAGCCATCATCATGATCTTTAGGCCCATAGAAAATGAGAGCTGACTAATTTGTAACCTTTTGCCTGTGTTTTCTTTAGAGCCTGGGTAACAATCCTATATTGTTATTCATTGACAACTGAGAACTGGAACATGTCTCTGTTTTAATTCTGACCTCTTATATGATTGAGTAAGGAACTGAGGCCCCAAATGGTCAGTGTTTGGTAATATAGCAGTAGTATAATTAATAGCTTGGACTTAATACAGTCTCCCGAATTCTATGGCCTTATCACATACTAATAATAGTCCATGTTTTTGAAGGACCTAAGGTGAAAAATATGACTATATAGAGCCGGGGTTCTCAATCTGCCTAATGCTGTGACCTTCTAACAGAGTTCCTCATGTTGTGGTGACGCCCGACCATAAAATTATGTTCACTGCTACTTCATAACTGTAATTTTGCGACTGTCATGAATTGTAATGTAAATGTCTGACATGCAGGATATCTGATCTGTGACCCCTGTGAAAGGGTCATTCAACCTCCAAAGGAGTCACAACCCACAGGTTGAGAACCACTGATAAAGAGCAACTAGGCTTTGATTAAGTCAGAGACATTTCTGAATTAATTTGGAAATTAATTTTCAAATTGTCTTATGAAGAAGATCGACATTTTTTGGACTATGCAAGATACATTCACAGGATTTCAGTTTGATTTTTTGAAGAAACTTTATTAAGAAGTATAGTAATATAATAAAAAGTCAAGGTTTTCATTAACATGTTTTCATACAATATATTTTGATCATTTTCTTTCCCTTCTCTCAACTGCTTCCAAAGAGAGGGGGGGGGAGAGAGAGAGAGAGAGAGAGAGAGAGAGAGAGAGAGAGAGAGAGAGAGAGAGAGAGAGAGAAGAGCATGAAGTTAGATGGGTAGGGAGGTGGAGAGGATCAGGGTTTTTTTTTTAAAGCCTCTTTATGGCACATTTCATAAAAACAAAGAATAAAAATGAAGTCAAAGTTAGAATAAAATAAAAACACTGGAGGAAGAGTGCTCTCTTGGTAGATTCTGACTTTGATCTGGAATTCACTTAACTTTTTATTAAGTATGATATTTTTAAATACAGTATGTGAGAGGTTTCCCAGTTCATTAGAGATTCCACCCACACCGCCATTCAAGAACCGAGGAAAGAGTGCTGGGCACTCCAAGGGGGCTCTGCAAACATTTGCTGGGGGCCTTCTATCCTGCTGTCGCCGGGCTAACACGCTAGGGGTAGGAAATAATAAAGTACACTGCATTCGTGAGGCTCTTTTCTTTCTTTGTAACGAGGAGTCCATGTCACCATCTTCCTTTATGAGTTGACATAAGGCAGGTGCCACGACGCCCAAAACGGACTCCAGAATCTTATGACACAATGTAGGGAAGAGAACACAGTGATGAGGGGAATTGGGGACATAGGCAAACAGCTCCTAACTACCCCTCTCGAAGGAACACACAAGACTCTGTAAAGTCAGAGATGTGTGGGCTCCTTTTACAAGGGAGGCAGGACTGCACTCAGTGGACAAGAAGCAGGGAAATAATGCCCGGTGACTAGGTGGTAAATGCAGCACAGAAATGTGCACGCAGACTAGACACATGATGCATCTGCTTATATAGAATATACAAGCAAAAACGTGTGTAGATGACATGTCCATGACACATGAAGGTAGCAAGGATATACCCAAAGTGTGTTTAGGGATTTGTGTTTTTACTTCTTGGTGTGTGTGTGTGTGTGTGTGTGTGTGTGTGTGTGTGTGTGTGCATGCACCACATATGTTATAGGTGCCTGCAGAGGCCAGAAGCAGGCATCAGGACTCTGTGGAACTGGAAGTCCAGGCAGTTGTGATCCACATGACTCAGGTGCTAGGAACCCAACTCTGTGTTCCGGAGGAGCAGCAAGTGCTCTTAACTACTACTGAGCCATCTTTTCAGCCCCTGGACTTTTTTGAAGCAAGGTCTCACATCACTCGGGATGTCCTCAGATTTATTATGTGCTATGTAGAGAAGGATGACCATGAACTCCTACTCCTCCTGCCTCTGCCTTCTAAGTGCTAGGGTTACAGGTGTACATCACCACACCTGGTCCAACGTTTTCAAACTAAACTTAGTTCTCCCACAAATTCAGTCCTTATTTATGTGTACATTCCTAGCATTGAGCACAGCAAATGACGTGTAGAAAAGGAGACATATATTCACACTTGCACCTTCACTATTCACTTACCAATTCATCCACAGTAACCAGAAAAGACAGAGAGCTTGTACTAAGAGAAATATTCCGGCTTCCCTAGCAACTGGGGGGCCATGTGACTAGCTTCTGGCCAATGAGAAAGAAGCAAAAACGGCATGTACCAACCTCCTAGATGTTCTTAGAGGGACTGGACCTTGTCTTCCTCCTGACCTTTCCGCTTTCCTGCTGGCCTAAGGTAGATGTACTGCTGAAGGAACACAGAAAAGCCTGTTGTATGTCCAGGGAAACACAGCAGCAGGTTTCCAGTCTTTCACTGGGAGCTGCCCTATCAGTGGGCAGCTGCTTTTCATTGTACGACAATATGAAGAGAAACATGCCCCCCGTATTGTTTAAGCTACTGGTATTTCAACCTCGGTTAAAGAAATGAAACCAGTATTTTTAAAACACCTCTGGGTATTGTTACTTTTGCAGTCAATAATTAATTCACAGTATCCAAGCAAGCATGTGGGGGAGCAGGAACGGACAGGGCAGAAAAATGAAGGGAAGAGAAAGCTCAGGTCAGGAGTGCAGTCCGGGCCGGACTAGAGCATCCCAAACTCCACAGCCGAGTTCAGGCTTCATCCAGCAGGACAGGAGAGCTACCAAAGCCTTTAAATGTGAAGGTAACTGCTTAGTTTTATTAACAAGTAGGAAAAATAAACTTCTCTAGATAATGTGGTCTAAAAATACCGGACTAGTCTCTAAAACCAGTAAAGAATCTGGAGCTGCTGAGCATATGTACTGGCAATTAATGTCCAGCTACTTAGTAATCAAATCAAATGAAGTTAATCAAATAGCTGACGATTTATGGAGTTCACTGCAAACCTAATGAGTGTCTCAATGAGGTATATTTGTAATAATCTATGGTATGTTTAAATTAAAATATTGTAAAGTGATAACAAAGAAAGGATGAGAGAAATAATTACAAATAACTACAGATACATACATATGAAGTCAATGACATTTTAAAATCTAGGAGTCTCATCCCTGGGTATGACTTATGAAGTGTGGGGATTGTTTCTTTACTATTCATGTTATGTGCTTCTCCTATTGAGGAGGGAGAAAACACACCTCAACCGAGACAATGGAGAAATAAAGCCAGCTGCAAAAGGATGCTCTCACAGCAGCTGAGACAGACAGAGAGGGAGCGGAAGGAAGAAATTGAGCACTGTGCTATCAGCTACCCAGAGGAGCAGGAAGTCCTGGCGCAGAGGCCTAGGAAGATAGCATGCACGCTGAGTTCGGATTCTCGGCCCCTGCATCATGTTTTGCCATGGTGATGCCCACTCTAGCCACAGTAAAATGAGAAGCAGCAGAGAGAGGTGATCCTAGGGGCTTGCCGTCTAGTCAGCCTAGCCAAACTCATGAACCCTAGGTTCAGTGAGAAACCCCGTTTTAAAAAATACTGTAGAAAAGATAAAGATGTTGACCTCTGGCCTAATGTTGACCTCTGGCCTCCACATGTGTGTGCAGAGTTGAGCACATCCGTACACACATCTGTTCAGGCATGCCCTGACCACACATATGCACACACAGAAATTCTAGTATGCCATTGTACAGCAGGGTGACTACAGATATCTATTATGGCATATTTCAAAAATTTAGTATTATGAATGTTTTCACCAGAAACAAATGAGAAATGTTCAAGGAGGTAAGTCTGACCTAATTCAAATATTATACAAGATGCACATGTATCAAAATATTTGCCAGGTGTAACATGTATACATGTCCATGTGTTTGTTGCTGTAGGATGGTCTATATGTCAAGTGTGTTGCTGATTGGTCAATAAATAAATCACTGATTGGCCAGTGGCTAGGCAGGAAGTATAGGCGGGACAAGGAGGAGAATAAAGCTGGGAAGTGGAAGGCTGAGTCAGAGAGACACTGCCAGCTGCCACGATGACAACCAGCATGTGAAGATGCCAGTAAGCCACGAGCCATGTGGCAAGGTATAGATTAATGGAAATGGATTAATTTAAGCTATAAGAACAGTTAGCAAGAAGCCTGCCACAGTCATACAGTTTGTAAGCAATATAAGTCTCTGTGTTTACTTGGTTGGGTCTGAGCGGCTGTGGGACTGGCAGGTGAGAGAGATTTGTCCTGACTGTGGGCCAGGCAGGAAAACTCGAGCTACAGTTTGTTGCACTTATTTATTTTCGTGCACAAGTAGGTATGCATATACTACAAATTATGTATAAAAGGAGTCACATCTGACCTTCCACTGTGTGGGTCCTGGGGATAGAACTTAGGTCATCGGGCATGGTGGTAGACATCTTGACCTGCTGAGTCTTGCCAGCACCTGTTTTATAATTTTATACATCAGTTAAAAACAAGCTTAATTTTGAAATGCCCAAAGTCTCCACAATTTTTAGATACTTTCTAGAGTAGAATGGAAGGTATCTCATCCTGAGTGACTCTTGTGGTGGTATTGTGTCCCCCAAAATATTGTGCACCCTAATAAACTTATCTGGGGTCAGAGACAGAACAGCCACTAAATACAAAGGCTAGAAAATGGTGGCACTCACACCTTTAATCCTAGCACTCCAGAGGTAGAAATCCCTCTGGATCTCTGTGAGTTCAAGGCCACATTGGAAACGGCCAGGCATGGTGACACACGCCTTTAATCCCAGGGAGTGGTGGTAGAAAGCAGAAAGGTTTATAAGGCGTGAGGACCAGAAACTAGAAGCATTTGGCTGGTTAAGCATTTGGCTGGTTAAGCTTTCAGGCTTCTAGCAGCACAGTTCAGCTGAGAGCCATTCGGATATGAGGACACAGAGGCTTCCAGTCTGAGGAAACAAGATCAGCTGAGAAATTGGTCAGGTGAGGTTAGCTGTGGCTTGTTCTGTCTCTCTGATCTTCCAGCATACACCCCAATACCTGGTCTAGGTTTGTTTTTATTAATAAGACCTGTTAAGATTCCTGCTACAGATTCACCTTGAGGGTGACAGCTCTTTTAGTGGTTCTGGTTTCATAAAGGCAGTCTTCAGCCTCAAAGCCACAATAGCCCCTGTGCTCAAGTCGCACCCACCCATCATAGAACATTGTTACAACTACACACATTCAGAGCCCAGAGTTCTGAAGTGCACTGGAAATCACTCCCCTACTTTGCATAAATGCAAAAAAATGGTAACAACTACAAAACAGAATCAACAACAACGACAAAACCCCAACTACCCGTATTGGTCTGTTGACTCAGAATCATCTGCGTGTCACTAAGCATGTGCACGAGTCTGTTAGGTACCAGTCACAAAATAGGAAGTCAGTACAATAACCAAGATCCTTAAACATAGGGAGTTCAAGGTCCAGGGGGACCATTTGACTCCATTAGTCACAAAAACATAGTTCAACAAACTGGGAAGTTAGCTGGATGAAAGCAGAGTGTTCTGTAAATAGAGAGCAGGTAGACATTTGAAATTACTGAAGGCAGAGAAGGCATTCCAGGGAACGCTCTTTGAGCTGAGGCTGCTGGGTGGGAAGGAGCTGAGATCGGAATGCAGGGGAGATGATGTGAGGAGAGAGATTAGAACAGAGGAAGAGGCATGGACACATGGCTCTGTAGAGGAAGGGATGATACTGTTTAAGTAGCTGGAGGGTCAAGGGAGAGAGGGAGGGGGACGAGAGGAGGTATGGGAGGCCGGTGGCAAGCATAGCAGGTGCTCTGTGGTAAGATTATGTGGTAAGATTATCTTTATGGAAAGATCAGTGAGATGATTTCATCCAGACAGCCAGAGGCGTGATCAGACAGATGACATTTACCATACACTTTTGGAGGGAAGTTTACAGCTGGGTTGGAAGATGGCTAAAGAGGAGGAGAGAACTGCTGAGACACTACATTGAGACCATTGAAATCAAAGATGATGGTGTTACCTACTGATAACACAGGGGTGAGAGGTAAGAGAAGAAGATGAACTGGGGGGATTAGAGTAGAAAGGTATGATCAGAGAAAACAGGAAAAACCCTCTACGTACAAGATGTTTACTTTTACATCCCCCTCACTTCTGCCCATTTCTATCCTTCATTACGGTTCAGTCTCATGTACAATCTGACATAGCGTCATAGGCATGAGCACTCTAGTTTGGCTCCTCGTCTTGTTCAGACCATCATTTCTCACTTTAGGATTCTAAGCAGAATACTTATCAAGCCCCTTATATCTTTGCTAATCATCATCCCCACCTTCTCTGCTTCTTCCCTCCTCTTCCTCTTCTTCCTTTTTTTTTTGTCTTCCTCCTTGTGTGTCCATGCACGTGTGAGCACGTGTGTACACGAGTACATGCAGGGCAGAGGTCAATAATGGGTACCTTCTGCGATGGTCCTCTTTGACCTTGGTGGTGTTTGTTTGTTTGTTTGTTTTTGAGACAGAATCTCCCATTAAACCCACAGCTCACCAATTTGGCTAAACTGGATGGCCAGCAAGCTCCAGGGATCCCTCTGTCTTGGCCTCCTGAGCACTAAGATTACAGGTGTGTACCACCACCCTGGCTTTTTACAAGGGTGTTGAGGTCGGAAACAGGGTCCTCATGCTTGCCTAGCAAGCATTTTACCAACTGACCCATCTCTCCAGCCGTCATCTTTACTTCTTTAGCCACCAAAGAGCACAGTTCCATTTTACTTAGCTTCTATGGGAATGCATATCATTCTTTTTCTTTTCTTTTCTTTTCACCCAGGTTTCTGTACTCTTCTTTGATCTACTACAGTGTTTGTTTTTCTCAGACCAACACCCATCTCTTTTCAGTAATAAGACTACATTCAGATAACAGCAGAGGTTAGCAAAATAATGAGGTAGTCAGGGGAGAAGTATGATTATACTTTCCAAACTAAGAAGTCATGGAATGGGTATTTGGCTTCAGTAAGGTTGTTTTGTTGTTGTTTTGTTTTGTTTTTTGTTTGCTTATTTTTTGTGTTTTTGGTTCTGTTGTTGTTTGCTTTTGGGTTTTGTTGTCATTGTTTTGGTTTGGTTTGGTTTTTGGTTTTCTAGACTACACAGAGACACTCAATGTCGACCTGTGTTCTCAATGTATTCCTGTACATACATGAAAACACAAGGAGGAGGAAGAGGAGGGGGCGAAGAAGGAAGAGGTTTTTTGGTTATAATTTCTCTGTATATCCCTGGCTATCCTAGAACTTGCTCTGTAAACCAGGCTGGCCTCAAACTCACAGAGATCCTCCTGCCTCTGCCTCCTGACTGCTGGGATTAAAGGCACGTGCCACCACCACCCAGCAGCTTTAGGAAGTTTAAGGCATGTCCAACCTTTTAAAACTGACTCAAAATTATAATTTACAAAGCCCATACTTGAAAACCAAGTAGGTGAACACCCTCCCCCCTCCCACAAAGAAAAAAAGCCAATGTTTTGGATGACATTATGATTTTGTATAGGGTCACAGTCATAACTATCATTGGCTACATGCAGCCCTTGGCCACAAGTTGTCTACCCAGAGGACAAACTTTGTGCTGTAGCTTATGTAATACATGCTACACTCGAGTGTGATAAAACTTGGTAATCCTAATAATCCCCTCTTGTCTTGTAATGCAGTCACATCTAAGAGAATACAACCTGCAATGAAAGTCATTTAAATCCAATGCCCTCCTTACTGTGCATAGCTCAAGGAAATCTGCAAAGAATGTCATAATCCACTCTGTCCTTTCTCCTTTGATTCTCTCAAAACTGACCCACGGGCATGTCCTTACTTGGCAACGCAAGGTAGTAAAACATTTAAACATTCAAATTCCCCCAAGTTCCCAACGGTCCCCTCTGCTTTACATTGAGGAGACTTGGATCTGTAGCTTACTATATTTTCATTTAATTTCCCTGTATCACTCTTTACTTGGAGTCTGTGTAAGAAGAATAAGCAAACAAACTTCCACCCACCTCTTTCTCGTACTTTAGCCCAATCCCTCTCTTCCCAGACTTCTGGTTTTCCTCAACAGAGCTCGGGTACTGAGGGAGACATCACTACTTTCCAACTGAAGGAGAAACACCATGCAAAGGCAAAGGTCCATTATGCTAACCAAAGGTAATGAGGAAAAAACAAGTCCAAACTATCCATTGCTTAAAATTCACCGCAAGACATCCTTTACTCCAAAAATAAGTTTGACCCATTCATTTTATTCATTATAGATAGAAAGAAATACAACCTGCATATAGGAAAGGAAATACTGGAAAAAGGCATGTTATTCAGATAATAATATCTGATGAGCAAATCCATGATGATCATAGCATAAAATACTTCCAAGTGGTTATGTTAATTTCCTTTTCAATTGGAATGACAAGAAAGGGAAATACACATTGCCTCTAAAGTTGCCATAAAACAGTCTCTAAAATTCTCTCTCTCTCTCTCTCTCTCTCTCTCTCTCTCTCTCTCACACACACACACACACACACACACACACACAGAGAGAGAGAGAGAGAGAGAGAGAGAGAGAGAGAGAGAGAGAGAGAGAGAGAGAATATATTTTATTAGAATCCTTGTCATAAAGATTCTTGGCCACAATTGTCCTACCACCATGACACATTTACAAAATTAACCATTTGCCACTTCATTTACTCATTTTATTTTTTTGAGATTATAATATTATTACACCATTTCCCCTTTCCTTTTCCTCCAATCAAATCTACCCTCACAGCTTTCCTTGCTCTCTTTGAAATTCATGGCCTCTCTTTTCATTAATTGTTGGTACATGCACATATGCATGCATACCTAAAAACATAAATAAAATCTACTCAGCCGGGCGGTGGTGGCGCACACCTTTAATCCCAGCACTCGGGAGGCAGAGCCAGTCGGATCTCTGTGAGTTTGAGGCCAGCTTGGGCTACCAAGTGAGTTCCAGGAAAGGCGCAAAACTACACAGAGAAACCCTGTCTCGAAAAAACCAAAAAAAAAAAAAAAAAAAAAAAAAAAAAAAAAAACCAAAAAAACAATCTACTCAGTCTGTATAATGTTACTTATATGTATGTTTGCAAGGATGGTCATTTGGTATTGGTATATGTCTGATTTGGTACGTGTCCAAGTTAGGGTTACTATTGCTGAGATAAAACACCATGACCAAAGCAACTTGGGGAGGAAAGGCTTTGTTTGGCTTATGCTTCCACATCACTGTTCATCATCAAAGGAATTCAGGACAGGAACCCAAATAGGGCAGGAACCTGTATGCAGGAGCTGACATGGAAGCTATGGAGTAGTGCGCTTGCTCCCTATGACTTTCTCAACTTGCTTTCTCACAGAACACAGGACCACCTACCCAGGAGTGGCCCCACCCACAATAGGCTGGGCCCTCCCACATCAATCACTAATTAAGAAAATGCCCTATGAAGGGATTTTCTCAACTAAGGATCCTTTCTCTCCAGTGACCCTAGCTTGTGTCCAGTTGACATAAAACTAGCCGGTGTGCTCTTCCCTGGATAAGACTACCTCCTGCTCTCAACATTCCTTAGTTGTTTGTAGTTCTTTATGTGAGGTTGAGGCCTTGTGAGCTTTCCCCACTACACTTTATATGCCTATTGTTGTCCTTGTTCAGCACATGTTTAGGCAGTCATGTTGGTGAGACTTTATGGGTATAGCTTCTGACATTACTAGGAGACACAATCTCACAGGAAATCCCCTGATTCTCTGGCTCTTACAATCTTGCACAGCTTTGATGCCTATGAACCACAACATGACCAGCCCGGCACTATAACCCTAAGGGTATAGGCATGGCATGCATACCTTAGTGGTAACAAACTGTTCTCTAACTTGACTTATGGCCCACTCAACAAGAGGAAAATCATTCCTGGTACTTGAAACAGCCAACTACCCAGGGCTAGTGAAGTAATGGATCTCAGAGAAGAACCTACAACCACAACCACTTCACCAAAACAGCATGATTCCTAACTACATTCTATTTGTCCTTCTATCCACAGGTAAGTGGAGTCCTCACCCATCAATAAGAAAACTTCTCTTTGCAACAGATGGAGATCATTCCAGGAAACCACAACCTATCAAAACCCGGAGCCCAGTCCTAATGAACACATCTGTAATCTGACTCCCACATCTAAGTCTCAGGGAAACATTGTGGAAGAGAGGGAAGAAAGATTGTAAATTCCAGTTTAGCCCTTTTAGAAATCCTTTGCTCAAGTAGAAGACAGAAAGAAGAGTAAAAGCTAACTAACATGTACCAATTCCTACTGGGCTCTAGTCCATAGAGTAGACTAGAAACTTCACACACACCCACACACCCACACACACACACAGGTGATGATCAAGCAATTCCTATAATGTAAGTTCTGATTTATTTCCAGTTTATAAATGAAGAAACTTAGTCACACTTTTTGTCACTGTGACCAATAACTGAGTAAAACAACTTAAAGGAAATAATGATTTACTTGGACTTACAGTTTCAGAGGTTTTGATCCGTCACAGCAAAAAAAAAAAAAAAAAAAACACCAAGCCAGGGTAGCTCACATCATGGCAGGAGGGAGGAAAAGAGGAGGAGTGGATGGGGGTCGAGAGGGAAGAGGAAAGAGGAGATGGGGTCGGGGAGACTGGTCCTTGCTTGGCTTCCTCCTTTCTCAGCTTCTATCTCATCCAGATGTATGGGATAGGGCCTCCCACATTTAAAACAGGCCTTCCCTCCTTAGTAGTTCTCCCTGGAAACGTTACAGACATACCCAAAGGAACTTTACTAAGCTTCAAGGTTTTCTCAGTCCAGTCCAGTCCATAGTCAAGGTTCACCGTCACACCAAAGACGGGGAGTTACTTGTCCAAGGACAGGCACTGTAAGGTTTTCAAAATTGCGAGCCAATGTTTTCACCATCTTGTTCTGTACCAGGCAAAAAATCATTTCACAAGCCAAGCCTAGAGGAGTACCTAATGGCTAATTAACAGTCTAATCAACCAGCAGCCACTTGCCCCCAGGGTCAACACAATCATCCTGCCTTTAAATGGCTTCCCTTCTAGTAATTTCCAAACTGTGCTCACAGTCTATAATCATTCACTCTCCAAACTTCTCTTTCCCTTTCTTGCAAAGTCTAAAATTTTACCCATTGGAAAATTCATTCTACATCACTAGTACCCTCCCCTTGAGATAGGGTCTCACTATGCAGTCATGGCTGGCCTGGAACTTACGATGTAGACCCAACTAGTACCTTCTTATGAAAATTAAGACATCTCTTAACTATAGGAGTTATTAACAAGTGAAATTGATACAATCCATATCTCTCCCTCCCTCTCCAACTCTCTTCCTTCCTCTCAACAAACTTGAGAAATAATTTAAGGAAATTTGAAAGAATAATAATTTGTTTTTGGTAGTACTACAGGTTGGGTTTAGGGCCTTAGACATGCTAGACAACCCCCCTACAGTGAACTAAGCTCTAATGAATACATTTTAAAATAATGTTTAAATTATATAAAAAGTACAATAAAACAACAACAAAGATGGTGGGGGGGGTGTTGAAGGCAGAAATAAAGACTGAAACACACCCTGTGATGACCAAACACACTTCCTCCAGATGAGCCATGAATCTGGCCATAAGCTTTCTAGCAGGCAACTCAAAAAAGGGAAACTCGGTCAGTTACATAATTTACTGGCCATAAGCTTAAAATAAACCCAATGCTCAGAAGCGCCACTCTGCTTGGCACTCAGAGCAGACACCAAATTCTCCTGAAGTCCCATAAAAAGGAACATCTTGTAAAGGCACAAGCAGTGTTCCTGATGGTCCTGACGGGAAATCCACAGCAGGCTTTAAAGGTCTGTTTCTTGGACTGACCTTCAGAGGACGCTAAATGTCCCACACCGAAGTGGCATTTGGTAAGATACTCAGGACAGTGAGGCAGAAGGAACTATACACCATATTCATAGGCTGGGCATGAGCCAAGAGTAAAGGGAATATAAGGACACAAAGAGGGGCTGTGTACTTGTGCACAATGAGCATGGTTCCTATAGGATTGGGACTGTTGCAAAGATTAATGTTGCTACTTTCTGGATGGCAAATCGGAAAGCAGATCTGAGTTGAGTGACTGGGTTAGTGCTGCATATCTCCCTAGTAGGATTTAAACCTGGTCTGGTAGACCTCACACTATTTTCTCCCTCTCTGGGACTCCAAGGTACAAGGTAGTCTCTGTTCTTCAAATAATTCCACTGCCAATTTGAGGATGGAAGGAAATCATTGCCTGAGTCATGTACCCATCAATGACTCCACTAGGTTCCAGGGGGTACTTCCAAGCTAATGGTTACATAGATGGCCTTGGTTAAATTAAATGGGTCATATGACAAAACCAAAAGTCACAGAAAGGGACTGGAGTGTGTGTGTGTGTGTGTGTGTGTGTGTGTGTGTGTGTGTCGGGGGAGAGGGTTGTTTGTTTGTTTTTTGAGACAGGGTTTCTCTGTTTAACAGTTCTGGCTGTTCTGGAACTCACTTTGTAGACCAGGCTGGCCTTGAATTCACAGAGATCCATTTGCTTCTGCTTCCCAAGCGCTGGGATTAAAGGTGTGCACCACCACCACCTGGCCTAAATCTTTAATCTGAATTTTGGCTAAAGATAAAAGATTTTTCTTCTGTACTTGCTGCTCACTGAAATGATCTGCAAATTTAGAAGAATCATTTTAAAAGAGATGAGATAAAAAGGAGAAGAAACTTATTGACCCCAGGGCTAGCCTGCTTTGTGTGTGGCACATCCTCAGGATGTTTTTCCAGAGCATTGCACATAAACAGGAGTTAAAATGATACATAAAAGTATATGTATGCATGCCTTCAGTTTACAGTGGAGTGAGATTAGAGACTGCTAAACTTTTATATTAATATAGATGGCCTGACTTTCTTAGCAAGATATCTAAAGAAAAAGAACACACGTAGTTATGTATTCAAAAACCTCATGCTCATTTTATTTTCTAACTCTCTTTTTAAGTCCATCTTCCTTTAAAGGGAAAGTTTATCATTTCTATCCTAATACAAAACCACTATTCTTAGAGTGAATATGTCTTACTGACATATTCATGACAGTCATTTTGTTGTTTATACATTGCTTAGACTCTCATGACACACTCATGGACATATTTCCCATACTAACACACTTCATACTGGATTTTTCTTTTTAGTGGTCCTAAGTCTGAAAATAACGCTTTTAAAAAAATCATTGTTTTTTTTTTCCCTTCAAAAGTCCTTGTTAATAATGAGGCTTCAATAAACTATTGTTTTGCTAAATAAATGGGTGAATAATTGTAAAATTTCTTGACTTTGAAAAGACATAGCAGGAAGTCAAGAAAGAACTGAAATGCAAACTCCAGAGGAACATGGTTTACTGGCTTGCTCCCTGGCTCATGTTAATCTAGTGATCTTCTACAGCCCGGCTCCACACGGTAGGAACATAAGTGAAACCATTCTGTGTAACTTAAAAACCATTTTGCATGTCTTGGAATAATGTGATGCTTGTAAAATAAGAGCTTGCCACGAGGCAGCTCTGATAAGCCTCAAAAAGCCAGCCCCAGGCAGGCCTTGATATGCTGATGAACTCACCCCAAAGTGGTGTTGATATGCTAGTGAACTAGCTCCAAGCTGTGAGCCCTGAGAGTGCAAAGGTACCACCCAACAAAATGATACAAATATTGGAACTCTGGGAATAGTGCTAGGATTGGATCATGCTGCCATGCTCCAGAAATGCAGCTTCTCTGGCTTCTGTTGACACCTGTCAGCGAGAGGACACACTGGCTTCAGTGACCATTGGACTTTCAACACTGTCCACTGTCGCTCTGCTCACAGATGCAGGAATGTCAGTGCTAGCAGCTACCCAGTGCTCTTAAGGACTTTCTGGCCCTCCATTAGTGCCACCCTCCCAGCCTGCCACAGCTGAAGGACTTCACAGGGGATGTGGGTTGAGCCTCAAGCTTCTCAAGGGTTCTCACTGGAAAAGATTCCCAAGTGAAACCCTGCAGCATTTCCTGTCCAAGTTCCCCACTTGGTGAGATATTTGTTTGATTTTTATATTAATATGATATTTATTATAAGGAATGTCTGTGTAAATAAACTGAGCATATTCAAAAGCCATATCTTGTGTAGACATCCTAATTGCTGAGTACCTCATAGCCCATAGGCTTTGAGTGATCTCTGCAGCACATGCCTTGTGCCCTCCTACTTCAATCATCAATCAAGACAAGCTCTCACAGATTAGCCAATCTGATTGAGGCAATTTTTCAGTTGACGTTCCCTCTTCCCTGGTGACACAAGGTTGTGTCTAGTTGACAATAAAAATTAACTGGGACCCAGATGCTGGAGATATTCATGGGAACAATGAAAAAAAACTCTGCTCCCGTGGTGCTATGCAGGTAAAGAAAATAGGAATAAGTATTTTTAAATGTCAACTTGCAATTTCTCTGCATTTTGTGAAGAGGGGTAGGAATGACAGCCAGGAAGAGTAAGTTTCTGTCTCCTATAAGGCATCTGTGGAAGGTAAGTGTGGTTATGGTAAATGAATAAGAAATGCGACCTAGGGGAAGAAAAGACTAGACAAGCGTCAGAAGTAGGGGCACACAGTTCTCACAAAGGGAAGAGTCAGTAGGTGCTGGTGATTTCATCTCCTCCGATGGCCAGGCTTGGGACCACTCAGGTTCATCCTATCACCATAGCAACAGGGCTTTGTCCACGAGTGAAAGCTACGGGAGACTGTGAAGAACAAATCATATGACTGACATCTCATTGGTGGCATCATGCATGCTGTGCGGCCACGGCAAGGAGCTAAAAAGGACCGAGAGATGGTGTTTGATACTACCTCAATAGCTCAGTTGGGAGAGAAGAGCTTGATCTAGAGCATTTGTTGGAGAACACTCTTGAAAGATGGTTTGCTTCAGAAAATATCTGAAGGCAGAGGTGGTAGAACCCATAGATTCATATGGCATGAGATAAGAATGCATCAAGCTGTGGGCTGAAAGGGGACAGAAACATGGGCTGAACAACCCTGTGGATGGCAGCTCTAGTTCCTAAAAGGAACACCTATGGAGAAGCAGGCTTGAAAAAGAAACAAAATGAATGTGGGGAATCTTAATTTTGAAAAAAAAAAAATCTGTAGGATATTTGGCCAGATATGGTGGCACATGCCTTTAAAGCCAGTATAGGGACAGGCAGATTTTTGTTGAGTTGGAGGCTAGTCTGGTCTATGCCAGAGCTACCTAGTGAGATCCTATCTCAAAAAATAAGATTAAATTAAACGTCTATGGGATATTAATGTAATGAGACCAGGTAGACAATTTATTGCATGATTTCAGGCTTCCAAAGGGAGCTGTGGGCACAGATGGGAATTTGGAAGGTAGCACACAGATGGTCTTTAAACCATGAGCCTTCTTAAAACCCTTAATGAAGATGTCTCAGCACTGACTCCAGTAAAGAGGAGATGCTGTGGACAGTTTGATAAGATACAGGAAATGATTTCTTTGGTTCAAAGCCAAAGTGAATTCAAATATGATATAGACTACAGATTTAATATCAGATCCCAACAAACGAAGATCAATGATTGTAGATGAAAGGAATTCACTGAGGGTTTGGGTCAAAAGTGTGTTGAGGACCAGCAAGATGGCTCAGCAGGTAAGGGTGCTTGCTGCCAAGCCTGATACCTAAGTTTGATCCCCAGAACTAACACAGTGAGATGAGAAAACCAACTCCTAAAAGTTGTCCTCTGACCTCCACAGGCAAGCCATGGCACACATGCACTCTCCTCCCTTGCCAATAAATAAAATTAACATTAAAAAAATATTTTTAAGTCTACTGAAATAGAGTCAACTGACATAAACAATTTGATATTGTAGGTACAATTTTTCAGGATGATTTTATTTAGCACAGAGTATAAACACGAAAACATGGCTGTGGAAAGATGTGGAATCAGCAGTATTTTCTATCAAGTAGAAGGTGCTACAGGCTAGAGTCACAAAAGATGCTTCAAGAAAGATCACAGGTAACTATAGAAGAAAGTCCTTGGGTGGTCCAGAGGCGGGAGGGCACCATATATCCCAACTGGATGAACTGACTGACTTGAGTCACCCACTATAACGGGAAGGGAGGAGAGAATTGGGCACCCAACCTCCTTGCATCTGCTGTGGGAAGGTCTTCTCAGAGGGGTGCCTTTTCAGATGAAGTTAGGAGAAAGACAATAAATGAGAATGGAGAGAGGAAATGGTTGGACACTGGAGGTCAGAGAAGGTGAGACAAGGGCTTCTTGGGAATCGTCCTATAGACTGGCCAGGTAAGCTGAAAAAAATGGACACTATCAAGTACACATTACTGTCTGTGTAAAACTGTCCCCATGACGGTGTTTCCAACACAACCCATCATGCTCATCTGCTGGAGTTCAAGGGCCAAGTCAGTGAGAATCAGATTCAGCCTGGCTTGGTGTTTCTCAGGAATGCTAGACAGAGGGAGAGGAGGGCAGCAGAGAGCTGGGAAGGTCTAGTGGACCAAGGGGTCCACGTAAGCAGGAAACTGATGATCTGCTGCTCATGAGAGGTGAGAAACTAAAACAAAACAAAACAAAACAATAAAACAAAAAACAAAACAAAACTAAGCAAAAATCACAGAACAGGAGGAATTCTTAGAGCAATAGCAGATAAGTTAGATTAGATCAGCCTCTTCCAATGTGGCTTCCAGAGGAAGTCAGCTCCTGGTGATACTGTACTTACTAGTGTGTCAGTCATGGAGGCACAACCCCCAAGAGAACCAACTGCAGGGAGGGAGGAGGGATGCACTTGGTGCAGTGTGTCAGGAGTGTCCGTTCCTGGATGGTTGACCTGGTTGTGCTTGAGGCCTGTGGCGAGGCAGAAATATAGCAGGAACGTGTGGAGGGTTCACTTTATAGTGGACAGGAAGTAGAGCCAGAGTGAGTGAGTGAGAGAGAGAGAGAGAGAGAGAGAGAGAGAGAGAGAGAGAGAGAGAGGCAGGCAGGCAGAGAGACAAAGAGACAGAGGCAGAGAGACCAAGAGAGGGAGGAAGAGAAAGATTCACTTCCTCCCACTAGGCCCAACCTCCTACAGTTTCCTCCACCTCCCTCTCAGATGTCCCTTCAGCGGTGAGTCCAGCAGAGGTTACACTATTGAAAGTCCTATCCCTTGTGACCCAATACCCTCTGGACTTTGCTGCACTTAGGACCAAGCTGTCAACACAGGTGTCTCTGGGGACACTTCACATCCAAACCACATTAACTAGCAGTAGAACAGCCTGCGATAAAACAATATGTAAAAAAATCTCATTTTTCTCCTTGTCTAATATAGTTATACGAAGTATAGTTATATGTAGTAGGAAAATAAATGGAATAGGAAAATACTTCTTCAGTTTAAAAGCAGAAATGGTAGAATCCAGGGGGAGTCATCTGATTAGGTAGAAAGAACTTCAAAAATAGTATACTTGTCCAATTATTTTATACTCAGACCACAGAAGCCTTTTATTATTCTCATTTATGATGCAGACAGTCACCAAGGCAAAATAATTAAACTATGAATCTTCATTTTTTGAAAGATCCTACTCATTATGCTTGACACAAATACCTTCACCCCTTCCTAACTAGCATTTCAAGTGGGTTTTGACATTAACTCAGTTGATTTTGGAGCAGCAGAACTTTTCTGACACATTTCAAAGCTGATAAGTCCTCACAGTGTTAGGGACAAAGTCCAAGATCTCACTAAATAAATGTTCTACCACTGAGCTATATCCCCAGGCTGAAAGGTGACACAGAGTTCTATGTCACTTGTCTGATTGACGAACGCGACACAATGTGGTCTCAGTGTTCACGCCAGCTTCACATGCTGAAACCTGAGCAACATAGTATCAAAAGGTAAGGCTGTGTGGTGCTGAGGTCACTGGGGTGGGCTCCTCAAGAATTACTGCTTTTATATAAAAGCTCCTAGAGAGCCCTCCATGTTCCATGCATTGTATGAGGTCACAGCAATATGGTATTTGTGAATTAGAAAACAGGTCCTAACAAAATGCCAAGTCTGCTATGAGCTTTCATGTCCTTTCCAGGCTTCAGGTCTGTAAGAAACATCAGCTGTTTGTAAGTCCCATTATTAATGACATTTTAAATATAGTACCCTGGATGCACTATGAGAATAGATTCATTTTGGCATCATCAACAGACATACCTAAAATCTCAGTATGACTTTCTTCCCCACCCCCACCCCTTTTTTTTAGAGCTGAGGACCGAACCCAGAGCCTTGTGCTTGCTAGGGAAGCGCTCTACCACTGAGCAAAATCCCCAACCTCAGTATGACTTTCTTAAAGGGTAGCACGGAGGAATTCATGACTTGTGACACTTTACAATCTGCATCCAACCATTCATGTCCACTTGGAGCACTGCATGGAAAACTGAAGCATGGAGTTCAAGTCCGAAGACCTTTACTGTTCCATTCCTTGGTTGTATTTAGCTTTAGATGGGTTCCTACTCACACAGAAGTCCATTGGGATGTTCCTTTTCTGAGAGCTAGTGTTGGAAAGAGGATGGGGACTCAGAGGGAATTGGAGGCTGTCAGGAAAAAGATATAACCACAAGATGGCAGCAGCATACAGCTCTGGTGACAGAGAGGGCTTAGGCCCTTAAGGCAGGATTCTGTCCACAGACTCATCATAGGATGAGGGGAGACAGGTTAGAGAACTTCCAGGCAAAAAGGAAATTGAATGGGTTCCCAAGTGTCTCACTCAGCTACAATGTGGGGAGTTTCTGGGCCTGATCACCACAGGTCTACATCTCTTCACTCGATGGGGTGAAATCCTCTAGGCCAAATAGCTAGTCTACCTGTGTGGGCTGTGTTGAAGATGATCCATCAGATGTACCAAAGGAGCTGCTTGTGCTGATGCACTCAGGAAGCAGAAGCAGATGGATCAGAATTCCAGGCTATTTGTGGCTTCAAGTTTGAAGTCAGCCCAGACTAAAGCAGACCCTGTCTAACATTTGTACTCATGTATGAAATTCTCAAGAGATAACGAAAGGGAGGGAGGGAGAGGGAGGAAGGGAAGGAAAGAGGGAGGGAGGAGCGAAGGAAGAAAGGAAGGAAGAAATTAAGAATAAACTGGAGTCTGATTTTACAAGAACTGTGAGCTAATAGAATTTCAGAAAAAATAAAACAGCTTCTAGATGGATCCAGAGTCCATCTTTTTATCATTTAAATAATAAAGTAAATAGAAAAGGCTATTTGTAACCACAGTTCTCATATTCTATTTTAAACAAAAAAAGAAATGGTACAGGCCTTATGCTATGCCACCACGGTCCTAGCACTCTGGAGGCAAGAGGATCGATCTTGTCTCAAGAGGAGAAAGAAATTCCTCTTTTCAAAATTTTGAGGTTCTCCAAGATTACTAATGATACAGTAGTTTCTCACTGGCAAGCAGTGTACGTTGTTTCTTTTACTTTTCACGACAATTCTTGAAGTTAGTACTTTTGTGCCCATTCAGTAGAGGGGAAAATAACATTGAGTATCACTAAAATGCTAAGCCCACGCGGCCAAAGGAGCAGAGCCAGACTTCAATTCCAGGCAGTCCGAAGAGAACTGGAGTGTTAAATCCTCCTACAGATAGGATCTTAAATACCCAGAAAGGTCAGAGTGCTAAAGGCTTCGACTCTATGATGGTGTTATTTGGAAGTGGTCAGATCTTTAAGAGGTGGATATAGTGGGAATTTGTTCCACCAATTAGCTTTGAGGTATATAAGCCTTAGGGTGTGGCTTCTGATCGCTTCACAGGAGAGGGAGAGGCTGTTGCTTGCTTTCCTCTTGGGATGGATTCAGAGGGCTGGATCCATTCGCTCCCAGGGCAGAACTGACGGGGGCTGTTCACTTGGTCCTATATTCGTGAGTGTTTCTTCCTCTTTATTACTTTAATAAATCCTCGTCACCCCCTTAAATGGACTCAAGTGGATTTCTCATAATAAATATTTAGATCATTGGAGGTGTACTTGAAAGGGTTCTTGAAAGGGTTCATGGGGCTCTTAGCCCTTTCATTCTACCTCTTTTGCTGCCTGGCAAAGAGAGAAAGTTTTGCTCTGCCTTATGACCCCACCATGATAAGCTGCCTGATCACAGACCCCAAAGAGAACTGACTATGGACCAGAACTTGTTTGTATAGTGTGTGTGTGTGTGTGTGTGTGTGTGTGTGTGTGTGTGTGTGTGCATGAGTGCACATTTTCATCTGTTCCCATGCAGAGGCCAGAAGTCTGTGTTGGATGTCTTCTTCTGTCAATCTCTGTCGTATTTTTTGAGACAGAGCCTCTCCCTGAACCTGGAACTTGCCATTTTGGCTTGACTAGCTTGTCATGGATCCACATGTATCTGCTTCCCTATCTCGCCATCAGGATTGCAAGCACACACCACCTTCTTGGATTACGTGCGTGCATGTCTTTTGCAGCAAGCACCTTACTGACTGAGCCTTGTCCCTAGCCTTAATCTTCTCTTTTGTAAGTTAACAGCTTGGGATACTTGTTACAGTAACAGAAAACCAGCCGACAGGAACCAGTAGGCTACACAACTTTCATCTGAGGCTTACCACACTTTAGAGTTGCCCGGAGATTCGTTGGGTTTTTGCCAGAGGACTATTTTCTTCTCTGGATTAGAGGAATGGAAAAGTCCACAGGGGATTCTTTATTTTCTCTGTCTTTTTAAAATTTCTTTTTGACAAAAAAGATTTCTTGGTTGTTCTAATATCTTCATTGATTTTCATAATTCAACACTGTGCTGTTCAGACTTCAGTTTTTTACAGATCCCATTTTTAAAAAAATAGATTTTCAAGTTACCACACAGAGTAACAGTTTTCATGATGGCATCTTTCTTTCTTTCTTCCTTCCTTTCTTTCTTTCTTTCTTTCTTTCTTTCTTTCTTTCTTTCTTCTCTCTCTCTCTCTCTCTCTCTCTCTCTCTCTTTCTTTCTTTCTTTCTTTCAGTTTTTTGAGGCAGGGTTTCTCTGTGTAGCTTTTGGAGCCTGTGCTAGAACTCACTCTGCAGACCAGGCTAACCTTGAACTCACAGAGTTCGCCTCCCAGTGCTGGGACTAAAGGCGTGTGCCACTGCCACCTGACTCATGATGGCATTTTCATGTACATGTGCCAGTATATTTCATGCTCATTTATTTCCATCCCTCAATGCCCTCCCCCACACAGACATTACCCCAACTTCTGATTTCTTACCATGGAGATCCTATTACCAATGGGGTCCTTTCTGAATATTTATTCCCAGCAACACCATGAAGGCCTTCTTCACCTTCTCCCAAGCACTGATCCATTTGTGTCTACTGACTTCCTTCCAATTTATGGGGTGCTCTCAAAACTTAAAAACAAGGTCAGAATAAAAGTTAAGGGGGAGGGGTGTCTCACCATACAAAGGAATACAATAGCACTTCCAAGGCCACATTTCATCTCCCCAGGCACCTATAACTGAATCCATTTCAGACCCTGCTGTCTGCCCTGTGCATGATCTTGGTAGGGAACAGAAGGACTAGGAACAGAGGCCCCTTCTCACTTCTGCCAGAAGCAGAACTCAAAGGTACATTTTGTATTGTGTTTGGCCAAAGTTGTAAACTAAGCACAATGCTGCACGATTCTTTGCTGTGTTTCCCCTCTCAAATCTCACACACTGTAGACATAGGTGGCATTCCTACACACTGCTGCAGGCATCTCCCCCACACTGTAGATCCAGGTGACACTCCTACACACTGCCTGTAGGCATCTCCCACACACTGCAGATCCAGGTGACACTCCTACACACCGCCTGTAGGCATCTGCAGGGTACTGCATCCCATTACCATCAGCACAGGGGCTGAAAACAACACAGATTAGCATCTCACAACCTGGAACCCAGAATCCAAAGTGAGTCTCATCAAAGAAAAGGTCAAGGTGTCCCTAATGGAGGCTCTTGGCAAGAATCAAGTTCATGGCTTTTCTATGCTTTAGCAACTGCTGTGTCCTTTGGTTTAAGACCCTTTCAAAGCCAGCAGGCATCTCCCCTTCATGTCTGCTGCTGCTGACATGTCCTCGGCTACTCTGACTCAGCCTCACTCGTCGACATAGGAGAGCACTGGTGATTACATTGTGCCTTACTGGACAATATACAACCATGTTTCCAGTTTAAGACTCTTTATCATCTCTGCACAATCCTGTTTGCTATCAAGGTAACGTGTAACATTCATAGGGTCCAGGGATTAAGACAGAGACATCTTTAGAGCCTAGCACACTGCCCCATGCCTTCTCTAAGACTGTGTGTCCACCAACACCTCTTAAGTCTCAAGTCCTTTTATTTAGGACTGGTAAATGAATCCCTAAGGCTGTTGAGAAATTTGAAGCATACTGAAATAAAAACTCACGGGGTGGGGGTGGGAGGGTTGCGGAATGCTAACATGCACTTAGCAGAACCAGTGTCTACCTGAACGTGTGCAGCAGTTTTCTACAAGTGATCATGTTGAGGATTAGAAATCATGTCACTCAGGACACCGTAAGCAATGGTCAAATGACCCTCATTCTACTTTTGAAATGATTTCTGTTCAAATGTAAAATTTTGACGTCTAAAATGTATTGTCGAATTCAATGATGATATTCTATATGAATCTCAGCAAAGAAACCACACATCTGTGACTCCAAAAGGTGGTGGTTTGAATAGGAATACCCCACCCCCAGGCTCATATATTTGAACGCTTGGTTAATAGGGAGTGGGCCTCTAGAACAGAGATTAGTAGGTGTGGCCTTGTTGAAGGAAATACGTCACTGGGGGGTCGGCTTTGAGGTTTCAAATGCTCCAGTCAGGCCCAGTGTCTCTTGTAGTGGGTAGCCATTCCAGCTTTGTTCTGGAAGTTCCAACCCCCATTGAGACTTCGGCAACTGTCACACCTACAAGGCGGGGCCAAGGGAGGTGCCTGGGGACCCGAGATCCGGATCGGCGAACACTCTCTTGGTTCCAGGACCCTGGATGGTGGAGGTGGACAAAGCAGAGCTCCAGAGAACACCGCTGGACTGTGATACACCTTCCCCAGACCCCGCGACCTACCTATCCCTTAATTTGTAAGTTACGCCATTAAATAAATCTCCTTTTAACTACGTGGAGTGGCCTAAATAATTTCACCAATATCTGGCGCTCACGTGGGGCAAATTCCAAAAGCCTGGGTGGCTCCTGCCCTCAGCCTCCTCCCTGGCTAGCGGGTACCTAAACCCGCCTGCAAAGTTCCATATAACCAGGGAACACCTACACGGTTCCATTCCTGAAAAAGGGAGCAGCTAGTCCGGTCTCAGCTCCCTAGCTTAGCCCCGAGACCAGCGAAAGAGGCACTCCTCCGCTTCCTGAGTGCATGCACATCAGCTGCGGCTCGGCTCCGCCATCTTGACTCTAGCGAGCTGCAGTCAGCCAAGATCACCAGCAGGCCCTGCTTTGGAGCTGTACCATCGCCACCTGCTGGCTGAAAAGTGCTACTACACCCCCCAAAACCACAAAAGGTAAGTAAAAGTACCTGATAATTTTACACCTTAAAATTGACTAACAAATTTTGAGTAATTCTTGTAATATGGCTGACAACATTACTTCACAAGAATTTGAAAACCTTTTTGCCTGTATGATGAATGACATCTTCCTGGAAATATACGACCTTCCTAAGGCATATCTGGCCTGTACCATTTTGGCATTCATTGTAATAATCCACACAGTGTTCAAACACTGGTTTAAAAACAAGAACAAAGATGAGTCATTATTGGGACTGATACAGGCTTTAAGCGAGAGCAATGAAGGCTTGCAGAAAAAGATTCTTTCTCTGGAATCTGCTAACCAGGATTTACAGGCTTTCAAAACTAACAATGAAGGCTTACAGAAAAAGATTCTATCTCTGGAATCTGCTTTAATGGATAGCAATGAGACCTTAGAGAAAAAGATTCTCTCTCTGGAATCTGCTAACCAGGATTTACAGGCTTTCAAAACTAACAATGAAGGCTTACAGAAAAAGATTCTATCTCTGGAATCTGCTTTAATGGATAGCAATGAGACCTTAGAGAAAAAGATTCTTTCTCTGGAATCTGCTAATCAGGATTTACAAAACAGGCTTGTACCAAAAATTGATCTTATTGATAATAAATGTGAATATTTAATGGACAGAACACTAACTCTCCAGACACTATATAAGGAAGAAAGATTATCATTAATTGATAAGATAAGGTCCATGGAATCATGTGTTTCTGAGGAACATAAAAACTTCTATGATTCCATGAGAAATCTGGAGTCCCTTGCCAGAGAGGAGGTTCACTCCCTAGAACAGACCCTAGGTGCTCGTTTGCAGGCCTTAGAAGAAACTCTCAGTAAACATGACAAGGGACCTAATAAGCAGAAAGGCAAGACCATAGAGGTTGTAACATCTCCAAATGGCTCTCACACAATGGCTTATCCTGTTATCATCCATGAGAAGCCAGCGGATGACACACACCCCGAGCCATATAATACATATACATTACAACCAATTTCAACAAGGGACTTTAAAAATATAAAGGAAGCAGTAGTTACGTATGGGATACACTCCACATACGTAAAACAATTGTTAAATTCGTGGTCTACCTCACATAGAATCATCCCAGATGACTGGCATCAGTTAATTTCAGCTGTTCTAGAATATAGTCAGCAGCTACAGCAGAAAAGCTGGTTGAAAGAAGAGGCAAAAAATTTAGAACAACAAGGTAAACTCAGAGGTTTTGTGATCTCCCAAGATCAAATACTTGGTGAGGGATGTTTTGCTGACAGGAATGTACAAGCCATTTATGATGAACATACAATATCCCTATGCCGTACAGCAGCTCTAAATGCTTGGGAAAAAATTCCAGAACCTGGAAAACCAACTGAGGTATACACAAAGATATTTCAGGGACCGCACGAACCCTTCACTGATTTTTTACAAATACTGAACACAGCTATAACAAGAGCTGTATCAGATAAAGAATTAAGAAAAGTATTAATTGAGTCCTTGGCGTTCAACAATGCTAATGCAGAATGTAGAAGAATACTTACACCATTAAAGATCAGATCAGCTCCTTTGGAAGAATGGATTCAGTATACTAATGGTGTTGAGTCTCGTAACTACAGTAATGAGGCTTGGATAGGAGAGACAAATCCCAGAGGTGAAAGAAGGCCCCGTGTTACCAAATGTTTTAAATGTGGTACACCAGGTCATATAAGTAAAAACTGTACGTGGGGTACTCCTAGGAGTAATACTCCTTTTAGGAATAGCCTAAACAGGAGACCCCAACCACCTCCCGGATTATGTAGAAGGTGTGGCAAAGGTCGACATTGGACCAGTGAGTGCAGATCAAAAATAGATATACGAGGTAACCCTTTACTGGCGGGAAATGCCTCAGGGGGCCTCTTGCAGGCCCCCAAATCAAATGTAGTACGAACATTCCCAGCCACTGTGGAAGAAATTCCTCTCCAGGACAACTGAATAAACCACTGCCTAATGTAAAAACCGATACTGCAATGGATGATAAAACAGCTCTGATGGATGGATCACAGTTTACAAAGAACACTATAAAACAAATATTTTGGCAGACTTCCATAAATGATCAAAAACCAAAACTTAGAATTCGAATTAATGGCCTGGTTATGGAGGGACTGGTAGACACAGGTGCAGATGTGACTATAATTACACCAAAATCATGGCATCCGAATTGGCCTCTTCAAGAGGTAGATGTCCAACTTTTAGGGATTGGCACCCTATCTCAGATAAAACAGAGTTCGAGATGGGTTGAATGCATAGGGCCAGAAGGACAGAGAGGAAGACTGAAGCCATAAGTAGCAAATGTAGCAGTAAATCTTTGGGGCCGAGATCTGTTACAACAGTGGAATACCCAGATTAAAATTCCTACACTTTCAGAAAAAGAATACAGACCAATGCATGTTTCTAGGAATAATATCATCGCATGCTATAAAAATCAGGCACCAACCATTCAGGCTGTTCACAAACAGAGCACGACTGCTGTTGAACTCTCAGAAGTACCAACTGCCTTACCTAAAAATGGCTAACTAATAAACCTGTCTGGGTTGGACAATGGCCTTTGACAGAAGAGAAGCTACAAGCTTTAGAACAGCTGGTTCAAGAGCAGTTAAATGCTCAACACATTGAAGAATCTACCAGCCCTTGGAATTCTCCTGTATTTGTTATTAAAAAAAAGTCTGGTAATTGGAGAATGCTGACAGATCTGAGAGCTATTAATAAAGTAATTCAGCCAATGGGCTCCCTACAGACTGGGATGCCTTTGCCCTCTCTGCTACCTAAAGAATGGCCTATAATAGTTATTGACTTAAAAGACTGTTTCTTTACCATACCCTTACAAGAAAATGATAGAGAAAAATTTGCCTTCACAGTACCTAATTATAACAATTCTCAGCCAGTCAAGAGATACCAATGGAAGGTCCTCCCACAGGGAATGTTAAACAGCCCTACTTTGTGCCAATACTTTGTGCAGAAACCATTGGAGATAATTCATGTAAAGTTTCCACAATCCATAATTTATCACTATATGGATGATATCCTATTAGCTGATCCAAAGTTAGATACATTAGAAAGCATGTTTGAAGAAGTAAAAAAAAGTTTTGCCTCACTGGGGACTGCAAATTGCTCCTGAAAAAATACAAAGAGGAGATTCTATTAACTACTTAGGATATAAGATAGAGCTACAAAAAATTAGACCCCAAAAGGTACAGCTAAGGAGAGATCGATTGAAGACTCTTAATGATTTTCAAAAGTTATTAGGAAGCATTTCCAACTTACTGGGTATCATGGGAATACCCAAAGATGGACTACAAAATTTGGCTAATACTCTAGAAGTGGACAAAGAATTAAATAGTCCAAGAGAATTATCAGCTGAAGCTGAGAAGGAATTGGCTCTAGTAGAAAAGACAATTCGAGAAGCACATGTGGATCGTGTGGATCCAGAACTTAAATGCATTCTTGTCATATTCCCCTCCAGACATTCCCAAACAGGTATTTTGATGCAGAGGGAAGATATTATATTGGAATGGATATTCCTACCACGTAAACCAAATAAGAAATTAAAGACTTATATAGAAAAGATCTCTGATTTGATTCAAAAAGGTAAACTAAGACTTCGCCAGTTGACAGGAATGGACCCAGCAGAAATTGTAGTACCTTTAACTAATGAAGAAATTTCATCACTATGGAAAGATAATGAATACTGGCAGAGAGCCTGCAGTAACTTTTTGGGAGAGATTAACAACCACTATCCCAAAAGCAAGAGAATAGAATTTATAAAGAAAACTGAATGGGTCCTTCCTCACATTGTACGACAAAAGCCAATTTCTGGAGTCCTCACATTCTATACTGATGCAAATAAATCAGGGAAAGCAGGATATAAATCAGGAGACTTAAGTAAAGTGGTACAAAGTCCATACAGCTCTGTACAAAAGGCAGAACTGTATGTCATTCTTATGGTACTGATGGACTTCACAGAACCCCTCAATATAGTCACTGACTCTCAATATGCAGAGAGAGTTGTTTTACATATTGAAACTGCTGAATTTATTCCTGATAATACAGAATTAACTTCATTATTCATACAATTGCAGGAAATCATCAGAAAAAGGGAACATCCTATATATATATAACACATATCAGATCCCATACAGGTCTGCCAGGACCTCTAGCACAAGGTAATGATGAGATTGATCAGTTACTAATAGGTAATGTGCTAGAAGCTTCAGAATTTCATAAGAAATACCATGCAAATAGCAAAGGTTTGAAGAAGGATTTCTCCATCACTTGGCAACAGGCTAAGGATATTGTGAAAAAATGTCCTACTTGTTCCATCTATAACCAACTTCCATTACCTGCAGGGAGCAATCCAAAAGGTATACAAAGAAATGAAATTTGGCAGATGGATGTGTTTCATTTTGCAGAATTTGGAAGATTAAAGTATGTACATCATACCATTGACACCTATTCAGGATTTCAATGGGCAACTCCTATGAGTTCTGAAAAGGCTGATTCTGTGATTACACACCTATTAGAAGTTATGGCCATCATGGGGATACCTGTACAAATTAAGACAGACAATTCTCCAGCATATGTCTCCAATAAAATGAGACAATTCTTTGCTTATTACAATATAAAGCATGTTACAGGTATACCACACAATCCCACAGGCCAAGCAGTCATAGAAAGATCCAATCGAACTTTAAAGGATATGCTAAATAAACAGCAACAGGTAACAGTGACTCCTAGAAATAGATTGCATAGTGCTTTATTAACCTTGAATTTTCTCAATGCTGATGAGAAAGGAACAACAGCTGCAGAGAGACATTGGACGACAGACAAAACTCCTGAGCTAAACCAACCAGTTTATTTCAAGGATGTGCTGACCTCAGAATGGAAACCTGGATATGTTCTACGTTGGGGAAGGGGTTTTGCCTTTGTTTCTGCAGGAGAAGAAAAGCTATGGATACCAACAAAATTAATAAAAATTCGATTTGAACAGGAAAAACCCTTTGATGAGGTGAAGTAAAAGGTCATCCACCAATGTGACATCTCTACAAGGTGTAAGAAAAATTTAACAATCAAGGTTGGGGTAGGGTTCTGTTTTTGTCTTTCCAGGATAATGGAAATACCCATCTTCCAAAAATCATAAGGCCTTGGATATCCAGATGTTTACAGCAGAAAGAAAGAATCTATTGGTACCAATCTACACACGGTAAAATCTCACTGTCTAACATCTATCTCTCTATCAATATAGAAAAGTTGTGGTTCCAATTCAATTATAAGCCAAGCTGGCTTTGGAGATGGAATTGGCTCACTCCTTCTCTAAACCCAAGCACATTGCTAAAAGAAAAGTTTGAGAGATTCTTCAGTACCATATCAGAAGAGCCCTCTGGTGTGGGACAGAAGGAAACCAATAAAAAGGGACCATTGTCTTCTAGATTCTAATTCTCTCCATGCTTACTCTTGATTTCTCAGAATCCTTTCTTACATGCTATGTCCTCTTTAAATCCAAATCTTCCATTTTGATAACAAATAAGTTTTTCTAATAGCAATCTCAGAAGTCTCCAGAAGGAAGATGGGGCCCCAACAACAACTCTACCCAATCCAGAATGATGCCATGGTAATCATCATCATACTACACTTCTTACCAGAATTTCAGACAATCTTACCCATTACTCTAAGACTTGCTGCAGAACCTACAGTTAGTCTAACTGAAATTTAACTATCTACGCTTTCTCACAGTACCCAACAGAGATAACATCACCCCCAAACAGCAGGAAGCAATTCTAAGAAAACGACGCCCCTTCTCCCTTAGGTTTCATAATTCTCAGGGTTATGGATGATGGTTATAGGGTTGGGGGTGGAAGGAAATATTAAACTCAGTACTCTTAAAAAAAAAAAGGAAAAGAAGAAATGGAATGGATAGGTATAAGACATTATGGTAGATTATTGTGTATACTAGTAAACAAATTTAGTAAAATAGCAGCCTTAAATAATTTGCACTGTAATTTGCACTGTTATGGATTCTTATATGTTGATACAAATGTAAACTATTTTTATATTCCTGTTTAAGATAATTTGTATATTGATACAAATACAGAACTATACTTGGTATAATGTACATATATTTCTACTCTTATTTGAAACATTTGTATATTGATACAAATGTAAATTTATATCTGTCATACTTTATGTATGTTCTACTTCTGTTTAGGATATTTGATATATTGATATATATTTAAGATTATTGTCATATTGCATATCCCACTACATACTCCTACCTCTGTTATAAATATTGATATATATTTAAGATTATTGTCATATTGTATATCACACTATACACTCCTACCTCTGTTATAACATCTTGTGTATTGTCACAATTTTGAAGTCATCGTTCTTTACCATACACTTGCTTATAGACTGTCTACCTTGTTTATGTGAAGCCTTAGTCCTTAGGTTATTTCGGTAGATAAGACTTATAGATTTATAGTCACCTATGCTTGTCATCTCTATAGTTACGTTAGTTAGGTTATACAGATTTACAGATACATAGGTCAGATGGACAGGTAATCTTCAAAAACTTCATAGACCTAGAGAATATGACATTTAAATAACTTAGAATTCTGTCGATGTGAGACACAATTGCTCCTGGCTGTACCAATTTGATCCCGAGAGAATGTTGGGCTTCTAGACATTTCCATTTGGAAGTTTGTCTTCTTGGCACAAAATGGCCTACTGGGCAAAGAACTGCCCTTGCCTCGACGGCTGACAGTACAAATGCAATGCTATCCTTTCTGGACAAGCGGGACACAAGGAAAGCGACCACTGTACTCTGCCAAGACAGGGTAAGATGGTCTTTCAGAATTCCTGCTTCTGAAAATGGTCTGTCAGATACTTTAGGCCTGTAGCCAATTTGAATGCACCAACAATGCTGAGAAACATTAGGTGACTGTCCAGGCTGCCAGCTGTCTCGGTCTACTCTCGCAAGATTCCCGAAAGTTGCTTGCATCCATCTACCATTTCTCAGGTACCATTATATTCCTTCTCAGGTCTTTGATGGGATTGAAGACTAGCAGTTATAGTTACAACTTAGTAGATAGAACATATTAAGTATTAGATTCAGGTTCTTTAGGATAGGACACCTTTTGGAATGATCTTTGTAACATGCCATTTACCTATGCTCTATACTTCTCTGGATTTTAATATGTGTTTCTTGCTTGATATTGTTTGCATTGGTTGTAGTTCCATCTTATCTAGGTCATTATCCCTCATTATTCCTGGACAATATTTGATAACCATTCCTTTGTATATAGTCTTGTATTAGGTTAGAACTTTCTTATTTAGACAAAAAGGGGGAGATGTAGTGGGTAGCCATTCCAGCTTTGTTCTGGAAGTTCCAACCCCCATTGAGACTTCAGCAACTGTCACACCTACAAGGCGGGGCCAAGGGAGGCGCCTGGGGACCCGAGATCTGGATCGGCGAACACTCTCTTGGTTCCAGGACCCTGGATGGTGGAGGTGGACAAAGCAGAGCTCCAGAGAACACCGCTGGACTGTGATACACCTTCCCCAGACCCCGCGACCTACCTATCCCTTAATTTGTAAGTTACGCCATTAAATAAATCTCCTTTTAACTACGTGGAGTGGCCTAAATAATTTCACCAATAGTCTCTCTCTTTCTGCTGCCTGCTGATCCAGGTGTAGAACTCTCAGCCAGATCTTCAGCACCGTGTCTGCCTGCATGCTACCATGTTTCCTGCCATGATGATAATGAACTAAACCTCTGAACAATAAGCCAGGCCCAGTTAAATACTTTCCTTTATAACAGTTGCTGTGGTCATGGTGTCTCTTCACAGCAATAAGACCCCAACTAAAACAAAAACTGAATTCATGCCTTCCTATGAGATGTTTTTAAAGTCCTGAAATGTCTTCTGAGGATGAGCAGAACCATTGCGAAGGTCATTACAGCAAGTACTTCAGGCGCTGTCCTATACAGACATGAGTCTGGCTCCTCTCGACTGAGAGCTTAAAACAGGCAGTAACTTCTACCCAGCACCACTGAATTTTTGAATTCTCCCCAACAATTCGGCACTGGGATTGGTGTAACTCAGTTTCCCACATGAGGAAACAGAGTCTAAAAGGGAAGTGACATGTCAAGGACACACTGTGTACAAGTTCTAACGATAGGGCTCAGCTCAAAGCCCAGGACATCAAAGCCCAAAGATCCTGACCCTCTCCCGGGTTGTCACATGTGTGCTCTCTATCAGCATTTCCCTGTTAGAGGCAGGGTCATTCTTTACAATGATGACTCACACTACTTGAACCAGGAGGCCAGGAATCTTGTGAGCCATGTGTTTTATTTTCTAACTCGATTAAATGTCTTACCCGGAATTTCAAGTGTCTACATTACTGTTGGCACACAGAGATTTTACGCATTCAATTTGGTGTGTTCCAAAAATAGTCTCTACCGACAAAAATAGTTGCTTTTAAGATCTCCTGGAATGCTTGATGTTTAATTTCACTGAAAATATAATAATGCAATAATGACAAATTTGAAAGTATCAAAAAATGTAGTCTCTACCTTCATATACATCCTCAAAGGGTTTTTGTATATTTTCTTTATAATTTTTATTACCTTTACTTAGCTGTACTGACACAGACTAATAAGCCTAGCTACCTTATTTATTTCCATAGCCATATGGTTCATAGAAACTGTTTATATGATATTCTGATCCTTTATATTTCTACATGAAGCTTTTCATGACAGTTGTTTCCATGTGACTTGTTTTGTTGTTATGAAGTAGAACATTTTTAAAAAGCTATTACCTTTTCACTATATTTTTTTCTTTTAAAATATTTTATTTATTGATATTGGGTATGTGTATATGTGTGCCGTGTGTGTGTGTGTGTGTGTGTGTGTGTGTGTGTGTGTGTGTGTACGCACCTGTATATACACAACTCGGGAGTTGGTTCTGGGGATTGAACTCTAGCTGTCAGGCTTGCAGGGTAAATACTAAGCACTTTTCCCTGATGAGCCAGCTCCGGGACCTATAACTGCTCTTCTAGAGACATTCTAACCTTTTCATTGTCCTCATAAATCAGCATTCTTATTCTTCTCATGATTTGCTGTAAGTCCAATGCTGGTTTCAAGTCCTGCTATCTTTAACTCTTCGACATAATTATGGATCTCATTTGTCAGTAATTAGTCACATCACTATAATTTTATACTGCCTATTGAATAATTAGTGCTCTATTGTGTCATTATATAAACTTTTATATTTTACATATAGTGAAGGCCAGCTAAGATTTAAATTTATATAAAAGGGTATTCCTTGTTTACATATTTATTCTCAAATGCATCTGCTTCATTTATTATTACCTACATATTTTTAAATTTAATATGAGTATTAAATATGAGTATTGAAATTCTCTAATATATATTTAAATATAGTTTAATCCTAAATACTCTATTTATTGTTATTTCAGTATTAATACAAAGACCCATCTTCTTGCTTATTTCCATTTCAAAATATAACTCCAAAGCTCATTTTAGCCAACAGTTATTGTTTTTACAAACATTTCAAAAGTAATTTATTTGTTTTTTTTCATTAAAATACCCTATTATTGAGAGATGACTCAGGGGTTAAGTGCATTTACTGCTCTTCCAGAGGACCCAAGATCTATGCCCAGTACCCATGTCTCCAGCTCCAGGGCCCTGATATCCTAGACTCAAAGGACATCTGCATTAACACATGCACATACCCACAGACATATACACATATGTACACACAATTAAAAAAATAAAAAACAAATCTTTTAAAGACATGCTATAAAGATTAAAAATTCATTGAAATTAGATATATATAAAAATAATTAAAAACATGTAAGTTCCCAGATTAACTTCAAAATTGAATTAATCATAGAAATGTACAGTATGGTCAGGAGAACAATTTCCCCTTTGGGCTTTAACTAGCGGGAGGCATATATGCCCTTAAATACCAAAAGCATTATTAAGACTTACATGCTATCACAGAGGTGTGCAGACTTACAGGGCCATAGCAGTGATACGAACTTAGTGTTTTTGTTTTATTTTTATCATAGGGTTGCATCAAACGTTTTGCTTATTAACACATGAAATTACATACAAGGGAAACTTCCTGTCCCAGTACCTTTTTTTTTTTTCTTTCCTTTTATTTTTTTTTCTTTAGACAGTATCATGTCAAGGTAGTCTGGGCTGGCCTTGAATTTTCCATATTCCTGCTTTGGCTTCCCAGATGCTACGATTCTGGGCATGTGCCACCATGCCTGCCCTGTCCTAATACTTTACATTCTCATGTTTTTAAATTATTTTTTTTTTCTAGAAAGAATGCCTCTGGGTTGATAATGATGAAGCTAAACTTATTCATTTCCTTGGGTGAATACCTGTATATTCAGCATCCTTCTCAACACGTGGTATGGAAGAAGGGGGTGTATTTGGGCTTAAAGGTTTAAGGAGGGATGAGGATGGGATGGAGGGAGGGGGAGAGGAATGAGTAAGGAGTGGTTTAGCACTGAGGATTTATGGCAAAGCCTCATGGAAACCCACTAGTTCAAAAAATAATTACAAAATGCTTTTCAAAGATTTTATTTTAAATTACGTGTGTGTGTGTGTGTGTGTGTATATATGTGTTTGTGTGTGGATACCTGCACTTGAATGCAGGTACCCACAGAAGCCAGGAGAGAGCATTCCATCCCCAGAGCTGGAGTTAGAGTCAGTTGTGAGGCAAATGGTGAGTGTTCTGGGAACTGAACTAGCATCCTCTGGAGAAGAGCAAGCGCTCATAACCACTGAACCATCTCTCCAACTCCACAAAGTGCCTTTTAAAAGAAGTTTGAATGGAGGTACTCTGCATGGATGGACAATGCAAAACGTGGGTATTAAATGAAAATCATAGAGTGAGGCATAGGATACCTCCCTGTGAGTTATCTGTCAAGAAGACCACAGAGATCTGAGCAAACAACACCCACTATTATCATCTCCCTTGGTCGCCCATCATAACTAGATAGTAAGATCCTAGTGCTGAAGACACCACACTCTTTGGCTGCAGGAAACAAAAAAAATCTTAGTGATCAGGAAGGTATCCCCTTGCTGGCCAGCTAGCTTTAATAGCATCAGAAGGTGCTATGAAGGCTGCGTGTGTGTGGGGTGGGCACATCAACTGTCTTATCCAGCAGTGGACCCTGCAGCTACAATATTGACCTACCAGGGAAGATACACCCCCTGGTACAGTAGTGGGATGACTGCTATGGCATAACCAATGCCTTTTTAAAATTTTTACTTTATGTGTATGAGTATTTTGCTTGTATGTATGTATGTATGTATGTATGTATGTATAGCATGTGTGCCTGGGACCTGAAGAAGTAAAAATAGGGCATGGGATCCCTTGGAACTAGAGTTACAGATGGTTGTGAGCCTCCATGTGGCCATGCGGGTACTGAGAACTGAACCCAGGTACTTTGCGAGTTATCAAGTGCTCTTAAATGCTGAGCCATCTCTCCAATCTCCCCAGTTACTTTCTGATTGGATTTGAGACATGTTCCATGGGCAAGAATTCACGCCTGGACTGTAAGCTTAGGTTTTTATTTGTTGTTGGGCTTTAAAAAAAGTTGGTCTGATTCTTGGATATAAGGAGAGAGGATGGTTATCAAAAATGACTTGAGGAGAACAACACCATTTCAAGCAAGACAGTGAGAGAAGCGAGCCTGTTTAGGACAGGCATGATGACATTTCGGTTTGGGGTGTGTGAAGTCTGAAGTGCCTAGAAAAATCAGGAGAAGATGTAGAGAAATGCTAGGATTTGTTCCCAGTTGAAGGAGTGTAGTGATTCATCTGCTTTTGCTCTTGTCCCCTCCCTGGCTCACTACAGACAATTTCAAAATTGGGCAGGACTCTTGAGAGTGTCGCTCAGCCCAGGGCGCTGGAGTGATGCTCAAGCTTCCAGCCACAGAAGACTTTAATCAGAGGCTGCGTTATGTTCTACACCCGGGGAGAAATCAAACAGCAAACTTAGTTATCTGAGTCACCGTGAAGTGTTTGCGACACACTATTTGGATTCTAGATGAATATTGTCCAAGAGACAGTCAAGTGGAACCAAATGAAATGTCAGGGAGAATGTGTTTGGAGGCATTTTTCTAATCTCAGTAAGAATACAGTGTTTGTTGTGTTCCTTCAAAGCGTAAACTATTTCTATCATTCCAGTTATTCGACCTTTTATGAAAATATTATGAAATATGAAGTATGAAACCATTTAGCTTTTAACATTTAATATTTTCCAATTTTTTTTTCATAGGAGGCTGCACAAAGGCCATGTGAGCTAGACATGACAGTTTATGCCTGCACTTGCCAGTATTCAGGAGGCAGACACAGGAGAAACACTTCACACTCAAAGTCAGTCTGGGCTACATCATGGGTTCCTGGCCAACCTGGGCTAAGAATCAGATACTCTGTCTTTTTAAAAAGTTCAAATCACTCACTCATTCAATCTGAGTTTATTGTTGCAGTTGATAGAGTCAAGATGTAGTAGCTAACAAAAATATAAGAGGAATCTGCGTGGCTACAATCATATGTTGGTCCCAGAAGAGACTCCAGGTCTCAGAACCCTTGTGTCTTTATTAGAGATAGATGAAAATGTTTAGTGTTTTTAAGATTTAGAAAGGAATGGCAGTCTAAAACTTAAAATTTTCTAGGACAACTAAAATTCAAGTTTTGTGTGTTTTTAGACCACTTTCCTCTTTTTAAACTAGGTTTCATTTTCAAAATGTTGCCTTTATTGTGTGATTATATTCAACAGTTGTACTCACCTTAAGAGCCCTGTTTTTTCAATGGTTTAGAGCCAAATGCGATGTTAGTTATTGTTTTGGCCACTAGGTGGCAAACTTTGCTAAAAAATATTGCAGTCATGGCCAAGATTTACATCCCCCCTCCCCCCTCCCCTCGCCCCCGGGTTTTTTTGTTTTTTTTTTTAAAGAGTCAATGCCTAATCAAAGCATTTAGATTACAGCTGCCACCAAATCTTAAAATACTTCCCAAGAGGTCATATTACTTCTATCATTAAAAGGTAAACTCACAATTTCACAATCAATGGATTTTAGATAGAAATCTAAGTCGAGTATCCTTTACGTTTGAGCCTCCACAGGCCAAACACAGTTGGAGGTTTTGGTAGTTCCTGCATTAACCGCTGACAGGCTCATGCTCAGGCCTCTGCCATCTCCTCTCTCAGTCCTTTTCTAGTCTGTTTTGAAGTGGCTATCACTGTTATCTGAATCAAGCACGCCTGGCAAATACTAAAACATTCTTTCATGCGGAAACTTGAAATCACTACAATTTTATGTTAATTCACTAATGAGACATTATTTAGGCCAACTTCTTTAAAGGACCCTTTAAGATATCTCCCTATGAGTTATTGGCCAGGGAGACACAGCACAGGCTTTTATTGTTCTTGGCTGCCCACTGTAACTAGATGTGAAGCCCCTATTGCTGAAGACACCACACACTTTAGTTGCAGGACACAGAGAAGTCAATCTCAGACTTACACAAAAACTCTCCCTACTGGATAGCTTTCATGGTGCTGACAGATGCTATGCAGGCTACTGGGGGAGAAAAGTCCTGAATGGTAATACCCAGCCCTGGACCCTGCACACTACAGCACCAACCTTCCAGGTAAGTTGTGCCCTCTGGTGCATTATAGCATGATGGTTGGGGGAGGGGGTAACCAACAACTTTTTGATTGACTATTAGAATGGTTCCATAGGAGGGAATTCATGTCCAGTACTGTAAGGCTGGTCAAAAGTCCATGGCGAGGGCAGTCATAGGCCTTAGTGGATAACTTGCTGATCTTGTTTCATTAAATGTTCATGCTTTCAAGCTACCTCCTCAGTATTTATGTTTAAACACATAGATCTGTGCTTTTTTCCAACACTGGTGAGAAAAGCTTCTTTTTGCAGTGGACAGTGGGTGATGCAGAGACTCGTGACTAGCCAAAGTGCTGAGTTACCTGTGTTCACCTGTGGGTGGGTCATCTACATCAATCTCCCACCATCCAAGTCTTAGGGAACATCATGAAGGAAGAAGGCAGAAAGATTTTTAAGAGCCAGAGATTTGGGGGGCCTGTTGTGTCTTTTGGACATGATGGAACCATTGCATGGATGGATTACCAGTGGCTGTGGTTGCCTTCACAGACATGTAGGATATCAAGATCAGCAAAATTTCAGCGTGGATGGGGAAAGGGAGTCTCAAGATCCTACCCCAGATGAGGAACTATTGGAAGTGGAAGGATATTGAGGGAAGGAAGTCACTGTTCATTGAGGATGTGGCCCCTAGAAGTTTGCCCATGGTTCGGTGGATGGTCCCACACCTACTACACATGGTCAGTACTAGTTAGACTCAGGGAGGCAAATAAGAATAAGAATGGAAAAGGAAGAGACAGGCTGATGAGGTTGATGGGTCCTGAGGGAGTTAGAGTTAGGTAGTGGGAGATTGATGAGATCAAAATATATTATATATGTATGTGAAATTTTCAAAAACAATAAAAATATTATTAAGAAATAAATAAAATGGTTCTTTAAGAACATGTAGCCACCAGGCCCTGAAAGTGAACCTCCTACCATTTATCTGCTAAATGGAAACAATACCAGAACACCCTCGTAATTAGCATCTTTTAGCCTGTAGATCAGTGTCTTTGGAGTGCTCAGCAAAAACTTGGGACAACTGCATTGCACCCCTCTGTAAGGCGTAGGGACCATCTTGGAAGAGGCCAGAAAGACTGTAAGAAACAGAGGTTGGGGAAGACTGGAGAAAAACTGTTTTCTGTACATGATAGAACCACTGACTCATGACTGACAGCAGCTGGGTTGCCTGTACAAGACTTGCACAAGATCAAGCCAGCCAACATCCTAGCATGGAGTAGGAAGGAGCTTATGAGCCCCCATCCCTAACTTAGGAACTATGGACATTCATGGCTTCTAGAGTGTGTAAGTGTGTGTGTGTGTGTGGGGGGGGGTCAGTTTCCTTTAAAGTGTGGCTTCTGGTAGGTTGACTGTGATGGAGTGGGTGGCCCCATACCCAGGAGTTTACAGGCAGCACAAATTGAGTCAGAGGGTTATAAAAACACAAAACAAGGACACAGAGTTGGAGGGGTCGAGAGGTGGGGGTGGATCTGGGGGGAGCTAGGGGAAGGAATCGGGGTGAATATGATCAATATGCATTGTTTGAAATCCTCAAGTAATTTAAAATGAACTTTACAGCTTGGGGGTGGTTGTTTTTTGTTTTTCATTTGTTTGGTTCACATGAAATGGGAACTAGATTAGAAAATCACGAAACATCATTAATCACACAATGAAAAAAAGGAAGCGGTGACATAGGCTCGTAAGAAAATACGAACTGAAAACCCACAGCAAGGTAGACTCCAAGACTCCGGCTCTCCACAGTGTACTTGAAGTGCAATTTGAGGCCATCTTGGAATAGGGACTATCGGAATTTCTGGCTTTGTTAAGTGAAGGCTAGGTTAAAATTGGAAGGATTTCATGAAATGGTGCCAAGAATCTGAAAATCCAAACAGACTCCAATCATGGTTTGGATCTAAGCATACTATATGCCAATCACTAAGTTGTGTCTGGGGTGGATATGGGAGCCATAGAATGTCAAATGCAATGAGGAGAGATGTTTTCAGAAAATAGTCTTATATTTTTCCATCCTAGAATCAGTGTACATCTGGCCCTCTTTTTAGCTGGAAGATTTCCAGAGGGCTAGATGAGTTGGGTCCAAACCAGGAGATTCTTCTGCCTGCTACAGGGACAGAGTGAGGGCTGAGCACAGGGCTACAGTAACTTTTGGCATCTTATTTAGCCTTGAAAATCTCTATGGATCAAGGGGAGACTTTGTTGCATTAGTATTAGATGGCCTTCCCTGCCTGCCTATGACCATCATCACCTGTTACAATTCCACTGTGACTTCAGATAAATCAGAGTACCCTAATACCCCAGCACAAATGCTTCGGTAGTTTAGAACTGGACTGGTCCCTAAATTTACACATGTTAAAGCTTATTCCCCAGTACAAGCTCCCCCAGTACAGTTCTCCTTGATGCCACAGGATGTGGTGGAATCTCCAAGAGATAAGGCCTAGAGAGACACTCTTAGATCTTTGTGCGCTGTGTTCTCATGGGGCACAGTGGAATCTCGCTTCCTTCTTCTTTTCTCTTTTTCTTCTAGGCCATGAGCTGAGAAGTTTTGCTCTGCCATGCATTTCTGCCATGCTGCATTATCTCAAGCACAGGGCCAAAAGCTGTGAGGCAATAGATCACACCGAGACCTCCAAGACCATGAGCCCAAACAAACCTTTCACTTGATAATGTGATTACCTCTCAAATATGTGATACAGGAACAGAAAGTTGATTAATATAGGTATGCCACTCCACCATAGGGCCAACCTCCTTTCTGAGCAACTCTTGTGTATCCCCAGCTCTTATCCTTGGCTATCTATTTCTTTCAAGGCCAATCCTTCATTTAGACAAGTCTACCTGTGCTCCCTTCCTAGGAAACATGGGCACTAACAGGTGCCATGGGATGGGAGGCTTAAGGCAATAGAAATACTTTCTCACACTATTCTGAAGGCCGAAGTCAAACATCAAAGAGGCAGCAGAGCCACGCTTTCTCTGAAGGCTCCAGAGAAGGACATATCTCATGCTTTTCTAAGTACCTCATGCCTTTCTAAGTAGCTCTTGGTTTGTCCAGTAGTCTTTAAAGTCCCTGGACTGCAAGTTCAACTAGTCCATTGACTTCCCTCCTCACATGGCCCTCTTCTCTGAATCTGTGTCACTATTTTCTCTTCTGATAAAGGCATCAGTCATACTGGCCCGGACCCACCCTCATACCTTCATCAAGCATGACCTCTTATTGATTTGATTACATCTGCAAAATCCCCTTTCTCCAAAAGGTCACACCCACAGCTTCCTGCTATGAAAAGTAAGGAGCATGCAATTCAACCCATGACACTGTTATGCCTCTTTCTGCTCACTCTACCCCCCTCTGTCCTCCAGTACGAGCTGCTTCCTTTTTGTGTGGAGCCTCTGTACATCACTAACAATGCTGACCACCTTGGAGGCAGGAATCACACACATATCTCTGGGCCTATGGGTGAAACATCATTTCTTGCAATTTCACTCAAGAATTAAGCTTGCTCCCCAGCATTTTCCCCAGACATGAATGAGACTGTCTGATGGCAACAATCCCCTCAAGAAGCCCTTCAACTGAGGTTCAGGTTGCCAATTCCTGGATAAGAAAGGGTAGAAGAAGGTTGACATAAGCTTGGATCACTGACACATTCTCCAGGGTGTTAGTGGCTTCTGGGGAACAGTAGAGAGTGGCTAGGCTATGAACCATACCTGTCCTGTGGGAGAGATTTTTTTTTTTTTTGCAACAGAACAAACATATGTCTCATTCGATAGTATGTCTTTTGTGTCATGCTAGGTAAACCCCAGACTACTACATATTATCTATGATCTCATTCACTAATCCTGATATTTGTTTCAAGCTCCTGCAGAAATGTGGCCCTTTTGCTCCAGAAGGAAACCATTAGGCAGCCCTGGAGAGACAGCTAACAACGTGTAAGATTTCAGCACTGTTCCCTGATGATATCAGAGCAAGGGAGGGGAGAACATGTGTGTTCCTGAGACAGGCAAAACGTATCTCTCAGTAACAAGGCCAGGCTCTCCACCAGAAGCGTATGTTCCAGGTCTGGATGTCTTAGGTCTTTGGTCTGTCTTAGTACCAGGAAACGGAAATCACTGTAAGCTCACAGTCTTAAGTTCGCAGAACAGGATCCTTCTAAGCTCTGAGCAGGAAGATATTGGCAAGTCTGAAGCTGTGACAATAAGTGTTAGCAACACTCTCTGTGTGGTTGAGACACTCATAAGCACTTGCTGGCCATGTTTAATATACCAGAAGGGACAGATCGAGGAGGCACAGATGCCTGTGACTGACATTCCTACTGAAATTTATTTTTAAATATGATTTGTGGTAATACATGTGAACATGAGTTGATGAATAAGCTTGCTTTAATTTTTGTGTGCCGGAAAGAACCTAGCCGAGTCCTTTTTTTATACATAATGGAAACGGAAAAGATGCCTGATGATAGAAGAGAGCATGCATAACACACTCAGCACAATGCCTCTGTGCCAGAGTGTGAGATGTGCTGGGCTCTTCGAATGATGGTGTTGAAAGAGCTGATTCAAAGCACAGACTTTTCAGAGCCCACAACCAAATTCTTAATTCTCAGTGTAATTCTTTCAGGATCTCATTCCTCTGTAATTCAGTGAAAAGAAAGCTAGCAAATGAGTAACTGAGAAAACAGATGTTTGTACTGGAGACCAACTCCTAAAACTCAAGTGCTGATAAGTTTTAGCAACAATAAACAAGACACTAGATACTAAAGGTCACTAAACACATAAAAGTAGCAACATCGCTAGTAACGTAAAAGGCTCCAGAGCGCCACGCTCAAGTGCAAACTCTGGTGCAGGAAGCAAAGGTGGTAATCCTCAGAACTGCAGTCCACGCTGGTAGCTGGACATCTATCCTGATGTCGGGCCCTCACCAGTGTTTGGGTTCTATGGCCCTCAACATATGAACCATACATCTGTGTGGTTTCCAAAACTCACTAAGCTATCTAAAAGAATGGCATTATGCTTTTAATGTGTACATAAAAAAGGTTTTAGTATTTTTTTCAAAGCGGCCAATAAGATGGCTCAGTAGGTGATATTGCTTGCTCTGCAAACCTGTAACCAGGGTTCCGGCTCTGGATTCCGCACTGAAAGGAAAAAATAGACTCCAGAAGGTTGTCCTCTAACCTCCATGTGCACAGTGTGGTACATATGTTCACACACACACACACACACACACACACATGCACGCACGCACGCACACATACAATAATAAATAATTTAATTATTTCCTTTCAAAATGATTAATACTCACACAAAGGATATTTCAAATATTTTACAATAGCAACTTTCAGGGTAGATTTATATATTCCATACCGGTTAGGTCATCTGTTGACTCAGTTACTCCACTCCCAACCAGCAAAGGAAGACATGGGTGTAACTCTGACTCCCCAAAGCATAACTGCAAGAATTCATAGGTAATTCAAAGTCTCTTTCCCACTAAAACCATGAATTTGAGGCATGAATTAGTCTTTTCTTGACCCCTTGCATATCAAGTAGCCAAATGGTACAGTGCTGTACGTGTGCCAGTGTGCCAGGTATCTCGCATTGACTTCTCTGCTCTAAGTTCTCTCTCCTGCAATGTGAGAATGATGGCCATCACTAGCTACAGCCTGTCTTGGTCAAGAGATTTATTTACTTATTTATTCTTTTATTTTTTGTTTTTTGAGACAGAGTATCTCTACATAGCCCTGGCTGTCCTGGAATGCACCACATAGACCAGCCTGACCTTGAACTCATAGCAATCTGCCTGCCTCTGCCTCCCTAGTATTGGGATTAAAGACATGTGCCACCATGTCTGGCACTGGTCAAGAGTTTTAAATGAGAGACTGCACATAGTGTGTCATGGCAATGTTAGCGGGATCATAAAATATTCTGGGACAATTCTTCTCACTGTGTTCTGAGACATTTTCTTCATTATCTACCAAAAGGAAAAAAGAAAATGTGGTGATATATTGTATACCCCAATAAAGCTTACCTGAGGATCAGAGGACAGAGCCAGCCACCAAATTAGACATAGAGGCCAGACAGTGGTGACACACACCTTTAATTCTATCACTCGGGAGGCAGAGATCCATCTGGATCTCTGTGAGTTCAAGGCCACACTGGAAACAGAGCCAGGCAGTGGTGACACATGCCTTTAATCCCAGGAAGTAATATGGCAGGACACAGAAAGGTATATAAGGTGTGAGGAAACAGAAACTCACTCTCTTGAGGCTGAGGACTTCGTAGAGGTAAGCTAGTGGCTGGCTCTGTCCTCTGATCCCCAGGTAAGCTTTACTGGGGTACACAATATATCACCACAAGAAAACATAAAATATATATCACTGTCATTTTCAAAACAAAGCCAAGAAATGCTTTATATAAATACATTTAGGCCACTTTCCTATAAAGTCAAGAAAGGACAACTTGGAAAAATAAAAGAACAGTACATTTTATGTGGCTAGGCCTGTGAGGGGGGGAGGGGAGTTGTGTGTTGATCTTGAAAACATGTATTTGTGCAGATATTATCACCACCATGGTTCAAATTTTTTCAAAAGAAAAATATTTCTTGCAGCTTACAAAGAGGTCTCAACTAGGAGAGTCTGGGGAACTGTAACTCCAGGTACGAATACCCTGCACTATGAATAGTGAATCTGGAATTAAAAAAAAAAAACTGGGAGGCAAAAAAAAGAATACAGTATGGAAGATGGGCTTTTGTTGTACAGCACCTGAGAAACACACAGACAAGGCACATCAAGTTTCTACTTTGAAGGAACTGCTGTCAATCAACTCATAACTCTGTCACCAAGATTTTATGAGGTGCCACTTAATATACTAGGTAAGTATGAAGGATAAGAAATGGATGAATGTATGTGGTATCATCCCAAAACAGGGAGAGGAGCCTAGCTGAAGATATGATTCAAAGACACACAAGAGAAACAGAGAGAGACAGAGAGAGCTGAATGCAGCATATACCATGTGCTATAGTAACCAAAGACACAGGATGGGATCTAATTTCTAACTTGACCGTGAGCCATTCCCAGGCAGAGCTCTTCCTGTGCTGAGGCTCTGAAGACCGTCCCCTTTCTCAGACTGGTAATGCCCCCGCACTCGTGGAGAATACTCCTCTCTTCCAATTGTTTTGGCAAGAATTGGCCAATAAACTTGACGATTACATGCACAGCCATTGATACAAAGCTACAAGAGCACAATGTGACTTGTCCCAACCCTGGATTTCCTCTCTATGGTCAGTTCTGGTTCATGCAGAGGGAAGTGATCACCGGGGACTTTAAGTTAGGAGCTCTCTCTCCATCTGGTAACCCAGTATGAGTTCAGGAAGCCTGGCTCTGTGATCTTTAAGATTAATTCTAGCTATAAGCATCCTTTAAGAAAGACACACTTTGGTTCACTCATCATTAATAGATGTTGCCAAGAGAAAGCAAATGTTACTGATTTGAAGTTTTTCCTCTTATTGTGACTGTCATTTGTCCTGCTAGTGTCTTTAAGTCTCAAAAAACTATCATACTGTCCACACATGCTATTGCAAGGTTTTATTTCCTAGCAATAGTTCTAATCATGCTTTGGTTAGTAAATTATCATTTTATATTTTCCACAAAGTAAATAATTAATGTTCATTTTTTTGGTAACACTATAAACAAAAATAAAGATGGGGGTAGTGGTGGAAGTGACTGCCAGCGCCCACCTAGGAGCTCTGAGGAATCTGAGAAACTCATGGAGGCTCCAAAGGGTGATACAGCAGCGGAAAGGAGTCTGTAGGACCCACAATAGCTCCAGAACAAGTAAGGGGGAAAAAGGCAAGTCTTATGGAAAGATGTTTTTATATGGACTCATGGCCTCTGGCTTCTGCTACACCATCAACACTGGACCCTCACTGAGACTCCTCTTGCATATCGTGCTGTTGTCCTGAGTCATGGGGATGCTGCCGCTACGGTTCTGAAGGACTATTCCCTTCACACACTTCAGCAGGTCATAGATGGGGTAGATGTTAGGGTGGCCAGAGGCCTTGAACCATACCAATGATTCACTGCAATGAACCTTTGCAAGTAAAGCTGTTTGGGCTAAAAGGTACACTTCATGATCCTGCAGCTTCCAATGGCACCACAACAAACGGATACGTGATGGAGAGGCGGGAAAGATGGAGGAACAGAATGGTGCATGCACAGTGAAACTGGAGGAGGAGGTTGTTCCTAGAGGAGCTGGCAAGATTTTTTTTTTTAATTTCTATTTTTAATTTTCTTTTGGGGAGGAGGTTACAACTGTGGAGGGCAGATATGGAAGGACTGGTAAATAAGTGGGATTCGGGTGCATAGTGTGAAATTCCCCCCCCCCCAAAATCAATAAAAAATTATCTAAAAAAAATGTGGACTCACAAAATTAGAAGGAAAGATGGGGGAATAGAGCCACTCTCAGAGAATGACGACCTATACCCTTCGCTGCCCCATCTCAGCCAGCAGGCTGCAAGAACAGAAGTTGTTCCTGATGATCTGTGGGGCTGGGGACACTGATAATGAGGAGATGTGTGGCTCCCTGGAGCTCCCACAGAAACAAGTCACTGCTGAGTGGGGACATCCATAGGCCCATGTCTGGGCAGCCACCAACATAAAACCACTCTGGCTGCAGCCTGTGCTGCTTGCCCTGCTGAGAGATGAAGATTGCAGGCATTGGTTTGGCTACAGGCATCAGTTCAGCCCTGTTATGCCTGGTGAGCCAAGCCACGGGGCGGCCGGCACCAGGGACAAGGTGGCATGCAGCGAGCAGCCTGGAGTTCCCAAGGAAACATGTCATAACTGAATAGGAAGAGTAGCAGGCCTGCCAGCCCAGGGAAAAGAGCTGCCTGCAGGCTATATGCACAAAGCCAAGCCTAGAGAGCCTTAGGGTGGCAGACACCAAGGGTAGGGAGATGTGTGGCAGCCAGGAGCTCGCACAGAACCTGCCCCTGGATACCCTGCATGGCTGCAACATCACCCTGACTCTGAGCAACAGCAGAATATCCGAGACAAGTTTCTCAGCAATGGTCCAGTATTTGTGATGCTTCAGAAACCAGAAACCTTGAACCAGACCAAGGACTTGTTGCTATGAATATTTATATGCAAAGATGTTTGGTGAAATATATAGTTTGTGACACACTGAAGTTTCCAATGCCACTATGATGAACGAATTACTTGAGGGAGAGGTGGAAAAGAGAAGGGAACACGTTGCTGAGTAGGGCTAACAGGGTGGTGTACAACAGTCTAAAGCTTGCACTCCGACTCAGCCCCTGAACATGCTGCCCAGTGCATTGTGGCCCTGGTTCTGAGCAAGAACAGGATGTCCAAGATAAAGAATGGTTCATTTTCTAGATTGGACCTCATTGAAAGACCTCTATGGTTGATGGTGCCCCTGGAGGCCACTTTATTATCCTTGGTCTGATGCCCCAGGCCATGTTGAAGCCTGGGGTTCATGTGGATATCTGTGGTCCTACAGCAGTGGGGGCAGGGGGGAGGTTGTGTTGATGTCCCTAGCCCGTTATCACTGAAGACTATACAGAAGTCCTTTATAGTGGGTAGTTGTTCCAGCTTTGACCTTGAAGCACTGCCCCACTGAGGCATCCAGTAACTGGCACACCTACCTAGGACCTGCCCCTGGGGCATGCCCGGGACAGGAGCCCTTAAGACCCGAGATCCAGATGTCCTGGCCTTCTTGGTTCCTCATGACCCTGGATGCTAGATGGCAGACTAAGTCAGAGTTCTATAGAGAACCCTGCTGGACTGTACTTCACCTCTTCCAGATCCTGTAACCAATCCCTTTACTGGCTGTATGTTACCCCCAAATAAACCTCCTTTTAACTACATGGAGTTACCTTGTTAAATCCCCACATTAGTCCTTGGTCTGGGCCACAGCCTGAGGCCATGCTGGTGACAGTGGGCTGTGTTTCCGCGTGGGGCCATGTTGATGTGAGTGGCCTATATAGCCACCTGAGGTAGTGTTAATATCCGGGTCCATGCTGCCACTGAGGTTCATGAGCCCTGCCATGTCTGGGTTCATGGTCCTGCTGTGGCCCAGGTCTGTGTTGATGAATATGGCCCATGTTTCCACCAAAGGCCATTCAGATCTGTCTAAACTGCAGCCTGAAGCCATGTTGATGTCCGTGGCCTATGCTTCCACCAAGGGCTATGATGGTGTCCACGGCCTGTGCAGTGGCAGATAGCCATGTTGAGTTCCGTGGTCTGTACTGCCACCAGAGACCATGCTGAGGTCTGTGTCATGTGCAGACATCAGAGACCACGTGGATGTCCAAGGTCTGTACTCCTGCTGACTGTAAAGAGCAAGGAAGCTACTTTTGCCATGGCATTGATGATTGCAGACTCAGTTAAGAACACAGAAGGCTTCTGTGGCAATTCCTTTCCAGCACCCTACCCCCAAAAAGTAACAGCTTAGACAGAAAGCCACTGAAGATAACTCTTAAAAACTGTGATAAGGGGGCTGGAGAGATGGCTCAGTGGTTAAGAGCTCCAACTGCTCTTCCAGAGGTCCTGGGTTCAATTCTCAGCAACCACATGGTGGCTCACAACCATCTGTAATGAGATCTGGTGCCCTCTTCTGGCCTGCAGGGACACATGCAGGCAGAATACTGTATTCATAATAAATAAATAAATAAATAAATAAATAAATAAATAAATAAATAAATAAATAAATCTTAAAAAAAAAACTGTGATAAGGATGCTGAAGTGTAGCTCTCCACAATTGATGGCCTCTGGCAGGGGTATAGGTGGGGAAGGACCCAGTTTATTTAAGGGGCTGCCTACTGGGAGTTTGACCATGCTCCAGTGAGCATATGGGCAACACAAACTGGACTTGCTTTGTTCTCTTCTTGTTTGGGGGTGGGTCACAAGGGCAGGGGATCTGGGAAGTCTGGGAAGTGAGTGTACTCGAGATTCATGATCTGAAATTCCCAAATAATCAATAAAATATTATATAAATAAAATAAAACACATCTAAAAAAATAAGTGTTTAATAAAATTGAGTACCCAAACCAAAAACAGTTAGTATACAGAAAAAGAAAGTTGAAAAGTATGTTTGTTTGTTTTTGCTGTTTTTTTTTGGGGGGGGGGGTGGGCACAGGCTGAATTCATAACTAATCTCTCATTTAAGGTTGCTTTTTGTTTTATTTTTTATTTTATTTTATTCTTTTTGAGAACCTAGGGCACCCTTCTGAGGGAAAATCATTTTTATTTATTTATTTATTTTTTTGGTTTTTCGAGACAGGGTTTCTCTGTGTAGCTTTGCGCCTTTCCTGGGACTCACTTGGTAGCCCAGGCTGGCCTCGAACTCACAGAGATCCGCCTGGCTCTGCCTCCCGAGTGCTGGGATTAAAGGCATGTGCCACTACCGCCCGGCTGGAAAATCATTTTTAAATACTAAAGACAATCTTGTGTTCTCATTAAAGATGTTAAGGACTCATACTATACCTTGGATGCAACACCTTCCTCTAGAACAGTAAAGCCTTTGGAAAGAATCAGAAAAAAAGATGGGGGACACAGGGAGAATGGGCTGGGTTCACTCTTCGTTCATTTCCTAACTTCAAGGAAGTTTTACATTATTTCAGAAATATTCACTGCTGATTTAAGATCCTTTAAACAGTTCAATCACTTTTAAAAAGCAATTCCATTGGGGGGGGGGTACTGTTTGTTTTGGAATGAGGCTATGGGGGATGCAGGGTTAACTCTAAAAGCAGTGAATTTCGAACAACATAGACAATGATATCAACAGTCCCCACTGGTGAGTGCCATGGTGAATGAAGTGGCAATATTGTGGACTACAGTCAGTGAAGGAAGCACTCGTGAGACTCGTGAGACTCGGGTGACAAATAACTGCTGCATACGAAAAGGTATGCTGGCTGAGGGACAGGTCCTGTGATACTCCTACACTTGCTGTTTTGCAAATGGATTCCTTGTTTTTGTACTAAGGAGATGGCATGCTAGAAACTCATATCTCCAAATTAATGCTGTTTCTAACTTTACTGAGGCCAATCTAATTTTCTATTTGCTCAACTACACGAGAAAGAAACAACCATAATTATCTCTCTAAAAAATGCTTCAATAACAGGGTTGTAACACTAATCATTGCCCCATATTACCATAGATGCCTCTATAAGGGTACATACTTATAGCTAAGAACTAAGAAAATCCACCATACAAGACTTATTTAAATGTAACAAAATCTACTAAAGAATTTATTTTAAAAACAATCATTACTACTTTGATATTGCCTACATTTTTCATGTTGCCAAATATTTTAAGTATCGTGATCATACAAATGTAAATACATTCCTTAAATGATGCTGATAGCTTACCAAGGAAAACTAAAACCATGTTGAAAGTGCATTTTCTATTTGCTTTGTAGAGTGCTACTTTGAACTATTTAACTCTGTGAACTTTGAAAATCCCACATTCAATTTGGCTGGGTACATATCTGTGGTCTAATAAGACTAATTTTAGATCTCTGCTATTTTCCCAAGCAGAAACACAGCTCAAGTTTTGAGCTTCTGCCTCAACCCCCGAGTACGGGAATAACCATCTTGTTTTCTAAGAATAAACAAATACAACAATGTAACTGGAACTACGGTGCAGTTGGCAATGTCCAGCCTTCTTTTCTCAATAATGTACAAACATTACCCGGACTACCTTCAGCGGACCTTCACCAGATGAGCCGCTGGGGAGCATTTCAGATCTTGGGTATAGCTGCATCTTAGGTAAGACCAAACCTGGGACAGCGATTAGTCAACTTCAGACATTATAAATGTGAGATATAAAGTCTATAGCTATTCTTAGGATCTGAAATATTCCCCAGGGAACCATCTGTTAAAGGTTCACTGACAGGAATAGATCACAAGATTCTCTATGGTTTCTGTTGTTGTTGTTGTTGTTGTTGTTGCTGTTTTTGCAAACAGATTCTCTGTTTCAATACTAAAGCCATAGCATGCTATTGTAGGTGGTGGCACTAATAAGTAAGGCCTCCTTAGAAGACCATGGATGGACTGTCATTAGAATGAATACTGTGATACCCTGACCTTCTTCCTCCTCCTCTCCGTCTGCTTCCTGGCTGCCAAGAGGTGAGTAGTTTTATTCTACTCTGTGCTCCTACCATACTATGTTGCCTCCCCATAGGCCCCAAAGCAATGGGGCCTAGTGACAATGGGCTGAACACTCTGAAACTGTGAGCACAAACACACTTTCTTCTTTTTAAGTTGACTATTTCGGAAATGTGTTACAGTAATGGAAAACCAATCCAGCATCCACCTAATCAATGCTTCAACACGTTGATTCCTGGTTGAAAATCATTTGATAAAGTATTTGTGGCTTGCAAGAAGAGATGGGTGGTATGGCTCCTGAGCAACACATAATATACACACACACACACACACACACACACACAGAGAGAGAGAGAGAGAGAGAGAGAGAGAGAGAGAGAGAGAGAGAGAGAAAGAGAGAGACAGAGAGAGACAGAGAGACAGAGAGAGACAGAGAGAGAAAGAGAGAGAAAGAGAGGGGGGAGATGGGGGAGAGAGAGAGAGCACTCACATGGTAGAAGCAGATGAGGTTTTAAGCCTCATCTCTACTACTTTTTAATGATGAGGTCAGAGGTCAGGGAGGTCAGAGATGATGGAGAAGCAAGGGGCTGACTTCTAAGAGACACTGAAACATCAGCAGTGTAATTTGGCTGTGTGTGTGTGTGTGTGTGTGTGTGGTGTCCTCTTTGAAATACTTACATCACCAACAAGGCTAACCTTGCTGTAGTAGCCAATGTTAGTGAGTAGAAGTTAGAAAATATCCCTCATGATGGGCAGCCTGCCATCGCCTATGATAGTTTAATACACTTGAATGATTAATAATGTACACCAAGCCTATATGGTCTACCAATCCTGGAATAGTCTTGTCTCAGGCCATACTTCTCAGGATCTCAGTTTCCTGCCCTGTAAAATGGGGGCCATATAGTATTAATTTCAAAAGACCATTACGATATATTGACCTTTTTCTTTCTGAGTCAGGTTGACCTCAAAATTTGTGATCTTCCTGCTCTGACCTTCTAAGTACACAGACAGACCAATAGATCCAGCTCTTCACTGTAATACTTTGAGATAGCACATGCAATGTTTGTATGAAGCATGGACTTAAAACACTGAAAGCTAGTAATATAATTTTTAAGTAAGATAGCTATATCCCCACTCTCTTCACTCTCCCACTCTCCTCTGCCAAAAATTTTATAATGCACAATATTAAAACAGGCTAATTGACTCCTTCCAAAACAACAGGATATCAAAAAATACAATGAATCACCTTTTTTGGGGAAAAGCTTATTATGTACAGCCAGAAGCCTGAGAAATGGCAGGTCATGAGTAATGAAGGAAATGTCTTCACTAAGTAGTCACTCAACCTCGTCCTTGAGCAAACAGAGTATTGACTGATACAAGAAAAGAACAAAGACCTTGCAAGAGAGAGAGATGCACAGACATTCTTGGTGCCCATGCTAAGCTTATCTGGTAAAAGTCAGTCAGTAAACAATGATGGGCTGGAGTTTGTGTCAGGGTACAGATGGGATGTGGGAGAGCAGAAGGGCTTGGGCCACTGAAGCTATTTTTGCTTCCACAATCCAGAAACTCTGCAAGATTTCAATCTGGCTTTGCTCACCATAGAATCTTGCAACAATGTTATTGCCTTGGAAGAGAGATCCTACATCCAACTGAACTCGAAGATACTGGGCTGGTCTTGGTTGTGGGACATAAACTTCTCTCCCTAAGCATAAGCCCTTATTCTCAGATTCAGGAGACCTGGTTCTTGTCCAGCCTTGATTTTTGGACAAGCTTTGCAACCTAACTCAAATTTCCGACTAAGTCGTACTAAAAGAAGACTATAAACAGATGCACTGTTCCTTCGTGGGTTAGAGAAAAATACTTTGGAATGTATGAAGCAGCTATAACATGATCAAACAATTTTTATCAAATAGAGTGGAATTCCTTTTTTATTTTGTACAAAACTCACTTCTCAAAATTGATTTCATATCTAGTTGGCTCAATGTGTTTCCTGTTAGCCAGCTGAGCTCTGAGACACACAGCAATCAGACACTTTATTTAGGAGAGAGACAGTGGGAAAGCCTGGAAGAAGGCACGAGAGTGTCTCAGGATCTAAGTAGGGGCTGAGGAGATGGCAAGGCACAAGTGAGCAAGTTCAAAAGCCCCAAAGCCATGTAAAATCAGATGGGTGTGGCAACCCACCTATAACCAATCCCTGGGAGGCAGAGGTGGAGAACTCAAAGAACAAGTTGGCTAGCTAGGCTCGCTGTAATAATGAACTCTGGATTCAAACACCCTGTCTCAATAAATAAAGTGGGGAATGATAGACACCTCAGGCCTCCACATGCACACATGTTCATGTAAACCTGCACACACACACACACACACACACACACACACACACATAAACACATGCATGAATACCATATGTACACATATATGCAAAAATTTATGACAAAAAGGATTGCATTTAAAAGTTTCTCTGGGGTCAGGATCAGCATGGAAAGGAACTTCTTGTCAAATCTGAAGAGATGAGTTCAGTACATGGGACCCACATGGTGGAAGCAGAGACCCAAATCCTTCAAGTTGTCCTCTGACCTCCAAACACGCTCATGGTGTATGCACATGTACACACACAAATGCATACATGGAAACAGAGACATCAATGTTTACAATAAGATTCTCTGTGTTGAGTATTTGCTGTACATTCTAGAAGCCATTCTGTGGAAAGAGAACAAAACACAGCAGACTAGAGGCAAAGAGGTTCAGGAGAGAAGACACTACAAAGAAGTACTGTGAGTTAGGAATCCTAATCTGAAAAACCAAATTTTGAAATCCTAAGCATCCATTTGACTCTACACCTCTGGCAGTTCAATGGGTACACAGACTTAACCTCATGCCGTTATAGTATTATCAAGTTGCCTCCAGAATGTGGGTATAAGATTTATAAAAAAAATTAACTTCATGCTTGAACTTCTGTTACCCCAAAGATGTATTATGAATATGCAGGTATTTTAAAAGCCAAAAACCATCTCAAAATCTGAAATACTTCGGATCCCAAGCACTTTATATAAGGTCTATTTAACTTGTACTTTATTTTGTATATAACTTGTGGCAGTGCTTACCAAGCCAAATATGACTCTTTTGAGTTTTTTTTTTTGGGGGGGGGGAGTGTCATAGTTTCAAACTGCAATTCAGGCTATCCTGGCACTCACTATGCAGCTCAGGCTGGGCTCAAACTCAAAACAATTCACCCGTTTGACCTTTATGGGATTGTAGGCATGTGCCGCCCCATCCAGCTTCAACTTCATTGCTTCTGGAGAATAAAATGCTCCCATTGTTCTGGGAGCAAAACAGCAACAAAACAAGCCCCTTTATTCTAAACACAGTGAGTGACAGGCTCCTGGATGGAAGGCTTTGCTTATTTTCTGTGCATGGTACTGCACTAGACAGATGAGCTCCCGTTTTATAAACACCTAGAAGTTCCTGCCTTGTTAGAGGAAAAATATAACCTAAAGGAAAAAAAATGTTGAAAAAATATCTCTGCAAGAAGATTCTGTCTCTTAAATGGAAAACAAGAATGATTACAGGATTTTTAAAGAATGAGATGAAATTAACATGTTAATAGTGGTTGTGTCTGGTGAGGGAAGAAGCATTTGTTTTCATAGTCTGAATTCATTAGTGACTGTGTTTATAGAGTTTTCACAGTGAGGGGAAGGTGTGGATGTTTTAGGGGCAGTGCTAGGAAAAGAAGCAAGAGCGTTGCTTCCTTTCTCACATCCTAGGCTCACAGTCCCAGTATCAACCAGCCTCTCTCTGCCCTTCCTCTCTTCCCTCTCTCTCCAGCCTTTTGCCATTGTTTTTTTTTTTTTTTTTTTTTTTACATTCCTTTTTGAAGTGGCTCTCATTATGTAGCCCAGGCTGGCGTCAACTTACAGCCCTCCAGCCTCAGCCCCCAGACGATCATAATTACAAGACTTTGCAACCTTGCCTAGTACAGAAAGTTGAATGTCAAAACAAAACAAACACAAACCGGCAGTATAACATAACCCTGTTCCACGTGCTTGTCTGGGTAAGTACTGCAAGGAGTACATGTTCAGCAACTGTTCTCGAATCTTGTCAAAACATCAATGAAGTCTGGACTGAATAAGAATGTACCAAGTAGAATACTCTTTTTTCCACAACAAATTAAGTATACTAAGTGATATTACATTTGCTCATTCAACAAGCACCGGGTGGATGTTTATTACTGGTTAGCCTCTTTGTGGACATAGTATTCCACAGTACTGTAGAGCTGTCATATTGTATCTTACACCAGTGTTGAATATTACACATGTAGATGTAGGCCACATGGTTTAGTTCATAGATCATATGTGAAGATCAAAGATGTAGGAGTTAAGCAAAACAGCACCAAAGTCTAAGAATTCTTTCTGAAGTAAAGCTAGTTATGCTTAGAATCGAAATTAAATGGTTTCATCTGTCCAGGAGGCACGCCTATAACATATGCATATTAATGACTGACAGCAAGCCATCCAGCATTCCTGAGTATGTCAGACTGCACTTCTGAGTCATCTATGCAGCACACAAATTGTTCAAAGGAATTATGCTCAGAGTGGGCTGAAAGCTTAATTTTGAGACAAGTTGAACATTATATCCAATGTACTTTCATTTCAGTATTACTGTTTTTATTTCATCAATGAATGTTCCAGATTTCTTAAAAGATTTTGGTCCTAGTTGAAAACAGCTGAGATGCTTAGATGGCTCAGAGGATTAAGGTGCTTGCCATTAAGTATGACAGCCTGACTTTGCTCCCCAGGACCCAGAGGGTGGAAGAACAGAACCAACTCTCACATGCCCCCTTTGACCTCCACACACATGCTGTAACATCCCTCCATAAGAAATAAATCAGTGTAATAAAAGTTTTAAAGACTTAGTTAAAGCCAATTATCACAAAGCAAAATTTCATAGCGATTTTCAGTATCGGCTCGGTTCATATTGTCCCTGTGATCTGATAATTGTCCCTTCATAATCCATGTAAAGTCTGTGTCTTCCGATGGGTCTCGGGCTTCTTTACTCTGCTGGCTCTATGCCCTTTCTTTCCTCTGTCCCCCTTGAAGTACGGCTGTAACAGAAAGGTGGCCATCTGTCCTATAGAGTTCCATGTCACTTAGCATTGGCACTCAGTGTGATGTCATTTAGCAGTTATCAGTATAGGTAGTTATTTAGATCTAGAGGTTCCATCATATTCTGCTATGTGTTCACCAGGATATTCCATGGGTGTGTTCTCCCACTCAGAGCCCTGCTCTTGTCATGGCAACCTTAGTACCTACTTACATCACTGCCTAGAAACAATCAACCATTAGGGTTTCAGAGGGGTGAAATTTGTTTCCTGCTTCAATACATCAACTAGAATATTCCTATAAAGACACACTATCTTAATAACAACTCAGCTAACAATGGTTTTCAAGTGAATATTTCAGTGCAGTCCAAGATTCTGAGTTGGATTCAGTAGTTAAAAGAGGAAGGAATCCATCCTCTTTAAACCACTTTACTTCTTTTTAAGAAAGTGTATAAAGGGTGTTGAGGATTTAGCTCAGTGGTAGAGCACTTGCCTAGCAAGCGCAAGGCCCTAGGTTTAGTCCTCAGCTCCGGAAAAAAAATGTGTATAAAGGCCCTTTAAAAATATATTTAAGTGCTTGAGAGCAAAATCTTCTTTTCACTGAAACTTGAGAACTAGCTACTAAAATCTGATAGAGCAATGATTCTCAACCTTCCTAATGTTGCAACTTTTTTTTGGTTTTTCGAGACAGGGTTTCTCTGTGTAGCTTTGCGCCTCTCCTGGAACTCACTTGGTAGCCCAGGCTGGCCTTGAACTCACAGAGATCCTCCTGGCTCTGCCTTCCGAGTGCTGGGATTAAAGGCATGCGCCACCACCGCCCGGCTGTTGCAACCCTTTAAATACAGTTCCTCATGTGGTGGTGACCCCAACCATAAAATTATTTTGTTGCTATTTCATAACTGTAATTTTGCTACTGTTTTGATTATAAGTATCTGATACACAAGGTATCTGATATGAGACCCCAAAGGGGTCGTGACCCACAGGTTGAGAACTGCAGTGGTAGCAAAAGCCACAGTCTAGGAATTAGCAATGATAGGTGATTGTGTGAATAACAATGATCTTAAGCATATATTGCTCCATGACACAATGTTACTGCTACTTGGAATGAATGTGTGTACATCTACTGATTATAAGTAGGTGTTAGGCTTTGAAATTTGTTTTTTTTTCTTTGTTTTTACTTAAAAAAATTACAAATAGATTGTTTTCCATATGGCATATTTTGATTATGGTTTTCCCTCCCACAATTCCTCCCAGGTCCTCTTCTCTACCCACCCACCCCAATCCTTTCTCTTCCTCATTAGAATATAAACAGGCATCTAAAAAATAATCAGATGAAAACACACCGGAATAGAACAAAAAGACATTTAAAAAGAGCCAAAGAAAGAGAACAAGAAACACACCCAGACATGAGACACACATATCCACACATACAGAGAAAACCCATAAAAGCAGAACCCTAATATGTAAGCAAAAGAATCTGGAAGATAAGTAATAAACAAACAAACAAACAAATAAATCCCACACAAAGCACTGTGAGGCAAAAACCAAACCAAACAAAATGAACAACCCTCCTCCAACACCACTGAATTCATTTCTTGTTGGCCATGTACTACTGGGCATGCGGTATTCCCTTAAGTGTGGTTTGAATACTCAATGAGACTCGGTTGGAGAAAACTAGTTTCTCCTTTGCAAGAGGTTATCAGCCAGAGACATTTTGGGGTTAGGGATGAGTTCTCGTATCCACTTCCTCTCTCAGCTCTGAGACCCCACCTGGCTCAGGTCTATGCAGGCCCTGTGCATGCTGCCATGATCTCCATGAGTCCACATGTGCAGCAGTCCTGCTGTACCTAGAAGGCCTTGCTGTCTTGGTGTCTGCCTCCTCTTTTACAGAGAAGCCTCGAAGGGGAGGGATTTGATAGAGGTGTCCCATTTAGGACCAACTGTTCTAAGGTCTCTCACTCTTCATACATTGTTCAATTGTGGGTCCCTGTATTTGTTCCCATCTACTGCAGGAGGAAGCTTCTCTGATGATGACTGAGCAAGGCACTGATCCATGAGTAGAGCAGAATGCTGTTAGGAGTCATTTTTACAGCATCTTTTCTTTCACAGAACAGTAGTGTTTGGTTTTCCCCTATGTCCATGGCCTATTTAGTCCCCGGTTCTTAAAGGCCCAGGCCATGTCAGAGATGGGTTCTATCTCACGGAGGGGGCATTAGATCCAATCAGATGTTGGTGGTTCCTCCTACAAGCTTTGTGACAGTATTGCGCTAGTGCATCTTGCATATGGGTCACCATTAATGACGGAAGAGTTTGTAGCTGGGTCAGTGTTTACTCTTCTCTGGTTGTGTGCAGAGTATCTTCCTGTACCATGCACACTAATCAGTAGGGGCAAAGGATCTAGGTAGGCACCAGCTTAACTTCTCTATGTTCAGTGAGTTATACACATGTTTGTCTTTAACAATAAGGCTGTACCGTCAGTTTGTGGAGAGCAACAAAAGCCTTGGCCATAGTCTGGGTTGTTTGGGGCCCCTTTGGTCAACAAGTCTATTAGATGTACCCATTTCCAACACTGGAGCTTTCATTTGGTGATGAGAGATGTCCAGGGGAAAGACAGATGAACTGAAGGGCCATTTGAGGAGGGGGGTTATATGGGAACCTAATATTGTAGAAGCTTCTTAAAATATATACATATATGAGAGAAATCTAAATTCAAATCACCAAATAACAGAGGAGACAAAGCCCAACCAGGCTTTGAAAATTCTTAAGACTTCATGGAAAGGATGAAGATCTTGGGCAGGAAAGTGTTATGAGGAATCACAGAGCATCCTGGCTTTCCTCTTTCCTGAGCCCATCTCTAACCAGATCAGAGAGGCCAGGCTGGAAAAACTGCTCCATCCCCAAGTTAAATTCTCATGCCAGCTACTTTGATCATTTCCATGGCAAAATATCTGACGGGATCAACTTTGTAGGGAGAGGTTTATTTTGGCCTACAGCCTAGACAATGCAGTTATCATGGACAGAAAAGCATGGTGGCTTGGGCAACTTGGTCCATGGCATTGGGAGCTTGTGGTAAGGCTTCTTCACATCTTGGCAGATCAGGAAGCAGAGAATAGGACCAGAATTAGAGTAAGACTCTAATCCTCAAAGATCCACCCATAGTGGTATATTACTAGTTGGTCCTATGGACTAAGGTTTTTGTAACCAAAAACAAAACAGTGTTACTAGGCAGGGACCAAGAGTTCAAATATAGCTGGGAGGTGGTGGCACATGCCTTTAATCCCAACACTTGCAAGGCAGAGGCAGGTGGATCTCACAGTTTGAGACCAGCTGGTCTACAGAATGAGTTCCAGGACAGCCAGAGCTACACAGAGAAACCGTGTCTCAGGTAAAAATAAAAGAAAAAAGAAACAACAACAAAAAAAGAGTTCAAATATATAAGCCTGCGAGGGACATTTCAAAACCATATCATAACATATTCTACATCACAAGCAGGACTATATGCACTGTCCTGTAACAGGAGCAATTCAAAGCTCAGCACTTTGGGATTCTGGAGGTCACAGAAATAAACAGAGATGATGATATCCAGTAAGAACTGAGAAGAGTCATGATAGAAGGCAAGACAGTCACAGGGAAGCCGGGGCAGCAACCAACAACTCTAATAGTTACAGATAAGATGAGCAGCAGTTATAAGGTATTAAATGCTGGAGAAACAGAACAGTTAAACACATAATATACAAAATCCTCCAACATCTCTATATTCCACAGGAATGCCTAATTGCCTGTTTAATCTGTAAGTGACAAACAGAGTCAGGAGGCGGCTTCTTCTTCTCCTTCTCCTTCTCCTTCCCCTTCCCCTTCCCCTTCTTCTTCCTCCTCTTCTTCCTCCTCTTCTTCCTCCTCTTCTTCCTCCTCTTCTTCCTCCTCTTCTTCTTCTTCCTCTTCTTCCTCCTCTTCTTCTTCTTCCTCTTCTTCCTCCTCTTCTTCTTCTTCTTCTTCCTCCTCTTCTTCTTCCTCCTCTTCTTCTTCTTCCTCTTCTTCTTCTTCCTCTTCTTCTTCTTCTTCTTCTTCTTCTTCTTCTTCTTCTTTTAAAATCAGGTCTTCTGTATTAATTCACTTCTGTCCTTGACAGTCTCTTCCAGAGATCTCAGCCTTAAGAGGACCATGGGACAATCTCTAATAATTGTATTTTAAAGTTAGTCTTTTGAGGATGACCTTTCTGAGGTCAAATGTCTGCCAAGTGCACCTGGAAACAAAACCATCAAGTCATCTGACTTTTCTGTTTTTCACCACTAGCTGAAACTGCTTCTTTCTCTACCCTTGAAAAACAAATACTTTTCAGGGGGGAGTGGGGAGGATTCTGTGGGTAGAAGTTTTTTTTCCCATAGAAAATAAATTTCAGACAGATATAGACAGATAGACAAACAAGTGCACACACGACAAATTGATGGTGGTAGCACACCCCCCATATGTGTTTCAATGATGGGATGAAAACATTTTAACAGATTCTTTGAAGACTTAGAGAGATGGCACAGCCAGCAAAGGCCCTTGCCACCAAGTGTGTCAAACCCGAGTTCCAGCCCTATGACCCATACAGTGAAACAGAGAACCAAATCCTACAAGTAGGCCTCTGACCTCTGCATTGGTGCCTTGGCATGTGTGTACATACATACATACACATGCAACACACACACACACACACACACACACACACACAAATACACACACAAACACAAACACAAATAAATTGATAAACACAGATTTGAGAATCGACGATTTTCTTATTTCAAGCAGATTGAATTAGAGTCTACAATGATCAATATATCAGGAAAAACAAATCATTCATCTGACATAATGAATAGACCATTTGACTGAATTAATTAGTCAAAATGACACATTGTCACACTGTGGGTGGCTAAAAGAGCTTTAGATTTCAGTAAGACAAATTCTTCCAAAGAATTTGCATTTGGTACAGATTAGTCAAACTGAAGTATTTCCATTAAATGGGTAATAACATGTTAGACCACAGTGGCCTGCCTTAGGCCTTAGCCAGCAGAGAGCCGGCATGTACCATTCATTAAAATTTAATTCTACCTCAAACTTTTCGGGTGTCCTGAAAACCATAACATGTGGGATGAAGGGCAGCAGACATGATCCAGTATATGGAAAAGGAACACATGCAAAATTGTCTCCAGCACTGAGAGACTACAGGGGGCTGTGCAGAGACAGGTGGTTCCTGAGACAAGGGAAGTTGTAGGCGTGAGCTGGCTTTGGTTCCCTTTCTTGCCCCATCCCCTTCCCTCTTAGATATAGCCATCTGTCCTCTCTGGTGGTCTGAAGATACCAGACACACTTTACCATGCTTTCTATCTGAAATTTCCCCATAGGCTGATGCGATTCCAAGCTAGTGAGACTATTTTTATGGGTTCTGGAAACAATAGGAGGTATGGCTCCCAGGAGGAAGTAGGTACAGAAAACATGTCCTCAGATGCTGTATCTTATCTTGAGCTCCTCTCTATCACTGCTTCCTGTCTGCTCAAAGGTAAAACATTTCTTCTGCCACATATGCTTGCTGCCTCGATGTTCTAAAGCCCATGAACGTGGGCTAAACAGCATGGTTGCTTCATGTTACCAACCCTCATGGTCCCTTTATGTTGTTACTGTCGGGCATCTTGGCCACTGCCGCACAAAACTACCAAGAACTACTCTACATTCACCCCGTAGTCTCTACAATGGCTGCTCCTTCTTCTTGGAAGGTTCTCTTTAAGGTTTGCCTGACTTCTTGTTCACATCAAGTTTTGCTCAGATGTCATTCCCTTAGTGAGGACCCTCTTGACTTCCCAACTTAAGGCTGAATGAAATTCATGGCCTCTTAACCTGGTCTTTCATTCTTTTACTTTTGAAAACATTGGTAAACTTTAGATATATTGAACAATTGTGACTTATTCATGTTATATAATGCTGATAATTGTACTCTCCAAATAAAGCATGTACTCAATGGACAAAGGAAATTTTCTTGGGTGTTCAAAATAGGGTAACGAGGAAGAGACACTGAACAATGTTTTCCCACCTGCCTGGATGGTAGAGTGTGCTGAGTGAATATCTGTTCAGTGGTTATAGGAAGAAGTGAATCAATATGAAGATTCCATTCACAGCTCAAGAAGGATCCTGGGGCTACTCTGGCAGCTGGTAGACTTGGGCCTAATCAGTGGACTACATAAATGTATGGACAGTACCTCCTTTCTAATTTGGCTGGCTCTGCACTGTATACAGCCTCATTATCCAGGAAGAACTAAATAGCTCATACTATTTGTTTATGCTCGCTTTTAATGAACAATTCTCATAGAACTCTGTCTTGAAATTTGGAGAGGTTATGGAATGGCTGAGTTTCACAAAATGAATTTATTTAAATTACATGTAGGGCTGTGGGAGAGAGGGATAATTCTAACAAATGGCTCTCTAGCTTTTGCCCACCCCCCCAACTAACTCCAACCAACAGTTTAGCATTTGTTATTGATAACTATAGCAGATGTCTGTTTTTTAAAATGCTTTTTGTAAAAAAAATAAAAATAAAAACATCCAATTTTTAGAACCACCGAGATAGAGACAGTCTACAACTGTTGCTGCCATCTCTAACTAGTACAAGTGCCCAGAGCTGCAATCACAAGAAACGCCCATTAAGAAAAAAATTAGCATTTATTTTTGTTATACTTAAAACAGAAGGGACTAACGATCTATGGAAGAGTTCTCTCTTGACAAGACAGTGCTAGCCACATGTACATACCCAAGACCTCAGATATGAGTTTTAGATTAACAAGCAAGAACTATAGAATGACAGTGAGTGGGGACCCCAGAGGCACCTATGCTTACAGCCCAGCTCTATGGGCATCAAGAATTGATCTAAGGAGACTTGAAGAGATAACTCAGTGTATAAGAGCATTTGCTATGCAAGCGCATGGCTCTGAGTTCAAATCCCCAGCATCTAAACAAAAAGAGAAGCTAAGCATGGCTGCAGATGCCTACAAGCCCAGTATTACAGGGTAAGAACAGGTTAATCTTAGGAGCTTGCTGGCCAGCTAGCCTAGCCAAAATAGCAACGAGAGAACTTCTTTCAAGGCAATAAAGTGGAGAGCAATAGAATAAGGCACTCAATGATCTCCTCTAACATCTACATGTATGTCCATGAATGTACATCTGCACCCTCACATCCATGGACCACACACACCACCACCACCACCACCACCACCAACAACAACAACAACAAGAACTGATCTAAATAAGAAAAAATAAGAAGACATACTTGGTTCTAACATCAGACTAAAGCCTAAAACATGGGCTACTCTTAAATATTTGTATAGCCTTGGGACTGGGCAGCAGAGGCTTAAGATGCAGAGGAAATTTACAGGCACCTGGACAGGGTTTTATTGTTTCTCCAGTGTTGGATTCACCAAGCAGTACAAATCAGATACATATTCACAAAATTCCAAGCGTTAGAAAAAGTTATCTTTTTTCTAAAAAGCACGTGTTAGTCCACATACAACCATAAAGGAGTTTGGTGAGCATCATTTTGATTTCTTAAGACCTTTCCAATCACTTCTAATTCAAAACGATCATTTGTGTCACAACGAATTAAGAGAAAAGGTTGGGGCTTAGCTTTGCCCTCCTTTTTACTGAAAGTAGTTTTGTGCTCACTTAAAATTCTTTGCAAATCTTCAGATTGGTCCCAGAAATGCCTGATTCTCAGGGGGCCTTTGAGCTCTGAACTTGCTGGAGCTGGGCCAGAACACAAGCAAAATGTCTGGCCACCCTGCAGCCCTGCAGAGAAGTTATAAAAATCTGGAATAAGCCAGGCTCTCTGACTTAGATGAATGCGATGTGCTTCAGAAATTGTCAAAGTCAGATCCTGGAGGAAGCCATCCAGTTTGTAGGCTGCTTCTGAAATAAATTCATTGCCTTCGTTCAGAGCCACGGCTATCTTGGGAGAGAACACTAGATGTCACTGTTCCCATGAAATGCCACCTTGCAAATCTATGTGTGGGCATGGAGGCACACTTAGTACCTTTTGTCCCAACTGTCTTCAGTTTTAACAGTGCAGAGTTAGCACTTCACATTAAGCCCCAAGGAATTTTAGCTAGTTCTTTTATAAAAACTAAATCCATTTAGGCAAGACACAGTACTGTGCTTTTGATCATTAGTATGAAATTCCACCTTACTCATCAAGCCACAATACATAATGCCAGTTGTTGCCACACTGAAACTCTTTTTGTTACGCCATTAAAAGTTACTGTTCCATGTTCCCAAATGTGTCCCCATCTCACTATCTTCCCTGAACTCTCATCATGATTGACAGCTGTATAGTTGCAGGCTAACCCAGATGGATGGTAGGTAGTGGGTGTTCTTAACTAGGATTTTTCTGTGTTCAACAACTGTTGCGTGTTCTTTCTATCAGCCCTGCACATGGGTGCTGAAGTAAAGGGCTTTTGATTTTAATCCAGTCCAGGTAGAATCACTAGCTTCAAGTACACTCTAGGGTGTTCTGGAAGTATTGCGTGGGTACCTTTCAGCAGAAGGTGGAGTGCATCCTGTGGAATAATCAAAACACCTAAGCTACATAAATAATAATACAAGGAAGAGCAAACACTGCGGCCATTATCGTGTATAAAAAAAAAAAAAGTAAAAACTCAGGACTCCTCTGTGCTTATGTATATTACAAGGAGTGGAAGAAACATTCTCTGACACTCGCTTCCATTCCCGGAGTTCATTACACTGTTCGGTTTTCATTCTAAAGTTTTCAAAGCTAAAAGACCTAGCAAGATGAGTATTTTTTTAAAGGGCACTTTATAGACAATTTGTTTATCTAAAAAAATGAAATTTTTAGTTGAACTTTATGCCTATGCACTTAAAAAGGGATTCATTTCCACACAACTTAAGTTCACAGAAGAAACATATTTCATGAAAGGTATATATTTCAGAGTTAGAATTTGCAAAGTAAACCAACCTTGTTATGAATCACTTCTATGTATTCATGGGCATCTACCTTTGAAGCAGTGAATCATTAGGGTAAGTTTATGCATTCCATGTATAAACTTATATACTCCATGGGTAAGAATTCTATTTTTATCACTAAAGCAGTGTTGGGAATAAGTTCCAACTAATGGAGTGGGCCTTAAGTCAAATCAGATGTTGGTTGGTTAGTCCCACCAGGTTTGTGCCACCATCACCCTATGGTACATTGCAGGCAGGACAGCATTGCAGATGTTTGTGGCTGGGCTTATGGCTGTGTTGGTGTTCACATTTCTCCTTTGGTATTATGTAAAATACCTGCTTGTACTGAAGATACTAGCAGGTAGCGGTGAAGACTCTACATAGGCACCAGATCAAGTTCTCCAAGTTCAGTGAGTTATGCAGGCGCTGTCTTTTGCTTTGCCCTCAGTGTGCGGAGAGCAACCTAGAGTCTTGGCACCAGCCTGGCAACAGTTGTTTAGGAATTTCCATAGGACCCCTTGGGCCAACAACTCAATCAGATGTAACCAACCCCAGTATTAGAAGTTTCATTGGGTGACATTATTTGGAGATTTCACTTAGATCCCCTTCATATAAATAAATAAATAAATAAATAAATAAATAAATAAATAAATAAATAAATAAATAAATATGGAAGCTTCTACTGTATTAGGTTTCCATACTACCCCTCAATGATTTTTAATTTTAGATGACTCTCCCCATATTCCCTCTCATCTCCCTCCTCCCTCCCTCTCCTACTTGGTCTTCCTGTTCTAATAACCCCATCCATCCACACCTTCTATTTCCCCTTCCTAGGGGGTTTATACATTTATACAATGTTTATACATTGGGCCTGAGCGGGTCTTCACCAGATGGGGTCTTAGAGCTGAAAGGAGAAGCAGCCACATGCCTTAATTCCTAACTCAGAAACTATCTTTAATATGCAAATGAAAAATTAGTTTTCCACAATGGAAAGTCTCACTGGGGAAAGAAACTACCTGGGAAAGAAACTACCCCAAAGGGTAGGCTGCATGCCCAGCAGTAGACACCAACAGAAAATGAACTCAATGGCACCATCGGAGATTCCTTGTCTCATAATGTCATGTCAGGAAATTTTTGCTTAATATTTATTTATTTATTTTGGTTTTTTGAGACAGGGTTTCTCTATGTAGCCCTGGTTTTCCTGGAACTCACTCTGTAGACCACACTGGCCTCAAACTCAGAGATCCGCCTGCCTCTGCCTTCCAAGTACTGGGATTAAAGGTAATTTTTATTATTTTATGTATTTATAGTTTTTCTCTCCTTTTACCATACAAGTCATTTGCATCTATATTGTGGCTTCCAGGTTAGTATTTTTATGGGATTCCTGAGTGGGCAAACAAGTGGGTCTCCACATCAATATCTGTTCTTGGGCTCTTTTCCTTCTGTTTGTTTGGTCCTTTTCTGATGTATTAGTTTCTGTTTTATCTTATGATTTTTTTATCTTATTATTATCCCCTAGAAGCCTGTTTCCTTTTTAATGAGAGACAGAAAGGGGGTGGATCCAGATGGGAGGGGAGGAGGGGAGGAACTGGGAGGTGTAGAGGGAGGGGAATCATAATCAGGATATATTATGTGAGATCTAAAAACGCTACTTTCAATAAAAAGGAAAACAAGAATTATATTTTTCTTAATATATGTGTAAAGGAATACTTTTTTTAAAGGAAGGAACATTTATAGACAATGTGAGGAAATTATCAGAATCTGTCTGGTTTTTAAACAGAGAGCTATTTATTTTTGTCTTGTGTGTATGGGTGTTTTGCTTGCATCTATGCACTTGTGCACTTGCGTGCAGTGCCCACAGCAGCCAGAAGGGGACTCCGGAGTTCCTGGACACAGAATTACAGATGGTTGTGAGGCACTACGTGGGTTCTGAAAACCACATCTGGATTCCCTGTAAGCGGATCTTAACTGTTGCGCCATCTCCCTAGCACAGGAACTAATCTTTTATTCTATTATACTTTATGTTTAATACATAGACTTTTATGGCTTTTTGTACTTACTACTAAGAAAATTTCCCTACAAACTGCATTTTGTTTAAGTTCAGAAAAAGGCAGAAAAACATGCAATTTCCTGGTAAGGAAACCATGCACTTGCTATGTAAATCTAGTACATGACTTACTATCTCTAAAGCAAGCATCAAATCTTCAATGTCCAGATTGTTAGATATGCAAATTGGCTAGAGATGACCTACAGGACAGGAACTTCACACATGTAGGCTGAAAACCCATTCTCCTCATCCAAGGGCTCATCCTGCTTCAATATTAGAAGTTCTTTTGGCTTCTCTTTCCTTTTTAAATTCATTTTTAAAATTCTGACAGTTTATTATGTGTGCATAATACACTACTATCATACTATCCCCTCAATCACTCTTATGGCCCTCCCACACCAGCTGATCCTCTTTTCTTTCCAACCACCTCCCCCTTTCACGTCTGTTTTTGCTGTTGCGGGTCTTGTGCAACTGGTCACAGCTGGTGTGTGTTCCTGACACCCATGCCCATGGCATATCCAGGAGACAGCATTTTATAATACTCTTCCCCATCCTCCAGCTCTTCTAATCCCATCCCCTCTCCCAAACCGTGCTCCAAGACTCCTACACAAACTTGTGCAGTTCTGGCTTCTCTTCATTCTATTTTGGTTGTATAACCGAGGAATAACTACTTTCCTTTCCAAGACAGTCCCAGGAGTCATTGTGTGCTGCCCAGTGACGTCCCCACAGGTGTCTCTGAGGGTTCTCACAAGTCCATTCTGATATACAGGCTAGAGGGGTCTTGGCTAGGAGTCCCATAAAGGAGAATTATGTTACACCTTGTCAGTAAACTATAAAATTTCTCTTACAACAATGAAGTTAAAGTATGTCTCCAGGATATTTAACCTCCCAAAATAATCTGTATCATATTATATTGAAAAGCAGATGTTAGAAAATGAATTTTATAAAGTTCTCTTATCTTTATAGTCAGGTTTTGCATACACAAATAACATAAAAAGAATAAACTTTTTTTATATGCCTCTCAAAACCATATTTTTTATTAATTAAATTTACTCCTTTATTTAACATCCTGACCACAGTTTCTCCTCTCCTGAGAATGAACTCTTAAGAGTAAAATGCTCACCAAGCAGGACAGGCTGGCTAGCTAGAGCCCCAGAAGTCTTTGTCACTGATTTCCTAGTGCTGGTATTACAAACACATGCCACCATGCCTGGCTTTAAAACAAAACAAATCAACCAACCAAACAACAAACAACACAAAACAAAACAAAGAAAACACATGGGTTCTGTGGATCAGACTCTGGTTCTCAGGATTTCACAACAAGCACTTTTTTTTTTTACTGAGCTATCCAGCCCTGTAGCATAATTTTTAATTATTTAATAAATCAGACAGTGTACAAAAACACACCAATTACAGTATTAAGTAAATGGCATGCGCTGGCTGGCTACTACGTAACTGAGCACTCAGCATTTTGTACTTTTTATTTCATTAGAAGTTCAGGGCCACAGGAGGACGTTCATCTTAACAACTCCATCTCACAGAAAGCAAACTTTGGGGTAGGAAAGTCAGTCAACTTCTGCGCAATCCCTTTCCTAGCTCATCCCTGAAACTGACCAGCCTTGAGTTGGTTCTCTTAGATATGACATTAAGTTTCTCAGGAAGTGTCCTAAAAGATACGTTTACGGGCAAAGGCTAACTCTCTGCTAAGTATCCCGTAGCAACTCGGCTCACAAAGGTGTCGCTGAACATCTAGTATGTATTGCTGAAAATATGTCAACAATACTCAAAACATTTCTACAAGAGGGGAATTCTATTTAAGCACTTTTGCTTGTAGGACAGTTTACATTATAGAATGAAGTGTGGAAAATTATTGAAAAAAATAGTACTTTCTAAATCCAGAAAAATGAACACGCCTTTTAGACTTTATGAAACAAATCAGTATCAACCTTTCACAGAGCAAAGGAAAGGTCACCTAACTGAGTCCAGAAAGCAATCAACGGGCATTTCTTTCATCTCACAGGTACTGTTCACAGCTATATACAATTGTATTCCGCATTCTCCTCAAAATCAAAGGCAGGAGAAATCACTCACTTCCTCTTCAACCCAGGAGCAAACCAAGGTCAAAGAGACTTAAAACTCGCTTTACTGAACTGGGTCTCCCCTACTCCAAGTGTCCACCACCTGCTATAGCCCTACTGAGGAGTCGGCCTGAGGGAGTCCCTCTGTGTCAGCCCAGCTGCAAGGCTTTCTGCCATAGTGGCAACAACCGTAAAAGTGAATGAACTTCAGTTTTTGTTGTTGTTTGTTTTTGTTTTGTTTTAGAATCTCACTGTGTAGGTCCGCTGGCCACAAACTCAGATCATCCTGCCTCGGTCTCCCGAATGCTGGGGTTGCAGATGTGCAGCCGTCATTCCCCCCTCCAGGGATACATTTTAAGTTCTGAACACATTTTTTGGTGCTCTGCATAACATGCAGCTGCATGAGGCTGAGGTGATTATCTGTAGAGGTGGCCCCTCCGTTCCCTTTTTTTGGCTACATGCTTTCCCACAAATCTACAGGAGATAACTGTAGATTTTTTTGAACACATTTCACCCATATCCATAGCTTCTACTGACTCAGGCAGAGGCTCCACCTTCCTAGCTGTTCAGGACCCAGGTCTTCTGATTTTCAATCCAGTGGTTGTAAATTTAGCAGTGTGGGGAGGGGATTGTGGGCACTTATTTTCTTTGCTTCAATTTTTTTTTAAAATGATTTATTATTATTTTATCTGTATTGGTGTTTTGCCTGCATGTGTATCTGTGTGAAAGTGTCAGAACCTCTGGAGCTCGAGTTACAGACAGTTGTGAGCTGCCATGTGGGTGCTGGGAATTGAACCCAGGTCCTCTGAAAGAACAGCCAGTGCTCTTAACTGCTGAGTCATCTCTCCAGCCCCATCAGTTTTATTTTTAACTTTGATAAGAGAACTTAAAAATAAAATTCAAATAGGCATTTGATACATGGTACAGTTGCCCTCATAGATTTGTGAAAGGAGAGAAGACCATGGGATAAATGATTTCAGAGTAATTTATTATCTAAATAGAAAACAGAATTAGATTCCTCTCTCATAGCACAAAAAATAAGCAAATAATTCAGAAGGCTTTACAAGTAAATATAGAAGAATGTTTTTATGGCTTTCTATTATTAGGGAAAGTTTTCTTGCAAGATGAGAAATGGAAGAAATATTAGAAGAAAATGATTGAAGTCGACAACATTACAATTTAGAACAAAGGGAGTGGATACATGAATGGTAAGCTGACAGTGTATGTTTGCAACACAGACAAGGGTTACTGTAAACCAAATAACATAAAATCTACAAAAAGCTATGAGGACAAGGTAGAAACACAGAAGAGGGGTTAGCCAAACAAAACACTGGAAGTCGGGCTGGGGAGACAGCTCAGTCAGTAGGGTGTTAGCACCTAAATGGACCTGTCCCAGCATCCACATGATAAAACCTCCACAGTAGCACACATCTGAGACCCCAGTGGTAGGAGCCAGGGGTGAAGACCGATGAATCCCTGACGCTCACTGACCAGACAATCTAGCTGAGTCAAGTGAGACCAGGTTTAGTGAGAGAACCTGCCTCAACAAAGTAGAGAGCAATCCAAGAAGACTCTCTATGTTGATGTCTGCCCTCCCTCCGTGGGCAGAGGCATACTGCACACTTGCACACACCCTCATGAACATGTATAAATACTAGCGCAACACTGGCATCTCCAAGGCTGTTCGGCAAGGGCTCAAGGGACTAAGAACACATATGCTGCTGTCTGGAATGTATGTAAATCCCCTCATCTGGACAAAGATGAGACATACTCAGGGGAGAAATTAATGAAGTTACTTATAAATCTTGGGGCCTACAAAACAGCATATTGATCTTACTCTATTTGATACTAACAACAAATCAGAGAGGGAAAGTTGTTGATTATGATGAATTCTCAAACAGGGAAACTGTGTATAATGAGTGGAACAACCAAGCTTACATGCAGCAGCAGAGCCAACACACGACTTGAAATTTTCTCTAATACTGAAGTCCAGATTTCTAATTACATATGACTCTTGTTACTGCCTCTACAGATTTACCCCTGCCAATTCCTAAGGTCTATGGGGAAAACATCTTCACTTTTGTTCAAAGCGATTATACAAAGAGTGGCATGAAAGTTCTAGTCTCAGTCAGTAGACATGAGATTGATTGCCATGATGGAAGCATTATAAGGGCCAGCACATGCAAACACACACACACACACACACACACACACACACACACACACACACACACACACAATAAACAAATCATTGTCCTACTCGAAGAACAAGAGGTTCAAAGTAGAAAGTCTGAGCATGCTGTATATAAATATACAAATAGCTAATACTCAGTTCTTTTTAACTAAGGAAAGTATAACTACTTCAAAGGCAGCAGACACGGCATGTTTACAGCTTCAAATGGTCTTCTTCGTTGTCTGTGCAGTAAGCTCAAAATTGTTCCAAATGTAGGTATGAGCTGATGAAACCACTGAGCTGATAAATAGCAAACAAACCATCTGGAAAAGCACATGCTTGCTTTGATTTCCTGCTATAAAATTTCAAAACAGGCAGAATTAAGAAAAGACTTTTCTAGAAAATTGAACAACCACTTGTATGTTAAGACAGAAAGCCCCCAAAGAAACACACCCATCAACCTAAGAACATCTTTACTCCTTCATGAAGTTGGTCTTGTCATTAAACTGTTTCATGCTCAGGGCATACAACAATGACAAATTAAGCCACATTTTTGTGCCTGTAAGAAAGAGTGCTTTGCAAGGCAGCTCTTCCTGGACATGGGAATAAGATGTACATTTCCATTTTCCTTCAGGTAAGGTCAAGCCCAGGCCCACAGAAGGGATTGAGTCCTGTGGCATGTCACGTGGGCCAACAGCTAATCTGGAACACATTTGATTAGCTTGGCATTGCATACTTTAGTTACACTGAATGTGCACATTTTCCAGTTGAGATACAATGATTTCACAGTCATCCAAAGAAACAGTAGTTACACACCATGAAATTCTGCTGGGAACTCTACACAACCCTGGGTTCTGACATGAATGTTCATTTGCCAAGTTGAGAATTCTTTAGAATTACTTTGAGCTTGGGCTCGTTCTCTCAAAACACAGTATCATCAATTGTGTGGTGAAAAGGGCCAAGGAAAAAACACCCTGCCCCTGACTAGACCCAAGACTTGGGCCAAGGAAAAACACCCTGACCTTGACTTGACCCCAGGACCACGGCTTGAAATCCCAATCTCTGAGCTTGTCCCAGAGTCAGGCTGCAGAATCCCACCAATCCCTGAGGTCCTGAGCACGAAATCCCATCAACCCCTGAGCATGAAATCCCACCAAACCCTGAACTTCTCCTAGAATCAGGCTATAAAAATCCACCAATCCCAAACCACCCTGGAAAGCTTCCCCTGCCCCCAAGAAACTCTATATAAGCTCTGTATTCTGTTGAGATTGCTGCTGCTTCTCACCCTAGAGGCTGCCACCCTTCTTGTTTCTTCCGAATAAATTTCTTGAGTGAGGTGTGTTGTCCAGTTTGACACTTTTGCTGGATTGGAGCCCAGCTGTAACAATTTTTGCTGGAGCCAGAGTAGAGCAGAACTGTCACAGTTTACCTGGGGAAACTTTCTCCTAGAGAGTAGAGCTGTTACACTCTGGGGTAGGGGGTGTGGGCTCTGATAGAGCTGTAACACTTCTCCAGAGTAGTGCAAAGAGCTGTAACAACTTTGATGGGGAAACGCTCCCCTGCCAGAGCAGAGTTGTCACACTTGCATTGGGGAAACCTTTCCCGGGAGCAGAGCTGTGAACGGCTATGCTTATGGTGACTTTGTGGTATTCCTTGGCTCCTGATTCTATCCGAGCTGCAATGCTTACACCTATGACTTAGACTGTGTCTCTAAAACGGTAAGAGTTGCTTTTCCAAGAGCTGAGACAACCAGGAATGTCCTTTCAGGCTTTCTTCATGCTGGGCTCCAGTCTATGAAAATTTAACAAATGGAGTGACCAAACAATAAATGAGTGGCAGCAACAGAGCCACTGTCTTAAGATGGCCCCTTTGAAGGTATCCATAACACAGGCATTTTCTTTCCTGAGACACAGAATTTGTGCTGTTATTTTACAGTGCTTCTCACTAGAAAGATGCACCTCCTGTTTACATCATTTTTAAATGCATGGCTTTAAAAAGAATCTTGGGGTTTCAGAAAAGTAGCACACACAACAAATATACACCAACTGCACTATGTCACATCTAACATCAAAACTATTCATTTGATCTCTTCTCTTGCCTGTACAATAAATTTTTACATAATAATGGTCCTTTCTTAATTTGTAAGCTAATTTTAGTTAACAGATAAAATCTGTACGTATTTATAATATGCGGCATAATGTACTGAATAATAACATTCTCTGTTTTGCATGTGTATGTATGTGATACATTTGTGTTTGTATGTGTGTGGGCATTCATGTGTGTCCAGGTAAGCATGTGTACACATGAAGAGGCCTGAGGTTGATATTGGGATTCTCCTATTCAGTGCTCTGTTCCTTATTCACTGAACCCAAAGCTCATCAATACAGGCTTCTCTAGCTAGCCAGCTTGCTCCAAGGTCCCCTTTCTTTGATCTTTTGGATGCTGGCAGTACAGGTGGGCTGCAATACTCCCCTGGCTTTTACTTGAGTTCTGGGAATCTAAACTCCAGTCTTCAACCTAGTATAGCAAGCACATTATCCACTGAACCACCTTTCCAATCCCAATAATAATTTTCTTACAGAACAAATGAAGCTGAAGTTCCCACTGTTCTATAAACCTGATCTGTTATTGTTCACTATAATGAGCATAGTAAAGATATTGTAGAGAAAGAAAGAAAGAAAGAAAGAAAGAAAGAAAGAAAGAAAGAAAGGAAAAAAGGAAGGAAGAAAGAAAAGAAAAGAAAAGAAAAGAAAGAAAGAAAGAAAGAAAGAAAGAAAGAAAGAAAGAAAGAAAGAAAGACCAATAATAACCTCTCAAAAGGTAAAGGGAATTGGTACAGATGATTTTATGGCACTACTTACATTATTGACCTGAGTGCCATGTGCTTTCTAAAAATATCACAAGCATTAATTTTTTTATTAAGAGATTTTCTATTCATTTTACATACCAACCACAGATTCTCTTGTCCTCCCTCCTCCCGCCCCTCAGTCTTCCCCCCGCCACAAGCATTAATTTTTGATAAGTGATAAGTATATTTTGTAGTGCTCTAGGATACAATGCTTATTATGCTAGCCCCTGCCCGTGTAGATTTTAAACCTTGAATCATAAGTATTTGTTTTCAGTCTTACAACATCTGCCAACAAGGCTAGCATTTCACAGAGCAGCCACTACCCCACTGCAGTAAGTACATCTTTCAAAGTGCATGGAAATATTTTGAGAAGTTCATGGGGGAATCTGCATACTCCCCTACAGTTTAAGGGCAATGGCTGTTACAGCCCACATCTTATTTCTCCATTTCCTTAGACATGTCTGAAGGCTGGAGAAAGGCTTGCTTGAGCAACCAATCCCAAGACAGAAGAAAAGAAAAGAAGATAGTATCATCTGTGGAGAATAGGAGAGAAAAGAGTGGGCTGTGAAGAGATAAAAAGTGGGCTGTGAGTGTGACTGTTTCAGTACAATAAAATTTACAGGTTGAACAATGGGGTAGTTGCCAGGCAACTGGTCGTCCCACCTGCATTAGGAATGGGGGAAGAACAGTTACAGGTGGAAGGATCCAGAGGGCCTCAGAATCAATGTGCCTTTCCCTGGGGCCTATTTCAAGAGGTCATCATCAACAGATGGATGATGACCAATCCAGAAGAAAATCAAAGATATCTTCCCACCTCTGGAAGGTTATATAAAAACTTGGTCTCCTTGATTTCTCATCTACATCACAGCACTAGAAGAACTAGACTTTGATAAGGAGCAGGGAATCCTTAAGCAACCTCCACTCTATCCAGCTCCAAGGAGTTACAGTTGAAGAGAGACATGAACAGAACAAGGGTCCAACCCTAAGATCTGGGTTAAATTGCAGAAATAAGATTGTTTGTATATTTGTTATTGGACTTTTAAATTGTACAGGACTGTTAAAAATCCAAAATTATAAATTAAACAAAAGCCCAAATATTGTTAAGACATTCTCGCCTAGGGGAAAGGTAAAAGCTAACACAGTGCCATGACAGACATAGAATCAGAACAAAAAATAGCAAAATTTTTGGGCTGTTTAACAGGTGAGCTAAGTACATCATTTATGCATACAGAAACAGTAACAGCTGTACATTACAGAGACCCTATTGTCAATGATTAGTACTTTATCAATAATTCCATTAAATTCTCACATTTACTCTTAACATCCCCATGACAAGGAAGCAAACTGAGGTTCATAATAAGCTATAACTTTTTGAATGATTCCAAGGGAATCAAGTCATACACAAATCCATCTGACTTAATGATTCATGTTTGAACCATTGAGGAGACAATGCCCTTGTTAATGATGTATCATGGCAGGAAATAGAATTTACCTTTAAGGAAAGGGAAAACATAAAAGCAAAGTAAAACACAAATAAATAAAAATAAATGGATTGGTACAAAATATAGTTTAGAATATAGAATGAAAGCAGACTTGGGGATGTATCTCAGATGGAGGCATATAGGAGACCCTAGCTAGTTCTTATTTGATCCTTAGCACCAGCAAAACAAAGTGCATATCATATATACATATATAACATCTGGGCTAAAGGCAATGGTAATTGCTCTCTCTCTCTCTCTCTCTCTCTCTCTCTCTCTCTCTCTCTCTCTCTCTCTCACTGTGTGTGTGTGTGCGTGTGTGTGTGTGTGTGTGTGTGTGTGTGTGTAATTGAAGCCAAATCTATTTTTAATACAGTAGAGGGGCAAGAAGAATATGTTACCACTAGCAATAATTCAGCAAAATAAATCAACTTAGAAATTAGTAAATAAAATAAACTTAGCATAGGAATTAGATCACAAAACACCACGTGAATGGAATATGTGTGTTCCTTCACTCAACAAGCAATTTTGAATGCTGAGTATGTTCTAGGTTCTGCCTAAACACTAAGCAAATTCTGGATGCATAAGAGTAAATGAATCAGGTGAGGTTCATGATGCCACAGCTGCATTAGCTCATTACATATAGATGTTAAATGGCATGTAAAGTCATAGATAAAATTTCAGAGTAAACATTACAGAAAAGGAATCCTAAATCTTCTAGCTTCTTAAATCTTGTAAGTAGCATCATACTTTTCATGAGAGAGAGAGAGAGAGAGAGAGAGAGAGAGAGAGAGAGAGAGAGAGATTTCAGTTGATTAAATCAAGTTTTGTCACACTAATATTTCCAGTAGCCCTATTAACAAGTGTACAGTGCACGTCTGTGGATAATTTCAGGCCCTGCTATTTTGCATCTTAATGGAGAAATAGTAGCCAGATTTCATTGCATTGGTTGTTACAAGATTGATCTGATCTGCTTCATTATACGGTCAGCAGTGAAAAGCAGAAATGACACTTTATACAAAAAGTTTACATGTGGCAGCTGCAAACACACCATAGCAACAGAGAGAGATTGATGAAAAAGGCTTCGTTTCTATAGCAACTATCACATGGACCATCTGTAAGCTGCACCACAGCAGCAATGGAAGCAAGATGAGCACTCTTCAAACCTGCTATGGGCCCCTTAGACTATTGAAACATAATGTAAAAATTTCAGATTTCTCCTTCTATATGAGAAAAATTCTTTTATTTGTTGTTCCACAGTCTGACTGCTTTTGTTTGAATGAGGTAGTTTTTATTGAAGCTTATAAATCTAACCTTTGCAAAAATGAGTGCATTTTCTGTTTCAAACTCCCATGCATAAATGAATAAGCTCCAATACAATGGTTAATTGGCATAAGCAGAGAAATATGGGTTGTTGAAAAACTGCATTATATTTCGAAAGACAGATTCTATGAAACGCTATTGTAAAACTATAGTCTTTTTTTTATTTAGTGCTTTTAAAAAATTCCAACAACCTGCTTTTCATAATAGCTGTCACTAGCAAGGAGCAGAGGAGGGAAATTACCACACAATGATTTGTTCTTTCTTCATTACCATACATGTCATTGTGTTGCTCACTCTACAGTCGCTAACATCATCAATGATCACTCACATGCAACTCAAGTTCTCTGCACATAAACCCATCACCTATGCATGCAGATATGTGTGCATGTACGTGTGGTCCTTTATTTACATTACCCCAATGACGAATCTTCTTATGGCAGCACTGCTGGATATGAGAAAATAGTCAAGTGTTTTGATTTTCATTATATGGAATGCTTTTCTGAGCTCACTTATGGCATGGTGTGCAAATGAAAAACTAAGGAAGAAAGAAAGCTGTTAAGCATCAAGGGAATATGGAGCATTACCATTTGAGGACCAAACCCCATTTTGGTTAGAAGGTCACACCAGCCTACTGATGTGTGAGCATGCCACACTGCTAGCCTTGTGTTTGCACTCTGTTCACTTCCTCTGTGATACCACTGGGTTACAATTTTTAATCTTCTACCCATTTGCCCTACTGTGCCTCTTTCTGATTGGTTGCATAGACTCAAAAAGGGACCAGCTTTCCTATAAGAATTGGGTACAGACATTGTGACATTTTGTTGTTGTTGTTTCTCTTTCTTTGTGTCTCCTACTCATGAGCCACTGCAGGCTATAGCCTGCTCTAGCATTGAAGAACCTGGGATCATCTGAGCAGTAAGCATCAACTCAGGGAACAGCAACAACTCCCTAAAGACCTGTAAACACAGGTATCCAAACACAGCCTTCTTGTTGTATAGTAAAAGCTAAAAGTAAATAGATTTGAGACTACCATGTCAGTTTAGATCTCAAGAAATAAAATTTCAGTGTAAAAACATCACAGATTACAAAGTCAGTGTCTCTTGAAACAAAGACAGCTAGGGCAAAGAGCTGCTATTTCTAGAAGCTACAACATTGCAGATGGGAGTTATTGCACCGACAAAACACAGAACAGATAAACATCCCAAAATAGAACCTGGGAGGGATGCTGGAACCATGGACCCTGGTACAACCTCCTCAAGTCATTCTACTTGTCTGCCTTTTATGGAGTAACTAGTCTAGTCCAGGTATGAACTAAATCCTTAATCTGTATACCCTGAAATATTTTCCCAAGCACAGCAGCACGGCACAGAGTAGCATACATATTATGATGGTTGTATATTGTTAGGCCCACTGTACTGCCGAGGAAATAAAGGTCTAAAGGAGAAAGAACTTGAAGTCAGTGGTAGAGGTGACTTGAACCCAAGTCTCTGTGAGTCTCTAGGCTCCATACTCTCACCATCATAACCTTTGTTTGGTATCTTGTTTCCAAGAAGGAGAGATGGATGCCCAGAGAAAATGGGAATGTGTATGTACTCACAGTTAGAAAAGATACTAGAAGTGAGATCTTTTAAGCCAGAGAACATTTGGCTTCTACATCAGTCAGAATGATCTTTACAGGTTCCCTTTGGCTCCACAAATGGACAAATCACTATATTTTAGCCAGGTTACATCATCATGTCTTCCAATTTCACCTTTATTGTATTTCCAGTCAAAATTTTTACTAGCTTCTTTCATCTACCCAAGTCCATTTTGTTTTCTCTTTCAGAGGTCCAAAGCTACGAACTACTACCTCCAGAACAGAGAACAATCTACTAAGAATAAATTAGTGAGTAAAATGTGAGTGAAAGAGCCTTTTAAACAAAATACATTTCAAAATGTTTATTTTTAATTTTATGTGTGTGTGGGTTTTGTCTGAATGTATGTCTTGTACCATGTGTGTGTGTCTGATGTGATGTCCAAAAAGGCCAGAAGTGGGCATTGGATACCTTGGAACTAGAGTTAAAGACAGCTATGAGCTATCATGTCATCTCTCCAGCCACCAAATAACATCTTGGTCACCCTCCTTCGTTGTGTAATTCAATATTCTGTTACTTGTTAAGGAAGTATTGGGAATCAAAAGCAGATGCAAAGATAAAATCATTGAAATTCCTCCTGTTTTGGGGGGTTTCAAACAGTTCAGGACAGTTAAAAAAAAACCCCATCATACTAGCAAGTAAGGAGGGCCACACAGATAAACCATTCAAATTAGTTGGTAAGTACTACACAATCAAATAGTAACTCTCCTGGTGAGCCACCAAACCACATTCGTCCCATAGGTTTCAGCTGGTCACAAAGCTAAAGTCAATGCACATCTGTCAGTCTCATACTATAGAAGCTAAGTTCTCCCCGCACTGTATAGAGCCACCATATATGTTAGGGAGGTGATCTGATAGAGGAATCACAGATGTTGTGCAAAACCCAGTGAGGATGCTCCAGGTGGCATTTGCCTCAGACATTAGAACATTAGCAAACAATTTCCAGATGTCACTCACCCACTGCCCCATCTGTCTTGTGTATGTTCCAATATGACTTGATTTACAAAAATAGGCAGTGGGTAAAGTTGTCTTGTGGGCTATTTTGCCTAATCTTGTCCCTACCTGCTTTATCTATCTGTTCTTTAAGAATTTTATACATGAAAACAATGTATTTTGGTCATATCAACCCCCAATCTCAGCTTCCAACTTCTCCCCAGCCTCCCTAACACCTCCCTGACTATCATCTCCTTTGGTTTTCTTTTTTCCTTTATCATTGTCTTATCTTTTAAACTGTCCATATCTGAGATTGTAGAAGCAACCAACAATTGTCACTGGAAAATTTAAAATAAAAGCGAGTACATGAATTATAAAAGCGAGTACATGAATTATAAACATAATAGTTTTAAATGATTTTTAATCAGATATAAGATTAGCAAAGTTTTCAGTTGTGTAAATAAAAAATTACTAAGGAAAGTAATTGAACAAATGCACCTGAATAGAGAAAATAATGTGCAACTAAATAATACTGAAAACATTCCTAACTAAAAAAAAAAAAAGAGGAAAGAAAAGAAAAGAAAAGAAAAAGAAAACCCAAAGGGTATTTTTCTAGGATTTAATTTTTTTTAACTTTAAAGTATTTCTGCTCTTTTGTGGAATTCCAAGCAAACATTCCCCTTCCTTTTATCAGTCAAAAAGGGCCACATTCAAATTTTAGTCAAGGTATGTGAACCTCCAAGATTATAACAAATGTAACTTTAAAAGTCGGTACAACTGTAGTAGGTAGGACTCTGATAAAGAGGGCAAATTCTTGGGAGCAACATCTTGTCCTGACCCTGGCCCTTTATCTCTTCACTTCCCTTTTTTCAGATATGTTGTCACCACAATGGAAGGCTGATTGACACCAGTGTCCAGATTGTCTCTCCATTACAGACAGACACACTGACGAAAAGGACTGCTGTCCTTCATTGTTGCAATGTTCAGCATCTGGAGCAGTCTGAGGTTCAGAGCAGTTTCCTGATAAGTATCCGTACTACTGCTTTGCCAAGAATCTTCACAGCTTCAAGGCTCCTAGCATGTTTATTTGATGCTCTTTCCCTTACCTGGTACAGACAGACATGTTTACTGAGTTCTTCCCAGTGCTCCCAACATTAGGAAGATAAGAATGCATCCAAGTGTTTCACTTGTCTTTGAGGAGACTGAGAAACAACAAGTAAACATTACAAAGCAATGGGTGTAAAATGCTATGCTGTGTTAATAAAGGCTAAGGTTTTACGCCAGAGGAGATTGATTCGGAGTAGGCTGCTTATAGAGAATAACTTAAGGAGGTTCTTGGAAGCAGTTAGGACTTGAGAAAGTTTTAAGTGCAGAGGTAAAGACAGAGAGCTTTAGCCCAAGCCCAGTTTTACTTGTAAGTGAACAGAAAGATGAATCTGGAAGACTGACATGGAGGTGTCTTGAACAACAGAAGTTTCCTATTTCACATTTTTCATCACTGTTGTGTCTTCCATGTCACGCTTCAGTCTAGACGTAGTGCATGGACAGGGCAAGAGCAGGGGTATCCATAAGTAGAGATGGAGAAGAGGAGGTTTTACCCCGTCTAGTAGTACTGATGGCCAGCCCATTCCTGCCAAACAGTACCCCAAACTGTACTCAGGCTTCTCAACACATTCTGGAAGAGGCCATATGCTCCATGACTATATTTTTATGTGTCAATGGAATCCCATCTCTGTGTCTCTTGTCTGGAACACAAATCTAGCTATATCTGTCCCAATATTTTTTCTTTTCTGGCCTGGAGAATGGATCTGGAACAGACAAGTGACTGAGGTCATACAAGGAAACACAAAGAGAAGGTTTCTAGACACTTCCAGGAAAAGAATCTCCTTAAGATAGACTTTGGATATGATTGGATGAATTGAGGCTCTGGACTCCCATTAGCCGGAGGGAGACCGAGCCAGGAGAATGACAAGGAGGGTTGCTGGAGCATTTGATGGCAGCCTGTCTCAAGGTCTGCTTCATCTCTGGGTTCGCAGTTCTGTCAGCCAATAAAATCCTTGTTGCTGAAGCCAGATTGAGCCGGTCTTTTCTGTTACATGCAGGCAAAAGCATTCCCGCTGATATACCTTAAGCATGAACTAAGAATAAAGGCCTGGAGTGGGTTATGAGCAGAGGCAGAGCATGAATTCAGGAAGGAAGGGATTTGCTCATTCAGTAAACATTTACTGAGTGGTCCCATGTGCCAGGTGCAGATGCTGAAAGAACAAAAAGGAGAACATTACACAGCCCTGCCAGTAAAGAGCCCCGTATCTGATAGTCATCGACTGACGTCATGGCTCTCCAATGCCGCGGAGCTGAGGCATCATGTAGTGCCTTGTGGGATGAAAACTGAGGGCAGGGCAGAATGAGGGAGACAGAAGAAGAGCTAAAGAGGAAAAGAGAAGGGAGAGCAAAGTCCAGTGATGTATCCTCACATAAAAACAGCGAGCAAAACTCAAGTAGGGACAGAATCAACAGACTTAACTAAAATGGTCAGGAAGATGGACAATCACTCACATAAATATTATTTGAAAGATGATTATCTTCAAGCTCTTTCCAAACAAGCCTAGAGGCAAAGAAGGGCACACATATCAAGGACACTGCATTAGAAAGGAAGACAAGTTTGCTTTAGACACCAAGGGCAACAAATTCTGAGAGCAAGATAGTGAATGAAGACTTTCTTTAATAAGATGGTGGCCCAAGGACGTCCAAAGAGTCTGTTGTTCTTGTTGCTTCTGGTGTGTGTAACCACACAGGCTGGTTCAGGAGGGGATGTAAGTCCAGGGACCACATTATGAGCCCAAACCCACAATTGACAAATGATTTGACTACCAACAATTCACTTAGTCCCTCTGTCACAATCATACAAAATGATGGGCCTGATAATAGTAGCATTCTCTCTATAGGTGGGTGACACTAAAGGCCCAATAAGGTGAGATATGCAAAGTATATGTAAAAGGACCGCTGGAATAGAATAAGTGCTGAGCCCCAGGCTCTGCTAACATGCCTGTAGTAGCTTTTAATTGAATTGTAAATAGGAGATAGCATGAAGTTTTGAAAAGCCCTCTCAGAGGTCAAGATTGAAATTATTTTTAAGAATACAAGTTTATCTTATGAACAGACCATAGAAGATGTGGAGTACCAAAGGGATGATGCTCAGGATGAATACAGGCTCATAGAGGGTCCACAGAAATACTAGCAGTGAGACTCCTGAGTTCTTTTGGAGCACCAGCTTGAAAGGGTGGTCAGCTTCACTGAATGTGTGAGGACCACAGCTTCTCACCAAGGGCAGGAGTCACACTAAGAAAGAGCTGCCTCTACCCATCAGGCCCTCACAGTCCGTGCAGATTACAGTCTTCTAATGCTAGCCTAAGGACTGCTGTGCGTCCCTCTGGCTGGGAGCCAGCAGCTCATAATCCACACTCTTTTGATGAGTGGAATGCATTTATGAGACATTCACCAAGGGCCAAGACACAGCCTGTAACCACAGAACACAGTGAATCTAGCTCTCCTCCCTATCCACCACCACCCCCGTGCCCCCACCCTGAACTTGAACCAGAGATCTGGCCTTCCCAGTCCCACTTCATAACCTGCAGATATGAATCATTCCAGATCCTCTCTATCAGTTAGGGTAGGTCAACTTATGCTCATGAACTTGTCCTGGGGAGCCCTTCCTCAGTTGGAATGAAGGATGGTGCTGGGTGCTTCCGTTTGAAGCCTCGAATCTACTCTGCCCTGTTTACATTGGAACATCTCCTGTGGCATTTAAAGTCTCAAAATATGTAGTTTCATATAAACTTACTAAACGGGCTAACAACTGTTTAATGACTGCCTAAAATAACTGAAGTGAAAAAGAGCAAACTCCCTAAAGTATTCCCGAGACAGTCTTGAACTCTCCTTCAAAATTGCTGGATATTTAAAGAAATGTTTTCATTATTCTCAGTCATATTTTTTTTTAATTCAAAGGGAAAAAATTAGAGACTGTACACATACCAAGAATACTCTTAAGTGCAGTTCTTTAAATGCTGAAGAAAAGTTAAAACTTTAAAACCAGAAATTCTGAAACAAACTTCTGACAAATTGGACATCAAAATCACCATAAAGTGAATAGACGTCATGTCTAAACTGCTTTCTACTCTACTAATGAGAGCTGCTAAAAGCTTAATTATGGGTGCTTCATTTGATAAAATGCAGACATCACAGAACCATCAAAGACCTGCTGAGACACCACCTATACCTGACAGATACAAGGGGAAAGAGATTTACCTTGGGTGCCACTGATTTTAAAAAGTACTTTTTATGTTCCTGCGGCTTGCATCACAAACAGAAATACAAGACAAGTCCAAATGTCCCTCTAGCTAGAGGCTCCAAGGCTCCTTAAGTATTTGTAAAATTCCACTTGGAAACTGGAAAACTTTACATAATAGTTAACATAAATTTTCTCAGGCATTGCAAATCATAGCATCTTCCAGGGCTAAATAAATAGTGTTGAATTTATATGACATACGGGGTCAGAAACTGGATAACTTGTCTGTCATCTATGGTAGGAACACATCATGAGACTAAATCCTATTTCATGAGACCAGTCCGGGGAGTAAGTACTGAATTCCCATGGCTGTTTTGCCTATTCTCCATTATCAAAATCTGAGGTCACAATCATCTTTATTGGCATGCGTGCTTGGTCACCCACGTGAAAAAAAATAGTTACACATTTTCACATAGTAGTGGGTAGGAAAGGTTTAAAATAATGGTAGCATCGAGTCATGGTACAGGTGTGATGTGAGGGCCAGAGCTGATGTACTGTTTCAGAATGGTCAGTGGGTGACATGTAGCAGAAGCTTTTAAAATATTTAGAGAAGTCGAGCTGGTGCCTACTCAGAACCTCCACTCCTCCTGACTAATGTTCATGGTATTTGAAGTTACTAAAGTCTTTGATCTATAATAATGTCCTGCCTGCTAGACGCATTCCTGCAGTAGTAGTGCAAAGCTTGTGGGAGTAAGAAACCAATTTGTGATTGGATTTAAGGCCCACTCCATGAGATGGAACTCATTCCCAACATGGCTTGTGTGGCTGAGAATCAGAGACCAGATGGGCCAGCGACCTAGTGGAAAACCAAATACTACTGTTCTGCTAAAGAAATTAATATAATATAATACAATATAATATAATATAATATAATATAATATAATATAATATAATATAATTAATATAAATGGCTTCTAATGAAATTCCAATATTCTAAGAGATCAGTTCTCAGTTATCATCAGAGAAGCTTCCTCCTGTGGTAGATGGGAATAAACATAGAGACCCACAGCTGGACAATGTGCAGAGAATGAAAGAACTTGAAACACTCAGTCCTAAATGGGATGTGTCCATCATCTCTCTCCCCTCAGAGCTCAGGAATCCCTGTAGAAAAGGAGGTAAAAATATTTTAAGAGCCAGAGGGGATGGAAGAAACCAAGGAAACAAAGCCTTCTAAACACAGCAGGACCAACACGTATACAAGCTCACAGAGACTGTGGCAGCTTGCACAAGGCCTGCTCAGGTCTGCACCAGATGGGGTCCCAGTGCTGAGAGGAGAAGTGGACCCAAGATCCCATCCCTAACCCAGAAGCTATGTCTAACTGATAATTACTCACAAGTGAAATACCAGTTCTCTCCAATGAGTGTTCCTTAAGGAGACAACTCTCAAGGCCAGACTCTATGCCCAACAGTGGATAGCCAACATAAAACGAACATAATGGCATCTTTGGAGGACATCTCATAAGGTTTTGACAGGGCATTTTTTTTTACATACTATACTTTTCTGGTTTTGTGTTTTTAGAGGATTCCTGTGCATATGAACATGTGTGTCTCTGCATCTACATGTATATCTCACACTTTTTCTTTGGCTCTTTTTCTTTGTTTGTTTGTTTTTGTCCTATTCTGGTTTATCTGTTTTTATTTTATTTTAATAATATTCCTTAGATGTCTGGTTTATTTTCTAATGAGAGACAGAAAAGGTGTGAATTGTAATGAGAGGAAAGGTAGGGAAATCTAGGAGTTGGGAGAAGGAGAAACTGTGATCAGAATACAATGTATGAAAAAATCTATTTTCAATAAAAGAAAAAATAATAAAATATTTACATTTGAATACTGACAGTTCAACTTCTAAAAGAATGCATCTCCATGCAACAACATCAAGCTCACCACTATGCTGTTTGTGATAGTGTAAGCAAGCCAACCTACTTACATCAAAAAAACTGCCTTAAAAAGAGTCATGATACAATACTAACTTGCCTCTGAAAATACTAAGAGGGATCTCTGTGACCCGAACCAGCAAAGTGCTTATGATATTCAAGCTCTGGAGGACAACAAACTATAGAACAAAGCTGATGTGAAAACCTACACACTCACATGCACAATGCATGTGTCCAATAGTGCTAGGAAAACATGGAAGTATCTTGTCTGGCTTGATGGAATGTGTGCCCTTTTTTTTTTGAAGTCATGAGTAATAGAATTCTGTTTAAAATAAAACCAAAAGCGAAGAAATCAAATCAGCCAGTGTGAAGACAACAGGATACATGCCCAAGTGTAAGAGCTCAAGGGTTCCAAGGAAAAGCTACTTTAAAAGAATTGGTTTAAAATGACAATTCAGGATTAATGCATATTCTTTATCCCTTTCTAAGGTCTGTCCTGATACTAATCTGAGTTCAAATATCATTATATGGAATAAATATACACACATGCACACATAGAAATATACACACATACAAATGCACACTTATATGAACAGAAACAATATACATGCAAACACACACACACACACAGAGAGAGAGAGAGAGAGAGAGAGAGAGAGAGAGAGAGAGAGAGAGAGAGAACAGACCAAAAATCTCAAAAGCGGTGATTACATTCTACATTATCTTTCTCCCATGATATTAAGCAGACATTTTTATCACCAGAAAAAAATAGTAGACTATTTAAATTTAAAGCATCCCTTTTGGGTCTGGAGAGATGCTCAGTGGTTGAGAGTGCTTGCTGTTCTCACAGAGGACCTGGGATTGATTCCCAGTATCCATTCCACAGCTCACAACCATCTGTAAGACCAGTTCCTGAGGACTAAATGCATTTTTTGGCCTCACTGGGCATCAGGAATGCAAATGGTGCACAAACATACATGTAAGAAAGCACTAAAAAACATAATTAAAAAATTAAAGTATTTCTCACATGATATATGGAAATTATTTATTGAAAAGTTGTCTTCTTATATGTGTATGTATTTTCCAACTTGTCCAAAATAGCAGTTATTACTTTCAATACACAAAATATTAGAAACAGAAGCCTTGGCATAGTGGTACACACAAAGAAGCCTAGAACCCAGGAGGCAGAGGCAGGAGGATGTTCTATATAACAAGATTCTGTCTCACAATAAACAAGAATTTTAAAAAAAAACTATCAGAAAGTAGTCTTCATTTGCAAAGTGTAGAGTTGTGAGGCTCTGGAGATAACTGAAATAACAAATGTAACTCGGGTTGTGAAGTTATTACTATTGTTAACAGAAATCCATGTTAGCCTGTAGCTGTTACCACGCAGCCTTGTACCCTTGGGAAGGATCATTATCGAGTTCCATGACACCCTGCTACTCCTTCCCGCTCCACACCAGTGGTCATTACAACTGTCACCATCTCTCCATTAAAGGGTCCTCCTCCGTCCCGTGTGCACATGCCCAAGACAGCAAAGATACCTTAAAAGCCAGGCATTTGGCATTCGGCACCCTTAACAAGCACAGTGCTCAGTCTTCCTAAAGCCATTTGCCTCTGAGGATGTCATATCAAAACTCTCTTCAAAGATGGTGCTCAGCATTAAGTAACTGAATGTACCAGAGGAAAAGTTTGGAACAGAGATAATTCATTTTATTAGATTAAAAAACATTCCCTGCAGGCTGTTCTGCCTCACAGAGCCACAAGACAATTCTTCCAAATATATTTTCTAAAATTTCACCTACTGATATTTGGAGCAGAAAAAGAAAAAAAAAAGGAAGAAAGAAAGAAAGAAAGAAACTTCCATGTGGAAGTAAAAAACTATCTTTGTGAAAGAAAAGCACTTGCTCTGTTTCTTATTAATACAATCATTTAAAAAGTGCTGGCACCTGCGCTGTTTCTTCTCACATTCAGCTGCTCGAACAAAGTACTGGGAATTTGCGATGCAGTGGCTTGTTGTAGCTTACCTAGCAAAATCCAACACACATAAAAGCAACAACAACAACAACAACAACAACAACAAAAAGGCAAAGTGAGTCGACCAGGGGCCCTTTCCAGATTATTCTCACTCACTCCCATTTACTGAGCAGTGGTAGTAATAGAGCTATTCATCTACAAGAAATGAATGTTAATGAATGGTTTAGGATCTCCTCCTATTCAGCTAACTACCGTCTCTTGCTCCTGTCGTCTAGGCTCATGATCCATCTTTACCTTTGTCCACCCCAGTTCCTGGATCTCAGCCTGAGTCGCCTCTTCCAAGAAGCCTCCCCAGACTAACCAGATTGTCCTGGCTTCCCCATTCCACACCTTGGACCTTCGTTCTCCAGGCTCTCCCTTGCCAGCTCTTCCCATGGTGTGCCCTTAAAAGGTTTACTTCAACTTACTAACACTGTATTCCTGTTCAAGATCGTAAGTTCCAGAGAGCCTGTAAGACTTTGTTTTGTTTTGTTTTGAGCGTATGTGTGAAGAGTGTGCATGTACACATCTCATCTGTGTGGGCACATATGTATGTGGGAGCATGTACTTGTACATACAGAGGCCGGAAGTTGATTTCATGTGTATTCCCCAATCACTCTCCATTTTATTTACTGAGACAGGGTCTGTGTTGCTGAACCCAGAACTCGATTCTTCTAGTCTAGCTCACCAGCTTGCCTCATCTCCCATCTCCACATCCCACCATGTCCAGCTAATTTTTACGAAGGAGCTGAGAGTGTGAACTTAAGCTTGCATAGTAAGTGCTTTACCCAGCAAATTTTCTCCCGGTGCCCTTAGACCCTGCATTTTATTAACTACTGAATCCGAAGGGCACAGCACAATTAGAGTGATGTGAAAGCAATCTTACCCATTACGTTATGTACCACTTCTCAGCCGATTTCCATTTAATAAATAATAGTAACAGACTTCCCCTCCCAAAGAGGGGAAACACACATAGTAGACACACTTTTACCAAAATGTGCATCTGTGTCTCTACCAAATGGCAACTTGAAGGCTTTTCTGGAACTCCTCCCATTGGCCATTCCCTGTCATCTCACCCTGACGGACACTTCTTCAAACCAATGAGTGCTTATCTGCTCATTGTGGACCTGCACCATCAGCAGATCATCTCCAGACGGCATGTTCCTGTCCACTTTGTTCTTTGCTGGATCCTATGGACCTAGAAAAGCTTTCGGCAATGGCAAGTACAGAATAAATGTTCACGGGATGAATGAGTGAAAGGCATGAATGAGTGAAGGTGTATAGCACATGTGGAAAGCAATACAAGGGAGAGTCCCACCTGCACATCCCAATTTCTGCTTTCTGCCCATCTCTGTCCATCCCTTGCCGGTCTTCCATCAAGGTGAAGGATGTACCTCCACTTTTCTTTCCATTTCCCTGGGCGAGCTTCTCTGACATCAGAACTATTTCAGTTAGTATGTAAAAACAAGCACCCTGCGAGAAGCTGTGTCCAAAACAGTCCAGGATGCCAGAACAAATTCATTCCTCCCAGCATTTCCTGGGCAACAGTGAACCTAAGATGACCTTCCAGTTCCCTTTTGCCAAAATGTGTTAAACCCTGCTCTAATAACACTCACCAGAACCAGCCGAGCTCACCATATGAATAGAATTTAAATCACACATTTCCTATCTGGAAGCATTTTACATAAAATTAAAGTGGTCTGGTCCTGTTAACAAATTTAAGAAATTTTAAGTTGGGCAGGATTAAGCTACCAAAGAACGATTTTAAATGGACTCTGCTACATATTTTAGATTGTATGAAATTTATGGTCTATGGTGTTATCTTCATTTTAAAGAAATACTAATTAAGGATTAGGGATGTGGCTCAGCAGGTAACAAGTCTGCTGTGGAAGCGGGAGATCTGAGTTTGAATTTTGAGTATCTATATGAACACAGGTGTGGTGGCCCTTATCTGTAACCCCAGTGCTCTACAGGTGAAGATTGGAGAAATCTTGGGGCTCACTGGCCAGGCAATCTAGCCCATTGGTGAGCTCCAGAGTCAGTGAGAGACTATGTCTCAAAAGCAAATTCAGAGAGATCGTGGAAGACACCTGACATCAACCTCTGGCCTAAACACACACACACACACACACACACATACACACACACACACAGAGAGAGAGAGAGAGAGAGAGAGAGAGAGAGAGAGAGAGAGAGAGAGAGAGAGAGAGAGAGAGAGAGAGAGAATATCACTAGTTAAGGAACGTTTCACAAAATCCCTGACCAGAAATCCTCAAAAAATGTCAAGGCCATCAAAAGTATAAAAGGCCTGACAAACTGTCCCAGGCAAGGGGAGCCTAAGGAGAAGGGGCTGTTAATGCACAGTGTCCTGGTTGGGACACTTAGACTGAGACAGGATTTTAGGGAAGGACTGTGGAAAGTTCAATATATATGCATATTGGCAGTAACAGTACATGTGCCTGGAACAATCACTGTAGCAAACTACACGAAGATGTCAAAAGAAAAGGATACTGTGCTTAGGTCACATGGAACTCTTCATAAAACTCTGCAGCAAATCTATAAACTTAAAAACTATCTGTAGAAGTTCATTAAGGGCAGGCTGGGTATGTGGCACATGCCTCTAATACCAGCACTTAGGAAGCAGGGGCAGGTAGAATCATGTAGCCCAACATGGCCTCAAACTTGCCATGTTGTCATGAATGAACTTGAACTTTCTGATCCTCTCGCCTCTACCTCATGAGTGCTAGGGCTATTGGCATGCACCACTGTGCCCAGTTTAGGCAGTGCTAGGGACTGAACCTAGAGTCGTGTGCACGTAAGACAAGCACCCTACCGACTGACCTCCACCACCAGTCGTCAATTGAAATTATACAATTTCATCTAAGTGCTTACACTTCTTATACCCTACTACAAAACTGACCAACAGTTTAGCAATGGAGTTCTGTGGCTTTACTTTTGCTGAGGATATCTGAAACCCTGGGTCCACCCCTCACATAGAAAAATAATATTGATAAACAAGCATCCCATGCGTAAGTGAGCCAAGGAAGCAGCCCACTGTCTGCTCAGAGGCGGTCAGGCCAAAGGGAACTTTCTCTAATGGCCTATCAGTCCTCCACAGAACCACCTTGGACACTACAATTAGGATGCCTCCACCCTTCATAGCACTTCTTAGGATTCAATTCGTTCTTCTGCTAGTTGAAGTTTATCTGAAATTCCAGAACCCTGAGCAATAGTCCTTCCTTTCAACATCAGGGTGTATGTTATTTTTCTCTCAAGGCTATACCTTGGTACCAAGTTCCAAATGGCCAGGCAGGTTACCTGAGACTCCAGCCTTACGTGTACTCACTACAAAGATTAAGAATATTAACTTGGGAGGACGTCTTTAAATTCTTAGCCTTGCTTTGTGGAGGAGGGAAGTTTTGTGGGATAATGGAGGACTGGGAAAGAACATTTTGGTCAATCTCTCAGATGAAGAGTTTCAAGGGGCGAGGCAACTGTTGGTCAATGAACACAAAAGGCAAAAACAGAAGGAAATGGAAATGGATTTCGAAGATACACCTGACCATCTAGTTTTGGTCCTCAGAAAAAGCTAGCTTGTCTTTCGTCTCCTTTGTTTCTTCTACTGATTTTCCTAATTTGGCCAGCTCTGGCTCTGGGCCAGATATTTACAAGCTATTTAAATTCTCATTTTGCAGAAAAGGACACGGAAGATGAAGGAGATGACCTTCATTCACATCACTCCTGGCCAAGATTACAAGCCAGCTTTATGTGATCCATGCTCTGTTTCCCATGACATCCCCCTGCCAGTCCTGGTGGCATGATGAGAACTCACTGGCCCTGAGGGAGAGGCTGTGACTCTGATAACCAAAGAAAATGACAAGGTATGGCCCACAACCCAAAGGAACTGAAGATTTCAGTGAGCTCTTCATCTGGGAAGGCATTCCTACAGCTCAGCCTTCTGCAAGTTTCCTTCCTCTGTAGACGGCTCCAGTTCCTGCTCACGTGTCCTGGGGGTGTTTGGAGGTTAGAGGGATATGTCTTGTCGTTCACCGCATCCTGCTACATTTCTGTGCTGGCAAATCGAGGACCATTCTTCTCTCTCCAGCAAGGGAAGGCAAAAGAGGCCACTGGGTTTCTAAACTACAGTCTTATATGGCCTCAGAGTTCTCCCTTGCATAAATACTCACTGATATGCTCACTTGGAAGCCAAGAAAAGAAACTATAAATAGCGCCAGCTCCAGCCAGCAGAGGAAGCAGACCCGTAGCTATGCCAACTTGCACATACAAGCATCGGATGGAATCTTTGGGATATGCCGTTTTTGAAAGCTGCATCTATATCAACCCCATGAAGAGCGACAGACACCTTTTCCGACAAGAGTGCAAATGTGTGTTTAAGAAATTCTGCAAGTCAAAGGAAGGTAGAGTGAGGAGGAAATTTGTCTTGAGTTTGTTGTCTGGCCTGAGTTTTAAAGTCGTCCTTTCAAGTTAAAATGGCTTTGAAATAAAATATAGATCTGTTTATTAATAAGCAAAAGTAACCCCTGTGCAGGTAGTCCAAACTGAAAAAAAATATGCACTGCCAAACAAAAACACTTGGCAAAAAAGTCTGTGAATTTGATCTTTAAAAATCTACGGGAAGCCATCAGCTTTCCAAAAACTATTCCACGGAAAGAGGTAAACTTTTGTGTTGCTGTGTGTTCAGAATGACTTGAACCTAAAGAAAAATTAAAGTTGACTATAAAAGCCATCCTATTCAGTGTCAATGACTAGCTGGGTTCCAGACTAAATGGAAAGAAAGTGGTGGTAAAGTGGGAAGCAGGGCAAAGAGGAGCAGCAAGGGAATGTTCTCGTTCTCTCTCTCTCTCTCTCTCTCTCTCTCTCTCTCTCTCTCTCTCTCTCTCTCTCTCTCTCTCTCCCTCCCTCCCTCCCTCCCTCTGGGGGCACAAAGGGCCCTTAGTAAGGATCTTAGGATGCACATTAACTCATTAAAAATTTTCCACACACTATTCTTGCTATTTATATAAATTTTTTCTCTCTCTAGGCTCCTCAATACAATTGCCATATTTTTTATATTCCACTAAGACAAAACAGAAAGTAGCATTCCAAATCAAATGTTTGGAGTCACTCGATTGCCCAAAGTCTGCTCTTCAGCAACACATAAAACAATTAGGAACGATTTGTACAACTGAGCCTGCAGCAGCACATATCTGCTGGGAGCTCCGACTGTCTGTCTCAGCCTCTACAGAGAAACCTGGCGGCTCTCTGCAGACCTCTCTGCAGACTCAGTTCCCCATTTATATTTTAGTCAACTCTATCCCTGCAAAATTTCACATCTGAAACACCCCCAGGTTCCCCCAAGAATTCATTACTAGGCATATCGAACACCGCTCCCCTGAGCCTCAAAGGCTCCCAGAGTTTCAAGCAGATTCACTAATGCTGGCTTCGTCCGACAGTCTCCATCCCCATGGCAACACCAAGGTGAGCCTCCAGTGCCTGTACTGAGCACAGTGAAAACACAACCGCAATTTGGGTTTGACTTCATTTTCGCTGAACCTTCCATCTGAGAGGTTTATTCACCCTCAAACTGACACCACCTTTTATTTCTTTATCCAATATATTTTGATCACAGTTTGCAATCCTTCATCTCCTCCCAGATCCTCCCCTCCTCACTATTTGAACTTCACGCCTTCTTTCTCTCTCTTTAGAAAACAAACAGGCAAAAACCAAAACAAAACAAAAAAACAACCAGCCAAAATAAAAAATAAAAAAAAACCAGAATAAAAACAAAACAAAAATCAGGAGAAAGAAATATATGCAAACAAAACCCATAAATAAACAAAATCAGGAATCATAATATGCAAGCAAAGACTAGCAATACATGTACAACTCAGAAATCGAACACATGTTTCCTGAGGGAGAAACGAACCTGGGAATAGTACTTATTGCTTAAACTTGAACAAAGCCTAATGAAATATACTTAAGGTTTCAAGTCTATTTTGAACTACTTTGAAGGTCACTGATTGCCAGCATTGCCCCCCCCTCCACAAAACAAACGAACAAACAAAACAAACAGGAAAAGAAGTAAATAAAATCAGGTGTGCAAACTGTCATTTTAAGGTAAAGTCCTGGGTCTCCACAGACCTATTACCTAAGTGAACAGGCACAAAGTGATTGTGGTGGCTATTCTTGGTTGTTCACTTGACTACATTTGGAATGAACTACAATCCAGAAATGGAGGGCACACCTGTGAGAGACGATTTTTGCTTGGTTTGAAGTGGGTGAATCCTTGTCTAGTCCAGACCTTTGAGGCAGGAAGACACACCTTGAATCTGGGCCACACCTTCTGTTGGCAGCCTATAGAAGGACATGAAAGAAGGAAGCTTGTGCCCTCTGCCTGCTTGTTCTCACCTTCCTATCAAGTCCATTCCTTCACTGACATTGGAGCCTACTTCTTTGGGATTCCAGCGTCTACTGAAGACCAGCTGAGACATCCAGTCTTACGGACTGAGCAACTACTGGATTCTTGGATCTTCTATAAACAGCCTGCCATTGTTGGATTAGTTGGACCATAGCCTGAAAATAATCCTAACAAATTAACAAATCCCATATATATCCCATATATATTCATTCTATAAGTTCTTCTATTCTAACGAATCCTGGCTAATACAGTAATATTAATTTCTTCTTTACCCCAAATGAATTCAATGTCCTTATTACCAACCACACATACATAAAGCAAACAAAGAAACAAAAACAGAGTGTAAGAAGCCTGCAATAGGTTTGACCATGGAATATGTTTTACTCTGAATATGAAATGTCAATCTCAGGCTCATGTATTGCAGTTGAGGTCCCCACATGGTGGCTGGTAGTATACTGTGAAGTTCTGGAAAGTTTAAAATATTGAGTATAGCTGATAGATGCAGGGCACAGAGCTGGGTCCTTGGGGACGTTCTGTCTCTCATCTATTTCCCCTTCTGCTTCCCGTGTACCACATTGTGAAGACAGGATTCCACTGTAATGATGAACCCAAGTGGATGAGGCCAAGCAAGCACTGACTAAATGTCCTGAAATCATGAGCCCAAATCAATCTTTTCCCCTTTATACTGTTTCTATTAGATGCTTGGTCACAGCAAAGAGAAAACTAACACACATCACCAACACAAGACCAGTCTTACTCCTGTGTCCTTCACACACTCATCTTGCTGTGTTGGCTAGGAGTTCAGTGTGTGGATGGATCTTCTAAATTTAAAAAAAAAAAAAAAAAGAAAGAAAGAAAAGAAAAGGAAAAAGTCTGCCTAATAGCCAGGTGGTAGTGGTGGTGGTGGTGGTGGTGGCGGCGGCGGCGGCGGCGGCGGCGCAGGCCTTTAATCCCAGCACTCAAAGCAGAGGCAGGTGGATCTCTGTGAGTTTGAGGCCAGCCTGGTCTACAAAGTGAGTTCCAAGACAGCCAGGGCTACACAGAAAAACCCTGTATCAAAAAACAAACCAAAAAAAAAAAAAAAAAAAAAGAAAAGAAAAGAAAAAAAAAAGAACTCTCTATATACAGTATTGATAAGTAACTTCTGGCTTCTATATATTATCTTTGCTAAACGTGTTCATAACTTTAAGCCCAGGTAAAGTGAACAAAACTCTCTCATTATTTGGAGACCTTTCTCCCTTGTAGCTCTGTGGAAGTGCACACGTGTGTATCTGTATACATGTGTATGTAGTATATGTGAGTAGGCATGTAGATGCATGTCACATGCACATGTGTCAGCATGCGACAGAAATTGCCACAGGTATCTGCCTTTCTCCGCCTACCCACCCAACCTCTGACTCTGGTGTGACTGTCAAAGGCATGTCCACCACACCTGGCTTAGAAATGGATAGTGGGGATCTGAACTCAGGTCCTCATGCTTGCACGCACATGTCCAGCTGAGCCATCCACCCAGATCCAACCCCTAAAATTCTGAACCATGATGAATAGACTTCCTCATGTGTTTTTCCTCTTAGGCTGAAATGTGTCTTTATACCCAGCCTACTCTGACATAGGTCAGCTTACAGGATACCACCTCTACCGCAGCCCTCTGGAGCAGAGTATTTCCTTCAGACCATTTTGCCTCTGTCCTGTGTATGTTCTAATTCCCCATTTGCTATTCTAGCTCTCCCAAGTTTCCTTCAGCGCCTCCTAGACTTAAATACTAGTTTTCAAGGCTCACATTTCTACAGGAGTCCTGCTTCCCCTTCTAAAGCACTACCTAAATTGGTCCCTTCTAGAATGTTCTTCCTTGTCACCCCCCTTGTGAAGCCCCTAATGTAATTCATCCCCCAATACTCTATAGACTACCCCCAATAGTCATTCCTCTATAGCACTTTCTCTCATTCCCTCTGCAAGGCATTTCCCCTCGTACCAAGCAGTGGGCTTCCTAGCAGTACAGCCTGTATAATTCTCAAAGCATTCGTCTTCCTTGCCCAAGTCCTGTGGTGCATATTGAAGAGTCATTGACCCTTCACAGTAACTGCTGCTTTCTTTCCTTACTCTGTTTATTCAAAGCCAAATACACTCATGTGCTGTGGAGTGAAACACAGCATTAAAGGGTTCAGCTTTCCTTAAAATGCTAGAAACATCACTGATGAAGGAAAAGGGGGTTCTCATGTACAATGTGCTGCATCCATAATCCCAATACCCCAAAAGTGTCCATTCGAGCACAGATCCAGAAGCTTCCTTGCTTCAAGTTCCTACTGTAAAACCACACAAAATGCTTTTTTTCCCACTGGCCACCACAGTGGCTGGTATGTAAAGAGTCAGAGTACAGAGTTATCTGTCTTCCATCAGTGTGTGTGTGTGTTCATGTATATCTGTATACGTGTGTGTACACATGTGAACAGGTATATATGCGTGTGTGTTTGTATGTGCATGTCTACGTGTGTTCATGTGTGTGCATATATGTGTGCATGTGTACGTGTGTGTGCTTGTGTCTGCATGTCTATGTGTGTGTATGTTGTGTATGTGTGTGTGTACCTGTGTGTATGCATGTGTGTGCATGTGTGTGTATATAAGAGATCTCTTAAGACTTCAGTAACAGAAACCTATATACATAACAAAGCAAAAATTTCTCAGGTTTGTTCTGAATACTGACAATAATTCTTAATTCTTTTCTAAACAGAATGATTTCATTTTGATCCAATGTGTACATTCTTTACCTTGCCTATACTTTTAAAATAAGCAACAGTGTAAACTGGTAGAGCAAATATTGTCCATTATATGCTTGAGGGGATTGATCTCCTGTTCCCATTTTTGGCCGCTTTTCTAAGATCTTTCTTCAAAAGAGACACCCCACTATCTAAGGAAAGCCACTGTGGAAAATGAGGGCAGCACTGGCCATTCACCATCTATTCACTATTCTGTGGCGTGGGAACTGACCCCAGGGTCTAGTTCACAGTAAGCAAGCACTCTGTCATTAACATCCTGTGCAGTGTCTCAATCAGGCAGAGTGACATAAGACACATCTGAAGTTATAAATGAAGCATTAGGATGCCCATTTTCAAATTGTTAAGCCATTATTTCCTTCAAATTATAGTAAGATTAAACAAAGACAAGACAATTTTACCACTTATTTAAAAGATGACAATAGGGACCGCGGAGATGGGGCAAAGTGTGTAAATACCCGAGTTCAGATCCTCAGCACCCATATAAAAAGCTAACATGATGGCACATTTCTACAACTCCACTGATGGGGTGGGCAGAGAAGGGTGAATCCTGGGAGTGAGCGACTCACTGGCCATCCAATCAAGCTAAAAGAGCCAGCTCAGATTCAACAAGAGATCTTATGTCAAAAAATAAGTTCAAACATAGTGGAGCAAAACACTCAACTTTGACCCCTAGCCTCCACACATGCACTCACAGGTAAGTACACCTACACACACACACACACACACACACACACACACACACACACACACATACACGCAACAGAGGGGGTGGGGAGAGAAAGTCTTTGCAAGCTATCCCAGACGAGAGTCTGTCATTTTCCATGTGCTTCCTTAAGCAAACTCCTGAAATAAACTAAAGTAAAAGTAAGTAAACTGAGTAAAGGCCATCTGAGGCTCACCACTCTTGGCTTTCTGGGGGCATGCCACCCCCACCTGCACCTCCATCACTTCCCTCCCAAGCTCACTAATTTTTCAAGGACGTTTGTGGTACTTTTATAGAAATCTGAAATCTAAACATTTCAAAATTTCAGCGAATGTCCAAGTATGTTAAAAACCTACAAAAATGGGAGACACAGCCTCAGCACCAAAGAGCAGCATCTTGGTGTCAACAAAAAGAGCCACGTTCTTACTTCTTGTGTTAGGGAAACGTGTTAAAGACTCCTAAAGCAGTCTTCTCATTCTCAGAAGCCCCAGGATTCATTAGATAATGCTAATTTCAAGAAAAGAACATGCTGAGTCATAATTTCTTTGGTGAACAGGGCCTTACTGTGTAGCTCAGGCTGGCCTCAAACTCTCAGTCCTTCAGCATCAACAGGCCAAATGCTGCAGTTATTGGCTTGTGCCACCACATCCAGCTTAAACCATAAGTTTGGTAAAAAGGAATCCAGAACCTACCTTCCAAAATGTCAAACCTGTTCAAGTTGCAAAGGCTTACAACTCTTAGCATTATTGTTTTTAAAAAAATATTTCTTTTATTTGTTTGAGGTTACAATATAATTACACCTCTTCTCCCTTTCCTTCCCTCTCTAAACCCTTCTATATATCCCACCTTGCTTGTTTCCAAGCTGAACGACAACAAGAGATATGCTAAGCTGGGATGGCCCATGATGACTCAGCCCTACACAAAGATCTACAGGCAGCTAAGGGATGCTGAGAGTGGGAGAAATAGTCCTCCCCAGGGAAGAGCACACCCATTGGTTATCCAGTACCAAATGGTCAGCCCTAAAAACAGACAAGAGTCTTATATTGATGATAGGGTCTCTCAGGCAAGAATGTGTCTCTCTCCTCTTTCATCTGTGGAAACCCCATGAAAACACACAGGATTCTAAGATAAACCACCAGCCTGGAAGCTTCATTAACACCTTCAGAGGCAGTTACATCAGGCACTGTGCTGATGTAAACCACAGTATCTGGTGGGTTATCTTCACTGCATCTACACCATCCTTCCTTCTCACAGCAGCATCACAAAATGGCCCTCATTTCATAAGCTGAAACTCATAAGGAACGTCCCTGAAATCAGCCAAGTGGAGAGTTCAAGGGTATAGGTTTAAACTCGGGCAGTCTTACGCTGGGGTCTGAACCTTTAAACACTTGGGTGATTCTGTTACTAAATGACACAGAGCCAGGCTCATCTTATGCTCGCTCAATAATGATACACATTGAAAACAAAGTCAAACAGTCTGGGCTTTAGCAATAAATACTGATGACACTAATATTAATCAAATTTTAAAACAAAGCCAGCCTGGCCTGGTAGAGTGAGTATACAAACCCCAGGCCTCTATCAATTTCTAGCTTTGGAACTTTGGGCCTAATTTCGCTGGCTTCTATTTCCACATTCTTAGGGATACTCTAAGTCTTAAAATGTATGAAAAACTAGAAAGTCCAATGCAAATAGGATCTAAGAAAGGATTCAAGACAAGAGAAAATTAGACAACTCTTCAGACAAGAGAGTGTGATGTTGTGTACATAAATGTTCCTCACAGGCCCAGGTCCTAAGCTGGGGTGCTCTTTTAGGTGGTGGTTGAGACTTGAAGAGGTGGGGCCTCGCTGGAGCAAGTAGGCCACTGATGACATGCCTTTAAAAGTTATCCTTATTTTCTGATCCCTTCTTTGCTTCCACCATACAGTGATGAGCCTTCTCAAGCCATGTCCCAACCACAATGATGATCTTCCCAAGCACATGCAGCAAGCAACCATGAAGTCAACCTTCTAAATCATGAGCTGAAACAAACAACATCTTCCTTTAAGTTCCTCCCTCAGGGGTTCGGTCATAGCTACACAAATGTAGCTAACATGAAGACTAGTTCTTTCTTCCCCCAAGACCAAGATCTCTTTATATCTGGTATCCCAGAGGATACCAGACCTACTAACCATGGACCACCATTTCCTCTTTAACTAGGTGTATTCCTAAAGTGAGACTCAAGGACTTCATGGTGATTCCACGGGATATATTTTACTCTGCACATTGTGTGGGAGCCAAAGAGATAGCCACACAAGCATGTCATGTCATTAAATCTGGTTCTACCTACTGACAATGTGCTTGTTCAGAATCCCTTGTTGACTTCCAGTAACCACGCCACTGTCTTTCTTGATTTGACTAAACATCTACTCTAATGATACGAGCAGCCCATGCTTCAGACATACACATTTGATCCAAATTGGTCCACCGGAATATTTCATCCTAGTCCACAGAGACAAAGCCTAAGTGTTGTTCGGAAATGAACTAAGCAAGTCAAAGTAGCCCCTCTCTGTTGTACTTTTACCCATAATTTGGAAGAATGGAGAGGACAATTTTCTTTCTTTTTACCATGAAAAGCCGATAAGGAAGAAGCCTGAAGCTTGCACCTGCCATCTCCGCACCTACATGGAGAATCACGTTTGTGATGGGAGACTCAAATGCATTTTCAGGATATGCAGCCTGGCAGCATCCTGCTGTCTCCCATGATAGCTTCATGCCTTTTACAGTTATACACGGCAACATCCTCCTTTGCTTATGAAAATTAGACATGAGATTCTGACACATGCAAGAAGAAGAAAACCCTAATGTCCCACGGTCTTTTACAAACCCCGATTTAAACTGTCACAGATGATCCAGATGCCCAGCCGAGGACAGGACTGCCAAATTCCACTCATAAAGATGGCCTGGGCTGTCCCATCAAGTATTAATACAGAGGTCAGGAAACAAGCATGGTAATTTTCCCTGCATGTGTGCCACACGCAGTTCTAAAGACACACTCAGCAATATCCAACACAACACACACGGTGTCAAAACACCTTGGTATTTGCTGAATGACTCTTCCTTTCCTTTGAACTAAGAAGATACCAAGCAAAGTTATCATGATTTTAAAATTACACTTCAAATCCTAATGTGTTAATTTCCCCCAATTAGTAAGATTCTCAAACATCTCATTAATTTTCCCCCAAGATGTCCAGCATTGTGGTGAAACTTGACAATACCATATTATATTAAATCTTATTTTAAAAAACCACCCTAAACCTATTATCAAGAACATGACTTAAAGTTTATAAACCTGAAGTGACTCTCTATTCTTTCTTGGACACATTGGTACTGCTCAAATGATTTTAAGATCTTTAAGGTCATAATGACCAATCTTAGCCAGTCATCTCGCTCCCATGGGGTCTTTTCATAATACATAGATACTAGTCTAAAATATTCCACTATTATTTGGTGTTATCACGAAATATTAAAGACATGATGATTCAGTGTCAAGGTAGCCTACACAGTTATTAACATGTATTTATATGTAACACTTGACTACGAAATGTCCCCTCTCAGGCTCATACATTGAAGTTTTAGTTCCTAGCAAGTGGCACCATTTTAGCAAATAATTCAGGCTTTGAGATGGAGCCTTACTGGAGGAAAACGGGTCACTCACTGGAGGTATGCTCTTGACCATGGAGACTTCCTGTGCCCTCATTTCTTCTTATATGTCATAAAGTGAGAGGTTCTACCATGCCATACTCGTACAGCCAAAATACTCTGCTTCCCCTAGGATCCCTAATGAGGGAACTAACCTACCATAGGCTGAGACCTCTAAAACAATGAATCAAAGTGGATTTTCCTCCTCTTTGCTGTTTCTCTCTTAGATATTTGTTACAAAAGAAAACCAGACCAATACACAATATATCCAAGAAGACACATTTCCATAGTCTCACATATCCATATTAGGAATCTATTTGTTCTTAGACAGAAAAGGGCATGGCATACTTTGAAGAAGCCAGGAGGGGCTCCAGTGGCATTGTCTTAGTTGTACTCAGGGCTCGGTATTTTCCTAAACCATTCCAAGGAAACTGTGAACACATCAACAGTTCCATTCATCTTAAAGTAGAACAGTTCTCAATTCTTTTGCTCCTATCCTGTATCCATTCATTCTTTCTCTGGAAACAGCCCTCTGAGAAAATGCTCCTTTCCTTACATGTAGATCATGTGACTTGTATACCACTGACTCCCCAGTGAACACTCAGTTCAGGCCCGGCCTGGGAGTGGATGAATAGCCCTAGTGTAAGCCATGACTGTGGACACATGATCACCAAACTGAGCCTTCGAGCTGACACTCAAAGAGATCATGGAAGGCCTAGGCATAGGCCATTGGGACCCACTTGGCCACCACCTGAAGCAAAGGATAAAACCAACACAGAAGAAAACAGAAGGCAGATATGGAATAACATGAGGTGCCCAATGACATAATACAAGCCACTCTGCTGTTGACACCTAGGCTTCGCAGTTCAATGATGCCATAAATGTCCTTGCCACTTAAGCCACCCTGAGTCATGTTTGTGGTCCCTGGCAACAGATGTGACCTGTTTTCTTCATTTTAGTATCTCAGCCTAAAGAATCTTTGAGAGAAGATGTTCAAAGTGACAGGAATAGCTTCCAGAAATATGTCAGCATGGAGCCAACATGGTGATGGAAGATGTAAGAGTTCCTCATAAAATGTTCACCTACATTCCACCTTATAAAACGTTAAGCATTTGTTCAAAAGGCTGCAGTAGTCACATGGCACCCTCTACACTGAAGAGTAACAGAACCAGGCTCATACCATAATGTCTCTTATTCTCGATTCTCTGTATTTAACTTTGTAATGGACTACATTTTCTTAGATTGGAAAAAGCTCCTGGTCAAGAGAATAGGATCTCTGGCCTGATGGAGACCTAACTATTACTAAAGAGCTAGGTTGGTTCAATTACACTGGCTAAGGAAAAGTGGGCTCATCTTAAGCTATGTTAAAGAGATAGGTGGAATAATTATTAATTTAATGAGATACTGTACTTTTCCTTCTTGAAGCCCTGTCCCTTCAACAAAAACTTAAGGCTTGCAGCCATGGAGGGTTCTAAGTCTGCCTGGCTTTCTAGGTTCCCAAGTAAAGCACCACTTTCTCTTCAATCCATCTCTGTTCTGAGCATGCTTTCCTGAACAGCCTGGGCTTCCACCTAACACTCAGAGCTTTCTTACTCTTTCTCTAAACCCTCCCTCCCTGTCATGTGGCTATTGGTGTACCATGTGTCTGGCCTCCATGCCGGCTTAAACCAGCATGGCTCTTTCCTTCTCCCCTCCGTCCACCTCCTTCAGGCTGTCTGCCCTGAGCTTTTTCTTTTAAGTGTTAATAAAAGTGTCATTGAGCTTCCATTTGAGTCCATTCTTACATTTTTTCATTAAAGAGACTAAAAGCCCCCCCCCAAAAAAACCCTGATTTTCCCTAAATCAAACTAAGTAGAAAGGCCATTCGTTTTCTGAATTGTTTTTGTTGACATATATTCATTTTATAATCATAAAGGAAATTCCATAACTAAACATAAAACAAGTAGCTGTGTATATAGTAATGCATACCTTCAATCCCAGTATTGGGTAGGCAGAAGCAGGTGGATCTCTTCAAGGTCAAGGCCAGCCTGGCCTACATATGGAGTTCTAGGCCAGCCAGGGCTACACAATGAGACCCTGTTTCAAGAACAAACAAAAAACAACAACAAAAACCCCAGAGAATAATGGCAGATATTTTAAGTTGAATGGACTGATAGTACATAGATGAACAACTGGTTATATATGAGACTTTTTCAGTTTAGAATCCCATGTGTATACCATTGCTGCCCATCTTTAAGTTAAACTTATTTTTACAATACATGAGAGCTATAATAAAAAGAAGAAACAGATTATTAAATTACCACAAAATGCAATTGTTTGAACACTCCTGATTTTCATTAAAATTCTGCAGTATTGCAGCTATGATTGGTACAATGAAATTACTGAGGCTAGTCTGGGTACCTATCATTTATGATGGACATTTAAAATGACAGTTATGAAAAAAACCCACCAAACAAAAAAGCCCAATTGCTTTGAAAATTGCTCAACTATGTATTCACTGTGGAAGGGGAAAGAAACCTAAGACTGAGTACATTTTATGAGGTCTTTGCAATGGAACAAGGCAGCCAAATTAATATCATTGTCCTGTGTGAACCTGCCATGGTTAATACCATTCACAAGGACCTTATATTGGGGAAAATAATGCATTTGCTTTTCAAAGTGGATTTCTTTGGATCTAACAATCATCCATTAACTGGCCGAGGCCACACTCAATACACTGTATCAGAAAAGGAAGGAGCAATGATTAAAGGGACTTCATGCTTGCTTTCAAATCCTAGGGTAAAATGAAGCTTTCTGTGCGGACACAGTGGCTCCTTTAGCTCCCAAGGGCACGGAAAGATGAAACTGCAGTATGAGGCCATGAGTGCATCTAAATGTGGATTTTTATCACAGGAGATGAGCAAAAAGGGGTAGGGGGAGATTCAAATTTATAATAATGTACTCTGTAACAACCAGAGCTGGACACAGGGGCTCACATTTGTAATCCCCATGCTCAGAAAACCGGACCAGGAACATTGGACCAGTGACCACTCATGATTTCAAAACCAACCTGGACTACCTACTGGGTTCCAGTCCATCTGGAGCTATAGAATCAGACCATTTCTAATAATAATAATAATAATAATAATAATAATAATAATAATAATTTTATGTGTGAAGAATGAAGGACTCTAAGGCCCTACTCAACATCAACTCTGGGAGAATTTCTAAGTTACATGTGGATTGAGAATTCTTCTGGTAGTTGGTTTACCCAATAACAGTACCTTCAGCCTAATCAACAGTCTCCTAAGCTTTATTTTGCAGGTGTAAAAAAACTAAATAAATATTCCAAAGAACGTTTTAAAGCTGACAACTCCAGGTAGACTGGAAAATAAGGCATCTGTATGGTTAATTCTGAAGACATAGAGCTGGTACAAATGGTTCCTCCAATCTGTACCCCAGAGGTGCTTAGAGGGAGCACAGTATTTAGAACAGGGTTGGGTGAAGGTGGCCTGGGGACCTGTGCTGAGAAGCCTAATTGGCTTGTAAAATAGGTTGATTTAACACTGCAGTAACCTATGGACTGCTGCTGATTTTCCTTCACCTATACATTTGTTGATAATGACAGCAATTATGAGAGAGCTGACCTTGTTCCCATCTGGCCAGGCCCTGTGCCATTCTATATCACTGTCCTCACTTTTCAAAGGGGCTCAGAGTTGACCTAAGTATTCCAGGTCCCTTAGGGACTGAACACTAAAGCCTCGAATATTGTTTTTCACAGTCAACACAAACTTTTTGAGATAAGTTGTAAGGCAGGGTAGCTCGGACAGAGAAAACAATGAAAGTGCCTCTCATACCTGCACATACACATCTTACAAGCTGTATCATGGTACTCTCCCTAAGAAGCTAAAAACTATACTAGCCATCTTCCCCTTTGTGAAGAGGGTAGGGGAATATCTCCACAGGTGTTGTTGGTCAGAGAAGCCCTGAAGTTCCACTAAACAACACAGCCTCTTGTCATTCCTTGTGGTTGCCCAAGAAAATGATGAGATTCTATTGCTGAAGACACCACACTCCCTGGTTACAAGATATAGAGAACTCACTGTATAAATGAGCTGGACAATTCCTCCCTGCTGTCTAGACTTCTTTTGGCCAGAAGGTTGTGTGAAGGCTGCAGCAGGAAATAAGGCACCAGTTGTCCCACCAAGCTATAAACCCTAAGGACTATACTACAAACCTGACTGGCAAGATGCTCTCACAGGTACAATAGTGACTCACGCTTATGAGGGCAAACAGCTGCTCTCTAATTGGGTTTGGTGCCAACTCCAAAGAAGGAAACCCATGCCTGACACTGTAAACATGGTTAAAAACTCATCCTGGGGAGACCATAGGCCCTCAGAAAAAACTTACCATTGTTGTTTGGCTGAATTGTCACAGTCTCAAACTCTCTTATAAACATCTGTATTTTTACACATAGATAAATGCTATCTCAGCCTTAACCCGAGAAGTCTCTTTTTGCAGTGAACAACAGTGAATGAAGAGACTCGTGGGTAGCCAACGTGCTGAGAAAAAAAATGATGGATAGGGGCTCATCTCTAAATGAAACATTTACACCACTCCTTCTAAAGTTCAAGAAACATCAATAAAAGAGGGTGGAAAGAGTGTAAGAGCTGAAAGACAGGTAAAGGCTGACAAATCAATATCCAGGGCATGATACAGCCATTGCAAACATGATCTCACAATGGATATGGCAAACTACCTCGGTCTTGCACAAGATTGGGCCTGTCAACAGTCAATCAGGGATTAGGGAGGAGCTCAAGGTGCTTCCAGGTCAACGAATGGCTACTGATGGATTCTAATGAGGGGCCGTCATTACCTCTAGTTATGTACCCACTGCTAAGCCTAGGAGGCTCTAATGGAGAGCTTCAAACCAGTGGCCTCACAGATGACCTTGGATGAACTCAGTAGATCGGAAAGCAAAACAAGAAGACGCGAATGTGGGAAAGAGATTTGTAGGGGGAGGACTGACAGGAGTAGAGGGGAGATGGGAGGTGAGAATAGTCAGAAAGTACTATGTACACGAATGAAATTGTCAAAGAAAAAATTAATTTGTAAAAAGAATAAATGACAAGCAACAAAATAAAATGAATAAAGTATGGCAACATGGAAGGCTGGGGGATGCCCTCCCCCACCAGTGGGGCACCACAGACTTTCCAGCTTTGCTCTCAGTAATTAAGAAGGGAAATGGTTAAGACACAGTAGGTTTAGTGACTCCTAAGAACTTGGTCCTGCTCACTCTTCTCTTCCCCATCCTGCAGAAAGGTGGATCCCTCAACACTGTTGTTGTTCTCTGTCCTCTGGGCCAGGCCTTAGTATCCAAAAGAACTGATGCACGTGCACATAACCATACTCAAAATAACAGCTGTGCCTAACCTCTCAAGCATGTCTAGGAACATTCATGGGGTTAGAAATTGAAACAACATAACTCAAAAATGCATGGACTATCAATCAGTCCATGAACTGCTGTAGTTTCAGGTTTTAACACTATTGGCACTATGGAGATGGCTCTGTAGGTAAACTTCCTGATATACAGTCTTGAGGACCTGAGCTGGTATCCCCAGCACCCATATAAAAGCTGAGTGCGATAGTGTACACCTGCAGCCCCGGGGCTAGGAGACAGAGATAGCTAGATACTGGAGACTCATTGACCAGCCAGTATAACCCAAACACTGAGTTCTGAATCAGTGAGAGACTCTGCTTTAAAAATAAACTGGATTGCCATAGAGGAAGATCCTTAGTCAACCACTGGTCTCTGCTCATACACTTATAAGTGAGTACATCCACCTACCCACCCACACACACATATATGCACGCACAAATTAAAAATGATTTGCCACTACCAAGTAGTAAAGAAATATTTATGACACTAATAATAGTGTTAGTTGGCTGTGGTGACTAGCACATGCCTGTAATATCAATACTCAGAAGGCAGAGGCAGGAAGATGTCAAGTTCAAGGCCAGCTTAGGCTCCGTAGTGAATTCCTAGTCATCCAGGATTTTGAAGGGAGACTGTCTCAAAACAAACAACAACAATAATAATGTTAGGTCATTAAGAAATCCAAATTCATAATACAAACCTTATGCCATTCATGGAAGGAAATATACACATTGGGCTTGGAGACAGTCTGGCACTAAAGTATTTGTTGTGCAAGCATAAGGACCTGAGTTAGATTTCCAGAACCCAAAGGAAAAGGCATAAAAATAAAAACCAGCCGGAAAGGAGAAGAGGTTGAGCCCAGGAGCTCACTGGCCAGGCAGACTAGCCTGCACCATGACTTCTAAGCCAGTGAGAGGCTCTCCAAAAAACAAGATGAACAGCATCTGAGGAATGACATTTGAGGTCATCCTCTGGCCTTTACACACATGCACACACACATGTATGCATAATACATGCATGCACACACACATATATACAAACAGAGAGAAATCTGTGTCCACTTTGACATAAGATCAATTTCTAGATAGGTTTTGTAAGGTACAGGAGTTTCTCAATAGACCCTTTTTGATCTACACTCTAAAATAAAATACAACATTTTTGACCCAGAAACTTACAGCTCTTCAAACCACAGACATATAAACATCGAAGGTCAATCTGAAGTCAGTTTGAGGGAAAATGTGAAAGCATGTGGTGATTGTTAATAAACACGCTGCCCTTTAAACTGCGTCAGACTAACAGAAAACTCTGAAAACATAGTCTTGTTTGATGTTTTCTGGGACAAAGTGATTCTTGAACAGCTCACTTAGGGCCAATATATAGTTTATCTTCTGAGTCCCAGATATAGAAATACTTGTAAAATTTTTAAAATGTGTCTTTTGTGTACATATATAAAATTTTTCTTGTCATTATTTCCTACAGATACAGTTTAACAACTAGAGACACAGCATCTGCCTTGTGTCAGACATTATAAGTAATACAGAGATAATAAAGCTTACAGAAACATGTGCAGAAATTATAAGCAACGCCACATTTCATACCACAGAGAAGCATAGAGATGTTGGATTCTAGGGGTCCTGGAACCAATCCCCTTGCAGCTACTGATGGGCAATACAAGTCTGTGAGTATTGTTTTTAAAGACACATGAGCGTCTTCCCTGATGGGATAGTGGTACTGAAGAGAAAAAAAAAAAAAAAAAAAGAGTTATCCCATATATGCACTGCCTGCAAATCTCAGGTACAGTGCCACGTTGCTCTCTGTTTTTATTTCCAATACTCTCCAAATTTGGATTCCTTATACTTAGATGGCTTCCTCTGCCATCCCTGCAGCTTCCCATCCACAGCAGGTGAGCTCCAAACTACCTCTCCTTTTGCCTTTATGTAAGAGGCACTATCTCAGCTTGGCACTGCCACCTCCAGGATTCTTCTCCCAGAAAACAGCCTCATCTTTCAGTATCCAGCTTAAACCCAACTTTCTCCCAAAGCCCTCACACCATTTCCTCATGGTAGGATAACCTAGTCAACCCTGTGTCCCATCCACCTCCACTGTAGAGCCCATAATAATGGACATCCAACACTCTATAAGTTGTATCATTTTACCTATGCCAACCTCACTGCCTGCCAAAGTCACATCACAAGGTGGCAAATGGATGGATGAATGAGTAGAAGCATGAGAACCATAGAGAGAACCTTGCACAATAAAGCCTTGTGGAGTCAGCAATGTGAAAGAGCCTTCGTTCATGCTGTTTTCACACACAAAATACAGTAAACACTGCAAAGGCCAGGGGATGGCTCAATCTCTAAAATGCCTGCTGCATAAGCGTGAGCACATGAGTTCATATCCCTAGCAGCACCATTAAAAGGGAAGAGGAGGAGAAGGAGGAGGAGGAGAAGAAGGAGGAGGAGGAGGAGGAGCAGGAGGAGAAGGAGGAGGAGGAGGAAGAGCAGTAGCAACAGCAGCAGCTGCAGCCAGGTGTGGTCACTCGCATCAAGAACCCTAGCACAGGGTGGGCGGACTAAGTGGAACATCAGAGCTCTCTGGACAGCCAATTTAGCTCATTGGTAAGTGTCAGGTTCAATGGCTAATGATGTTGAAAACAAAAAGTAAGGTAGAGGAGCTGGAGAGATGGCTCTGAGGTTGAGAGTACTGGCTGCTCTAATAGAGGACCAGGGTTAGGTTCCCAGTATCCACCTGGCAGTTCACAAACATCTGTAACTCCAGTTCAAGGGGATCCAGTGCCTTCTTCTGGGCTTTGAAGGCACAAGGCACGCATATGATATACATGCATACCATACATGCTGGCAAAACATCCATATATATGCAAGCTTGATCTTTAAAAAACAACATATTAAAAAAGTAAGGTGAAGAGCAATCTGAGTAAGGCATTCAGCATTAACCCATGACCTTCACATGTGTATACATGCACACATGAAAATACATACCTCTTCATACCTATACCCTCATACATATGTGAACACACATATACCCACATCTATCCATGCACACATAGCACATGCCTCCCCACACCTGTACCCTCACACATATACACACATACACATACACACAAAAAATAAATTACTTCATAATAAAACAAAGCACCTTCAAACCTTGAATCCACAGGCACTCTTCTGCTTTGAATAAAAGAGACCAGACACAGATGTGTGGTTCTAAAAAAACAGTTAGAATATCAGACCACATGCCATTTTTTCACAACACTGTCACAGCAGTTTATTACATTCATGTTATAAGTCACATTTTCAGACTGGTGCACAAGAAAGAAAGAAAGAAAGAAAGAAAGAAAGAAAGAAAGAAAGAAAGAAAGAAAGAAAGAAAGAAAGAAAGAAAGGAAGGAAGGAAGGAAGGAAGGAAGGAAGGAAGGAAGAAAGAAAGAAAGAAAGAAAAGAAAAGAAAATGCTAGTAGAATTGCTTTGGTCTGTTTTATGAGAATATTATAAACATCTCCTGAAAGAGTATTAACATTTGGAGCTGTCTAATAAATACTAAGAAAGGTTTCAAAAAGACAGTGAGTATATGGGGCAAAGGTCAGTGTCTCTTGGTAACCAAGAAACCTAATTTTCTCAAAAAGAAATAAAGAAACCCCACTCTTCCCCAAAACGAATGGCCTGAGGCAGGGGGAATTTTCAAATTCTAAGACCACTAATGACTACTTCTGTGCAAAAGGAAATGGTCTGTTAGCCTGAGTTCAAAGGGGTTTACACAAATTCACAGAAAAAGCCACAGCAGGGCATTAGAATAAGCAGCTGTTTGGAGTCCACTAACCTTCAACTTGAGCTCTCTGAGGCGAGGCCATCAATGGGACTGCACATGGTTTTATCTGCTAAAAAGTTTTAGATGTTTTTAAAACGGCAAAACTGGTCAATACAGTTGTCTGTATAGGATGTCAGCTTTCCCTCGCCCTTGTCTCTCATCTAGTCTGGCCCGTCAGCCCTCAGACTTCTAGGAAGAGACAAGCAAGCAGGTAGGCACCATCTAAGGAGTCTTTCCAGTCCTCTTTTTCTGGACCCACTTTCCTTGTTCACCTCCAAAGAATGTGAAATTCCTTCCGCTCTGTGTCTAGGTGGAGGGATCACTCCTCACAGAGCAGAGGCCCCAAATCCTACCCCCAGGTCCTGGTCTGTCTCTCAGAACTTTTGACTTTCATTTCCCCCATACTCTGTTCACATCTACCCATGCCATGGCTTCTCTCTGCATCCAAGTACTGATTTAAAACAATGGAAACCATGCTGAGACAATGGCTCGGGCAATGCAAACACAAGGACCCGAGGTGAACTCTCAGAGCCCATTTTTAAAAGTTGGCCTGACGGCCAGATGGATGCCTAAGGCTCACTAGCCAGTCAGCCTCGCCTATTTGGCAAGCTTTAGGGTGGTGAGAGACCCTATTGCAAAAACAGATTGATTGATTAATTATTAAAGTGGTCCGTTGTCCTCTGGCCAACTCTTCTCTCTCTCTCTCTCCCCCTCTCTCTCAAACACACACACACACACACACACACACACACACACACACACACACACACACACACACAGAACCTAAAGGTAAGACAGAATAAATTAATACTTTTAGAATCTTCAGATACATTAACTATGAATATTTTTTATGTTCAGTATTAAACAGAGAATCCCCTAATTCCTCAATAGTTTCTAAAGCTTTGCCTTGGGCCATCTCACCTTTTGGCCCAAACATGACCAAAAGCACACTAATTTGGTATAATAAATGCTATATACTTTCAGGTGTGTGAACTGAGGAAAACTAAATAGTTTATCAAGGTCTCTCTCCATCTTGTTACATGGGGATACACACAGGATTCACCTCATTAAGACATACTGATAACTCAAGTGCTTACAAGAGTGTGGGCACATTGAAAGCATGTAGTGATCAGTATGTCTTACTTGGTTTTCAAATTTATGGACACACCTTTATTTGTTCATTTGTTGGCAGTGGTGATTTGGATACATTTTTGAGACTGGCTCTCACTATATAGCACAGGATAGCCTCAAATTCTCAATTCTGTGTCTATTTCTACAGTGTTAGGATTATAGGCATATGCCACCAAGCCTGGCTACTAATGTATAGTCTTAACACCCTTCTTGATTTTGGGATGTGGCATCAAGGACATGATGACACAAGGACCCTTGAAATTCTAGTGCACTCCCTCAAGCCTCCAGCCTCACTGATGATCTCCCCATGATCCCAAATGCCAAGCACACAGGAACTTCCCATCTCAGAAATGTACCATACGCTTACATTGTTTGAAATCACTGTTGATCATTACCCCGATGGTTTCTGGATCTGCTTTTTTAAACACAGCATTACTTCCTTTAAACTCACCCAGAGCTTTCTTTTGCTCGTCTAGCACACACTTCCTGTAGGTTCACAGCAACAGCTATTTATGTATTAGTCAGCCACGCTTTTGTTTATTACTTTCCTGGGAATTGGTTCCTACCTCATTTGCTTTTCATTATAACCCAGTATAATCTCCTGAGCCCTTCTAGGTCATAGTACTCAATCATCAGTGAACATGAGGTCCTTCAAGAACTCATTTCAAAGCATACCAGTCCAGCCCGTGATACTAGGAATCTATGGGGCTCCGTGACCTTTCATAGAGCTATCTAGACTTGACTCCCTAAGCACATTCTACTTAGCAAAGGAACATAGCTTGAAATAACATCTTGAAAGGAATATGAACTACACTGTGGTGAATGAGTGAGCATCATCGAATAAATCAGCAAGAGGTGACATGGGATCTTTTAAGGATATTTTGTACAACAAGCACATAGCAGGGCATCTTGACCTAGGATGTGGATTTCTTCCTGATACAGCTCTTCCTGTAACTGTCAGGGGAAAGATTAAGTGAGACTCATAAGGAAGCCTCCTTTTGGTGCTAAACTTCTGCAAGCTTGAAGTAATAACTCTAAGGATTCAATCATGGATTTTGAAAACTAGAAGTAGGAGAATTATTTTAAGTGGGTGTTAGGAAGTGACTGATAGTGGGTAAGGACTTGTTGAACAAGCATGAGAATCTAAGTTCAAATCCTCAGCACCCATATAACAGGTTGGTGATGCAGGATCCATTGGTAATCCTAGTGCTAAATGGTCAGAGACAGGAAGATGCCTGGAGCTTGGTGGCCAAGCCAGTATAGCTGAATTGGTAAGCTCCAGATATAGTGAGAGACTGAGCCCCTATCTCAAGAGTGAGGTAGGAAGTAATGGAGGAAGACCCACAACAGCGAGTTCTGGCCTCCATCTGCATGCACAAAACTGTGTACATGTACCCACACACATACATGCACACATACATATGCGACATATACATAAAACAATTGCTTTTAAATAATTTTATCATACTATGAAGGACGTTGACTCAAGTATATTATTAGATAATAAAATATAAACCTCATTTACAATATAGAAGGTAAATGGAAAATCCAAGTGATAGGAGATTCATATGCACATATATATGTAGAAGTGTTGTATATTCGAAGCTCTCATGCAACTAAGACAATTCATGTCCTGTTCATATGCAAAGGGTCTGGTGTATTATCCTATCAGACATTATGCTACAGAGGTAAACAGATTCTCAGCTACACTGATGAGTTCAATCTTCAAAAGCCCCAGGTCAGGTTTTCTGTGTGTTCTTTGTTTGTTTGAGACAGAGTCTTACAACATAGACCATATTATCTTAAAACTATGTAGCCCAGACTTGCCTTGAACACTGATCACAAGTGCAGGCATCACAGCTGTGTGTCACCATGTCCAACGAAAGTTCTAAGCCTTGTACATGTCTTATAGATTTCTGACATGCACGAACTACAAGTTATTGAGGCCCTAAAAAGGGATTTGAAAGTATGGAGAAACAGAATAATCCAGAGGAAAAACCCATGAGATAGAGAAAATGGAAATAGGTCTCAATGAAGATACTGGTTGAATTTATTAAGCTGATTTCTCTAGGCATTTTATTTAATAAAACTAATAAAAAATCTGTGATGTTATTCCATTTTATTGAAGCCATCCAGTATGGCAGCTCTGTTTCAGCAGCCCTGGCAAGTTAACATGTCACCTATGCCACACGTTTCTTTCAAACTGAACATTGCTTGCATGTGTAGGTGATGAGGGGTACTAAAGAAAAAGTATGTTTACCACTTTTTGATTTAAAGAGGCAAGACTTTGCCCAAAGAGAAATCAGCAAACCTTCCAGTGACGAGGAAATGTGACTGGGTGTCAAGCTCAAGTTTAAGTCTAGAAGATAAAGACCCCAGACCTAGAAAGGCAGAACCTTCCAAGAAAGAAAGGCTGCAAAGATGGTGAGGGCCATGAGGATGGAGGAAGCAGGGTCAGAACGTAGTGTCCTTGTCAGAATGAGCAACGCTCTCCTGTGACAGGTGCAAAAGAAAGGGAGGACCAGGCACTGGGACTTTCCTCTGTGCACTAAGAACACTTGGACAGGAAGAGATACAGAAAGCCCTATATGAGCATAATCCTCAGAACAGCGGTGACATGGTCGTCAGCTTGTGGCAACAGGGGACAGTGACTTCCCAAAGAGCTATCATTGTCATCCCAAACGTGCATGCCTGGAGGACTCAGAGCTTCCTAAATACTCTGTGATGCACTTCCTATTTTTTCCTTTGATTCTTGAATGCTCACACAAGCGGAAGACAGGAAGCATGATGAACTGGGGTTGAGAGGCAGGTGTCGGGCAATGACAAAGAAAACTGTAGAACTCACCTGTTGGGGTGAAAGTTAGAAAATACTTTTTCACACTTACTCCAAAATCTAAAAAATGGCTTTTTCATCATCCAAGAATTATCAAATGTGAATATTTCCAGAAACCAATCCATGTGGACAGGAGTTGGCCCTTCTCACCCATGTATAAGACAGAAAAAGGACCCCTTTTCCTCGCTCATATGAGACTCCTACCTTAGGCAGGACACCTGTGAAGAACATGAATAATTAACTTGGAGTAACTGATCTTTGGCTGGGTTTAATGGAAACATACACGTTTCTGTAACTTCACTGTTTAATGAAACTCTTTCCCTAGTCACAATGGCTAGTTATTCTGTATTAGATTATCTGAATAAATTTCAATTATTCCCATGCAGTTCACTTAGTCTATGCAACTTCTAAAACTTCACATGGCTTTACCCAAGCTGAACATGAATAAAAATAGAAGAAAGAGGGAAAGTGCAATTCAAAACATATCTGTGAGGCTGAAAAAATAAAAGCACCTGCAAAAATAATTCTTGGTTTAAAAGATATATTTATCCCAGTGGGAAAAAGGGTGCATACAAGAATTATTTTCAATGCCAAAATTCACAAAATAGTAATGGAGATCTAATCCAGGCTAGTTTATAGAGTGAGTGTTCAAATACGTGGACAAAAACAATTCTGAGAGTGAGCAAAATTTTTACATACTATAGTCTTATTACACACACACACACACACACACACACACACACACACACACACACACACACACAAATATGTTAACACAGACATGTGTAAACTAGTGTATCCATAGTGATTGTTACACTTGTTTGCTCTGTAGAAAGAGCAGGGAAACTTACAAAGGTAAATATTTTTATGCTGACATGCTTCAACATGGTTTTTAAAAGGACACAAAGCAGATTCTGCCATTCACAAAATGCAAGCCAATGTCTCGTAGGATTGAGAGACATTTACAGGAAATCAGAGGCAGTAAATCTACTAGCTTCTTATTTATAGCTGTGTTTGTGACGGATGCAGGATAACAAGGCAACAAGCCAGTATTTAAGGGCTGAAAGATTTATCCAGCCTTAAACACACCAGTCTCCACAGGCCTGGAGTCTGTAACCATTATCACAGTTTAATCTGCCTTTGCAAAACAAAACTGAAAAATATACTGCGTGTCTCTGTGATTAATCATTTATATTTAAAGCCAATCTGAACAAATATAAAAGATCCAGAGAAGCAGAACTAAGAACACTGGTACTGGGAGATGATGGAATTTGTTTAGAATACCATGTTCTAAAAGTGTCACCCAACCTCCTGTTCAATATTTGCCTCATTCCATGTTGTCACTCTGATTTGCATTCTGGAAGCCCTTAGAAGCTATAGGATTACTGAATTACAACCACAACACATGTTGGTGAGCCAGAATCCCAGATGAGTGCCTGGGTCCTTCCCTGCCAACCACAGAAAATACTGGACCTTGAAAATTCCAGGAAAAAAAATGGTGTGGATTCAAAAGCCTCAACTTCTCACATACCAGTACCAGTCAGTACAACTCAAAGACCTATAAAAGTCATCAGTACAAACAGTTACTGAATCTTGGCCAAACATGGCAGGAACCTATAGCAGAGCTCAGATCTCAAAAGAACAATACTCAACTTCATATAGAAAAACAAAAAACCCAGGATAGCTAAAACAATCCTGTATAATAAAGCAGACTCTGGAGGTATCACCATCCCTCAACTCAAGCTCTACTACAGCACTATATAATAAAACAGCTTGGTATTGACATAAAAACTGACATGTGGCCCAGTGGATGGAATTGAAGACCCTGACATTAATCCACACACCTATGAACACCTGATTTTTACAAAGAAGCCAAGACTATACAATGGAAAAAAGAAAGCATCTTCAACAAATGGTGCTGGCATAACTGGATGTCAACATATAGAAGACTGCAAATAGATCCATATCTATCATCATGTACAAAACTCAAGTCCAAGTGGATCAAAGACCTCAACATAAAGCTAGTTACACTGAACCTGATAGAAGAGAAAGTAGGAAGTACTCTTGAACACACTGGCACAGGAGACCTCTTCCTAAATATAACACCAGTATCACAGACACTGAGAGCAACAATTAATAAATGGGATCTCCCGAAACTGAGAAGCTTCTATAAGGCAAAGGACAGGGTAAATAAGTCAAAATGACAGCCTACAGAATAGAAAAAGATCTTCACCAACCTCACATCTGATAGAGGGCTGATCTCCAAAATATATAAAGAATTCAAGAAAATAGACATCAAAATACTGAATAATCCAATTAAAAAATGGGCTACAGAGCTAAACAGAGAATTCTCAACAGAAGAATTTCAGATGACTGAAAGACATTTAAGGAATTTCTCAACATCCTTAGTCATCAGGGAAATGTAAATCAAAATGACTCTGAGATACCATCTTCTACCTGTCAGAATGGTTAAGACAAAAACACTGAAGACAGCTTATGTTGGAGAGGATGTGGAGCAAGGGGAACACTCCTCCACTGTTAGTGGAAGTGCAAACTTGTATAGTCACTTTGGATATCAGTATGGCAGTTTCTCAGAAAATTGGGAATAAATCTACCTCAAGACCTAATGATACCACTCTTGGGCATATACCCAAGGAATGCTCAATCATCCACAAGGACACTTGCTCAACTATGTTCATAGTAGCATTATTTGTAATAGCCAGAACCTAGAAACAACCTAGATGCCCCTCAATTGAAGAATAGATAAAGAAAATGTGGTACATATACACAATGGAGTACTACTCAGCAGTAAAAAACAATGACATGAAATTTGCAGGCAAATGGATGGAACTAGAAAATATCATCCTGAGTGAGGTAACCCAGACTCAGAAAGTCAAACATGGTATGTACTCACTCATAAGTGGATACTAGATGTAAAGCAAAGGAATACCAGACTACAACCCACAGCTCCAGAGAAGCTGGGTCACAAGGAGGACCCTAAGAGGGACACATGGATCATTCTGGGAAGGGGAAATAGATGAGATCTCCTGAGTAAACTGGGTGTGGGGGTCAATAGAGGGTAGGGGATGGGGGATGAGAACATAAGGAAACAACAGGATGGTTGAGCTGGAAGAGGGATAGAGTGGGGGAGCAATGAAAGAGATATCTTGATAGAGGGAGACCATGGGGATAGGAAGAAATCTGGTGCTAGGGAAGTTCCCAGGAATCCACATGGATGACCCCAGCTTAGACTACTAGCAATAGTGAAGAGGGTGCCTGAGCTGGTCTACCCTGGTAATCAGATTGGTGAATACCCTGTCATCATAGAGCCTCTATTCAGTAACTAATGGAAACAGATGCAGAGATCCACAGCCAAGCACCAGACCGAGCTCCAAAAATTCAGTCAAAAAGAGAGAAGAGGGATTCTGTGAGCAAGGGGAATCAAGATCACAATGGGGAAACTTAATGATATAACCAAACTGAGCTAGTGGGAACTCATGAACTTTAGAGCAACAGCTGTGGAGCCTCCATAGGACTGGACTAGGCCATGTGCATGGGTGAGACAGTTCTGTAGCTTGGTCTGTTTAAGGGGGCCCCTGGCAGTAGAATCAGGTCCATCCCTGGTACATAAGCTGGCTTTTTTGAGCCCACTACCTACGGTGGGACGCCTTGCACAGCCTTGGTGCAGTGGGGAGGGACTTGGACCTGCCTCAACTGAATGTACCAGGCTTTGCTGATTCTCCATGGGAGGCCATACCTTTCCAGAGGAGGGGATGAAGGATGGGCTGAGGGGAGCAGGAGGAGGGATGAGAGGGGGATCTGTGGTTGGTATGTAAAATAAATAAAAAATTTTAGTAGAAAGGAAAGAAAAATGGAGAAAGAAAAGAAGGGGAAATGGGGGAGAGTAGGAGAAATGCAGAAAGCAGGGGTGGGGTGGGAGAAATGACAGCGTGAGTGAGGAAGGAAGAGGGACAAGGGGAGATGGGGATAAAGGAGAGAGGATGGAGAGGGTGACGAAGAAGGGAGGAAGGAGAGACAAAAATACTGCAGAATAAGCGTGAACACTGTCTCCCACACTGTCTCCCACACTGTCTCCCACACTGTCTCCCACACTGTCTCCCACACTGTCTCTCACACTGTCTCTCACACTGTCTCTCACACTGTCTCTCACACTGTCTCTCACACTGTCTCCCACACTGTCTCCCACACTGTCCCCACAGCTGCTCTAATTTCCACAACCACACTTCTCCACGGTGTGCATAGTCTTCCTTAGTCTTGGCAATGTCAAAGAATGTATACAGTTAGGGGTTTCTACACTCACTCTTACTGCAAAAGAACAACACAAATGTTCTACCCTTTAATGCCAGGTAGGTGCAACAATTATTCCTAGTTCAGCTGTTTTTTTGTCTTTCAGTAAACTAATTTACCCCATTAGGCTCTGGTGTTAAAATATTTTTGTTTTCTTTCTGCACAACAGCCCTTGGGTATTTTACCTTCTTTCTTTGAATTTATAAGAAAACTTGATCCGTGGAAAAAATTAAGAAATAATGAGGAATGAAGATCTGTCATCCACTCATCTGTTCTAAACACAACCAGAGAGCACAGAGCTTATAGAAGAATCAAAGGCAACCTGAGTACCTCCAATTATCTTAACAGTACACAATTACAAGGGCTTTGTGTACTCAACATGTTTTAGTACATAAACAACTGGAACAATCCTCATTGATTTGCCATCCGGTGTCTGTAAGTCATGGGTAACACTTTCTGCCCTTTAATCCATTAGCATTAAAGTATTTGTTTTACTTATAAAGCCAAGCCCTGGTGGACTATAAACTATTTCTGAAGCAGTCTCACATAAAACAAGGTGTAATGTTTGCCTAGCCTCACCCAGATTCAGGACCTGGATGATTTCTGGGACCACGTCAGCTATAGCCAGTCCTCCAAACAGACCGGCACAGGCTACAGATGATTCACAGTCAAGTTCACTTCTGTTTGTTTAACACAGAATGGAAGCTTCCAGAATCCTAAAATTCTAAAATTTGCATGTTCCTGCAAATTCTTGGAAGGAGAGAAAGAAACAAAGAGTCTTCCAACTGTGTCTGTCCTTCTCGTTACCAACAGGAATGATGGGGTACACTGAAATGTGACACAAACTGAGACTTGAAGCAACTTTTGCTGGAAGAAATAAAGGGATGCTGGCATTTAAAAAGTCTGGAGCTGAGCTGGGTAGATGGCCCAGTGGGGAAGAATGTTTGCAGCTTAAGCAAAAGGACCTGAGACTGTATCTCAGCACCTTTGTTAGAAGCTGGTCATGGTTGCACACATGCCCAGATTCCGAATATTATGTTGGGTGGAGATAGAAAAATCACTGGGGGCTTGCTGGCCACAAGCTTCAGTGAGAGACCCTGACTCAAAGGATTAAGATGGAGAGATACACCAGGACTCTCAACATCCTTCTTTGGTCCCCACATGTACCAGCACTCATGTATTCATACACAAATATGCAGAAGCACCACAGTCACACACATTCATATTCTCATTCTCTCTCTCTCTCTCTCTCTCTCTCTCTCTCTCTCTCTCTCTCTCTCTCTCTCTCTCTCTTTCACACACACACACACACACACACACACACACACACACACACAAACAAACCAACTAATAAATAAATAAACAAGTAAAAATGAAATCATAACACAGAGTGAAACTACAATACTAAGGCCACCCTCATTTTCCTCTAAAGTTCAGAGTTGAGATGAACTTAGTGTCTTCACATGCTTTATGGTTTTGACATGGAATGTTCCTATAGCCAGGTACTTGGGAGGCAGAGGCCGGAGTATCTCTGTAAGTTCCAGGCCAGCCTGGTCTATAGAGGGAGTTCCAGGATAGCCAGGGATACACAGAGAAACCCTGTCTTGGAAAAAAAAAATCAGTAGGACCATATGTATGAAACACTTGGTTCCTCTAGCTGGTGGCACTGCTTTGCGAGGTTGTGGGGCCTTTGGGACTGGCATGACCACAAAGATGAGTCTCTGGGGATGTGCTTGAAGATGATATCCCCTTCCGGTCTCAGGCAGAGCCCTCTGCTTAAAAAAGACATGAGCAGTCTCTGCCACATGCTCCAGCCACCATGATGGACTGACAGCCCCTGAAACTGTGACCCAATCCTTTCCTCCCCCAAGTGGCTTCTATTAGGAATTCTGATACCACAATCAGGAGAAGAAGATAATACAGTGTGTTTCATTCTAAAAACAATGGTATTCATTTCTCCTGAGCTAAGCAAGTTAAACACTTGTGATAGATTTCCACTAATCTGTGTTTTTTTGTTACAGGAGAGTGTAATATCACAAAAAAAGAAAAAAGAAAAAAAAAGAAAATAATCTGGGGTCAGCTGCCTAGACTCAAATTCCCAATGCAATCTTCCTTATGATGCGACTGTGACTAAGTTACTTTCTTTGCCTGTGCCTGAGGTTTTTGAACTGCAGAATTGGAGGCCTACACACCGTAACACTTAATAAATGTCAGCTGTCAGTACTTCTCCCCAAATCCTTGTTTCTTATTGATGTTTTAATACATGTTCCAACCAGACAATTGCATTTTTTAAGTCATAGTAGTGAATGGGTAAATGGTGCTTATTTGCATATTTCTAATTAGCATACAAGTTTTAACTTCTGTAATACATAAAGCTAATTTTTTGGAAGGGGCCTATTTGCCATGTGAAAATGATGAGATGTCAAAAGGCAGAGTCATTGAGGAATTTATATTACCTAAATACATTGTATTCATGTATGAAATTACCAAAGAATAAACAAAAATTTGAAAAAAAATCTAGTTATTCATCCAAAGGCCAAATACAAATGGGAGAGGCAACACTAAGACTCAGCATTTAACTATTTTTCTGCTTCTTGCAGAAAAGCGTTTGGAACAAATCTCACAAGATCATAACTGATTTGGCAACACTCAGACTCAGCATTTAACTATTTTCCTGCTTCTTGGAGAAAACCATTTGGAGCAAATCTCACAAGATCATAACTGATTTAAGAGAAAAATATGAAAATTATGAGTTTAGGATATACTGCCCATAGAGCATACCAAGGTGATGGTTTACCCACAACATAAACAAATGAGGCAGAGTAAACACATAATTAACTTTCTTTCCAATCAACACTTTAACAAAGTACAGGCCAGGACAGGTGTCAAAATGTGTGACGCAGAATTTTAGGTAGTCCATCACATCATAACAGCTCATAGAGAGAGAAGGAGAGCCTAGAGTAAACTCTCTCTCTCTCCACTCTCTCATGCGAAATCTCATGATGTTTGTAATAGACAGCCAAGAAGCCTGTGAGCAAAGGCCCCTTCAGGACACAACACCAAGCCCAGCTCTAGCATGAAACTGATGTACTCGAGAGATACACTTTTCAACAGGGGCAGGAGTGAGTCATCCTTAAATCCCTGAAATATCACTGAATCCAAATAGGTTCCCAAAGCCAGAAAGATGGTTGCATGGTTGGGTAATGAGGAGAGGTGCCTGACAAAATGGAGCCCGTGCCTGGCACAGAACTGCTCTTTGTGGTAGCTGTAGTTTTACTTCTAAGCTGAAAGCAGAAACTTCCTTATAGGCATTTATTTTCTTAAGAATAAGGATTCTTTTTAAAAATTAAGCTTAGTTAGAGAAACACACACACAACAACAACAACTGGAAAAACTACAACAGCAATCTGAAAAATTAACCACAGGAAAATGCACTATATCCTTTTATTGCTTAGCCTTTTTTCCCACTTTGTAATAAATTCTAAAACATTTCATCATATTCCAATAGTTATGATACAATTCTAATCAAATATGTATAAATCTAGTTACTGTGGCTAATGACATATTTAGTATAAAGAATGATTTTATAAAACCCTCAGAAGATCTTTCAGATTGTATGTATTTATATATAATACTCCCCAGATGTTTCTTAGCTACAGAGAAATTATGGCTTAATTATTAGCAAGTCAATACTGACACCAGAGTGAATAACCACCCCACTTTCAGACTGAGATATAAAATATTGGCATCAAGTGCTGGCTACTTGTGAACAGTGAAATGGCCAGATGTTGCCAGAGGTAATGTGAATTGACAGTCACTTTGGAAAACTGTTCTTCACTACTGACTTTATTGAGCATATATACTCCATATGATCACAGTTTTCATTGTATTTATTGCACAAAAGTACATCCATATGTGCCAATAGTACACCCAAGAATTTACACGGCAGCACTGTCTTCTTAACCTCAAAGAGAAAGCAGCCAGTGTCTATCAAGGGCAACATATGTAAATTAACCGTGGCACAGCCCATGCAATACAGTGCTGTACAGCAAAGAAAATCAACCAAGTATTGAAATGGCCACAATGGATGATTATGACCAATTATGAAGCTGGGTGCAAGTATTTAGACATAAAGCAATTTAGTTTACCTAAAATCTCAAAAGAGGTAAAATGAATTCATATCAGGAAGGAAGAACTTGTCTTTAAGAAAGAGAGAACATAGATTGAAAGCAGTTAGCTGAGGGATTTGGGTGTGGAATGTTGACTCTTTGTGATGGTGGTTGTATGGGTCCATTGACTGAGCCCACTGATGTGAGCATATGAGTTACATGCTTCTTAGCAAACATAACCCATATCAATAAGAGCAAGAACTGAAAGGTAAGAAGGGCAGTGGTGGCACACGCCTTTAATCCCAGCACTCAGGAGGCAGAGGCAGACAGATCTCTGTGAGTTTGAGGACAGCCTGGTCCACAGAGTGAGTTCCAGGAAAGCATGAGCTACATTGTGAGACTCTCTCAAAAAAACAAAACAAAACAAAACAAAAACCCAAAACAAAACAAAGAAAGAATTGAAAGTTAAAAAAGACCTCTTTCACACCTCACAAATAGATTTGTTCTGTTAGTCTGCTTGAGCAGCCATGCCAGATGTCTGATGGTTTAAGCAAGAGAGAATTATGTTCTCACAGTACCAGAGCCTGAGGCTCCGAGGCTGAGACCTAGGTGTATGGCTATTTTCTTGCTGAGTCCTCAAATGGCCTTTTGCTGTGTATACAGCCTCCTTGCTGTCTCTTCATCTCCCAAGGCCACTGATCTCAAACTAGGACCCCAAACTTCTCATCTTATTTAACCTTATTGACCCCCATGAAGAAGCTTTCCCCACATAAATCTCAGTAGGGTTCTACACATGATTTTTCAGGAGAAGCAAGTCATCTGAAACAAGCTCCCTGATTTTCTATTAGTTATCAAAAGAGAGAGAGAGAGACAGAGACAGAGAGACAGAGAGACAGAGAGACAGACAGAGACAGAGAGACAGAGACAGAGAGACAGAGAGAGACAGAGAGAGAGAGAGATCTTAATTTCTTGATCCTAAATTGTCATAGCCCCAGCTTTTAAACCATTTAACCATGAGTAGTATAATTACCTAAAAGTACCCATTTCCCAGTTTTTAAAGCCTGTGTACTGTAATACATTAAAGAACAAACAAAAAACCCAGAATTCTAAGATTTTCAAATTACATAGAAATTATTTTTAAATCAAATATCATAATGAATCTAATTGAATAGTTCTGTTAAATAATGCCATTATAACCTTCATGCTTGTGGTCCCACAAGCTGAGGAAGAAGAATAATCTGAGCTCATGAGTTCAATACCAGCCTGAGTAATACAGCAAGACTCCATTAAAAAAAAAAGGAAAAGAAAAAAATAAATTCCAGTTCTAGTGACCAAATACCCCTCTAATACTAATTATAAATGCCCCCTAGCCACAGACAGGTACATAACCAATACTTGTTTAACAAACATGTTACTGACAAAAAGAAGAACATTTTCACATTATATAATAACCTAGCATGCTTGCTTCTACCATTGGCCACGAGTTTCTGCAAACACTCCCCCAATCCACTTCTATTAGGGATCTAACCATGTCAGAGTAGCTTTTGCTCAATTTCATATGGCAGGAAAACAGAAATGTTGTTGCAATGGAGATTACATTATCAAAAAAAAAAAAGTATAATTTCCAACTCGAAGCCCCTGCCAGGCTGCTGGGCTTTGCTCTGGATGATGCGAGCAGGTTTCTGATGAACTGCTTAGATGATTGCTACCCCAGATCCATGCCATACAAAGTACCTCATTCCATTGACATTCTAGAAGAGGCCCTCCAGTTTTTGACTCGACTTTTTTCCTTCTTACATGCTAACATATGTTTTAACAATATCTAGATTTAAATGATTGAACAGCTGCCCCAGTCACTCACAATTGTGTCTCAAACAAACATACTTTCCTAAGAACTAAATGTCAAAAAAAAGACATTATAGATAGGAAAAACAAACTCTAGTTCATTCATAGGCAGTGCAGAAATCCATGAAATCCCTCCTTGTGAATTGAAATCTCAAAATTTCATATACGAGGAACACATGGCAAAAAGAGATGGCTGGAAAAGGAGTTGGCCTTTCAATTAAGTGATTAAAGGAGCAAGGATGGACTCCGCACCATTAATTCTGATTCACTACAACTTGCTCATTTGAAACACCTCAGTTTCACCCACATGCCTCAAGCTGCTTGGCGCCATCTATTGCCTCACTGCAGCTCCTATTCCAAAGACTCTCAGAGGTGTCTGCTCTGCATCATCCAATGCTCAACCCTGATGCAATGATTCAGAGTTCTGCAGTTGCGCTCTCCCATTACCCCAAGAACAAAATCAAAGTGGGAGCTTGACATGTAAAAGGCTTTGGCTACTTTCCTTTTAACTGACTCACCTAAGCTAAATAACTAAATCCCAGGCCCTTCAGGCTTCCGAGGGACTCTAATACCAGTTCTGTGTATGTTGCCATCAGACAAGTAAACCTACCATAAGCTCCTCACACTATGCCCAGCTCCCTGACACCAGTGAAAAATTGATCTAGGAGGGACCACACTTAGGGAACCACACCTGGCTTGATCTTTTTTCTTTCTAAATGTTTCTTTGCAAACAAGTTTCCCTCCTTAGTAACCTTCTGTCTTTTTTTTTTTTTTTTTTTTTGACTTCTTGTAACCAAAACAATTCCCAATTGGTAGAGATAAAATTCTTTTCCCACTTGCATAAAAGTTGCTTGGCTGCACCTTTGCCATATTCAAACAGTGCAAGAGGGGACTGATGGTTAGACAAAAATCACCTGTGCCTATATAAGGACTATCCATATCACTGCTATGGAATCAGTAACTATAGACACAGCAGGCAGACATGTTTAAAGCCTACTGTGACAAATAAGCCTGAATGAAACTCTTGGGGCAGGGTCAGTAAAGTCATCAGAATCAACTGGGATAGAGAAAGGGTCAAGTGTTATGATCTCCAACAAAATCAAAAATAAAACACAAAAGATCAAAACAGGATTCATAGAGGACTCCTGTCAAAGACACATGGGGCAAGAGCAGAGTCTGGGCTCTTGATAAAAGACCCAAGAGATACTGGAAACAAGTGACATCCAAAGAAACCACTCAGTGTTTCCAGTAGAACCTTTGATCTAGGCAGTGAGCTGCATCCAAAGGAATTATATACAGATTCACTAGTCCGAAACTGACCATCAATCAGCCAGGAAAGCATGCTCTCCTAAATACCCTTCTCCTATGTCCAGTGTCACTGGGAGGTGCTAGATGACACATGCTCACCTACACACTTCATGAAGCTTCAATATGCTCACCTGTATCTCATGAGGTAACACTGATCATGTCCCTCGGAGGACTGATTACTGTGTGCCTCCTCTGGGACTTGAAGTACTTTCTGTTGCAATACATGAGTGTTTATTAGGTAGCCTGATGCTTTCTGCTGGGCAAGACTTTACCATAGTTTACTGACATGAAGACTGCTTCAATCTCTAAAAACAACAAACAGCTAAGTTGCATCTGAAGCCATCATACAATCTATGTAACCTTAGAAGTCAGAACCATTCAAAACCAAAGACAGTTTTCGCTTTCTCAATCCAAAGCCACAGAAAAAGGAGGAGGGGGAGGAGGGGAGGAGGAGGGGGAGGAGGAAGATGACAGTAAGCTAAAGAAAGATCCATATTGCCATGTCATAGTTGTGGGCACAGATGCCCCCTCCCAAAGACTGCCGAAACCCACAACTCACTCCATTGTAGCATTTCTGTCTTTCTGTGAGAAGAAAATGCTCCATAATGAATTCTGCAGCTGATTCTCCCCAACTTGCCAGGCAAGAATGCAATTATTATTCAGAGTCACACTTGAAGCATAAATATTTTCATTAGTACATTAAACTGCACGCGTTTCACTTTGATTTCAAGTAAAAATATTGCATAAATCTTCAGAGTGAGAATTTAAAACCACTTAAAAAAATTCATTTTACATCTACTTCTCAAGACCATGGACTTGAGAGCTCCCTTACCTGGCGGACAAAGCTGTTTGAGGTGGTGTCTGATGATGTGCTTCCATCTGAGCCTTTAAACCTGTTTTTCCTCCTGGCTCCTTTTCCATATGACTACATACAAGAGAAAGAGAGACAGAAATAAGATAATCATAACCTTTCACAGGAATCTAGCCCCATTCCAAACGTGTCAGAAGCCCAAATTGGTAAGAAATTTGCTATTGTATGGGCATCGTTGGAAAATCAATATTGGGGAACCATTAAAACTTCTTTCAGGCCGGGCGGTAGTGGTGCACACCTTTAATCCCAGCACTCGGGAGGCAGAGCCAGGCGGATCTCTGTGAGTTCGAGGCCAGCCTGGTCTCCAAAGTGAGTTCCAGGAAAGGCGCAAAGCTACACAGAGAAACCCTGTCTTGAAAAACCAAAACAAACAAACAAAAAAAACTTCTTTCAGATCTATAAGTACACAGGGGCGGGGTTTCGACAAAGCACTTAGTGACTGGTAGACTAAGGCAATGTATATTTGCTGAGATAGTTTTGCATCCGAGAAGAAAACCCACTAAAGATAAAACGTTTTTAAAAGGCATTTACAAACAAGAAAGGTAACAACGGGAGAAACTAACAGGGTTTCTTTCAAAAACAGAATGGAGTTGAGCACAAACATTTACCAACAAACTTGCTTTTTCTGTTCTATTTCTGTTCTAGAGTTCACATTCAGAACACTGGTAATAAACTATGCATGATTTGATGTGAATTCTAAGCAAGAGAAGTCACTGCAAAAAAATTAAAACATAGATATCGTTCTTACCACTTTGAGGAAAACAGTTTATTCTGACATCTAATCTGTATATGTGTAAAAATACTTCAGCCCTGAGTTTTAGAGTTGAATACATATATAGAGAGATGGGAATACTGCCTACAGTGTACTTTGAGAAAATTCTTTAAGTTTCAAGCACCACTTTTATTTTCAAATATGATTATTTTTATGTATTAAACAAAAGCATATCTCACAGGTTTGTTTTTAAGTAGTGAGTGAAATGAAGATCTCCAAATATAATTCAATGGTAGAATGCTTACCTAGCCTGTGGGAGGACCTCCTTTAGACACACACACACACACACACACACACACACACACACACACACACACACGAGTGAGAGTTACTTATAGAATTTAGGGTAAGAGCTAGCTTACAATAAGCATCCATATACTATACAAAAAGTGAAAGCCACTTGAGGGCTCGGAAGTGGAAGGAATATCCTGGGCTGAAGTACAAGACATCAGTTATTGTTAGGTTTATAGAAACTTCATTAGATGATCAAAAGTTATGCAGTCTGCCTTTTAAAAATCACCGTACTCTGCCGGGCTGTGGTGGCGCACGCCTTTAATCCCAGCACTCGGGAGGCAGAGCCAGGCAGGTCTCTGTGAGTTCGAGGCCAGCCTGGGCTACCAAGCGAGTTCCAGGAAAAGGCGCAAAGCTACACAGAGAAACCCTGTCTCGAAAAACCAAAAAAAAAAAAAAAAAAAAAAAAAAAAAAATCACCATACTCAGGTTTTGAAAATGCTACTTGATTATGTTTGATTATTTATAAGGTTTTCATAAAACTGAAAATACCTTATAAAGCATAACATACACAGGCTAAAATCTATTGTGAAAATTTGTGTCCTGGGCCATTTAAATGGATTTGCCATCGGTGAGAATGTGGTGCAATATTAAAGAAAAAAAATTCTTAAGTATGTTTGTTCTCTTCCAAGTATCTAAGGGCTTTATGTAATACAAACACGTTTCCATGGCGTCTGATTAACTCTCAACTTTGTAAAAGGAAAGAGGAGCGGGGCTGGTTTTTTGTATGACATACAAGGCTCTCCTCACTTCACAGCTTATTCTTCTTACTTATATAAACATTATTCGGCAAACTGTTGAAAAATAACATTCTTTTAACACACTCTTCCTTTTCCAATTATTTTGTAAAGGTTTGGACAAAGGCATTTTACCAGGCCAAAGAAGGCTAAAAGAGGTATGAAAATCCCCTACACTTAAAAAAAAAATCATGATTCCATATGGAAAATTACTTATTACTTTGAAAGAATTTTGTAAGATCTAGCATGTTTCTTTAGGACACTTACGAGCGGTCTATGTGAAACACATTATTTATCCTCATAAAGAATGTTACTTTTGAGAACAAAGACAAAATATAATCTTATTGCTGTGTTTCTTTTCCCTTTTGGTACCATTTTGAAATGGCTAGGAAACAACAATTCTATTATTTTTGATTTCATCTTTCTAATGATAACAATGCTTGTTCTTCAGCTGCTTGGGTGTCTTAAGCTTTTCCTGGCTACTCAAAATTGCACAATCAGCCCTGTGAGAACAGAGAACGAATGCTGAGGGGAGGCTGCTGTCCTTGAAAAAAGAAGGGAAGGAAGGAAGGAAGGAAGGAAGGAAGGAAGGAAGGAAGGAAGGAAGGAAGGAAGGAAGGAAGGACGGATGACAGATACATTCAAATTTCACATTAGTTTTTTTGAATCTCCTGGTAATATTGTTTGCAAACATTATTTTAGGTGTACTTAGCTTTCAACAGAATATATGTGCTATGAAGTTTTTCAGTTTTCAACTGTTTTAGACACAGTTTATAGTCTTAAAAAAAGTGTGGCATACCGAAGTATATGCAAACTGTTATTTTTTAGTCTTTGTGTGTAAATGATGTGTGTGTGTGTGTGTGTGTGTGTGTGTGTTGGTTTGTGTCAGTTTGTACAGAGGTTAGATGATGACCTCTGGTATCAGTCCTCGCCTTCTATGTTGTTTGAGACAGTATCTCTTGTGGTATGCTGCAATGGATAGCAGGCCAGCTGGGCCACAAACTTCTGTGGTTTCTGGTGTCCTTGCGGTCCCGTCTTACTGCAGAAGTGCTAGGACTAGAGCTGTGTGCCACCAGGCCTTGTTTCACGTGGGTTCTGGGGATTTAAACTCAGACCCTCACGCCTGCATAGCAAGTTCTTTATCCACTGAGCCATTTCCCAGACCCACTAGCAGGCTACACTCTCCCTCAACCACACATATCTTTAAGGAGTGACTAAAAGCATTAAACATTTGGAATTTTATACTGTTATAGGCAGTTGCCATTCAGTACATACCATATTTATTGGAGCCAAAATAAACCAATATGCTCATTTATATCTCAATCCTGTTATTTTACTCATTTCAGTATAACTATTTTTTTCGCTGTCTAAAGGCCTACTCCACAGGAATTATACTATAAGTCTTTCCAGGAACCTGTGTCCGGGGCACTCATCGGCCCTAAAGGAGAACCCACTGCTACTGTTTTGCTGAATGGAGCGTGCCTCAGCCCTAAGAGGGATGGATGTCTGTATCACCTCCTACCACCAAAACCCAAAGACCATCACAGAATTAGAGGCAGAAAGCATGTAAGGGCCAGAGGTTCGGCAGGCATACTGGAAAAAAAAAAAAGTGTTTTCTGAACATGACCTAGTGAAGAAGCACTCATGAGCTCACTACAGATGTGGTTGCCTGCATAAGACCTGCATAAGACAGGGCCCGTCAACATTCCATCCTGGAATGGGAGGGGCTCGTGATGCCCCATCCTTCTCCGAGGGACTGTTGATACCTAATGGTGGTTCAAGGAGGGAAGTCATTTTCTTCAGGGTTGCAGCACTGATAAGTTACCCAGGCTCACGCAGTCAGTCCTAACCAACTCAGTGAGGCGTGCACACAAAAAGGAAGGAGGAGAGGGACTTCTTGGGAAGAAGGGAGAATGAGACAGAGTAATAGAAGTGAAAAAAGTCTAAAACCTATTATGTACATGTAAGAATCTGTCCAGAAATAATAGTTTCCTTTAGCCCAATGCATATTTAAAATTAAGTCCATTTTGTCTGAAATGGCTTGCTTTTTAAAATTACTTTATACCCTGGAAACTTAGGGCTAAAATGAAGACGCTATAGAAAGGGGGAACCCTCTCCCCAACTGGAGGGCATATAAGAAGGAAACAGTATTTCGTTAACTATATTTGGGAAAGAAGTAGCATTTCCTTGATTTTCTACTTCAGGCACAGTTATCTGCATAAGCAATCGTCTCTCAATGCTGATTAGCAAGTGTATAACACCTAATACTTGAGACAGTTAAGCATTAGAGCAGCCCCAGTTGAAGGGAGGAAGAAGGGGAAAAGAAAGGAGTTTGGCTGGAGTGCAAAAGGCTACCCACACACTCTGCCAAACACACGCTCTTACTGACTCCTTCTTGGAACGCCCCAATAGCCACTCATTTATACTCAGAATGGTGTTGACATGCAGCTACATAAAACTAAACTGTGTCATTATAGTGAGGGAAAGGCACATAATTAAATTGTCTAAACACATCGAAGATTTCAGAAATTAGAACAAAATTAAGAAATTTACACAAACATATTTTAAAAGATACTCAAAATATGTGGTGATCTGAGTACAAGCTTTGTGTGAATAATTGGCAACACTGGTTAATTTTCAAAAACAGGCTTGTTTGGAAAGCAGCAGATAAATGCTCATGTTTGCAGAGGTAGCTAACATCTTACTTTCAAATGAGTGAAGGGGAGTATTAGTTAATTATGGGGATTTCAACAGGGCAAACAAAGTTCTCATGGCAGCCCCTGGGGACAGCTTTAAGAAAGATGTGTGTGCTTGAGGCTCATATGTGACAAATTGCTGTCCATGGGCAAAATGCTGATGCCTAAAACTAGTTTGCTTCCACTCAATTAGTAATGCTGACATTCATCCCTTGAATTTCAGACTTTCCTCATCTTGGGAACAATGTTAACATGACCGAAATTACTCAAGGGGGATCCATTAAGCACCCTTGTTCACAGGCACTTGACAGTGAACAAAATCCTTAGGTCTTTTACTAGGTGAAAAGTAGCTGAGATTGCCTCCTTAGGAAAAGGGAAATGTAATTGGTTTTCATGTGGATCCAGCTCACACAAAAGCAGAATCAGGAGGCAATACCAGTACAGCTCTTTGGGGTGAGGTCTGACAGGTGGAGCAGGGAAGAAAGGTTTGTCCTGGAAGTGAGGTTTAACCCAGTGAGGGCCTAAACAGGGAAGGAAGAGGGGGAAAGGCCGAGACAGGATGTATCTTTTTTTTTTCCCACAATGCCAGACTTGGAAGGATTCCTGAGATAGGCTCAATTGCTTTAAGCAGCATCATAAATAATTGTAATTTTCTGTAATTGAAAAAAAAAAACCTCCAATATTCAGTACTTATACATACATGGTTAGTAGAACACAAACATGTCTGAGTGTCACAAAGTTGAAGAGTTCTTCTACTCCCCTCCTCCACAGGGTTAACATTACCAGAAAAAGTCAAGACTACATTCGGTACATTACACTGGAGTCAAAGGCAGCAACAGGGAAACTGTAAAACGGGAAGCTAGGCTATGGATGCAGATCTGCAACAGAGTGCTTTCCTAGAATGTGCAAAACACTAGAGTCTGTCCCCAGCCCCACAAATTGGAGTTGGGGGGATGTGGAGAACAGCGGAAGGAAGGGCTCAAACTAATAGAATAATTAAACCTCATATCAAATATTATATTTGGAATTCCAAAAACACACTTCAAATTTCTGATTGGCATGATTTTTCAATTTCTCCAAAGCCCTGACACTAATGCCATTCAACAGGAAAGGAACCAACCGTTAGTTAGTAACCCCTACAGCATGGGAACCTGGCCACTGCATTTGGAGACAAGACTTACATACAGCAAGGACTTAAGTGTGTTTCTGGGGAGCCAGGACTAACTTGATTAAAGAGCTATGGAAGGAAGGCTGCCACTCATTTCTGATAAAGCCCCTTGCTACAGCAGGCCAGGATGTTGCCATGACCAGACCGTGTTTCTATGGTGTGCTGAAAGGCAGCTGGGGAACTGGCTGGGGCGGAACCAGCTGGGATCTGTTGCTAGGAGCAAAACAAACAGGCCCTCTGCTCCCTGTCCTTCATTGTCAGGTGTGACTGGAGATGCTGGCTGGCTACCGGCTCTTTGAGGCCTAATTTGCAGAGTGCCTGTTCTGTTTCCAGTCCATTTCCTCTTCTGTCACTGTCTTATTTCCAGTCCTTCTCATCTGCTTCCCATCCACCCAGCCTTCCCAGGAGCTTTCCCGTGCCTTAGAGAAGGACTAGCTACAATTTTTAGAGTCGTGCTGCTCAACAAGAATGTGAGCTACCTGAGTAATACACGTTCTCTAGTAGCCACAGTAACAGGGGAAATGAATTACAACAATGCATGCCTTGTATTTAACTCAACAAAACAAAATACTATCACTTCAATATGTATTCAGTTTAAGAGTTATTCATGGAGATGTGTCCTGTTTATTATTTGCACAGTGAGTTTTTGAAACCTAGTATGTGTTTCAGATGCACAGCACATCTCAGGTTGGGCTAGCCACATATCAAGTGACCAGAGGCCACAGGGAGCTAACACCTAATATAGTAGAGCATCAGATTTGTAGCCTGAAGAGCTCTAGGAAAACCTTGACTTTCTGCCTCCAGACATGCTCTCATACTATCCAGCCATTACTTAAAAGCCAATGCAATCTGGTAAAATCAGAACTTTTAAGATTTGTACTGACATGACCTTGTGCTTCTCATGTAATAAACACATCGCTTTGTTCCTGGTGTTGCCCTTGGGAGCAGAGCTCAAATGGATAAGTGTATCCCATCTCTTTAGGCAAAATAAATGATTAAGAGTTTGTGGATCTATCTTTCACTTTGCTCCTATGAAAACTGTAATCCTGAAGTGGAGGGAGGGGGAGGAAGAAGCACCTGAGTCTTGAAGCCAATGATGGCCGAGAAGTTTATTTGTGAATGGAGGTTCCACTTGTACATTTCTGGGGAGAATTATTATTTAGCACCTTCATCAATAGAAACATGACCCCGACCCTCCCACACACACACAAAATGAGAATGACGAAGAAACAGAAATAGGAAATGGTGAGAGGAAGATACTCCCAAGGCAGCCTTCTTTCTGGGTAGAATTTAGAGACAGTTTGTTCTACCCAAACAGAGATGGAAAGGTTTAAGGGTTTGCCAAGTTTCACAGGGCCCCATGACGCCAGAACTTACCAGATACAAAATAAGCAGGGCAACTCTGCACTCACATAACGCACGTGAGATGAACACAATTGAGGCAACACTGATTTCATTTTTAGGAACCCCCCCACCCCCCACCCAAAACAGGAGAAGACAAACATTTAAACCTTCCTTAGCATACATGTATTAATAAAATCCATTCCCCCTTTTCATCTCTTTCCCGTATTAGTGCAGTCATGTGTTAATTCTCCTGGCTTGGTCTGTGAAAGGTCTGATGGTCATAGGCCGACCTAACATAGCCATGGTCTTTTCATCTATTTGAGTGTAGACATTACTAACTCTTGCCCAAATTGTTGAATACCCATTAACCTCCCCTGCTTTGCAACTTTGCCTCTGCACTCCAAACTATCCTAGAGAACATTCTCCTTGGATCTGTTCAGTGAGCTGTCGTATGGCTCCTTTTCTGAACCCTTCCCACAGATCTCTGTTATTCAAAGTCTCCAAGATATGACTTTAAATAGCCCTGTGAACCTTTGCCTGGCATTACCCAAGTTAATCCTGCCCATGCTAATCTACAATAGAGATTACAAATACATATTATAGAGAAGACTTCAAATTTCTACAATAGCTTCACATGTGGCTCCCATTATGTCTTTCAAAGTTTTTGTTGAAATCTAGAACACCCTTCAAGTGTCCTTTCAAATGCCACCTCCCTTGACAAGTATTGCAGATAACTCGACTTGTGACCTTTAGCTTTTTTTAACTCACCACATTCTCTAATAGACCCACCCACACAAATGTCTTTTTTGCCATTCATGAAACTACAGGAATATAAATTATTTGAAGGGAGAAAATTCTCTCTGTCCACATTAGAGTAATTCCAATTTATACACTGGGTATTTGTTGTCTTACATTTAATTAGAAATAATTGGATAAATTAGTACTCTCACCTGAATAGTCAATTTTTCCCTCCTAGTATATCAGCTCTAACTTTGCCAAGATTTCAAAACTTCTATTTTTAATCATAAGAATAATAACTTTAAAAAAAAAACCTAAAGAAACTTCAAAGAGAAAAAGATACCTCAATTACCTTCCTCTCTCAACAGTCAAGGCCTTCGTCCTTGCACAGCTGAAGTCTCTGAGTACATCTTTTACCTCTTCTCAGCTGGCAAGCAAGTATCATGATAAAAATCAGGAGCCTAAAACAAACGTGAGCTCTGTGGGTTCAAATTCGGATCCTCTGGCAGAATCTGGCTGGGAGTGCTCTGGCTAATTACAGGTCCACCCCTACCTAGGCTTGTCAGCCAACAGCCCCGGCAGGCTGAAGCCTACCTGTTTTACCAAATAGAAATGGATTTCTGATTTACAAGTCTATACGGCCCATGCTTTCCCTCATCTCTAATCGGTGTAAATTGTGCGTTCTATGTTAAAATATGCAGTTTCCAGCGGTCAAAGAGAGCTCAATAAAGAGTCAACAAGATGCCTCAGCAGGTAACAGCAGTAGGCAGGAAGCCCTAGGACCTGCATTCAAACTCTGAGACCCACATGGCTGAAGGAGAGAACCCACTGGCCTTCTGCAACTCACCTTCTGACCCAGCACAACAACCTTTCGGTCTGCACACACATGAGCGCACATGTCAATGAGTAGCAGCAGGCAAATGTGCACCCGTGCAAAGTCACAAACACACAGGAGGAGTTCAATAGAGTTTGAATTATATACATGGGTTACCATTGTCACAGTACAGAAATACTCCCAGAGCAAGGGAAACGTATTAGTGAGCTTTCTCGGTATGTACGCCCCACTACTACACAGTAAGCACTCGTCCCAGTGGATTTTATGTTATGTATTATTTATGTATACACATATCACAGTTTACAACCTGACAAACGTGGGTTTGAAATCAGGAAGCCAAAGCCATGAAGCAGAGGAGAAGCATTCTCCTGGACCCGACCCAGTCTCTTCCCAGCACTCTCGAACTAGCCCAAGTGTCAGGTTTGAAGGCTTTGCCCCAAGAATGAAAGTTGAAGGATCCTTACCGCCTAGGTCTGGGGGTGTCTGGGATCCCAACTGTACCTGCCAAAGCCTTATGTAAAAGCTACCTTATCACACCCGACGCCTACAACCGACTTCTCCTATTTCACAATGAGCAGCGGGACAGAATTTTTCCAGAAACCACTAATACTCATCAGAGAAGGGAACCCAGGAGCAGCTAGAATGGCTTTCCATTTCAGGGTAAACAGAAACAAAAACTTTCTCATCCCCTAACTCTCTGCTCTCTTCTTAAAGCAAAGCAACACGGGGTCCAGGCAAATCCTGGCAAGAGGAGGGCTGAACTGTCTGGGTGGCACAGAGCCCCAGGAGCCCAGGGGGGTAGAGGCTGCTCTCCGGGGACAAGGCAGGGGGTTCCACGCCCACCTCGACCCCGCATAGCATCCCACCTCCCCGCCCAGCTCCTAGCGGAGACCACCAGAGGCAGCGGCCGGAAACAGCGCTGCGGGATGCGGAGCCCTTTCCCGCCCGCGCGCGGACTCACGATCTTGAGCCGGTCCAGTCCGCTCGCCTGGTCCATGGCTCTCCATGTGCTTCTCCCGGGCAGGGGCGCGGACGGCCGAGCGGCGTGGCCCGGGAGAAGCCGGGGCGGAGCGGCAGGTCGTCCTCGCCCCTTCCCACTGGCTTTTCAGAAAGCAGAGAAAAAAATGGAAGCCGGAGCAGAGCCGGGGAAGGCGCGCAGGGGCAGGGTCCCGGTCAGCCCGGGGATGGGGGAGGAGGTGGCGCAGGAGACCCAAGCAAGAGGGGGAGGCGAGGTCTGCGATCGGGAAAGGAGGCGGCGGGAGGGACTGAGGTCGGAGCCCGGAGGCTCACAAAGCCAGCAGAAGGCGCGGCGCTGTGGCTACCTGTGCTCCGAGCGCCCCCGCGGGAGCCGCGCTCTCCAGCAGCTCCATCTGGCTCTCCTGCGCCACCGCCGCTATGGGAGGCGACTTGGACGTGTCGCTTTGGACCATCGGCGAAAAGTCGGCTCCAAGGCGGCGGGTCCCCTCCTCCACGCCCCGGGTGCCCCGCTCCTCTTCGCCCTACGATCGGCGGCTCTCAGTGCGCGGGACGCCGCTGGAGCATGTTGCAAAGCCTAGAGGCGGTGGCTCGGGCACGCGGCTGGGTGGCCAAGGAGAGGGGCGCACGCTCTTTGGGGCCTCGGGGCCAGCGAGCGGCCCAGACGCGGACTGCCGGGCGGGCGGTCTCCCGGGAAGGTCCCCGCCAGGAGGGAGGGCGCTCCGCGAGCGCGAGCCAGGGGGAGGCGCGTCGGAAAGCGAGAGTGACAAGCCACCGCCACTCCGAAAAGTTCCTCGCGGGAGGCGCGGGCCGCGTGGGCTCCGACTCAGCTGCCGCCAGTCGCTGTGGCACTCGCGCTGGAAAGTTTCTGAAGCCAGGAAAGCCAGCCGGGGCTCCCTGGGGAGGTAACTGGCCCAGCTGCTCAGCTCACCTCCTCTTCCCGGGGACCAAGGGAGGGAAAAGATCCACAGAGTTGGTCTCTAAACTGAAAGTCTCCATGATTCAGAAAAGGCTGTGGACAGACTCCTGAGCCTCTGCAAACAGCATCAGTGAAAACACTTGAGTCAGAAAGCAAACGCCGTTGAGGAACTAAGGCTTTCTCCCACATGGTCCTGAGATGACAATTGGCTCAAATCCACTACACCTGCGCCCTAGCTTTTCGGTTTGTGGCGACCTGTTTTGTTTTTGTTTTCTTTGCTAGTAGCACTTCTTTGCTAGCAGACTGGATTTTTTCCCCTACATGGTTGAGAAGTCTTACTGTGACCCTTGAGACAAAAAAAAAAGGGGGGGGGGAGGCACATTTTTAAAGACCCTAAAATGCTTATTAAGTGTCTAAAGCCAGAATGTTTAGAATTGGATGGGTGGGGAGGTAAAGAGGAGATGGAAGAGGGAGGACCATAAATAGAATATATTGTACGAATTTTCAATTTAAAAACAAAGACACGAAGGAGGAGGAAGAGGAGGAGGAAAGAAAAAGAAAGAATAACTTTCCATTCTAATATTCCTCATAAGACAGCTTTTCGCTTTGTAAGAGGCTTCTGGTCTGACAACCTTAACTCCCTTGAAAGTCTACACACAAATTTTCTAGGTAGCAATCATTTTGTAGCTACAAAACATAATAGTCGTGTAGGCTGCAATCCATAGGAAGACCTTTTACTAAGGTAAACTTTTTGTACTGTGTTTGACTATGGGGATGAAATACAGTACTCGCTCTTCTTAAGGATAACTGAGATGTTTTAATTAAGCAGATGTTTACCATACACTGGATTCAGCCAGTGTATGGCAACTTAAAAGAAAAAAAAAAAGGAAAAAAAACAGATCTTGGTATGTTTAAAGATTTAAGCATATACAAAGTGCCACTGATTTTCCTAATCTTCAGTCTTGATGCCATTTTTAATTACATCTTACTAAATGTTAAGTAGTAGCACTGAAGTATCCGCTTACAGTTATTTACCTCATTAGAAGGGTGACCTGGTTCAGACAGCAACAAAGCAGGGAGCAGAGTGTAGCTAGAGTTTTCCTGCCTGGCCCACAGTCAGGACAAATCTCTCTCACCTGCCAGTCCCACAGCCGCTCAGACCTGACCAAGTAAAAACAGAGACTTATATTGGTTACAAACTGTATGGCCGTGGTAGGCTTCTTGCTAACTGTTCTTACAGCTTAAATTAATCCATTTCCATTAATCTATACCTTGCCACGTGGCTCGTGGCTTACCGGCATCTTCACATGCTGTTTGTCATGGTGGCAGCTGGCAGTGTCTCTGACTCAGCCTTCCAGTTCCCAGCTTTATTCTCCTCCTTGTCCCGCCTATACTTCCTGCCTGGCCACTGGCCAATCAGTGATTTATTTATTGACCAATCAGCAACACACTTGACATACAGACCCATCCCACAGCAGCAGAGAGTTTGTGGGTTTAGGGCATGAGGTTCTGCTTTACAGCCATGGCTGGACAGAAGCTTCCCAGCACTCTGGCAGGTTTGGGTTTGTTTAAGTTCATTTATGACAACCAGCAATATTGTTATATTTATGTCTATCCATGCCATGTATATGTGTGAAAACGGGAAAGAAACTGTTTTGAAAGCTCTCCACTTAAAGTCTACAATCACCCCACAGTGTGCTGACGGTATGATCACTCTCTTGATCCTGTTTCTTTATTCAAACTGGTGAGTTTTCTCCAGTCTGTTAAGTCTCAGGGACAGCACTCCATCTACTATACTAGATGCTCTGTATTGTGGGAACCATAGTTGTCGCTTGGGGTACATGCAGGGTACAGTAATTGTACTCCAATTCTTTCAATGTGTAATTAATAAAGTACAAATCAAGAGGCTATTTATGCCTCCAGATGACCACAGCCAACACAGGTCAGGTCACTGACCCTCTAGGCCTTACAGTGTTGTGCATCTTTAGAAACTAATTAGTATGTTTATTGAATGAATGAGCGAATGAATGAATGAGTGAGGAACTTCAAAGCAGTTTTATAAAACTATGGGTTTAGCAGGTGTGTTAGCATGCATCTGTAATCCCAGATCTTAGCAAGAGGGTTGTGAATCTGGGTTCCATAGGGAGTCCCTGTCTCAAACAAACAGTTCAAACTTTGATGCAATGTAGTGTTCTCCCATGTCATTGGCCTAATATCCTGTGGATACTTCATTGATTATCTGTCATTCTCTTTCAATTATGGCCATTTGGGAAGCAGAATCTTATCTTTTCATCAGATTTTTAAGAGACCACAAAATGTCAGATGAACTTTGGAAACTTGGATTAAATGTTCCAATGTCAAATGATATATTCATTTTGTATAACTTGTAGTACCGAGTTCTTTAGTTTCCTTCCAGATCTAGGCAGACACTCCTTGAGGGCAGCAGTTGGGGTCATCACATTTTATCCCTAGGACTGAGAACAGTGCTCCACATCTGCAGTGCACTGTGGCTAGAAAAACTTAATACTATGTAGATAAATTGATGAATAATGAATGGTCTGTCATGTGTTTTAAAACATTGTATAAACTCATGAAGACAACACTTACTTAATCATGAGCCCCATGAGAACAGTGATTCTTCCTTTGCAACCCATGCTAATTTAATTAGCATATATTGAACATACAATACAGCTTACCATTCAGACTTTTGTCTGGCTTGTAAAAGTTGTCTAATAAAAAAATTACAAAATGTGACTCCTTTAAATGACCAAAATCAGAACAAAAACAGAGTAAGAAGGTTTAGAAAACCCATCCTAGTCATCATGAAATGCCTCCTATCATGGCCAGTTTTCTTATCTTTAACATGCTTTGAAAGGTGAAAGTGAACATTTTTGGTAAGTAAAATCTTTTCATATTAAAAGTTACAGAAATGCAAGAAACACCAGCAATTCTGACTGGACTTATTGTAGTGGAGGCATTCAAATGCAGAGGACTGATTTCTCCAAGCTGCTGGTTACTGTCCCTGTGCTCATTAGCCTTTGTAATGGACAAGCATATTCTGGGCATGCTCTGAAATGAGGAAAGGGTCATGGGGAAGAACACTGGCCATCACGGAAATGAACAGTTTAAGAGCGAGTTTTGGCTTTACTATGTGAAAGAATTGTCCATGATGACAATTACTTCACCTCTCCTTTCCCAACAGAAGATTTGTGACTACATTTAAGACCTTGGAGCAACGCTTTTGGGGAAAGGAACTCACCATGTGTGATTTCTCATTTTATTGAGACTATTTTTTCACCTCAAAGTTCTGGATTTCTGCCATTTTGAATAGCATCTGCATAAAATACATCTATGCTGACCACAGTCCTAATTTACTATGATGGATTCCATGATGTCACACTCAGGCTGTTTTTGAAACTATAGTATTAAATGAAGGCCCTGAATTATAAAATGTTAAAACAAATTACAGTTCGAGCAAATCCAGTATAAAAGACTTATATATGCATAATGAAAGACCAAAACTAAAATGGGCAAGTGGAAAAGATAAAGTTTCTTTCTCTCCCTTAGAAAAGACTTCCCAGAATTTAAATTTCATGAATTCTTAGATTTACCCAACAAAAAGGATTCTGGGGTATCCAATATTTGCATAGCACTTCTCAGCTCACAAAACACACTCATTTGACATCTGATTGACTTCATATTGAATCTTGTTACACAACAATACATACTCTTGTTTACAAAAGAGGTGTCAAACTTTGTGTTAAGGACTTATATATAGACAGAAGTTTCCCTCTCCCGACTACCTGCTCCCAAATAAACACACTGAGGCTTATATTAATTACAGATGCTCAGCTGGTAGCTCAGGCTTATTACTAGCTAGCTCTTACAACTTAACCCATTTCCATTAGTCTATGTGCTGCCCCAAGGCTCGTGGCTTTTACCTCTATCCCATTTTGTGTGCTGACTCATTCTGCATCTGGCTGTCAACTCCTCTGACTCTGCCCTTCCTCATCCCATCATTCTCAGCTTGGCTTTCCCGCCCAACTTTATCCTGTTCAGCTATTAGCCAGTCAGCTTGTTTATTAAACCAATCATAGCGACATATATTCACACAGTGTACAGGAGGATTATTCCACATCACTTATATATATTGTTTTATCTGTGTGATAGGTATTATTATATTGTATGTTAATGAGATAAAGTCAAACTTCAGGAGTGAACCTTAAATGTTTAATGCACTGTAAAGAAGCGATTCCTCTGATATTGGGGTAGTTGTCAGAAGTGGTTCTTCTTCCTGTTTACACTTGAACATAAGGTTTGAATGACTAATTACCAAAATGACTTCTAGTCTGGCTTCCAGTATTGCCATGTTTATTTCCATCTGGGTGAATGAGAAGGCCAAAAAGGGATGATGGAACATGGGTTGGGGTAGAAGGTGAAGTATGTAAGGTATATTTTGCCAGGCTTAGAAAGTCCGCATCACTCCCACTTACATTAGCTAGAATTCAACCAATGGATAAACTGATGAATATGGCCCAGTTGTGAGCCTTAGATGGAAACGGAGAGTGGGTTTGAAGAGCTGACAGTGACTGGCTGCACCAAGTCTCAATAGCTAATTGGTGGCAAAGGCAGAAATCAACTGCCTTCTAAATCCCAGCTTTCAGCTTCTTTCTCAGTCAACTGTCTGCTGTATTTCAAAGGGCCCCATCCTAGCATATGAAAAGAGTTGAGACAAATTTGCACAGCTTCACTGGCACTCTGTGATGTCTATAGCAACATAATTGTTTAAAATAGGACTGAGGGGCTGGGGAGATGGCTCAGTGGATAAAATGCTTTCTACATAAGCTAAGAGGCCTGGAGTTTGGATCCCCAGCCCCAGCTGGGCATGGTGATGAGTATCTATAACTCCAGTGCTCGGGGACAGGGACAGGCAGATTCTAGAGCTTGATGGCAAGCCAGTCTAACTCAAACAGTGAGCTCCAGGTTCAGTGGGGGTCCCTGACTCAAAATATAAAGTGAGTGGGGGGGCAGGAGAGGTGGCTCTGTATGAAAGATTAGAAGCAGTTGTTGCTTTTGCAGTGAACCCAGGTCCAGATCCCAGTACCCATGTGACGTCTCACAACTGACCTTAGTTCGAATTCCAGGGGATCCAGCACCCTCCTCTGGCCTTGGGGACCAGGCAGAGATGTGGTATATATAATCAAATTCTCAGGCATATAAAAAAAAAAAAACTCAAAAAAAAAAAGAAAGAAAAATAAAAACTAAGGTGATTGGACCAGGGAGATTGCTCAGTGGTTAGAGGCACTCCTCACACATACCTGGTTACCTGGGCTTGACCCCCTAAAACATGTAAAGGTGCAAGGAGAGACCTGAACCCAAAAAATTGTTCTCTGACCTCCACATGATGGTGATGGTGATGGTGATGATGATGATGATGATGATAAAAAATAAGGCTAACAACCTCTAGCTGTAAATGTGCTCACATGGGGGAGTGTACCCACCACACATGCATATGAAAGAAAGAAATGGGACTAGTCTCCTAAATAGCTATGAAATACAGAAATTTTGTCAATATATGTCATTGTGTAATAAACTTGTATCTGCTCTGTATATATGGAGAGAGGGAGAGAAAGAGGGAGAGAGGAAAGGAGGAAGACAGGGTATGGAGGGAAAGAGAGGGAGAGGAAGGAGGAAGGGCAGAAGGAGGGAGAGGGAGAGAGAGAGATTACTATAGGCCAGGGCTATAGGGAGAACAGTACTGATCAAGGCATGCCTTATGCACTTATAAAGCACTCAGTAGAGTCAAGAAGACACAGTCACAGGATGACAAATGTGATTGCAAAATACTGTGGGTGACAATTAAAAGAACAGGGGAAAATGTTCTATGCAAAATGACAGAACACATGAGAACGGAAGAAGAGAGTTCAGTGCAGATTAAACAGTGAGTTAGAAAGCAAGGGCACTGACAGACAATTGGCAATGAGAACAAGTATCCCCATTTCCTGCTGCCATTCCGTAGACCAAACCTGTGTTTCCGTAAAACATCAATAAGCAAAGGCTTTGTGTGTGTGTGTGTGTGTGTGTGTGTGTGTGTGTGTGTGTGTGTGTGTGTGTTGTTATTGTTGTTGTTATTTTGCTTAGTGTTTTGCTTTGCTTTTATTTTTAGTGTGTTGTTGCTGAAGGTTAACAACATCTCCTTTTTAAGATTCAAAAACATTTTTAAAATGTATATGTGTGTGCTTATGTCTGAGTGTATACCACTTGTGTGCAGGTGCTCATGGAGGCCAGAAGAGGGCAATGAATCCTCTGGAGCTGAAGTTACCAGGTACCTAATGTGGATGCTGGGAACTGAACTCAGGGCCTTTGAAAGAGCAGCAAGTGATCCTAACCACTGAGCCACCTTTCCAGACTGACATTTTACCTGCCACTATGGCTTTCCACCTTATCTTCTGAGACAGCTTCTTACACTGACCTCGGGCCTTACATTTGGCTAGAATGGCTGCCCAGTGAGCACCCCATGAACCAATTTTACAGATGCAAGGGATCACATCTAGCTCTTCCTTCAGTTCTAAGGATCTGCATTCATATCTATATGCTTGCGGGTGAAAGAGCTACTTCACAGGCTGAGCCATTTTTCCTGGCTGTGTTTAATTTTAATAGAAGACATTCATCATTCATGCATATTCTCTCTCCCTCACCCTCTCTCATAAAGCCCTTTATTGAGAAACACACTTGAATTTATACCTATATTCATATTTTTCCATGTCTTTGATTTCTTTTCATTTAGGTTCTTAGTTGGTGTCTTTTAGCAAATTCTTCTATTTAACTTTGATTGTATATTTTATTGGCATAGAGATGCTCATAATATTCTTTTTATTATCCTTTCTATATTTGTAGTCTGTAGTTATGGCTTCTTTTGATTTTTGATATAGATAAAACGGTTTTATTTTTCTCTCTTCTCTTATCCAATATAACTAAAAGGTTGTCCTGTACTCTCTGGATATTAAAACTTTGTTTTCTGAGAGGAGCTCTACTTACTTGTGATATCTTTAAAATGTAAACTTAGGTCTGGAGGGATGGCTAAGTGCATGAGTACCCGACATGCAATGATGAGGAACTGAGTTCAAATACTTAGCTCCCACACGAGAAACTGAGCTTGGCTATGCATGTGACCATCATTCCAGTGCTGTGTGGTGCCGAGACAGGGTATGTCTGGGGCTTACTGGCACCGGCCTAGTTCCAGATTCAGTGAGAGACCCTGTCTCAGAGGAGTAAGAGGAGTGACAGACTGACAGCATCCTCTGGCTTTCTTGTGCTCTCAGGTGCACACACCCACATCACACCTCCTAACAGTGCCACTCCATTTGGGGGCCATTTTCTTTCAAACCACCTCATACACCCATACCACACCACACACACACACACACACACACACACACCCCACAAAAGTATGTTTGGAACTGGCAATATTTGGTTTACTTGATTTTCTATATAGTTTGTCTATTTCTAATGCTTTCCATTCTTATTATTTCCTATCAGGTACTTTGGGCTTAAGTTGCTTTTTTTGGTGGCTGTTTAAGTATAAATTATTTAAATATTTTTTTATTAATTTTTTTTATTTTTATTTTGCAATACAATTCAGTTCTACATATCAGCCATGGATTCCCTTGTTCTCCCCCCTCCCGCCCCCCTCACTTTCTCCCCACCCCACCCCCCATTCCCACCTCCTCCAGGACAAAGCCTCCCCCGAGGACTGAGATCAACCTGGTAGACTCAGTCCAGGCAGGTCCAGTCCCCTCCTCCCAGGCCGAGCCAAGCAACCCTGCATAGGCCCCAGGTTTCAAACAGCCGACTCATGCAATGAGCACAGGACCCGGTCCCACTGCCTGGATGCCTCCCAAACAGTTCAAGCCAATCAACTGTCTCACCCATTCAGAGGGCCTGATCCAGTATAATTTTTAAGCCCACGTTTGGTTAAAAGATTAAATAATAGAATGTATAAGGAATTTAAAATTCATTACAAAAAATAAAGTAAATATTAAAATACAAACCTAGTTTACTTAGTTTTATAAAATATTGTCTCCTAAAATTAAAAAGCACATATTAAAAGAAAGTAGCTACATAAATTTGAACCAATAAATTTCTTAGTAAAATATTTTAGACAAATCTAGCTTTTTAAGATTTTGAGGTTTAGTGAGAAGATATTTCTAATTAAAATTCTTTGTAATTCCCCTGTTTATCATACATCTTATAGAATTAGTGTCTCATTTTGTATACTATACATAGACCCATATGCATACAGGTGTATAAATTAAAGAACAAATCAGGTTGGTTAATGTTATTAAATTTTCATGATCACTTTAGGCTATTGTTACAGGCATCAGTCTAAATTTTTTCTACATTTCAGAACCAAGATGCCAAGTGGGGGAAAGGCACCTGCTGCCACGCCTGAGGATCTGATTTGGTCTCTAGGACCCATATGGTAAAAAAGAATTGACTCTGGCAAATTGCTCTATGATTTCCATGCATCTGTGGCATGGCACTTATGTACGAATACACACACACACACACACACACACACACACACACACACACACAAAAGAACAACAACAACACACATAAATAAATGTAATAATTTTTAAGAATCAGAATATAAAGAGGTGCAAAAACAAAAAAACAAAACAGACTCCCGCCCCCCACCTCCCCCACCCCCATGTTATTGGTCTATGGCTCCCTCTTGTACAAGAATCTACTTGAGTCCTGTGGAAAGAAAAGATGTGACAAGTTAATTATTTTCCTGTTACATAAGCACTTTCCCTAATCAGATCCTCCACACATTCTGATACAATGTGTCCCCAGCAGCACAGCAGCATTGGAACTTGGGGTTTCCTCTTTTACAGATACAGAATTTGAGGTGGGAAGAAGTCTTTTCCTGAGCTGCAGATGACAGGAGAGCAGATAATATAGGTTGTGCTTCAGTAGTGCTGCGTGAAGAGTCCTTTAAATGAGGTGTCCTCTTTTCTGAGATGAGGGTGTATCCCAGAGAGCCTGTCAGCTGTCAGCCTTACCCATCCTAGAGTCACCTGTGGGAGTCTCAATTGAGGGACTGCCCATATAAGATTGGCCTATGTCTGTGAGAGACTGTCCTGACTGATCATTGATGTGGGAGGGACCAGACCAAAGCAGGTAACACCATCCCTAGCACTGGAGGCCTGGGCTGTATAAGAATGATTGCTGAGCATGCATCAGTAAGCAAGGCAGAGAGCAAGCCAGTACGAAGTGTTCCTTCATGGTTGCTGCCTCTTGGTTCCTACCCTGGCTTCCCTCAATGATGGACTGTGACCTGAATGTGTAAGTCAAATGAATGCTTTCTTCCCCAAGTTGCCTTTGGTTAGGATGTTTTATCACCACACCAGAATGGAACAGGACAGGGTGATTCTAGCTAGCCATATGGCATTAGTCCTGTGGCTATCAACAGACATATCAGAAAAGCCTATGTACAAGGTCATGCCTTTAATTCAATGACATGGACTGCTCTTATGCATCCTCCAATATCACAAAACACATAGGAAAAGAAGTCACCAGGAGTGACAGTCATCAGCAACAAAAAGAGGAATGAGCCTTCAAGATCTTCATAAAATGGGATCATGGTCACTCAGTGATTAAATATCCCATCTAAGAGATGTTTGATTCTTAAAAGCAGCAAAGCTTAATTCTGACCCCTCTAATGGTTTTTGTAGACAAGGAAGCATCTAGCTGAACTGGTCCCTCCTCTTGTGTTTATCTTTTGTGGCACCTTCAATGGCCAATAATCAGAAAAATTGGGCCAAGGAGTTGGCTCAGCGGGCAAAGGTACTTGTTGCAAATCCTAACGATCGAGTTCTATGCCTGGGACCCACAAAGAGAAAGGAGAAAACAGACTCCTCAAAGTTGTCCTCCAACTTTAACATGCGGGTCCTAAAACGCGAGAGTGTACATGCAAGCATACACACACACACACACACACACACACACACACACACACACACACGCACGCACGCACATAACTGAATATAATTCTAAAAATCAGAAAACCTCTCCAACAAGCCCATCCTCTAGGGAGCTACACTACAAAAGAAAGCTGCCTTCACAGATTATGGAAAAGGGTAATGTTCTCCATAGAAGCCTTGATGGAGATTAAGTTGTGGGACTCAACATGTTGCCTTCCCAAGTCAAGGACTGATGTCACAATTCTCATTCTGTTACCACTTTCCTTGGTAGTAGTCATGTGGTTTTATTTAGCTGAGCTAGCAAGCTGGCTTGGATAGAATTCCACATGCAGGTTGTTCTATGTATTGTTACTTCACTAAGTACTTCCAGAGGAATATAACATTCTAATTTTGAAATCCTATGTGAACAATGACAGCATGAGAACTGCATTTAAATTATGTATTTACTCAAGTATTCTCACAATAGTTACCCCTTATCAAATCCTACCAGGCATTGTAAGAAGCTCTTAAGCAGATTATTTCATTTAATCCACCTAATAATCCTAAAATGGCATATGCACATTGAAAATGTTGAGAAATTTCATCATGTCCCACCATGAGATGAATAAGGGGTAAAATGTTGAATACTGTATCTTTTGTTCTGTTAACTTTCATTTCTATTCTGCTAACAGATATGTTGTTTTACAACATACACATAGACTGTCAGTAGAAGATTGTTGTCAACATTGTTTTAACTTTAAAATATAAGTTCAAGATATTTTTCTTCTGAGCAGAGATAATTCAGGATTTTAAGAAGCATTTATTTACTTATTTCGTGTGTGTGTACATGATACGTGTGTTGATAAGGGATACTTACATGAATGTGTGGTGGAAGTCTGTTCTCTCCTTTCATATTATGAGCTTTGAAATCAGTACCTTCAAATTCCTTTCAAATTGGCAGTCTAGATTTTCATAATTTTGCTGTTGATGATTATTTACTTCCTTGGATTTAAGTGATAGATGCCAACTTGGAGAATCCCCACTAATAAAGTGATTTCAGAAAGGAGAAAGATCATAATATGTCTGGGTGCACATGTCTGTGTTTGATATATATGCACATGCATGTGGGGGGTTTGCATGGGCCCGTGCATGCAGAAGCTGGAGAAAAACTGTGGGTGTCCTATTTCATCACTCTCCACCTTATTCCCTTGAGACAAGGTCTCTCACTAAACCTGGAACTAGGCCAGTGGCCAGCAAGACCCAGCTGTCTTGCTGTCTCTGTCTTCCACGGCTTTGAGGTCATGGGCATGCATGGCCATGACTGGGTTTTTACATGGCTGTTGGGGATTTGGACTCAGTTATTTATGCAAGTGCTCTTACCCTCTGAGCCATCTTCTTCACTGACCCATCTTCCCAGCCCACATAAAATACATCTTTAATCTCTTTATAAATTCTAGTTTCAAAATAGTACAAAAGTACCCCTTCTCACTTTGCTCTTAGGGGATAACTGGATTGCTCCTTCACTACATAAACGAAAGGAGAACAAGTCAAGACATAAGGACCTCAAATGAATCAGGGACAGTCAAAATGCAGAACTCGACATTCCCAGTTTCAGTCCTGAGTCTTTGTAGATGGTTAAAGAACTTGAACATTATGTCCCTGAGAAACAGTAAGAGGAATGTGGTTATTTGGAGATGACCATTTACGATAATCTTCAACTCCACAAAGTTTCATGTGGAGGATGTGCCTGTGTGCATCCCTTGGAGCTCAGGAGGGCGCTCAGGTTTAGTTTCTCTCTCTTTTTTTTTTTTTTCAACTCTTCATTTTAAAAACCTGCTTTTATCTGCCACCAAAAACCACAAAAAATGTAAAAGTATTATTGAACAGAAACCTCATTGAGATAATTTAGACAATAGCATATTGGCCTTTAAATTATGGACCTAGTGCTTGATAATTGCTTTCTCTATGCCAGGCAATCTGCTTTGCATAAGCTATCTCATGCGATCGTCCCCTGGTACTGAGAGGAGGGAGGCTTTCTTATAGTTGAGGAAACTGAGGCTTAGAAAAGATACTTCCTGTCTCCAAATATGTAGTGAATAACCATCAAAATCATTATAACAATTAAGCAAACACTAATCTCAACTGCAATGTGACTGGAACAAATGCCAGTTTATATAAACAGTGAAACAAACCAGTCTTTTTAATCCAGATTCCATCTTTTTACAGATGTGCTCCTAGCATTTGCTAAAGTGCTTTCATTAGGCTTAATTTTAACTCTTTCTACAACTCATATTGGCAAGGCAATCCATGATAAAATGCTATACATGCTGTTAGAGTCACAGAGTTAATTTTAAAGTTCAGTTCTAACTCTGTTGCTACATTTCTCACACTGGTAGTGGATTACTCTTCAGTTTCACAGGCTAAGATTTCTGTCTAATAGTTTCTATATCTCTAACACACAGACACATACACATTCCCTGAAAAACAACTTTCCTAAGATGTGTACAGTATTTAGTGAAATATTTGTGTACATTCTTTTTTGAGACAGGCTTTTTCTATGTAGTCCTCCTGGCTATTCTGGAACTCACTTTGTAGACCAGGCTGGCCTCAAATTAGGAGAGATCTGCTTACCTCTGGCTCCTAAGTTCTGGGATCAAAGGCATACACCGCCATGCCCAGCTTTGTGTACATTCTTAAACATATATTTATGTGTATGTATGTGAGCCTGTGTGAGTTATTGTGTACCACATACATGCAGGTATCCATAAAAGTCAGGGGGCATTGGATCCCTCAGAACTGGAATTACAGGTAGAGCTGCCTGATGTATGTTGGGAACCAAACCCAGGTCTGAAACGGACAGTAACTGCTCTCCAGCCCCTGAGCACTCTCTTATCATTTCAGGCTCACAGGTAATCCGCTGCCTTACATGTGGAGGAAACATTCACACAAAGTCATTTTACAGTAGCATTTGGGATATTACTTCTTACATAGTAAGAACCTTTTTCTAGTTCTGAAATATGTTAAATAATCCAAAGAGAACATTGTTAAGAAATGTGAAGTTTGTGATTCTTTTATTTTTGCCATTTTTCAAGTTTTTTTTTAAATATTCTTGTTATTTGTAGTCCCCTGCAATTAATTTCATGCTAACTTTAGGATTGTGTTTTTGAGCCTAAAAGCTGAGGGTTTTTTTATTTGTTTGTTTGTTTGTTTTTATAGGCATTACACTTAAAACATAAATGGCTTTGGGAAATATACCATTTGCCCAACCTCACTCTTCAGCACATCATTGATAGAACTGTCCCAGACTTACAATGAAAATAAAGGTGATTTATGAGTTATTGTTTCAGCATGACAAAAATACCAGATAAAAACTTACCAAAAGAAGGAAGGGTTTATTTGTCTTACAGTTCTAGGGGATACAGTCAGTATGGTAGGAACAAGCAGGGGACGCTGGTCACACTGTATCCACAGTGAGGACACAAAGGCTGATGGATGCTGGTGCTCAGGCCACTTCCTTCTGCTTATTAAGTCTGGGATCCCTAGGACCAGAATGCTAGGACCCACACTTAGGGTAGATCTTCCTACTTCAGTTACACTGGTCTAGACAACTCCTTACAGCCTTGCCTAGAGATTTGTTCCCATGGTAATTCTAAATCCCCTCAAACTGACAAGTCAAGCTTAACCACCATAGGCGATGCTGTGATAAGACACTATGATGAAGGCAACCTATAGAAGCAAGAGTTATTTGGGCTCACAGTTATAGAAGGCTGGGGTCTATGACCACCATGGTGGGGAATGTGGCAGCAGGCAGGCAGGCATGGTGCTGGGGCAGTAGCTGAGAATATATATTCACAAGCAGGAGACAGAGAAAAAGACTCAGAATGGCTTGAGTCTTTGAAGCATCCAAGTTCACCCCTAGTGACACGTGACTTCCAATAAGACCACACATCCTAATCCTTTCCAGATAATTTCACCATCTAGTACCAAGTATTAAAACATGAGTCCATGGGGGCCATTCTCATTCAAATTATAAGAAAACAAATTGACTGACGTGACTCTTGGTCCTGATCCTTGGAAGCACTAGTCTGGCACCTCTGACTTTGGTCCAACTTTCTCAGCCCTCACACTTCACCAGTCGGAGACCAAAGGCAAGACCTTCAATTTCAATTTTTCATCACTGGCCAAGATGATATGAAACCAATTCCAGATCCCAAGATAAAATTTGCACCAAAATGACAATTTTATAAATCCTTTGTTTATAGTTTAACACAATGACTTAATGATCATTTCACCAAAGTAAAAATAGTTAGGATTACTAATAACATTTCAAAGCATGACACTGGGAAGACATTTTATTTGTTATGGTTTTCATGAAAATTTATCAATATGTATTTGTGAAAATAAAAATTCAATTGTAAAAAAATCTATTAATCAAGTTTTCAGGAGCTCTCATATGTCTACTTATTGAATTCAGAGGAGTATCATTGGAACAATTAAAAAATATTTCATAATAATTTAGGTTTTTGTAATTTCTTATCCTTTGAAAGTTTCTTATATTTATACAATATACATCAATCATATCCACCTACCACTCCCTTCCAACTTGTCCTAGTGCCCCCATCTCATCTCCTTCACAGATTCATGTTCTCTTTTTTAATTGTTATTTATAATTCCCTGAGCCCAATTAGTACAGCCCATATGTACATGGGTGTGTACAATCCACTGGGGAATGAACAATCTACCATTGGCCATATCCCCATTTGAAACAAAATTTGAGTACTGTCACCATGCTTCAAAGATGCAAGAGTAAATTCTATATGTAAACAAGAATAATCTCTGCTCCCTAAACATACCATCCCTTGTTGTTACAGGAATAAACTACAGTGTATAATTGCATGACTCCTCAGGGTTCCACTCTGCTTAAAATTCTGATTACATAAAGAGAAGCTGAAAGCAAATGAAGTACTTCTGAGGCAGAAAAGCATAGGGAATAGCTTAGCAGTGTGGGGCTCTGCTTGGTTTGGGCTATGCACATATCCTTCACATAATGCACTTGTCAGTCTGAGACCCTTGCCTGCACATATTATATGCACACAGCCCACTCTAACACTGTAGCTAGCAATCTAGGACCCTCATCTGCATTTTGCTGTGCACAAACCCCACTCTAAGAAAGTTTTACCTAGTCTCATGACCATGAAACTTAGACAGATGTGCAGGTCTAAGAATGGAAGGGCTGATCTGGCCTGAACTGTCGGGGTACATAAGTACTAAGGCAGGTAAAACTGTCTTCCCAAGTGAACTTTTAGGGAGAATACCCTACTTACTTATCTAATACCTATACACAATTGGGCATACATATAATTAAAATCAGATGCATTATAGGAAGGGATGTGCACAGTAGAGAAATGGTTGCATAACTTAATCTGTCAAGCAGAATATCTATACCCAAACTATACCCAATGACAAACCAACTTCTTTTTCATTTGAACCTCATAAAAGGAAGTCCCAAACAATGACCCTTGAGTACCTCCAATCATGTGGCCTACCATCAATCTTGACAATGCACTCCTTTCTAATTTGTGCTACCATTTTGATTTGAATAAGGTTTCCTTGATGCTTTGCAAATTGTTGTGAGCTTTCTTTAATGCTGTGAAGAAAACACCAACAGCCTGGAAACACCTGTCCTATATCCTTACCGCCTAGCAACATAACCTCAACCACCATGGATTCTGTTCTTTCATCCTCTTGTTTGTTGAAACCTGTTTATAATAGGGTTTCTGAGAAAAGCAATGTAGAGTCTTCAATTATACCTGCTGCAAATAAACCAGCAAATTGTCTCCAATATGACATTACAATGCCAAATAAGAAGGTGCATATGTAGAAATATCAAAGAACACTGACTTCAGCCCAATATTTTCTTTCTGTGGCTTATGATGTGCAAGCACTTTAAGACATTCTGAAGCATTTTGCATTCTTCTAATAAGCAACCAGGCATCAGAATTACTAACTCTCTGACTTCTATATTTAAGGGAAATATCTAAACCATAAATGAAGAGGCACCTTTTAAAAGAGTTTGATAGTTAGACAGTAATAACAGCATAGTCTACAGATACAGAACATTAAATCAACATGTTTCTAAGAACTTTACACACTGAAGTACTCTAATATTTTGAGACCTAAGTTTCATGCTACACATTGAAGATGTTGGAAAGAGTGATCTGTAGCTACTTAAGTCACAGAAATAGAACAGACAAAAATGCTAAATGGCAATAATAACAGTAAATACCATTCTTTCATCTTGAAACATCTCAAGGGTTTTATAAATATAAATGAGCAAGCTTACATACTGCCCTTTCACAGAGAACATGGTGTACCTTTGACCAGACTCAGTAAAATGGGATAACAGATTGAGAAAGTGTTGTGTTTACTTGAAACTGTTGTAATGGATTCTTCAGCAACACAGGGGTAAGAACAGTATGGCAATTTGGAGATACTAGTTCACAAAAATAAGTAGTCAAATTAGACATTAGCAACTGAATAAAATATCTAACAGAATGTGTGCACAACTTGAATATTTTTACAGCACCTGATAGCTCCATACTATGTACCAAAATCTATACAAGCATTTCATAGTTTAATCCTCACAACTCTGAGAGGCAGGATGCTCCCACTATTATTTCAACATCAGAGCTATCTAGAAATGTGAGCAATCATGCCTGAAGCTTAAACAGATAATTGGTAACAAATATTAAAATGCACATATATATGTATGTGGACATATTGATTGTAATGTAAACATTCCTATTACTGATGGTAGAGACCTGTGGGTCATCACGTAGTTAAAAAATAGAAAGAAACAAATGCAAAACTACGGAAAATTGGCCATCATTGAGCTTCAGAGTTGCATTTTAGTTTCTGAAACAAAGCGGCTTGAGAGGCAGAGATGGAAACATATATGGAGAGAAGAGAGGAAAGAAAGATGAGAGATGAGAAAGAAGAAAAGAGAAGAGATGAAGGATGTGGTGGTATTGTGTTCCTCAAAATATTGTGCATGCTAATAAACTTATCTGGGCTCAGAGTACAGGACAGCCACAATATTAAACATAGAGGATAGGCAGTGGTAGCACACGCCTTTAATCTTAGCATTCTAAAGGCAGAAATCCCTCTGGATCTCTGTGAGTTCAAGGCCACATTGGAAACAGTCAGGCATGGTGACTCACACCTTTAATCCCAGAAAGTGAGCCTTTAAACCCAGGGAGTGATGGCAGAAAGCAGAAAGATATATAAGGTGCGAAGACCAGAAACTAGAAGCTTTTAGCTGGTTAAGCTTTCAGGCTTTGGAGATTCATTCTGGATGAGGACTCAGAGGCTTCCTGTCTGAGGAAACAGGATCAGCTGAGGAACTGGCGAGATGAGGTGGCTGTGGCCTGTTCTGTCTCTCTGATCTTCCAGCGTTCACCCCAATACCTGGCTCAGGTTTGATTTTATTAATAAGAACTTTTAAGATTCATGCTACAGAAGGAAGAGAAAGAGTAAAGAGAGAGAGAGAGAAGAGGGACCAGGAGATGGGAAAGGAGGGAGAACGAAGGTCTGTTGCCACCTTGTTGAATGAATGCTGATATTTGATTATCTTCATTATGAATAACTGTGGCTCTAAGCAGCTAAGCCCTCCATGTGAATTAAAACTGAAGTTTTAAAAATGTCTTAGTGCATCAGGGCTATTGTGTCTCTTGTGTGGCTTTAAAGACCACCACCCCCCCAACACCTCCCTGCTCCCTGTGATGTCTGAGAACTCCCATGACCTCACTGAAATGCAAGCCTTGTGAAATGGAATCACAATGCCGGTGTTTTGATATTGCAGGGATACAAGCATATTAGCAAGAAGTCACTCATAATAAGAACTGATGATTCTCCCTATTTGTTTTCTTATTGAGAGAATAATCAACTTTCAGCTACATGTGGGAACAGTAAAGAGATAAATGAAATTCACAGCCAGTAAACTCATGTGAGTCATTCTGTATAATTACCTCCTTCGGTGTCTTTTCTGAAATCATTGGCTGGCTGGTAGCTATGCACCCTTTAAATCCTATACTCTGTTTTTCTGTTTTTATTTATTTTATGTGTGGGAAAAGCACACTCATGCCACACCTGTGTCTATTCTCTCCTTCCACCTCATACAAAATCCCACTGAATAGATTCGGGTCACTATCAGGCTGGTGGAAAATGCCTTTACCCAATCAGCCATCTTTCTGGCCCCAAATGCTAAACCCTTTATACAGTAACTGGCAGCTGTTTGTAAAGGTTGGAGTAGTATTCCTTCTTTATGCCCTGTGATTAAAAAAACAAAACAAAACAAAACAAAACCTGGTGACATCACAGCTGTCTATGTGACATGGGGACACAAACATGAGAAACACACACCACACACAGATATACCTCATAAGCACACTCAGACATACAAAATATATCTCATCTCTCACCATATCGATCTCATATACAACATACACACATCTCATTCATACTAAAGATATACCACATAACTCACACACAGATACCAAAGGATACAGACATACTTTTACCTCACACACAACACATACATTTCGCATACACAGCATACACTAACACATACCACACATATGATGCATGTGTGCTTCTGTCTCATACAGTATGCAAACCACACATATACACAAACCACACAGTCCATATGATATACACATTCTAATTATACACCAGACACTTCACATATATGACACATACAACATGCATGCCTCATACATACAACACACAAATTATACAAGCACATATCTTTCAACATACATACATCTCACACACTGATCCAACCACACATGATACAGACTCAGTTCTACCTCACATACACATTTAACACACACACAGCTCACGCAGACCTCACATATGTAATGGAGTAGAGTAAGTGGGGCATGCCAGTAATCATCTAAGGCACTTGTTCTCAACCTTCCTAATGCTGTGACCTTTTAATACAGTTCCTCATGTTGTGGTGACGCCAACCATAAAATTATTTTTGTTGCTACTTCATAGCTGTAATTTTGCTACTGTTATGAATCATGATGTAAATATCTGTGTTCTCTGATGGTCTCAGGAGACCCCTGTGAGAAGGTCATTCAACCCTCAAAGGGGTCGCTACCCACAGGTTGAGAACCACTGACCTAGGGGCTCACTGAGCTCAGTCCCTGGTTTAGACAAGTAATTGAATGTCCAGGAAAAACAGAGACCTGAACAACAGAGAAAGAGAAGGCCATGTCCATTCAGGATGGGAGAGACCTAAATAGAACCAGTCTTGGGAATTTGCAGTGTTCCCTCCCCCCTATTGGTCCTGCTTAGATACCCACCTCCGTACCTTCCTGCCATTTCTCCTCATAACGTCTAGGAACAAGAAGCCAACATCTCAGGCAACCTGCTTTGCTTTCCCTATCTACCTATGTCCCCCTAATGCTCCTTCATATATAGCTTACAACTCACAGATGCCAACCACACATGATAAAACCATGCCTCTATGCTACACACTACACATCTGACACATACCACTTACGCAGCACATATAATATCTACACACCAATCACACAGCACAGACATGTCCTAAACCCAGCCTTAAAGGATGAGAGCAGGGAAAAGGTTATTCATAAAAGAGTTAATTTTCTTCCCTACAGATAAAGCCAAGCAGCCACCAGGTGTTGATGAACAGATAACACTCACTTTAATTATTACCTTAGAGAAGACAGATTAAAAACTGAAATCTTTTTTTTTTTTTTTTACTTGCTACACAAGTTAGTGAAATCGGAATGAAGCAACAACAAAATGCACCTGAAAATACCTAAAATAAAGTCTGTTTCCAGATCTCTTGGCTTCCTTTCCCACAACAGGAGCCCACTTTCTGCTTGGCTCTGCTGGAGGCCTCGGCTGGCTCTTTTCTCTCAGCCCTCTGACTAGATAGAAAATTACACAGTTCTCTCTTTATAATCATCTGAACGACTCTTCTCTCCCTCTGCTGTCATTACTGGATCAACAGCAATGTTCTTCTGTTCACTTAACATCTGGAAACCTCTGGAGTGCACCAGTTTGGATACCTTCTCTTTCCATCCACACTGAAACCCTGCCAACAGAATCCTCTAAAAATGGGAGCTGGGCAAGTCCCTCAGTGGTAGAGCAAGACCCTGGGTTTGATCCTTGCACCACAAAGCAATTTCTGTGCCAAGTCTAAGGTATGTCATAAACAAGTTCTTGATGCTGGGGGTCTCAGTCCACTCTGCCATCACCCTGTCTTCACCTCATAGGTCCACTGACCCTAGAACCCTGGTTCCACTGCCACCACCTCTCTGCTTGTTTCTGTCACATCATACTCACACTGGCTTCCCAATGAGTGAATGAGCCATCTCAAAGGAAAAGCGCTTGACATTCTCCCCTCAGTGTACTCAGGCCATCTCCACACAGAATCATTGTACATGCCTGTGTCTCTGTGCTTTAATTTAACGGAATGTGAATTATATGGGCAATGAGAGAATGACTTAAAAATGTTTGGGGAGGCAAATTATTTTATTGCTGTAATAAAGTCGTGTTCTATGGGAATCATGTTCAATATTTTAGGGACTGTTGCAGGAGAATAAATTGTAAAAATAGATGCATATAAATATGTTACTAATATAACCTTAGAAGTATTCATTGTTTTTAAATCTCTGGGGATAGTAAGATAGTAAGATAAAGCCTGGAACAAAAGAACAGGCTGAACCTCATGGAGGAGGTGTGACGGGGCTCACAGACTCCACATCTCTCCATGGATACTTTGCTTGTGTGCCTGTTTGGGTGTTGAGTGGAAGTCCTTACCATAGATTGAATGTTTTTGTACCAGCCCCCAAATTTGCATGGTTAAATCCTAATCACCAAGCAATACTATTTGGAGGTCTTTTGGGAAGTGTCTAGGTCATAAAGATGGTACTTTCAGAATGAGATTAATATTCTTTCAAACAGATAACAAAAGACATTTATGAGGTATGAAACATGGTTTTTCAGAGGCAATTTTTAAAATTTACCCAATTCTGCATATTAGGCATCTCATAACAATTCCAAAGTTGGCTTGTAAAATCTTTAATCCTATTACCTCTGGTACATTATCCACCTCATCATTTAATACATAACCTACAGAGATTACCCCAAACTTCTTAACATGATACTTCGCTCATTTATACTCTCACAAATAGCTGTTCTAGATTGCTTTCTGTTGCTGTGATAAACACTGTGATCAAAAGCAGCTTTGGAGAGGGCTTATTTGGCTTACTTGTTAGAATTTCTTATGGGGGAAGCCAAGGCAGGAACTCAAGGCAGACACCTGGAGGCAGGAACTAAAGTAAAGACCACAAAGAAACACCGATTATTGGCTTGCTCAGCTATCTTTTTGTTTATATAGTCAAGATCCATCTGCCCAACAATGGCTCCATCCACAGTGGACTGGGCCCTCCTGCATCAATTAACAATTCAGAAAATTTCCCATAGACATGCCCACAGGTCAATCTGATGGAGGCAATTCCTTAATTGAGATTCCCTCTTCCCAAGTATGTCAAACTGTCATCCCCCCCCCGAAAAAAAAATAGAAATAAAAAGAGTTAGAAACAAGCCAGGCAGTGGTGTTTCACACCTTTAATCCCAGTACTCGGGAGGCAGAGCCAGGCAGATCTTTGTGAGTTCGAGGCCAGCCAGGTCTACAGAGTGAGATCCAGGACAGGCACCAAAACTACATGGAGAAACCCTGTCTTGAAAAAAACAAAAGAAGAAGCAAAGAATTAGAAACATGTAGACACATCTACCACCAACTCCCAAAATGGAGAGTTCAAAGGAACAGATTAAAACAGTGTGATGGAAAATGCTAATTACTTCATTTATTTAATATTATGCAATAATAGTAAGTTCTAGTCTCAACAAATAAGGATTTTTTTCAGTAGTTCAGACAATTCTGTACTGTCCAATTTGACAAACTTGGACTAACTGTGTTGTTACCTTTGTCTAACAGTTTTAAATGGCAGATGAGTCAGGCACAAATGAGCAAGTCTAATGAATAATCACTCCAGAGTTTTGTAGAGAACGTTTTAGAGAAACGGTAGCTGTTTTCACCATTTTTTAAAACTTGAAATTCATTTCTTAAATCCTTATCATGATGTGCTATCCTCCTGCTCTGTCCATTTAGGTATGATGATGTTCTAAGGTACTGAATGACGCAAGTGTGGTGCTGGGGTATGGGCAGTGCAGAGTTCAAGGACTCTTGAACGCTATGGGGCTCTTGTAAAGTCTGAAGGATGGCATAGTACCCTTCAGTGATTGAAGTTGCTTGAAGGTAGGAAACTCACAGTAGTGGTTATTATTTTCGCATATTAAGAAATGAAAGATGGTGGCTAGAGAGACGGCTCAGTCGTTAAGAGCACTAGCTGCTCTTGCAGAAGATCCAGGGTTCAATTGCTAGCATCGACATGGAGAGGTTCACAACCACCTGTAACTTCAGTTCCAAGGGAGTCAAGGCCCTCTTTTAGACTCTGAGAATTTGCATGCCCGTGGAGCACAGACATACGTGCAGCCAAAACACCCATGTGCTTAAAATGTAAAAAAAATAAAAAAGAAGTAAAAGATGCTTCCTAGCTGTGTCAGTAGTGGCATGAAATCCCAAAGGAACCATGCTTCTCTATTTGTTCTAGATGAATTTAAGTGAACTCATTGGCTTTTATTTTCATGACTATAATCTCAATTAGTATCATTCATTCTATAATCTATTACAGCATTTCAGTAGAGAAGTGTGAATTATTCACAAAGACATGGGGAGATGAAAATATCTGGACCTCAAGCAATCTTACCACTGTGATTATTGTGGGATTTTATGGAATTTTTGAGCCATGTCTTCTAAACCCACTGGAGCTCCAAATTACAGTTTTATCTTAAATGAGATAATAACTAGATAGAATTACTATCTTGAAGTAACACAGCACTCTAAAAGTCCTCCAAGTTATGGTTCCCCACGCCACCCTACCCGCCGCCCCCCCCCCGTTGTTATTTCATTGAAATGCAGCCTACTTACAGGCAAATATAGGAGTCCTTAGTGCACAGCTTGATGCATTTTCAAATAACAAAGAACATATACTGTGCCCCTGTACTCAGCTTTGAGGCTACAGGCCTATAATCCTGGCATTTGTGAGGCTAAGGCAGGGGGATTGCCACAACTTTGAGGCCAGCCTGGCCTATATCATGAGTTCTATGCCCACTGGAGCTACAGTATGAGAAAACAAACAAACAAACAAATAAAAACAGAGAAAATGTATTCGCATATTAGGAAACACATCACTCCCTCAATTGCTGTTGCTCCCTGCCAGAGAAAACCTCTATCAAGACTAACACTATCTTTTAGCTTTCCGGATTCAGAATATACCATGGTTCAGATTTGTTGGTATATTGTTTTCTTGGTTATGTTTGGAGCTCCATCCATGGAATAACGTACATTCTACTTGAGAGTAGCATTCCCTCTCATTGCCTTCTAGTATTCCATTGATGAGTTATCTGCTGGTTCCACTGATCAGAACAGGAGACGGAAATTGGTCAAGTGGGTAGGGACCTCAAGGTCAATGTTCTGAGAATGTCCATGTTGAAGGGCAGGAGAGTCAGGAATGTTTCTTATTTCCTAAATGAGCACCTAGAGGTTGTATACGACTATGTGACTGACACTGAGGAGGCACTTGGACACCAGGTGGGCCATACGGACTGACCAGCCCACATCTCACCTATTTGGGGTCATAAAGACTTTATAAAGGCCCCAGACTAGCAGCTTGACAGTACCCTATGTCCTGGGATCCCTCCTGCTATGCAGAAGCTCAGTGTTCTCTCTCTCTCTCTCTCTCTCTCTCTCTCTCTCTCTCTCTCTCTCTCTCTCTCTCTCTCTCTCTCTCCTTTCCCTTAAGCTCCCTATAATAATACTTCTGTATTTCTTTCAGACACTCACCCTCTGTGGTCTGTGAATTTCATTCTTCAAATTCATGAGACAAGAACCTGAAAGCCACTGGCCAAAGAAGGCTTTGGTGACTGTTCCATTTCTGGGACCCTGGCTCTCTGAACTAAGCCCACCCAAGCTTCTTAGGAAAGACTGTTATTCTCAAAGACACCATCTTTTTCCTGTGTCACTATGGTTGAATAACATTTGGGACACCATCAGGGTTGTGGCTGTGAACATTCTCAAGCATGGTTTTGGTAAACACACAGATACATCGTTTTTGGGGGAATAAACCCAGAAGAGGAACTTATTGGATATGATGCTCAACTTTGGTAGAAACAGTCATCCAGTTTTCCAGTGTGGAAGTATCCATCTGGATTCCCCAAGCGGGGAGGTTTATCTGGTTTCGATCTTTTCCAGTACTGGATGTCAATTTTCTTACTTTTAGCTAGTCCGGAGAGCACAGAGTGTCAAAAACATGAAAGGGCTTGAGATTTATCCTATACCGAAATTAATTGGCTTGCCAGAGCTTCATAGAGCCTGGAAGACAAAATGCTCCTTAGTTACAGATGAAGGACAGCATATTACTTCATAATGATAGTCGGAGCATCAACAATTTATAGCATGTTTCAAGGCCCCGGTTCCAACGGGAGACTCAAGATAAAGGAAATAATACCACAAGAACAAGAGGTTGTGTCACAACAGGGGAAGCCTGAGAGACAGAAAGGGAGTGGATCTGCATGGGAGGGCAGGTGGGGAGGCACTGGGAGGAGCAGAGGGAGGGGAAACTGTAATCAAGACATATTATGTGAGAAAAACCTCTTTTCAATAAAAAGAATAAAATAAAATAAAAAGACGATGAGCACCATGGTTTTAGCCATTTGTGTGGCCTCTCTTAAAGATCCTATGTTCCAGTCTTCTTGTCTATGTTTCTGTTGAGTTTTCTGGTGGTGGTTTTTTTTCTTTCTGTTTTTGTTTTGTATTTTTGTTTTTCTTAACTCATTTGCAAGAATTCTGAGTACTAGCAATGTTTCTCATATTATTTACAAATATCCTTCCTTTCGCTGTAGCTTTCTTAATATATCATTTTAGTAACAGGAAACTTTATTTCTCCTATATATAAAACTGGAGAAAAAAAAAGACAGTCTAACGCCGGGCGGTGGTAGCGCACGCCTTTAATCCCAGCACTAGGGAGGCAGAGCCAGGCGGATCCTTGTGAGTTCGAGGCCAGCCTGGGCTACCAAGTGAGTTCCAGGAAAAGGCGCAAAGCTACACAGAGAAACCCTGTCTCGAAAAACAAAAAAAAACAAAACAAACAAAAAAAAGACAGTCTAGAAGCAGATCTACTGCCTTAGTCTACTTAGGTATCTATAACAAAATGCCTTGAGCTGGGAAGTGAAAAAATTATGGAAAAGTATTTTGTGCAGCTCTGATGGCCAAGAAGTCCATGATCAATGTACCAGCAGTGTGAATGTCTGCTGAGGGCTTGTTTTTAGCTGGTTTATCTTCTATATACCCTGATATCATGCAGCAGCAGGTAGTGATCTCCCTGGGGACCTTTGTTGTTTTTTGAACAGTGTCTTGGTATTTAGCTCAGGCTGTCATTGAGCTTGCCATCCTCCTTCCTTTGACTCCTAGGTGCTGGGATTACATACCTGTACCAACTCAAACAGTTCCTTACACCTCCTTCCTGAAGATACCAATCCATTCATGAGAATGGAGCTGTGATCACTTAATCCTTCCCAGAGGCCCCAGTTCATGCGATCACAATGAGTGTTAGGTTTCATTATGTATTGGGGGAATAAAAATTAGTCCACAGCACCAACATTTGTATGATTATTTGATTAGGTGTATGCATGTACATGCATGTGTTAATGGCATATGCACATGTCCTGATGTGGAGGGCATAGGACAACCTAAGCTTTCATTCTTTAGGGAACACCATCTGTTTTATTTTGAGACCAGCTTTCCTGCTTCATTGAATCAAGCTCAGGTTTTCATGTTTGTGTGGCAAGCACTTGACCAACAGAGCCATCTCTCCAACCCTGGAAGTACTGTTTTTCAATAAATACAGGGCTAATAATATATGAATAAGGAATATGAAATTAATCTTGATTTGTACCACGTTACATCATAATATAAATCTGTCCCAAGGTAGACTATTGAGGTAAATATAAAAGAAAAGGCATAAGATTTTAGAATAAAACAAGAATATTTTACTTTGGGATAGGTAACAATTTCTGAAAAGGGACCCCAAAATATTAACCATAAAGAAGAAAATTATCCTTTGACTGTATTGAAGTGTAATGGTTAATAACAATTATCACTTTGATGGGATCTATAGTCAAGCCTCTGGGCATGCATGTAAAAGTTTAATCTTTGAGGTTAAGTGAAGTAAGAAGACCCACCCCAAAGTGGGCCGTACCATCTCTTTGGCTCAAGTCTTACACTGCATAAAAAGGAGAAAGCTCACTGGGCATGGACGTCAATCCTTCTCTGCCTCCTTGGCTATGGATGCAATGTAACTGGCTGCCCAAGCACTGGCCACCAAGACATGTCCACCATAATGGATGGCACCCTCAATCTATGAACCCAAACAAACTCTTTCCAACAGCAAAAGTCACTAAGACATAAAGCTGCAACCTATAATTCGTATGCAGTCTCATATAGGCACTGAGCTTAAACATAATGCATTCCTACTGATGCTTTTCTTTTACTGTTTTTCTCTCTATGCCTTTTTTTCCCAATACTATAGCAGACAAATGCCAAGAAAATACATGATGTATAAAAAGCAACTTCAAACTCCATAATATTATCTCCATGCTTCACAAAGTATTTTAATAGTGGACACTATCTGCATTCCTTTTTAGTAGGACACAGAACCAAATTTTAATTAGTAGATTCATTAGTGCATTCAATATTTTTCTTGTTGCCACAATGATAAGGAAAAAATAAATACAATCTGCTTGTATTGCTCTCAATGTATTTGATGTAAGCATCAGATTCTGTGTGTGTGTGTGTGTGTGTGTGTGTGTGTGTGTGTGTGTGTTGGGGGTTGTTCATGTGTATGGGGCCATCTGTATGCTCATGAAGGCTGAGGCTTGAGGACAACTTCTAGTGTCATTCCTGATGCCATTTTTTACATTTTTGTTTGAGAGAGGGTCTCTTATTGGCCTGAAAATTCACCAAGGAGGCAATGTTAGCCAGCCAGATGACTCCAGATTTACCAAGGATGCTAAGCTAGTGAGCCAGCTAGCTCCAGGGGTCCTCCTGTCTCTGCCTCCCTTCTTTCCATCACAGAGATTACAGGCATGAACCATGTACCTGGCTTTTCAACCAGGGACCTGAACTCAGGATTGCACACTTGTGAAGCAAGTGACTTACCTTACCAAAGGAGCCCTTCCCCCAGCCTACAACATGTATTTTAATGAAATTCTGTTGTGAAATATCTCATACAGAACAGATGATGTTTATTTTAAGGAAGTTCAGCAACTTGATTATGATACCGATAGAAACTAATGCTGATTAGTGATTAGGCCAGACTAATTTTCCATGATTCCAATAAGGTTAGAGTTTCAAAGCCTATGACCAATGTGCGCTTAACCTGGAATCTGAGATAGTCTTCAGTGGCTTTATATTTACTATTTCTTTTCTTATATAAGTGCTTGAGGCCCTGGACACTAGAGCCTCCCCCATAGCTAGTTAACTCTTTGGCTTCTTTAACCTAATATGAAGACTTCTCTGCTGTGGCCTCGAGGTCTTCTCTGCACACAGGTGTTGACATTACCAATAATGCCATTTCCCTGTAAACTTGGTACACTTGGCTTAGGACAGTTTCTCTGGATATTCTTACTTTCATGGTGACTTCAGATTTTTTCATATTTGTAACTAATTCTTTCAACATTTCTCTATTAAAATATAAGACTAGGCAAAAAATCAGCTCAAACTGTCCTGTGTATCAGATCACATAACAACCCCTATGCAACAATTGGTCTTGTGTTGTATATCTTATCCTGACTCAGGAGAACCCACAGGACACACCTCGACTAGCTTCTTCTTCAAGAGGATTTGGGTTGTCATCTCTAATTCAATGAAGAACCCCAGTGTTGAGTTGAAAGGTCATATTTTGAAGTATAAGGCATGTGACATAATGTATTGAGTTATGTCAGAATGTAGCAAGAACCTGCATCTTTCAAGTAAGAGAAAGTTCTAGATGCACAGAAGTGTGTTATTAGCTTGTACTCTCTGGACTAGTTGTTGAATTCAGAGGCCCTGGCTTAGGGAAACCTTAAAATAGCCCAGATAAGCTCCTCTCTGGAATTCCATGGGCTACCCATGGAATGTCACCCTAGGACATGGACAGATGAGGTACCACAACTTTTCCCACAGTTTGTGCCACTTTCCATGCACTCAAGGTCATCAAAACTCAACCAATTTATAACAGTAACACATGCCACTCCTGCTAAATTATTCTTCAGGTAGGTTAGCAGTGGTCTCACTTGATTCCTTAATGGAAATTCTGGCAATAAAAAAGGAATAAATAACGAAGGCATTTATTTGGAGAACAATGTTAGAAAGGAAAGTTTCTATGAAGGCTCCATCCTCACCAGTGTTTAGAATAGTCTATATGGACATGAGACAGGAAATGAACTAGTATTACAAAGCACATTTAAGTTTTATAAGGAAAATAAATTTTGTCCCATAGAAGAAATCAGCTGCTCTGTGTGTGGGTAGAAAGACAGTTGGAAACATAAGAACAGAATCAAAGAGAAGTAAACATTGTTACATCAGAGCAGTGGGCCAGAAAAAGCCCCCTCTACCAGTGATGAAGCCACAAGAGGCAAGGACCACCCCATGATTGACAGGTAGGTTATGTTTAAATCTGCCTGGATCCCATCCTGTCAGGTGGGCTTCACTTCTGTCCGTCATATAACCAAGTGATGGTTCTATGATGTTCTCTCCCCTTTCTTTTCCCTACCCCCTCACTTTTCCCTACTTATGAGAATGCTCAGGACACACTGGAAAGAACTGCAGTATAAATGAGATGGAGAAAATCAGAGAGAAAGAGAAAACAAAAGAGAAAGCATTCCTTCTTTTCTTCAATAACGAAAGAGCAAACTGTTAGCTAAACACTCATTTAACATCGATCATGAGTAAAGCTTTGTTCTGCTTAAGGCAAAGCAAGATAAATCTCAATTCTGTTAATACAGATAGACTAACACACCCAGCGCCTACACAACAGATTCTGTGTTCTTTTACCAGATCAGAGATGTGGGTCAAGAAACTTTATTTTTTCCCTTTCTGTTTTCTTTGTGAGATAGCATCTCGTTATATAGCCAGTCTGGTCTCAAACGCACCACCTTTCTACTCCTGACTCCTGAGTGTTGAGGTCTTAGGTTGTACCATCATCCCTGTTGATCCAGGAATTTTCCATTCATCTCCTATTTTGACAATCCTCATCCCTCCTGTGGCCCATCTCATCAACACACAAACATACTTCCATCTTAAAACAAATGAGAAGATTAATAACAACAACAACAAACTCTCCTCATTTATTTTCTCTAACGTTGGCTTCTAATAATTTCTCTGCTTCTCTCATCAAAATTCCTCAGAAGAACTGTTTATACTCATGGCTTGTGATCGCCATGCAATTGCTCTCCTCCCGTGGTCTCTAGCATCCATTTTAACAGGGTTTCCTCTTCCACTATTTCATGGTGATGGCCATTTGCTCTTTATGGTCACTTCCTTTGTTTTCTAGGACACCACCCTCTTCTTGCATTTCCTCACACCTTGCTGGTGGTTCATCCTCATGTCTGATTCTCCCATATGTTTTTTGACCAGGTAATGATGGAAGGCGTCAGGACTCCCCTAGTTTCTGTTTTCACTCTTCTATTGGCATAGTGATCCTTTCACCAACTGCACAGCTTTACTATCTAGAGCAGTGGTTCTCAACCTTCCTATGCTGTGACCCTTTAATACAGTTCCTCATGTTGTGGTGAACCCCAACCATAAAATTATTTTCCTTGCTACTCCACAACTGTAAGTTTGCTACTTTTTTGAATTGTAATGTAAATATCTGATATACAGGATATCTGATATGTAACCCCTGTGAAAGGGTTGTTTGACCTCCAAAGAGGTTATGATCTACAGGTTAAAAACTGAAGATGTATGTTAGTGATACCCAAGCTTGATCTTCAGTTCAAACTTCTCTCCCATCCTTCCATATGTAAATCTCTACTGGACTTATCTTCTTGGATGTAAAAGATGTCTCTAATGTGTTATGCCCCAAACTGAGATACTGATATCTCAAACTAATTTTATCCAATGTTTCTTTGGCTAGTTAATAGAAAGTTATAGGATTGGGAGGTAGTTCAGTGGATAAACTATAGCTACTTGAGAATCCTCAGAACCTGGGAGATGGCCAACAGTTTGTAATCCCAATACTCATAGAGGCCAAGATAGAGGATCCCCAGGGCAATCCAGCTAACTGGACTAGACAGAACCAGTAAGTTCTAGCTTTAGAAAGATATCCTCTCTTGATGAAAATAGAGAATGATTAAGGAAGATACTGTAAATCAACTTCAGGTCTCCAGATGCACAGATGTGCCTACACACTCCTGTACATTCATACATGAGAACATGCACATGTATATTCACATACACCACACAGACATACACAGCAAAAAAGAGAGAGTTCTTCCTTGTTCAAATTCAAACTCCCAGTGTTCCAATCCCTCTTTCTTAAATTTCTGATGGTGTGGCTCTCAATATACAGCTAAAATATGACCATCAGAAACCACCTAACTTTCCACCACCACGGTCCTAACAACCACTATTACCTCAGAATTACTCAGATAGCCCCTAATAGGTCTCTGCTCGGCCTCTTCTCTGTGCATCCCTAGAGTCAACGTTCAACCCTGAGAGAGAGCGGAGTCAAACATTCCATCGCCCTCCCGCCTCCCCTCTTGGCTGCTTATTTTTCTACTTTGATGCTCTATTGTACTGAATCCTTAGGACTGCAGTTTCTGATCTGAAGAAGTGTGAAGAAGAGGATGCCCAGCTGGAAAGGGCTAGTAGAGCAAATGAAGCCAGGGTGATGACAGAGAGAGAGCCCAAAAGTCAAACAGGGAGAAACTAGAGCAACATTGAACAGCTTCCACAAAGGCTGAGGTTTTGGAGAGAAAATACTTCTGAGTTCTGCAAGGTATTTTCTTTATCTACTGGAAAACTTCAGTGAAGAGCAACAATACAGCCACGGACTTTTTTTTTTTAAATCAATTAGTGTTAAATTTTAACTGAATACTGAGTTGAGACTAGCCTCGGGGTAAGCTGACAACTTGTTTAATGGAGTATATTGCAGTTAGATAGAAACACTGGAGCCAGGAATGAAGCTCTAAGTCTGCAGTGCTAAAGATTTTAAACTATACCACCATGACAGTGAAGGGCCGCTTTCTTTTGTAAGTGGGAAATTAATAATCAGATTTACATTATGTTTGGGGACAATTTGAAGATAGAGATACTGGGGGTGGCTAAAGAGCTTTATTTTCCATTATTGAGGAAGATAACAGTGAAGGTTTTAGACTAAGGAAAAATAAAAGATGGGCAAGAACTGCTATGCTTGGCATGCAGAATAAAGCACAAGTGTGTCTTGTCACTAAGGAACTTCAACCCTAAGGATGTGCAGGAACTGGGTGTTGATTCAGCAGTGGAGGCAACAGACGAGATGGCTCACAACATGACTCTGAAGAATTAAGCTAGATGTTTAAGGTAGATAGATGATGGCCCCACTGTCCAGGAACATGGACTCCAGGACACAAGGGTAACAGCTGAGAAAGAGGCGAAAGAAAAAGTGTGCTCAGCTTTTTAAAAGGTTGGGTTTGAAAAGCTTGGAGAACATTCAAATCAGATGGCAGAGTAGGCAGCAGGATGTGGATGTGAAGCTCCGGGGAGCTGGGGACCCGGATCTGGTGCTTTCATTTAACGCATCAGAATCCAACACACTGGAGTGAATGTGAGCATCCAGGGGCAGTGTGGAAAAGGAGACAAGAGGTGTGAGGACAGACAGACGTGTGAGACACTCCTGAGTGGGGTGGACAGCAGGAAAGCGAGTCAGCAAAACTCTACAGGAAGCAGTGTGGAATGAGGGAAGCTCAGACGCCATACCTTAGAATGTCTGAAGACAAGCAGGGACCACAAGGCTTTGGAAGTTACCACATTCTGAGATACACAATGCCTTGTCAGAAGTTACACTAGCTCCAGAGTGCCAGCTGCTTCCTGTGGACCAGGAAACAACAGCAATACAAACATTTTGTAAGAGTCAGGTATGACATTAATATGCTACAAATAATCCTCACTAATTCTTTGTAGGTTTCTAAATTTCTATTATTAGTAAGTGGGGGTTCATATAACACCAAGAAGTGAGAGCTCAAATTAAGCAGTTAAAGAAAGAATCTGCATGTGAACGATGGCTCTCTCTGCCTTTACCTTGCTTCTCATTCCTTCTCAATGAGTAACATTGGGTATTCAATTGGATGAGGAAGAAGTTTCATATCATATGTATATGATTATATACATATATATTATATAATATGTGTACGCTTTTATAAGAAAGAAGAGCTAAAACAAAGTTTTAGAATAACAGTGATAGAAGCAGTTGATGTCGGTATTTCTTTCTTTTTTTCTTTTTTCTTTTTTTTTTTTTTTTTTTTTTTTGAGACAGGGTTTCTCTGTGTAGCTTTGAGCCTTTCCTGGAACTCACTTTGTAGACCAGGCTGGCCTCGAACTCACAGAGATCCGCCTGCCTCTGCCTCCCGAGTGATGGGATTAAAGGCGTGCGCCGCCGCAGCCGCCGCCACCACTGCCACCGCCACCACCACCACCACCACCACACGGCTGATGTTGGTATTTAAGAACAAATTTGAAGGTATAGTCTACAGAGCTAGTTCCAGGATAGCCAAAAATAAAATAAAATGAAAAAAAACTTAGACAATGAAGAGACTAAGTTGGGCAGCGGGCAGCGGTGGCACACACTTTTGAACCCAGCACTCAGGAGGCAGAGCCAGGTGGATTTCTGTGAGTTCCAGGCCAGCTCGGTTTACAGAGCTAGAAACAGAGAAACTCTGTTTCAAAAAACAAACAAAAAAAAAACAAACAAACAAACAAAAAAGATAAAGTGGCCATAGTAACATAAATAGGCCAATACTTATTTGTTTTATGAGAGAAATAGAATGTTTCAAAACACAAAGGAGGAAGAAGAGGAAGAAAAAGAGGAGGAGAAGAAAGCTAGTCCATGCTCATCCTGCAGATCATTTCTGTACACACAGCCCTTTTTCCTGCACTTTGTTATACTAATCCAGATAAATGTTCAGTCATTTTCACTTTATCAGGGAATGTCCAAGTGCTGACACTTAAGCCTTCACTCCATGTCCAAAAAAGGATCCCATTCCCCGAGTTAGGCTGGCTGTTCTGATAGGGAATCTTCAGATACCTTCCTCAGGGGACACATGAATGGTCTGTTTACACAGGGACATTTTCCCATTGAAATAAACAAAGGGCAATTTAACTACATCTTTTATTTAAGATTCTGGGATATATTTTCAACACTTAAACTGAACATTTTACTTGCTATAATTAAGGGAAACGATAAATGGAAGTCAGAAGGAAAATGACTGACAATTTTGGAACCTAGAGAATAAATTAAGGCACAAGAATATCTCTTTCAGTATGCTGGAATTCATTCAGGTTTTTCTTTGTCTTTCTTTTTTTAATAAGGAAATTCCACAATCATATGTGAAAATGCAATATGAAATTTTTACTAAGATATGAATAAAGAGATCTCAGATCCATGGATATGCTAAGACCCACAAAATAGCAACAAAATGGAGATGAGGAAGGCATATTCTACTGGAGTATGAGACAAACAATGTCTGACTAAGCAACAGTGGGTGCAAACCGAGAAGAGTGGGAAACACTATGATGTAGCCAACTCCCTGCTATTTTATAGATTCTTAATTGAAGTTTCTGAAAAATTGAATCCTCTTATAGAACAGGTAGAATGGAAACAATTTGAGAAATATTTATTTCATTTCTGTTGCTTTTTTTTTTTCTAGTGGATCTTACTATGTAGCCCTGGCTGACCCCCAACTCACAGAGTCTACCTGCCTCTGCCTCCCAAATGCTAGGATTAAGGGCATGTGACACCAAGTCCAACTCTACCAATTCTTTGACTCCATTAGTCAAACAAAGATTGCATGAAATAATTGCAAGTCCAATAACTTCAGTAAAGTAGGGAGACAGCACAGTGAATAAAGCCCTTGCTATGCCAGCATGAGGACCAAAGTTAAAACAGCCAGGTAGCATGGTAGCCAACCTACTATTATTCTAGTTCTTGGAAGTCAGAAACAGGGGATCCCCAGAGCTGTCTAGCTAGGCTAGCCCACGTTAGACAGCTCTAGATTTAGCTAAAGAATCTGTCCCAGTGAATAAGGAGTGAGCAGTTGAGAAAGAATCCCAATGTCAGCCTCAGGCCTTTTTGTACATCTACACATGTGGAGATGCATGCATGGGGCAGGGGCGGGGGGGGGGGGAGGGAAACAACCACAAAAACTGAACAGTAAATAAACCAGAAAGAAACATTACCTCCTTAGGATTCTGAAAAAGTCCTCAGTGACCATTTGAGATCATACTTACCTTCCCTGCTTCAATCTTTACTTAAACCTTATGTTACCTATATGTTTAGATTCTTTTCAAGACCTGGAAGTTAAGTTATGGCCATAGCTTTAATATGATTGCAAATGAGTAACCTGCTATTAAGTTTTAATTAAGCAGATTATGTCCCCAAGATGGATTGTTGGAACAAGGAATATGAGTCAGAAAGTGTGGGATAGCAAATGCATTTGGGCACTGGGCTGCTGTTGTAGACATATCTTAATGACTCATAGTGTTCAACTGTGGACTAAAAAGAGGGACCTCACACTTTACCACATTTAATCCACATGTACAAGTTGTTATACGGGTATCCTTCAGCATGAATATTCCAGAAAAATCGTGGAGGATGCCGGCACCTTCCACTGCAAAGATATGGACTTAGACCAACGTTAGGCTGCTAGATGTTAGGGATTAGATGTAATGCCTTTTCTAGCATGTAAGAAAATTAATTTATTCCACAGTCACATTTAAGAAGATCAACATTTCAACAACTCAAACATTGGCAATTTCATCTCTTACTAAATTATAAATTTACCAGACTGCCCATCCTGAAAGGCTGGGTACTTCCCAAGCAGCAGGACATGTGATTTGTTCATTGTTGGTATTTAGTGAGGAGTAAGGGCCCCTTCATGTATTGGATGAATGGAGTTTTTGATTGATAGACTCTTGCTTTTATTGGAAGAGCTGTAATCAAGGGTCATACCCACTAAGAGGACTATTCCTAATGTATTATTTTTCATTTTCTCTACTAGCAAGGCCAGACCAGGACAGTGGAGCACAGTGTAACAGATCATAGAGATGTTTTTATGGAAGGCATGACTTAAATACAGAGGTAGGAGCATAATGCAGGCAGGGGGAGCAGAGGGGGAGGTACTGGACTGTCATTGAATGCAGAGCACATAGCTTCCACTAGCTTTCTTTAACACTAATGTGCAGTGTTAGCCCGTTTCTGGCTGAATGCCGAAGTCAAGAGTAGGCTGTCACTTTCCCAAAGTGATATTGGTCCCTCAAGACTGTTGGATGTGTGGGGGAACATCAATCACAAAATAAAATATTGTAATACAGCTTTTTAACCGAAAGTATTCTCCGGTCGAGAGGCGAGTCCACACTCATGAAAACAGGACCAAAAATAGATGAAGCTACTTCAAACAATCCCAAAGATTTAGTATGTTTCTGACAAAGGAAAAGATGAAGGTCATTTATTCTCTTTGCCATAAACACCAGAAGGAATTCACATTATTTTTGGCAAAGAAAAGAGAACACAGCCACTGCCTCATCATCCTCCAAACCCTGCACATCCAAAGGTCATTCTGACAAAATCTGTGTACCTCAAAGTGCTATTAACTTATGATAATTTCTAGTGATGATGCTTTTTTGATTTTTCTAACATCCCACTTTAAAAGTTGTGGAAATGTTTTTAAAATCTTACATAAGGATGAGAATGAGCCTTGTAGAGCATTTCCTGGTACAGCACAATATTTATTCTAATTCACAGTGTGGTGTGTATCCTTCGCATCTTATTTGCAGCCATCTTTAAGGATGGAGTACAGGGACAGAAGTCCTATTAGGGCAGGCTGGACTCAGTGGTGGAGTGCCTAAGCAGTCCATGGGAGTCTCCAGATCCATTCCCAGGATCCCAAACAAACAACAGATAGCAATGCTGATGGAGTCTGCTCATCTTCCTCCTTCAGGCTTTTCTTTGGTTCTAATGTGTTTTACTTATTTGTTTAGATTACTATTTATTTATTTATTGTTGAGACAGCTTCTGCCTCTGTAGGCTAGTTGGCCTGTAAATTGCTATGTAGCTAGGGCTAGCCTTAAACTCATGACTAGCCTCTTAAGTGTTGGTATTATAAGCACGAGACACTCTGATATCTTTTTTATAACTTAATGTCAGCAACATTTATTGATTCCTTACTATGGATCCAACATTGGAAAGCTCCACAACCATGGCTTATAATTTATTTAGCTTGTGAGAAATCCTAAAAACCTAGGGCTACCCCTAAGTGTATGTGGAATTTGAAGTCCTTCACCTCAGAATGGAGAATATAAGTGAGCTGAGACCACCTACTCCAGAATTGCTCAATGCTCCAGCTTCAGAATAAATCTGAGGATGGCAATGAGTTGGGAGAGTCAAGGGTACTATACATCACTTCCCACAATTTCTGTGTACCAAGAATCTTAACCAATGGCAAGAGTTCAACAAAAGGCGAAAGGTTTTTGTTCCATTAAAAATGAGAGGGATTTGAAGTGATGTTATCTGATTTTAAGTGTTTTGAATAATTTGGTTTCCTAAACCAACACAGAATTTAGCAAGTTGAGATTCTCAACTTTTTGTTGAATGTGGAAGGAACTTGGTGGCCTCAGTTCAAGTAATGGACTGGGCAAAAAGGAGTGGTGCATGCATTGCATAAAACCAGCAGATACTCTCCAAACGATTGTGATCTGGAAGCCACTCATGCCCCCAACTAGCTTGGCCTCTAAACCCAAGGGTTTACAAACAGAACTCTCAGCTTCATGTGTAAAGAAAAGTCTTTCTCTTTCTCTGTCTTTCTGTCTCTGTCTCTTTCTCTCTGTCTTTCTCTGTCTCTCTGCCTCTGTGTGTGTGTGTGTGTGTGTGTGTGTGTGTGTGTGTGTGTGTGTGTGTGTGGTGTGCTGGGGCAAAGACTGTATTGGGAAGCCTTTCATTTTCCAAGGAGCATTGTCTTCGGGGAACAAGTACACAAGAATGATGTCCCTGTGGCTTCCTCTCTGTCCACACAGAGTTCTTGAGAAGGCCACTGTGTCATCACACTTCTCAATATGTACTGCAATGTTATCCAAAAGAGAAAACTCTATTTATCTACTAATTTATCTTTACTGAAAATAAAATTTTATATAGTATATTCTGATCATGGTTTCCCTTCTCTTAATACCCCACCTCACTATCCATCCAACTCTATTCCTTCTTTCTTTCTCTCTTTAGAGAACAAACAGGCCAATAAAAAAACCCAACAGAATGAAACAAAGCAAACAGTCAAACAGAGAAAAGAAAAAAAAACAGGCAACCAAAAACAAGCAAATCAGGGGAAACATATGTACACACAGAGACACAGACTCACACATGAACACAAAACTCATAAAAACACAAAACTGGAAACCATGATAGATAAGCAAGAGACAAGTGATGTAAAAAAAAATGCCCCAAAAAACATTATGACACAAAACATCTCTAAAAACACCATTGAGTCTGTTTTATACTACTGTAAATGAGGCCTCCCTTAAGTGTGGTTTATGAACCCAGTGAGATTAAATTGGAAAAAACTAATTATTCCTTTGCAAGTAGTTGTCAGTTGGAGATAGCTTCTGGGTTAGGGATGGGAGCTTGTGTCTCTTTCCCTCTCAATGCTGGGACCCCATCTAGCTTACACATGTACAGGCCCTGTACATGTTGCTACAATCTCCGTTGAGTTTGTACGTGCGTCAGTCCTGTTGTGTTTAGAAGGGCTTGTTTCCTTGGTGTCTTCTATCCCCACTGGCTCTTAGAAACTTTCTGCTTCTTCTTCCACGTTTCCCAGAGTCCTGAGGGGAAGGTTTGATGAAGATATCCCATTTAAGACTGAGTATTCCAAGGTCTCTCCCCTGTACATCATCCAGTTGTGGGTCTTATATAAGTTACCAACTTCTGCAGGAGGAAGTTTCTCTGATGCTGGCTGAGCAAAACACTGACCTATGGTGTCTTAGTTAAGGCTTTGAAACACCATGACCTAAAAGCAAGTTGGGGAGGAAAGGGTTTATTTGGCTTAACTTCCAGATCATAGTCCATCATTGGAGGAAGTCAGAACAGGAACTCAAGCAGGGCAGGATCCCAGAGGCAGGAGCTGATGTAGTGGCCATAGAGGGGAGCTGCTTAACTTTTGCTTCCCCTGACTTGCTCAACCTGTTTTCTTATAGAACCCAGGACCACCAGCCCAAGGATTGGACCACCCACCATGGTCTGGGCCCTCCCCCATTGATCACTAATTGAGAAATTGCCTTACAGATGGATCTCATCGAGACATTTCCTGAACTGAGGCTCCTTCCTCTTTGATGGCTCTAGCTTGTGTCAAGTTGACACACAAAACCAGCCAGTACACATGTGTATAGCAGAATGCTGTTAGGAGTTATTTTATTGTTTTGTTCATTTACCAAAACAATAGTATTTGGTGTGCACCTAGGTCAATGATCTATCAGTCTCAGGCTCTTGGCTACCTGAGCAGTGTCAGGCATGAGTTCCATATCATGGAGTGGGCCTCAAGTCAAATCCAATTTGTGATTATCATGCTCAAGCCCCCAAGCACTGGGATTACAGGTGTGCCTCCCATGTCCACCTTCTCTGGATAGGTCATAACCATGACAAGTGTGTTTACATGAACAGTGAGATGGTCAGAAGATCAATTCAGGAATCTTACAGATCTGGGCTTTAACCTGACTGCATTGTTTATAACTATTTACCCTTGGGCAGCACATTCTAACTCTCACCTCAGTCTAATTTTCTTCTCTAGAAATGGGTTTATAATAGTGGTTTGGGGTGTGCCTCAGTGATGGACTGCTTCTCCAGAATTCCTAAGGCCCTGGGGTCCATTGTCAGCACACGAGAAGCAGTAATGTAAAAATGGCAAAATGGATTAGAGTGTCATCTACCTCACAGGGTTGTTATGTGAAAACTTGAAACAAAAGTATCGCTGTGTGCTGTACAACACAAAGAAGTATGTGGTATTAATTATGTCGATGATCTTTTTTATATAAAAAAAGGCTTACATTAGCAACTGGACATTTTAAAACATCAAGTCCCATAGCATGTGATATTTCTCAGGATCTCTATGACTTCAGAACCCACACACCATATTCTCAACTCTACTGTCACTGTTTAATGTTTTCTGGTATAAAAAGACTTGACTTCGCTAGGAAAATCTTTGTGAAGGTTATGTGTTGTTGCTTTTATTAAATATTCCAATAAATCACTTAATATCAAAACTATTAAAAGTGCACACCTGCATTTCACTTAGAGCCAGTCCATATATCCCAAGTGGAACACATTAACTGAAATATTTTAGAAGTAAATAAATAGCAAATACCACCGGGCATGGTGACACATATCTGTAAGCCCAAATACTCAGGAGTTTAAGGCAGGAAGCTCTTGAGTTAGAGGCCAGTCTGGGCTATACAGTGAGTTCAAGACCAGAATGGACTACAAAGCAATGAACACACACACAGAGAGACACACACAGACACACACATACACACAGACACACACACACATACACACACACACACTGTAAAAGAGAAAGGAGAAAAAGCCAAGAAACAGCAGATAAATGGTTGTAGAGAACAATAAACAAAAAAGGAGGGCTTTACATAAAATGTGGGCTCCAACCGAGCCTTGCGCATAAGCATCTGAAGACAGTTGTACAACCCAAATCTTAAGTGAATGAGTTAATCAATATATCATTAAGTCACTTAGACCTTGTATTTTATTGAGCCAGGGTCAATAAAATTCTTGACTTGTCAACATTCTTGACTTGACTTACAGTCAAATAATTGATCATAAAAAGAACAAAGAAGCACAAAACAGGCAAGCATTTTATTGTCTTTTTTAAATGTGAAAATTAAAACTGAAGAACACACACAACCTGTAGTTATTTGTCTAAACACTCTCCAGAAACTTAGCCACCTTCTGGGCATTTGCCTTGGCCCTGTTGCTTCCTCTTAGGAAGTCTGTGTTTTCTCACTATAAATGGGACTAACACTCCCTTCACCGTTACTGTGAGGACTGTTTGATCTCTGTGAAGGGTTTCTCCTTGGACTATCAATGACTGATAGCCCTTTTAATTATTATAGGAATTTGTCTCAGGGATATGTTTACATTTTAGCAAATAAGCACCAAGAAAAAGATAGCAGGGGTTCACATCTGGAAAAGAAAATGTTCCTGTCAACTAAACATATTTAGGGATGTCAGAAGAAAACTTTGCTCTCCCAGAGAGAACACCCCAAGGTTATTGATCAACTTTTTGACACATCAATGAAAAAAACCCTGAGTTCTTTCCAGTGGAAATGTTACTTAGAAAACAGTACGTTATTGGTGCTGCATATTGGTAACCCCAGCATTTGAGAGACTGGGGCAGGAAAATTTCGAGGTTTTAAGGCCAATCTGGGTTACATAGAGAGTTTCAGGCCAGAGTGGGCTAGGTAATGAGACCCAAACTCAAAAGTCACCTTCTAGTAAAGTCTCATTTACCCCCTGGGGGAGGAAAGGAAGTAAATAAAGAAAAAGACAGGTGTAAGATGGCTCAGTGGGTAAAGGTGTTTGCTACCAATCCTGACAAGCTGAGTTTAATCCCTGGGACCTAGACGGGAGAAGGAGTCCTCTGACTTCCACACATGAGCATGTACACATACACATGTAGGTAGGTAGGTCGGTAGGTAAGAAGGTAGATGGATGGATGAACAAATAAATAAATGTTAAAAAAGAAAAGAGATGAGAAATAGAAAACTATGTAATTAAGTATGCTATGTTTTCTAGACACAGCAAACATTCACTTATTCAGGCATAAAGCAAAATGTGGTTCTTCCACACCTCTGAAACCAGATGACCTGTAAGCAATGTGAATGCTTGACATGGGCCCAGAGAACAATTTCTGTGGCTAAAATCATTGTCATTGTTACCACTCACTGGATGTAGTAAACAGCGGTCATATTTGTAACTGAGCTCTGCTGTTGTTGATGACCAAATACCACAAAAATGACAACTCACTTGAAAAAAATAAGACACATAAAGAGTATGGCTGGGTCTAGAGAGATGTCTCGGCAAGAGCACTTGCTAAGCAAACATGGAGATCTGAGCTCAAACCCCAGCACTCCTGGAAAAGCTGATCTGGCCGCATGAGCCTATATCCCCAGAGCTATGGGGAGCAATGGCAAGCTGGGGTATCACTAGAGCTGGTGGTGGCCAGCTAGTTCCATGGTCAGTCAGAGACTTGGTCTCCAAGGAGGAAGATGGAAAGTTATAGAACAAGATATCCAGCATCCTCTAACTTCCACAAGCCAATGTACTCATATACACACGTGCACATATGCCACATATAACATTTTACATTCATACACACATATACACAGTGTCAGATTGGTTATACCATTTCTGCCATTTTCACTTCCTTCCGCAAGCATTGGACACTTGGAAAAATATGTTGCCTTCAGCAACTATTTAAGTTACAGTGGTTTAGAGTACTCAATAAGCAGACCCTGGACAAAGGACTTGCCATGTATTACAAGACCAGACTGACTCTTGTGATCTCAATTGGAGGATCTTCCCTTTCCTTTCTTCTTCCAACAGAAAGCCCCACTTGCCGTATTGCTGTCATCACACATCATTTTTTCATGCATGAATGAAAGGCACCTCATTAAATTATGCCACTACTTCAGAGTGTTGTTTACAACATCACTAGAGGTGGAAATTATACCTTATAGATTTGCCTATTTCACAGCTATAAACTACATTACAAATGATGCTGCAAGGTGAGAGCTACTTGCTGCTTGGGTCTCAATCCACAGTATCCAAGCCCTTGAAAATGACCTGCATCTGGCAAACAAACCCTTGTTGGAGGACAGACTGGAACAGGATCAGCACTGGTTGATTGTCAATTCATGTCAGGTAGTTTTGCAAATGCACCTGATCCCATGACAGCTAATACTATTTTGCAATATGTGAGTTTTAGAAACAATTTCCATTTGTGAACTCAGTGTTAATGACTTGGACTCACTAAACAGAAATGATACTTCAGTCACAATCTCATTGAGCCTCCCATTCTAGTGTAAGATGCCTAATGTTTATGCAAAAAGGATCACTCTGCTTTGGGAAGCAAATCTCAACCTGGTCTAATGGTCTCATATACGCCTAATATCTATGGTCAAAGGTCAAAGCCAATATGGATTATATTTAGGTTGACTCCCTGCCACCTAGAACTCTCTTGTGCTTTTGTGAATCATTTAATTCTAGTGAGAAGTCACATGCAAAACAGACAAACATACTGACATTCCTGATAAAGGTGAGAGTTTTTAGTGAAGTGAGTAATCCTCCCAGATAGAGAGGCTTGGTGCTCAGTGACTAAGAACAGGAAAGTAAGGAATGTCACCTCCTGGGAGTTTCTCTACGAGGCTGGTGCACAGAGAAAAATCACCTCTAAGAATCTGATGAACTTCCTGGACATGGAAATCAGACTAAATTTATCTAAAGTTAAAAAAAAAAAAAAACCTGTCACCTAGAAATGACGGGAGCAAGGAGGTGCTTAGCTGCAGGAACTGTGACTGTGGAGAGTCACAGGCTGTGTTCACACCTACTCCAGGAAGGACTATCCAAGTTCATGTTTACTCCCACATTGGATTGTAAATGAATGATCTCTTTTGGCCATTTTGTTTTTCTCATTTTTCAATTTTAGATAGACTTTATCTTTAGAAACTTATGACAAAATTGGGGCAATGAAAAACTAGAGTAAAATATCTGTGCTGATAAGCCTTTTACTTAACAGAAGGTTGTAGAACACAAAATGAGCTTTGCAAGATCACATCTTGATCCTCATAAACTCAAGCAAAGTAAAAGTAATTTTTTAAAAAAATCCTCTTTATTACTTTTAATGTGTAAGTATGTGCACATAAGGGGAGGTGCCAGCAAAGACTCTAGATAGACACTCTATAACTGATGTGGTTACTAGAAACAGAACGTGCATCCTCAGGAGGTCTTCTGGAGTAGTACACATTCTTAACCACTGAGCCATCTTGTCTAGCCCAAAGTAAACACCATTTGAAGTGCTTCAGACTTCTGCTTTGAAAGCTGTGTGACCCAAGAAAAGTCAGTCTTTCCATGCTTCAGTTTTCCAGATGAAATGCTGGTATTGCCCATGGGGGTGCAATGTAGACACGTGATCAAAGGACTTCCTTAAAGTTCTGATAAAGCTTTATCATATGCTAGATCATCTTAGCTTTAGAAATCAAGGCACTGAAACAATGTGTAAAGTTTTGTATAGAAAAAGGAAACTCCCTCAGAAGTTTTCCTCCCCCAATCAGGAGCCTTCACAGGTCAGCACTGGCCCAGCTTTCCCACAGAAACAGACTGAAAAGACTCACAAAGAATGTTGAGGAGAAGGACACAGGAAACCCAAACACTGAGTGCTCCTAACCTTGCCTGGGAATCCTTTTAAAATGCTACCTTCTCATGGACATTCTAGAAATTCTTCTCCTAGCCTCGGCTTTCGGATGCCACTCAACAAAACAGCCATGTGTTTACAGATGGTGCTATGACGAGAAGAGGAATGTCAGCAGAGCTGCCACATGATGCTACAGAAGTCAAAGCTCCAGAAATCCAGGGACAAAACATTTCAGAGCTGAGTCATCTTGCTCATCAGGAGAGAGTCTTATCCCCAGCAAGAGGCTGTACCGTGGGCAGAAGTCAAATGGATGACTTGTGGGGGTGACAGAGTTTTCAGACTGAGCCTATCACCAAAGATAGAAATTCAGGGTCCTCCTATTGAAGAGTGGGAACAGAGGCAGCAAGTATCCTCCAGTAACTTGTGGTTCTTTTGTCTAGATCAATAGTTCTCAATCTTCTTAATGCTGTGACCCTTTAGCACAGTTCCCCATGTTCTGATTACCTCCATCCCATAAAATTATTTTCATTGGTACTTCATAACTGTAGTTTTGCTACTGTTATGAATTGTAGTGTAAATATCTAATATGCAGGATAGTCTTAGATGACTCCTGTAAAAAGGTCATTCGACCCCACAGGTTGAGAACCACTAGTCTAGACACTTAAAAGTCAGAATACCAACAGCCCAACCCCCTTGTCAGTAAGTTATCAATAATCAATGGAAGCATTATTGACCAATCAGGATGATTTTGCCATAGCCAAGAGATAAAGATTAGAAATGAAACCAAGTCTGTTGCCACTGTGTTCATTCATTCATGTATTAATTACAGGATACAAAGCTATTTCTAAAAAATAAGACATCCAAGTCCCTGAACCCTTATTCTTATCATATCCCTAACAAAAAGTACTGTTTGCTAATCTCAGTGCCTTAGTCTTCAGGCAGCTATAACAAATAACCTGAGACCAGAGGAAATATAACACCCAAATATAACTGGCCACTTGTATCTCCAGAGACTGGGAAGTCGGCTCAAGGCTTCAACAGGTACAGTCTCTGTTAAGGGCTGCTCTTTGCTGGTAAGGGGATAGATCTTCAAGTTCTGTGTCTTCTCACAACAGAAAAGAAAAAACTTCATTCTCTCATGTCCTTTTATGAGGGCCTTAACCCCATGCTACAGGCCTTAGAGCTTCATATTGTTGTCCTGGAGGATTAAGTTTCATCATGAATTTAAGAGACAATGTAAACACTCCAACTGTAACGCTCATTTTCTCTTTCTCTAAAATTCCTTTTCAAGGACTCAGATCTAGCTCATTCTTTTGAGCTGGCCAAATAGGGAAATAGAAATAACAGTGAACAATAACCAAAATGCCAAGTTCTATGTGTTATCTTATCTCCTTTATCCATCAACAATCCTTCAAGATTAGCACTTTCATTTAGTATCTTATGTGGGAGAAATCTCAGGCGAATGAAGACATTTTATTGCAGTTTGAGGAGTCAGAGCAAGGACGAAAAGACAGGTCTGTTTGATTTCACACTTAACTATTTTTACCAGGCCACAGAGACACTTCTGATTCTTGTCTCCATGCTCAATATCCCTCTAGTAAGGGCCTGTGAGGTTTTTACTGCATAACTGTTACTTGTCTTGTCATTGTGGTCAAGTACCTGAGAAGAGTCAACCTAAAGAAGGCAGGCTCTGTTTTGACTTATATTTTAAGGGATGTAGCCCATCATGGTGACAGGAAGAATAAGAGGCCATGTATTCACATCCTCACGGACCAGGAAGTGGAAAGATGGGGCTGGAACCAGGGCCAGGCTAAAAGTCCCTTGGCAGTCATCACACATCTGTATGATTTTCAGTTTTATAAACAAGGACAATTTATATCACTGTTAATTTTCTATTCACAGAGTTGTAAAAAGTTATTTTTAAATGGAGGAGGACTAGAGAGGTGGCTCAGTAGTTAAGAGCACTGGCTGCTCATCCAGAGGACCTGGGTTCAATTCCCAACACCATATGGCAGCTCACAACCGTCTGTAGCTCTATTTCTAGGGATCCAACATCATCTTCTGGCCACTGTAGGCACCAGGCCCGTAGACCTATATGCAAGCAAAATATCCATATCCATGAAAAGAAAAGGTAGTGGGTCCAGAAGACACAACTCAGTAAAGTTTACCAGCCTGGTAAAATGAATTCAGACCACAAGAGCCCAACTAAAAGCTGGACATAGTAGTACACACTTCTGTTAGCCCAACACTCCTACAGGGAGATGGGAGAGTGAAACAGGAGAACCCCAGAAGCTCATGGGTCATATATGTCATAGTCTAATATACACAGCCATAAAAAAGACCCTGTCTCAAACAAAGTGGATGGAAAACTTACACCCGAAGTTGTCCTTTGATCTGCCCATGTACACTTTGGTACTAATATGCCTGTACTATACACACACACACACACACACACACACACACACACACACACACTCAAAAGTGGAAACAACAAAGAATATTGGATACTCAGAAACATCCAGTAAAGTGTTAATTTCATTAATTTCTATGGGTAATTTTTCTCCTATATTTTCCAAACATTCAAATATGTTATTTTAATCTATTTTATTCATTTTAGGATTAAAAAATAGATGACATTGTATAGGTACACAACAAAACAAAGCTAGAAACAACTTAGAATTTGATTTTGAGCATCATTTTGCTTGGAATTTCCCAGTCCTCTGTAGTCAAGCCTTGTTCCCATAGATCCACATAGTCTTCCTAGGAAGGGCATCTCCAGCCACCTCCACTGATTTCCTTAACCACACATTTTCCTTCTCTTCTTTAACAGGAGGTGAATCTCACACTATTTACATCAATGTTAATACTGAAATTCGTTAATCACATCTAAAGGTCAAGTGGGTATTTTCCACATAAAGAGTGTGTTTCTGTATGAGCAGTGTGCTATCTTGCTAGGGATGTCTCTGCAAAGCCGTCTTTCACAGGAAAAGCTTCCTCCATTTACTCAGGCATTCAGGCTCTTTGGGAATTCTTAGCCCTTGACACACAGTGAGTTGTCAATAAATTCCTGATCTTTGGGAGCTTAGATAAACACAGAAACTAGAAGCCAGCCTTTCTTCCTTCCTTCCTTCCTTCCTTCCTTCCTTCCTTCCTTCCTTCCTTCCTTCCTTCCTTCCTTCCTCCTTCTCTCCCTCCTTTCCTTCCCACCTTCTCCCCTTTTCTCTCTTCTCCATCCCCCATCAGACCTTCATCTTTGCGTGTTTCTCACCTAATTTCTGATTCCTTCTCTACATCATGAGCTGTGTATTTAGCTTGTACCCAAGAGAAGTCGCAAAGTGAGGAAAAGAGCTCATTTCCTGCTATCCCAAGCCCATTTCAACAGTCTGTCTTCTCTTCCTAGCCCCACTAGTAAGGAAGGTGAGATGTGTAAAACTTGCCTGGTAATTGAGATAATTTCAATCAGAAAACTAAAATGAAATTCAGTCATAATGTTTCTTGATTTCCATATTTACATATTTGATATAATCCCAGAATGTAGTAAGCTAAACTCTCCAACTGTGGTACCAGAAGTTAAGCTGTCTATTAGAAAAATTACATTCACTCATGAAATGAAAATTTATTTACAAGATAATTGCAACAGATACAAAAACACTTTTGATCGGAAAGCCAATCCAAAGAATGGCAAAGGAAGAAGCACCAGGAATCAAGGACTGCCCCTAGGTATTAGTTCTTTGGTGTGTGTGTGTGTGTGTGTGTGTGTGTGTGTGTGTGTGTGTGTTAGAGGTGGGTTTACATATATACACATGCATGTGGAAGCCAGAAGACAACTTCAGATATTGCTCCTCAGGATCAAACTACTTTGATTTTTAAGACAGAGACTCTCACTAGGACCTGGGTGATCACCAATTAGCATTTTAGCACTGGCTGGCTGGCCAATGAACTTCAGGGATCCACCTGTCCCTGCCTCCAAGTGCTGGGACTGTATGTGCTCATCCCACATCTGACTTTCTATGTAGATTCTGGGTTCTGGGGTCTTCACACTTAGGGACAGCTATCTTTTCTGGTCCTTTTTTTTTTAAAGCTTCTTTACATTGGAAATTCTACTATCTGTGGAAGGGACAGACAGAAATATTACTCATATAGAGTGGAGCTGCAGAAATACATCTGTACAGATTATTTAAGTGGCAGCACGATATTGCAACTTGGACAACAGATGCCTTCTGTAAAGTCTGCAGCTGGTATTTGTCCATCCATGGTCTGTGACTTGTTGCTAAAGTCTAGTGGGTTCAACAGATTTTAATGAACATTCTGAAAGAACACAAGAAAATACCCTATCACACAAACTTATTTCCTACAACTATTTTAGGGAGAATGCTTAGCTTCAACTTGAGGATGGTGTGATGGTTTGAATGAAAATGGCCCCCATAGATCCATAGGGAGTGGCATTATTAGGAGGTGTGACCTTGTTGCAGTGTGGCTTTGCTGGAGGAAGTTCATCACTAGAGGTTGGACTTTGAAGTCTCAAAAGCTCAAACCAGGCCTAGTGGCTCATGGAAGACAGTAGTGCTGAGGATGATTTAAACTGTGAGGGGCTGGTTTCAGAGGAGAAGAATATTTATATGTGACCCACAGACTGTTCTTACAATATTTTGGAAAAAAAAATGTGGCTGGATTTTGCTCCTGTCTGAAAAGCCTTTCTGAGACTAAACTGGAGAGTTTTGGATTAGTTATGTTGGTAGAGGAAATTTCAAAACAGCCTAGTGTGGACTCTGTCCTGTGGTTATTAGTGTTCACTCTTATGAAGACCTATAATGAAAAGGAGCAAGCTGAGGAAGGAAAAATACAAAATGTACAGTTCAAGGAGAAAAGAGGCACCAGGAAGTGGAATGGAGCTAAATCCCGAGTTCAAGAAGATAAACAGATTAAGGAAAAGTCTGATGTTGAATAGAATAAAGGGTGTGGTGACCTCAGGACAAGACCCTACTCAACTAAGCACTCAAGGAATGCACCCAAGCAACCTACTTCCTCCAGCTGGACCCTGCTTCCCCCACAGCTCCATAACCTCACAAAACAGCACCATCAACTAGGAATCAAGTGTTCAAACACATGATCCTATGAGACACAAATCACATTCAGACTATGTCATCATCATCCAAGCCTTGGTAGAATTAAAATGAATCACCACAGCAATGTCTCTGTAAGTTCCACAACTGAACACCTATCAGCCACCAGCATCTCTTCACCACATACACACCATCTACCTTATATAGATGCACCATCCTCAAGTCACCAGATACATCTCATTCCAGCCCCTCTGACTTTTGTCTGACTCTTCATGTTACATGTCAAAGCCCTAGATTGGGCTAAACCAGCCCTCACACAGGTCATCTTCTTTGAATTCCTATAGTACTTAAGGCTCCCTTCTAGTGGCTGTATGTTCTTCGTTAAATGATAACTTTGTGGAAAGGACTGAGTTTTAGGACTTGGCATACAATATGGACTTTCCAGAATATGGCACAGAGTTTAGCTCAGAGCAGGTAATCCATGCATACTGATTGGCTGCTTCATTGTAGGGAGACTATTAACACTAGATGAGAAGCTTTTAATAGCAAATAAAAAGCTTTGTATGCAATATAAAGAGGAGGTAAAATAGAAACAGAAACTTGAGAGGACCCTTCAGGACTGGGCAAATGCAGTGTATGAAAATGACTTTGAAAAGATGGATTCAGCACTCAGGGACAATAGAAATAACTCTAGGAAATTCTTCTTCCTATCTCTGCTTCTCAGACATGGAGTTGAGACTCCCCAGTGAATTTGCACTTCAGGAGACCCACTGGACCCTCACAGCTCTCTCAGTGAGTATGGGTAGGTCCTAGCAACAAATGACCTTTAAAGTTTGGTCTTCATTCATGTATAGACCTCAGATTGAATGACACAGAACATCAGTGTCTCAGTTACTTTTAAGTTGCTGTGGTAAAACACTCTGACCAAAACAACTGAAGTAAATAGAGTTTATTTTAGGCTCACAGTTCAAGGGTAGAGTCCACTGTGGCAGGGAAGTCACAGTGGCAGGAGCCCAAGGGACCTGGTCACTTTGTATCTGCAGGTAAGAAACAGAAAGTGATAGATCCCCTGTCCAGGGACTAGTACTGCCCTCAGTAGGTAGGACTTCTCACTTCAGTGAACACAATCAATAATCCCCGCCCCCAGTCATGCCCACCATGCCCATGCATTACTAATTCAAGTAGGTCTGAGTCAGGTTGGACACAGACCCAACATATAGTATGAACAGATGACAAGAGAAGCAGGCAGATCCAGATGTGCTTATCAGCTCCATCTCCTGGCAGAAAGTCCTCAACTGCCTACTGAATGGAGATCCATGCCAGAGTGATGGAGTTCAAGTCTGCTTAGAAGAGAGTAAATGGGCAAAATAAAGAAAGAACAATTCAGAAAGCAAGGCAAAAACATACCCAGGAAATGGGAGAGGGCACCCTTGGCAAGGGTCTCAGAGCTATGTTCATGTGACCCTGATGTACGTTTCCATACTTATTGGCTAGGGGACATTCAAGAAATTATAATCCTCCTGATTACAGATGTCTTCATGTGGGAACTCTGTAATTTGCCAAATGTCAGAAAACATGTGACTGCTCTCAACCTACCCGACCTCCCATCTCTTGTGTAGACTCAGTGAGTTTTTCTTCCAATGTAAGTGTAGTCTTTATCCTTCACCCAACCCACAGTCCTATCGCTTACCTGATCAGAGAGCTACTATAAAGTTTCTCCATAAATTTCTTTTCTGAACTTTCAAAACATACTGGCTTTCCAATATTATTTTAAAATACCATGATGTTTCTTCTTGTAACCTCAAAAGGATTATCTCTTCTATAATATGGATCTCTAGCTCTGTCTCTCTGTCTGTCTGTCTGTCTGTCTGTCTCTCTCTCTCTCTCTCCCTCCCTCCCTCCCTCCCTCTCCCTCTCTCTCTTCCTCTCCCTCTCTCCCTCCCTCCCCCTCCCTTTCTTTCTCTCTCCCCTTCCTTTCTTTTGCTCATTTCTTCTTCCATTCTTTTCTCCCTCCTCCAAATCCTTCCACTTTGCAAGCTCTGCTAGGAGCTAGCAGAACAAGCCAACAAAACATCAGCATTTCCTTAAGGAGTTTATGAGCTATCTATTCTTGAAAAACAAAGCTTTCCCTTGTCTTATTATATTCTTTGATCATCGTTAATATCAAGGACGCACTGGCTTCCCTCCCATATCTCCTCATGTTGCCCATAAACCTAAAGCAAAGCACTGAGTGATAATAGATCACTGTTGAATTCTGTCCATCTTTAAAGGAAGATGAAAGCAAGGAGGATCAATTCAGCTCTCATGTTGGATTTTAATGAAGTTTTATTCTGCCCCACACAACTTGAAGCATTCCCAAACCCCTAATCCAGTTTGAAATCAGTATATGCACCAAGTCAGAATCCTATCATTTAGGGCCACTTACATTACAGGAACTTAAACACAACTGCTCCTTTCTGCATAAAGCCTTTGTTCTAGCTGCTCTGTAATTTCTACAGCTATTACACTTTGTGAAGGCCACCCCAAATACAGCCTGGCTGAAACTAATGATTAAAGGCAACAGACATCGAGAGTATGTACAGAAAGACTAGCATGTTCTGAAATACTTCAAGATCGGGCTGCCAAGCAAAGCACCCCCGTCTCTTCTAAAAGGAGGATGGCCTTTTATCTCTTGGTACTCGGAGTCTGTTCAAACAGGAAGCTTTGAATTCTGAGTTGGGCACACTTCCCAGGAGTCCCACATATCTTCCTCTGGCCATGGGCCAGCAAATGACTTCTCAAGGATGAGGCTGGGCTTGAAGTGTTCTGTGTATCTTGGCTTCCTGCTCAGGGGCTAGCCACCATGTTTTGAGATCTCTTTTCAGTCAATCTGAGATCTCTCTCCTGGAAAGAGTTTTGGCCCATGAACCAGAGCTCAGGGTCCATTCCCCACTTTCCCTTCCTTAATTGTTACTGAAAGTTCCTAGGAGGGTAACAGCTGGGGTTCCATATGACAAACTGCCTGGGATAAGTTGTACTACTCTGGCGAAATACTGTCTTTAAAAACAGAGTATAACCTTCAGACATGATCATTAGACTCTACACTTCAAAACTAATGAGGTGCTTCAGTAAAAAATAAATAAATAAATAAACAAATAAATAAATAAAAAATGAAGAACCAGGGTCCCACTTAAATGTGACAATCTGCTTACTTTACCAAAAAACGACATTTGAAAACCTACAATTGTAAAATGAAAAACTGAACGATATTATCTGGTACATAATTATCATTAAAATCTCAAGACACAGCCGAGAAGCTAGCTCAGTGGGTAAGGGGACTTACCACCCAAACTTACAGCTTGAGTTCAATCCCCAGGCCCCACATGGTAGAAGGAAAAAACTCTCATTAGGTACCTTCTGACTTCCACATATGTGCCCTGGCACGCACGCGCACGCACGCACGCACGCACGCACATAACAAAATAAAATGTTAAAATATTCTCAGTGTACCACCAAATTGCCTTTTATAGCATTTAGAAGATTGCTCACACACCAGAACTGGACTGAGCCAGTTCTGAGCCAGAAAGTATTCACTTGCTGTTACTGTCACATTAGACTGTGTCCAAAGACCCATGTCCTAAAAGGATTCTCCTCAGTCAGAGAGAGTTCACCTCTGCAATCTCAGATCCAACATTTGGTTGTATCAACTAGTGAGATAATCTTTAAAATTCAGTCTGTGGGAGAAACAGGCAGCAAATAGTTACCATCTATAGATTCAACACTGGCAGAAAACTCAGCTGCTCTGAGGAAAAGGGGGTTATGATGGAAGAATGGAAATGAAGAAAATAAGATGGAAAGGTGGTTTTGAAAATGGACCATAGAATCAGGAAGACCCAAGATGGAGTTGTTCCAGCATGCAGTTGTTTACCTGTAGCAAACGAGTTGTAGACTCCTTCTGGTGGATTATAGACTAAGGGAAGGGGCATGAGGAGGCACAGGCAGGGAGTGCAGCCATTCCAAGGCAGTGTCAATGCCTTGAGAGGTTCCTAGCCCTGAGTGTGTCTGTCAGCTCTTACCTTGTATCATGGAGTCCTTCTTCAAGTCTTAGTGGCAGCCTGAGTGCTTCCTGTAACCAAGAAGGTGTCATTGGGTGAAGGAGAGTGAAAGGATGAGGCACCTGGCTCTCTGAGGATGAGATTTCAAGGCGAATGAAGTAAGTACAGAGCCCTAACAAGGGGCAAGCTTGGCATGATCACAGGACAGAGGAAGGCAAAGCCATGGTGTTAGAAGTCAGCCCAGGGCTCAGAGAGTACTCAACAGAATGGTCAGGCTTGCCTTGTATTAAGATGGGAACACGTGGGGTTTTGAGAAAAGGAGTGTCACACTATGACAGTTTTAAAGGATTCTGGCGGCTGCATTGGCAAGCTTTTCCCTAAGAGCCACTCATGGTGAGGAATTGTTGGCTTTATTAAACCCCAAATCATCTCTCTGTATCTGTGGGCAATGGCATTCTTTAGCAACTCTGAGAATGTATGCTTCAAAAGGAACAAGTCATATACTTACTATATTTGTATATCTATACTTGTATTAGTTGACAAAATATTTAGGAGAATTTAACACGTATCTACCATTTATAAGTAAGTAAAACCTAGTTTTCTGTGATATCAAATTGGCTTGTTCTAAAATCTATTATCAAGAGAAGCATCTGAACTAAAACATTCATTTAGTCATTTTATCAAATATTTATCAATACATATTTCTATTAAGAGTTGAGGATCACAGTGGGAAAATATCTTTATTATGGAGGTGTTCCTATTTTACTCTGAAACTCTGCGATGAGTCTATGAAAGGCAGGTAGCTATACTGTTAAACTTTGGTGGCTTGAACTATTTCTAAATTATGATAAATATACATGAAATTATTAAAGTGTTTAGAAAGATGCAGGTTTTAAAGAAGATGGAATCAATAGGCTCCCAAGGTTGAGAGACAATTCCAGATGTCAAAGTCATCCCTTCCCTTCTGACTTTGCAAGGAGTATGAGGTTAACAGGGATTTTATGTCAGACTGTCACATCAAATCTTCAGTTTTCCTTCTGCTATCGTGGATGAGGGTACCTGCTAAGGGGAAGGAGGGTAAGAACGCTGAAAGAGACAGTGAAGTCGAACTCACCCCAGCTTACAGCGGAAGAATGAGAGTCCCAGAGATCAAGCCAACAAGGGCTTTTTGTGATTTGTCTTGCAGAAGGTGGAAGGAAGGGGAGCACACAAGCTGTGCAGTGATAGCAAGGTTGGGAAGCCGGTCCAGAACCATGAATTATATAAAGTACACATCAGTATTGTATAAAGTACGCCCAGTGAAGTACAGGGAAGCAGGGGCTGGGTGAAATGGGTATGAAAGGGCTGACATGAAGAAGGGTTTAGGTTTGGCTTAAGAGACACCATGAGGAGAGTAAGGCAGGAGTCAAAGTTGGAAGGGCTACTGAGAAGCCATGAGTCAGCAGGACACACAGGTGGTGAGTGAAACATCCTGAGAAAGCTGGGAAAGGGGAAGTATGTCTGAGAATGCAATGTTTGTGCATAAGATATCATAAAGGAGTGAACTGGAGTGGTGCTATAACCAGAGTGTCATGATGAGGGTGAAAAACTAAGAATGGGGGTAGAATTCTTGAGAAATTAGAGCTGAGAGCTTAGGGTGTGGGCATAAAATTGGGTATGTTTCTATCGCAAAGGCAGTTGGAATCTCATAGGATTTGGGGGAAAGAGGTTCACATCTGCATCGAGTCTCTTGTAGCTTAAATATCATATTGCTTCGATTTAGAAATGTAACTAACTGTAATTAATGACTTTCAGTGATGTTCAGTGTACAGTAACAAACTATATAAAAATTTCTTTATGACATGCCCATCCAAGCATTGTGTACCTCACACCACAGTGGAGGAGAAATCTGAATCAACTTGATGTGACCCTCTATTTGTGTCTGGGCAGTTTTATGTCTCCAAGAGTTTCCTCTGCTTTGTAAAGTGGGAACAGTACTGCTACTCTAACATGATTGTTGATATTGTCATCTACTACACTGTAGATTCAGTGGATCCTAAGATGACCTGCCTGACCCACTTCTTTCCTTCCTACCTGTGTTTGTCCTTCCCTGTATGCACAAGAGAGAATGGCTATACTGATGAGAGATGCCCCCATCACTGGTATGTGTTGGTCAATCAATGCTCGGATGTGTACTGGACTCAGGTGAAGCCAACATACAGTTCCAACTACTTTGCATTCAGACTAAAATCAGTGCAGTTAGTCTTTGGGCCTAAAGATTCCTGGAGTATCATCCAAAAGCTATTAGAATGTTAGGAACTGTGGCACTCAGTCATAGAAAGGAGCCAGGAAATTCTCTTTCCCCTGAACAGTAGGGTTAAAGTTCTCCATTCAATGACCAAATGCCAAGTGCAAAAGCCAACCACAGAAGAGTTCATGTTTCACGGCTGTTCTATTTCTTTCAGATATTGTCACATAAGAGAAAATAGCCCGACAAAAAGTGACGGCTTGACAGACAGGGAGAAGCTCAGTTGGTGCGTGGCTTGCATAAACACAGCCCCGAGTTCAATCCCAAGCAACAGATAAACAGGGAGTGTTCTGCACCTGAGAGATGGAAGCAGGAGGATCACAAGTTCAAGATCATCCTCAGCTGTAGAGTGAGTTAAAGGCTAGTTTCTGCAACATGAGACTATGCCCCAAAACTAAATCAAGAGGATTTATTAAGCACTAATCTGAGTGTATACATGTCTGTTTGAGGAGAGGGTTGATTTACTGAGGCAGAGAGAGAGAGATGATGAGGAAGAGTAGAAAGGTAGACAAAGTGAAGAGGTAAGAAAACAAGGACTAAAAATATTAGGACATTCTTAAATACTCCAGAATATTCCAGAAGAATGAATAGATCTATACAGGTCCCCAGTCCCTCCTCAGACCAGAACTCACTTCCCACTTCTACCTTCCCTTCAAGTTGAAGCCCCAGGTGCTCTTGGGAAGAAGCAATGGCTATATCATGCATCTCATAGCCAGAAGGAAAAGTGGAAAAAAAAGAAGTTAACTGTGATGATCGGAGCTGAGATACAGCCATGAGGAGCCAGAAAACGGGGGAGGGTGACTGTTCTGAAAAGTGTGCCTTATAATTCAAAAAATTTAGTCACCAGACTTTGAGAGCAGATAATGAGAGTGGGAGGAAGTAGCAAGGAGCAGCCGCGGGGAAGCATTTAATAAAGCTCCAAGTCCTTAAGCTTCAATCACAGTGCTTTTGACAGAATTCCACCCTTACTGAGCTGTCATAAAATCAAAGGACATCTTACAGGATGTGGCACATTGGCCCATGCTGCATTGGGGAGGCAGATATAATTAACACCCAATGGATAGAGGCTTTGAATGCTGGAGACTGTTAAAAACAAAACAAAACCCAAAAAACAAAAACCCAAAACAAAACCCACACCACAGGGTATGATTATAGTCAATCCTCATGGAGCTCGTAAAACCATGGCTCCATTCTGAAAAATAACCATTTCTTGTCTAAACAGCCTTCATCACACTCTCAAGCATCTTTATCGCTCTAACTACAGATTTGAGGGGAGAAATGCATTGTTCTTAATTGGCTCTGTAGGGGACAGATAAACACAGAAACAAAATGTGGCTCCTCAAACCACCTATCCAAATGAAGTCACCAGCACACAGATAATTCAATATACAATGCTACACCTTTTCATCAAAACAGAAGAAAACAAAAATTATTTGGAGCCCTAAAAATGTATTAACAAACCTCTCAAAGTCTGTGGACACAAGTTTGGGGTTTGGAGAGCCCTTTATACACCTTAGAGCATAAACTATGACTTGCTGGCATTCTGTAGGATGAACTGGTTAGCTGTGAGCAACAGTAGAGAGAGTTATATGGGTACCCATGGAAATGGTTGGCAGAGGGTAAGGGAGCATGGTGGCAACTGGAAAGAAGAGAAGATATGTAGACTTTAAGAGAAGGAAAGAAGCCAGACTGCACATGTCCTCATGGCGCTTGAGGGTGCAGAGGTACGAGAGAGAGAACTATCAGTGGTTCTAAGCATTAAGACACACATAGGCTTCAAGAGGCCTAATTATATTGCAGTATGTTTCCATGCTTGGATGTTAAAATGAAGGTCTATAGGAGGGATATTTAGCTCTACTTCATGAGATTTGTCGTCAGGCTTGAGCCTCATAAGAACATGAGTTGGGTCTGAAAGCCAATATTTGTTGCCTTCAAAATGGCAGGCAGAGGTGGGAGAGTGAACCAGATACTCCGAAGAATCACGGTGCAGGGCTGGAGTGCGAGCTCAGTAGGTCACATGCTCCTGCCCCATGTCAAAAGCCAGGAGTGGTGACTTGTCCTTGTAATCCCAGAGATGGGAAGGCAGAGCCAGTTGGATCTCTACGGGTACTTGGCCAGCCAGCTTCATCTAGTTGGTGAATTCTGGGCTAGTAAGAGTCCCTGTGTCATCAACAACAACAACAACAACAAAAATCAAGTGGGAGGATGACATCTGAGGTTGTCCCTGGCCTCTGTGTCTATACACATACACACAAAAGAAGACTGTGGAGACTGAAAGATCCAGGCTGGGGGGCAGGGAACACAATGGCACTAGATAAAAAGTAATTGTGGAAATCCATTTATAAGTAGTACTAGCTCTGAAATGACCTTTGGTTTTAAAAGAGGGGAAGATGAGGTCACAGATAAGATTTTCAGCAGTAATTTCAAGTAATTACTGTATTCTCTGCAAACAGCACAAACAGCTTGGCTTTCATAATAAAAGGCCATTTACAACTAGCTGTCCCTTCTCCAAGGGCCACCTACCTGCACAGCTGCCCTGAATGCGTGCTGCCATTTGCCACCCCCCCCACACACACACATGTGATGGCCCACCCCCAAACACAGAAAGAACTTTAACACAAAAGAGGTTTTTTTCTCTGGTGTTCACCACAACTGAGTCAGACTGCGATTAAAGAACAGCACATTTATATGGTTGTCACAGAGGCTAGATTCTTCTGCTGGCACTGAGTATTCTAAAAAAGAATGGAAAATTACCCGTTTACTTCAAAGAGCCATGCTGATTTCCTCGAAATACGTTGCACTTGCGCGTTGCCAGGGGCAACTGATTAATTCACAGAGAACCTGCCTGTGATGGACAGCTTAAGAAAGGTACGTTTATTTGAACCAGATTTGAGATTGGGTATAATGGGTGTGCAGAAAGACATCACGCAGTGTGGAAAGCAATGGCAGATTCTAGATATGTATGTAATTAGTTGACAAAAGCCTATTGCATAAGTTTGAGTTCTTGTGAGAATTTTCATGCCAGCATGGATAACTTCGAAGAAAAAGATTGACCGGAGGCATCGAAATAGCTAAACAAATCCAGCTAATGCATTTTCACTGAGTGAACAGATGTTGCCACATAAAATTCAATCCAAAACATTTTATCAAAAGTCTTTCAGACTAGGTTGTAAGGGAGTTGCACATATAACACAAGTCACAATCTGTAGGGGACTTCAGAGATGCTCCTAAAGAGTTCCCTTCAACACATTTTATTGTTTCTTGTTTAGTACACTTATTTACTTGGTGTTTTGAGACAGGGTCTTGCTATGTAGCACAGGCTGGTCTTGAACTCATGACCTTTCTGTCTCCTGCCATCCAAGTGTTAGGATTACATGTATGCACCACCATGGCTGGCACCAAACATCAAATCTCAGATATTTATATATGTGAGTGTCTCTAGTGATAAATTACTGGGTATGAGCATAATTTCATTTTCATTGGTTTACTCTCCTTCTGAAGAAAATAAGCAACCGGTAAAACTTTCAAAGACATATATTTGCAACCAAAGGGATATCTCCAAATGATCTGTTTATTAAGTGTAGCTTCCTGTGAATACTAACTTGCTGGCAAGGTCTGTTGTTTGACAGTAATCACTGTTGAGTCACAGGGCTGCTGAATCCAGATCACATACCAAGTTGGTCAGAAGCCATGGAAAATAACAACAGCACTCCAATTTTTGGTATTGCATTACATCTTTTGCTCAGACAAAACACGTTTTTCCCATTGGGCTCATTTCCCCTTTCTATCACATACACTCTTACACCATGGCCTGTTGGCATTATATTCACTACCTTTGCCTCCCTATCTAAGCCCTAGAAGTGTGAATATTTTGGAGAGCTCTGTGCTGTCTATTACTCAACAGGTATACACTTGCTGCATACCTGAATGAGAGTCCTTCAAATCTGGATGATCATCACACATCAATGTCTAGTGTATGTGGGGTATGTGGAAATCTGCAGAGCACTTGCTTTGCATTTTTAAGGTGCTGGGTTCAAGCCCCAGAACCACCAACAAACGTGCAGCAAGAAGTAAAGCCCTAATAATGCCATCAAAGGGCATCAGATTTTGGTCAACCCCAAATGAAGCACACTGTGGCATAGGTGTTACTTACAGCTGATTGAATGTCAAACATTAAGACATTCAGGAAGAGTTCTGCACTCTCCCTGTTCTGCACAGAAGTCTAACACAAATCTCTCTCTGTGGCTGTATCTACTGCCCACACCCAGGCCAACATGAGAAACAAAAAAGCAGTTCATGTCAGTGGAGATCTCTGGAGACCACTGGAGTCAATACCAAGAGAAATTTGTAAGATGACATATTACCAAGGAAACTTTTATCTTCTGTTAATTCTTCTGGGTGGCTATCAAATTGTCATTTGTAGACAGAGAGCCCAAGGTCGTGGAAGAAGAATCTTTCCCCTTATTATATTTATTACTATTTCTTTTTATATCAAAGAAATCTTTATTCTGGTTGTATTTGTTTCCTTATCCTTTATTTTGTCCTTTTATTCAAACATTTCAAAGTCTCAAATAAAAGCAACAAAATTCTTGATCCCATGGAACTCATTTGTAAGATTTTTTCTTCTCATTAATATCACAGTCTCAAATATCCACTCTGTGTATGTGTTTCAATCTGTGCTTTGTTTCTTGGTTTGCCACATTCAGAGATTGCAAAACTCACTTTAACTTATATGATTCTGATTAAGTGACACTATCTTGGAGACTCTTTCAGTACAGATTTAGAAAGATAATTTTCCTTTCCCAAATTCGGATCTTCTTATAGGTATACTGAGACTAGTATCTCAAAAAAAAAAAAAAAATGGGGTTGAGAAACAAACCTGTCTGCCATTTGCCATGGGTTTTTACCGTGACGACTGAGTGTGTGTGTGTGTGTGTGTGTGTGTGTGTGTGTGTGTGTGTGTGTGTGGTGTGTTGCTGTTGTTGTTGGGGGATGGAACCCAAGGCCTTGTACATGCTAGGCAAGCAGTGTCGTTGAACTACATCCTTAGCCTTCTTTCAACTTTTTCTCTTGAAATGACCTAAGCTGTGGTTCCCCTACCTCAGCTCTCCAAGTATCCGGGATTATAGGCCTCCTCCCCCAGGGCCAGCTGACAAATCCCTGTCTGAGAGAGTTGAATATATGTCACTCATTCCTCTGTCCCACACATCTGACAAAGATATCCAAACAGACTAATCAAGTAAATCCCACTGGTATAATAAATGTGGTTTGACATGATGGCCTTCCATGAACAAGAAGTAATACACATTCAAGATTGCCAAGACACAGATAAGAGTTGGATGTGAATTGTCCCCCACAGGCTCATATGTTGGAGTACTGGGTTCCCAGCTGGTGACATTGTCTTCAGAAGTCATGGAGTCCTTGGGACATGTGACCTACATAACAGAAGTGGGTCACTAAAGGTAAGCTTTGAAAGTTATAGCTAACTCTCGTTCGGACCACTCGAGTTCTCTATTTCCTGACTATCCACGAAGTGAACAAGTCAGAAGGTTCTGCTATTATCTGCCAAGCCACAACGTCATACCACCTCCACCATGATGGTCTCTATTTTCCAAAAGGAACCAAAATCATTCCTAATTTCTTCCTTTGGTCAGCTATTTTTTTTCAAAGATGAGAAAAGCCGTACAGCCACGGCTGAGTTCTGTGATGTGTTCTGTGAACACAGAAGAGACGACTGCTAGCTGTGGGTCTATTTGCACAACCTTGGGAATAAGTCTTAGACTTACAGTGATGCTGGATAATGGGAGGAGGGACATGAAAAGCAGGGGAAGTGAGTGCATAGGGCAGTACAGAAGAACCATGGGGGAGGGGTAAAGGAGCCCTAGAGAGGGAAATAGAACACAGGAGAATTGGGAAAATGGGGGAAGGGGAAGTAATGTCCCCTCTAAGAGCCATAATCTAAGAAAACCCAAGTGCCAGGCATAAGAAATTTCCCTTCAAGTTATTGATAGGGAGGTCCAGGAGACTCCAAAAAAAATGATATATCCTGTTGCCATTGCCTGTGGTTGCCTCCCAGAACTTAAAAGTAAGATCCTATTGCTGAGGACACTACATATTTTGGACATAGAACTTGGATGAATCAAGCTGGAACTGACCTAGAAGCCTTCTCCTTGAGAACTAGCTCCCATAGCATTGGAATGTGCTATGTAAGCTGCCAAGACAGAACCAAAATCAGTACTTCTACCCAGCTGAAAGCCTACCAACCACAACATTGACTAGTATGGCAAGATATCCCTAATGATGCAATAGTGACTCATCTTGGGGGTTACCAACAGCTGTCTAATTGGACTTAAGGCTTGCTCAAGAGGAGGGAATTCATGCTTGGTATTGTAAACCTAGCCACCTAACTACCTGTGGATGGTGAGGTCATCAACCCTAGAGGAGGACCCACTATAGCCATTTTTGTAACCAGTATAATTTCTAATTGCATTTGAAATACTTATCCTTGTACCCACAGGAACATGTTTCTCTCCCTCCTAAGAAGCTTAGTGTTTTTTTTTTTTTCAGTAGGTGGAGATTATTACAGAAACACACAACAAATCAAAATGCAGAGAACCACAGATTGCAGGGTTCTGATACATATACAACCAACTCCTAAGGCTCAGGGAACAGAAAGACTGTAAGAGCCACAGGACAAGGAGGTCTGCTGTGAGACAGTGTCTTCCATATTTGGCATGGAAGTTATGCCCATAGAATCACAATATGGTTACCTAAATAAGACCTGCATAATGGCTACACTGGTTGCCAAGCCAATGTGAGCGGGCTGGGGGGATGGGGGGGTGGGGGGGTGGAATCTCATAGGGCCCCAACCTGAGATGAAGTGCTACAGGCAATTAATGGTTGCTGAAAGAGAAAGGATCAGTTTTCTATGGGATCAAGCAGTATGATTAGGGATAAAACAGACATGAAAACCCTGAATCTGACTACAGATATTTAAGAAACAATCTTAGGTCTGAAGCTCAGTTCTGGACACCAGAAGGCCTTTGCAAACCTGTATAAAACTGAGATAGTAAAAGTTTTGGAAATATTCAGCATCCCCATTCCTTATTTATAGTGCACAGCATGTTTGTCTGTTCAGAATTCACTGTGTCTGGACTTCACTGGGGTCCTTCAGGCTGCACTAATTGCTGTCACACAGCAAGTTACCACTGGCCTTTTGGCTTTGAACAGCACAACTCCAACATCTGGGAATTCTATAAATTACAAATACGACACACTTCCCACACGGCTGAAAATGGGATTTGAACTATGGTTTCTTTCCAGAGGCTTCAGGGAAACCCTATTTTCTTCCAGCCTCTAGAGGCTATCCATATTCCCTGGCCTCTTCCTCTACCTTCAAAGTTGGCTATGGAGGATAAAGTTCTCATACAGACTCCTGACATTTCTTCCTCTATTCCTCTTCCATTTTTAAGGCCTTTTCTGTGTACATGGGACCTAAACAGGTAACTCAGTAACATCTCCATATTTAGGATCATCTAATTCATATCCTTAATTTTATTTTCAAACTTGAATTCCCTTTGCCATCTCCTCAGATCCCAAAGCTGAATGAATATTTGAAGTCTCTTTCAACACACAAGGAAACATATCTACAAAGTCCTGGGGTTAAGACATGAGCATCTTTAGGGAGACATTATTTTTACTACTACAAATATATGGTTTTAGTTCACCTTCATCACTCTATCGCTTATTTTATTTCTACTTTCCAGAGCCACACAACCCTAGGACTATTATTTTGTGTTATAGGCCATGAATCCACTGCTAAGGGGAAATAACACACAAATATTAAAGTGGTAGAGCTAGGATTTGAACTTGTATCTTTCTGCCTCATGTGTAATCACTTAATCACTGTATTAACTCCCACAGATGTCATGTTCTCCCCTTTTCCTTTAGCACAGATTAACCTCCTTTCCCATGTGGGATGCATTCCAAAACCCTTAGTGTGTAGCTGAGACTTCGGCAGTACCAAATCCTACATAGATTATGGATCATTTTACCTATACTACCTATGATAAAATTTAATTTATGAACTAGACACATTAAAAGATTAATGACTAATAAAACAGAGCAATATAACATACTATAATAACCTGCATGTGAACACAGTCTCTCTCTTGAGGTATCTTACTGTAACATAATTCATTCTTCTTGTGTCAGATGATACTCACATGCTTCATTGTTTCTTTACATATGTGAATTGGCAGCACCACACTCCTATGCTTTAGAGCAGTGGTTCTCAACCTTCCTCATGCTTCGACCCTTTAATACAGTTCCTCATGTTGTGGTGATCCCCAACCATAAAATTATTTTTGTTGTTACTTTGTAATTGTGATTCTGTTACTTGTTATGAATTGTAATGCAAATATTTGTGTTTTCTAATGGTCTTAGGTGACCCGTGTGAAAGGGTCACCTAAGAGGTCCTGACCCACAGATGAAGAACCCCTGCTTTAGAGTGCTTTTTAAGTAAAGTCAGGATTACTTGGATACATGTTGTCATCATAGTTGACATGGTAACCAAGATGTCTTCCAGGGAAGTGTATAACCTATACAGTGTGGATACACTAGATAAAGGATTATTCCTACCCCATATGAAGTGAAACATGATGGGTATGACAATCCATCAGTGTTCCTTGGAAGAGAGTATAGCTTAAAATTTATGAACTGTTTATTTCTGGAATGTTTTGTTCAATATTTTCAGATTTTAGTTGGATGGCTAAATGGTGCTAAAGCTTCAGATTAACGGAGACTGTTGTGTTATTCTTTTTAATGTCTCTCCTTAGGGACCATCATGATAAGAAAGTATACACAATTTGTTGAAATTTTAAAGAATGATGGATTAGGGACTGGAAAGATGGCTCATTAGTGAAGAACCTGTACTGCTCTTGTGAAGGATGTGAATTCAGTCACCAACTCCCATGTCAACCAGCTCACAACTGCAAATAACTCCAGCATTTGGGGCTCATACACCCCCAACTCCCATGTCAAGCAGCTCACATCTGCATGTAACTCCAGCATTTGGGGCTCATACACCTCTTCTAGCCATCATGGGCACCTGCACTCATGAGTACAATACACATAGTTAAAAAACAAAAATAAAATAAAAATAATAGTGCTTAAATAGTGCTTTAAATGACATCTATAGACAGTAGCCTTTTTGGAAGGTCAATGAAACATTAATATCAAGAAATAAGGCACAGGTTGGAGAAATCTATAAATCCAAGTGGGAAAATTTTGAGCTTGGGACCTTCTGAGGCAAAGCTGTTTTCTGCTTGGCTTGGTGTAGGGAGAGCCTTGATCTCAAGTAGTGGCTTTGGACACACCAAACCTACTGGCCCCTTAATCTTAGACTTTCACTCTCTGGAATGGTGAGAAATAAATTGCTGTTCTTTATTAAACTAACTCATCTATGGTATGTTGTTATAGTACCAAAAACTAACACAGGAGCACAATATGGAACCAGTTTCTGCCAATAAACTGAATTTAGGCCCACATAACCTGTGTAATTCTGAACTCCAGAACTATGAAAAATACTTGGGTACCAAATTAAGCTGATCACTTTGTGCTGGCTTATTACAGTAGCAAGAGAAGCAGAAAGCTCATGCATCCCATAATCACTTAAAATGTCACCCCCCCCCCCAGACCTCTTAGTCATAAAACCCAGTGACGTTTTCCTTGTCACCTTCCTTTTCAACCTCAGGTGTGCTACCAGACACAAATGACAGTGGGGAAGACATGTTTGTTTGTTTGTTTGTTTGTTTTTGAGGGGAGGGGGGGCGTGAAAATCTCCAACCTGATTTTAATTAATGTTCCTACTCAAGAATTCATTCCTAGAATTTCTTAGAAGTGTTTTTTAAAGTCCTGAGAAAAATCAGCTGAGAAATTAGGGGGAGGGGACAAATATACCAATTCTCCCAAATGAATAAAGAGTTTAACAATTTTCATAAGAGAAGAATGCTGGAGATTTGGCCAGTCTTCCTTGTAGCCTTTAACACTCTGTACCTGTGTGTGCCTGGCCTTATTTGCTCTGAACATTGGCTCATTCTGGCACATAAAATAAAAATAAAATATACACAACTATACAATGCATAAGTTTCTACACATTATATGCATTATTTAAATCCCATCAATGCTATTCTGAGAAACAACACCTTATAGAAGTGACTGAGTAGTTAAGTTGGCAATTTCATCACACAATTCTCCATAGTTCTGTTGACTTTGCTAAAAGATTTAAATGTCCAATTGTTGCCGGGCGGTGGTGGCGCACGCCTTTAATCCCAGCACTCGGAGGCAGAGGCAGGCGGATCTCTGTGAGTTCGAGGCCAGCCTGGGCTACCAAGTGAGTTCCAGGAGAGGCGCAAAGCTACACAGAGAAACCCTGTCTCGAAAAACAAAAAACAAAAAACAACAACAACAAAAATGTCCAATTGTTTGAACACTTCCCAGGACTATCTGCTGGCCATATGTGTAGTTATGAACCTTCTCCATACTCATAAGCACCATTCAAATTTGTTATTGAAACCTTCATAGTTATTCATGACAGCCAAGTGTGTGAGATTGTTCAATGACTCTCTCGAAGTGTTGGAGACTGTTTAACTCAGGGAACTCCTAAAAACCTGGTGAATCTGGCTGGGTCCTAAACACCACCCTGTCCCCAGTTACATCTATGAGGAATTTGGAAGCAACAGTTCAAGTATTGGCTCTACCAATTTAATCCTTCTACAGTCTTGGGAAAATTACTATTTTGAGTTTGAATGCCATTATCAATAAAAGGGGGACAAGAACACCACACAGATTTGTTGTGAAGGTGTAATAAAAGCATACTTTGAAGGTGCCTATCAGTGTTAAAACTGAAAAAACAAAGGGTTTAAGAAAACCTCGGGGTACTTTTTCAAGACCTTGGATTTGTCGATAGAGTTTCGGATGTAATACCAAAATTACAAAAAGCTATGGGCAACTAAATATAAAGCAGATAGACCAGGATTCATTAAAATTAATTTTTTTCATACATTAAATGAATAAGAGAAAATACTGGAAAGTTATAAAGGCAATATCTGATTATACATCTAGGGTATAAGAATTCTTCACTCTCAGTAGCACTAAGAACTAATTAAAAGATTAGGAGAGGGGGCTGAGGCTTAAGCTCAGCTAAGTACTCACCTGGCTGCCATGAAGGCATACGTTCAACTCCTGGTACTTCCGCAAATCAAATGTAAAAGACAACAGAGGGAATTCCATTCCCCCTTTACACATTAAGAGCTGGTGAGTCGCTGCTTTGCCCTAAGGATGGTTAAAAAGCAAAGCTCAGTAACTGAAAAAAATATTTTTTTCTTAAACCCACAAAGACAGTGATTTGTTGTGAAGGAACCCCTGTTCCAGAAACCAAAGACACAGACAGCAGCCCACAGAGCCTCATGATTTACCAGAATAGGCTCTCCCAAGCAGGAACCTCTCCTGAAACTGGCCAGTCATCACTGATGCCTGAGTCTCGGGGTGGAGAAATCTGATTCAAAGACTCCTGTGGGAGGTGGGCAAGCTCTGGGGATCTTAACCTCCAAGGGTATGACCAGGTTCTCAAGGAAAAGATGGCTTCCCGCAGGGACGCGTGGGAGGAGAGAAATCCGCCATTTTGAAAAATGCTCTCAGAGGAAACTAGTCAACCAGAGTCGAACCCATTGGGCATTCATTAGAGTTCATGCCTCTGCGACTCTGGGGAGAGTAAATGCCAATCTCAGCTATCCAGGCCTTCCACCTGCGAGAAGGAAAGCACCTCACGCAATCCACTTACCCATCTATCCACACGGTGAGTGGGAAGAGAAACACTGAACACAGCTGTGAAGTTTACTGAGGAGACTCTGAGACCCAATAAACGGACTATCATGTAAATCCTCCTCAACCTTACCACTGTATTATATAAGAGATGTTTACAGCTGTTCCTTTTACAATAATATTTGTAACTCTCTAGCCAGGGTTATTTCACGTCTTACCTTTAGTGGTGTAGACTTCAACATCTACCTATCTGTTAGAAATAGATCCAGCTGGCAGAAAATCACTAAGGTGAATTCAATGCAGCCTAATATCAGTCAATAGGATATAATCAACATCCAAAGAGTACTTTATCTAGCAGCTCAAGACACGTTGTTTTATTTTCATGTAGAATAGTCACCAAGATAGGCACGTTTTATTCATAAAATACACACAAATAAATTTTTTAAAGCAAAGAGCCCTACAGTGTTTGCTCTCAGGCTATGATAGAATTAACCTACAAACAAGGGAGAAAGCTACCGAGAAAGTCCCTAAACAGTTGAAGACTAAGCAACATACTTCTCTCTAGATAAAATACTTTTCAGAAAATGAAAAACAGTAAAGTTGTGTAAGAAAAGGAATTTAAGGTAAAGTTTGTATTATTAAATTCATAGATATTTTTAAAAAAACTGAAATCAAGGGATGGGGAGATTGGTCAGCAAAGTGCTGTACAGATGTGAAGAGTTGAGTTCAGCTCCCTAGCACCTACATATAAAGGCCTGAGTCTGTAACTCAGACACTGAGAGCAGAGACAGGCAAATCTCCACAGCTTGTGTGTAACCAGACCTGTCATGTCTATGAGCTCCAGGTACAGCAAAGGACACTGTCTCAAAAAAAAAAAAAAAAAAAAAAAAAAAAGGTAGAGAGTAACTGAGAAAGATGGCTAATGTTAATCTCTGACTTTCACACAAATGTGCCAAGTTATGCATGTGTACATATACACCTGGGCACACACTCAAACACATATATGCACACATACCACATACACACAAAATAAATCAATTATCTAAGTTACTGTTTGAGGGAGCTAGAAAAAGAGAAACTAATCAAAATTGTGTATCTCCACGTCTGATGTCAAAACACTCTTCAGATCTCTAACTCCTTTCAGCTTTGTTGACTGCAGCACACGTTTTTTCTGTTGGGCTGATTCCACTCCCAGTTAGCAGCTTTTCTCAGCAGGTATCCCACGGCTCTGACATTTCCAACATCTTGGGATCTCCAAGGAAATCTAGGCTTCAATTTCACAGCTTCATGCAATGGCCTCTTTAGACCTCCATTCAGGGACACCCCTGACATATGCCTAGCCTTAGCAACTTTCCTTAGTCTGGGGGGCAAATTCCATAATCCCTTTCTTCTATCTTTGACTCTGAAGCCAGAACCACATGGCCAAAGCCATCAAATCATGCTGCTTGCTGGGGCTGGAATATGGTCCCCTAGTTCAATTACATCTACACCAGCTTTCTGTCCTTTACTGCCTAAACTTGGCTGGCCTGAAACTGGATCTGTAGAGGCTAACCTCAGACTCAGAGATCTGCCAGCCTCTGCCTTCAAAGAGCTGAGATTAAAGGCATGTGCTACCACACCTGACTCTAAGCTTTTCTTTAATTCTTTTTCACAAGTTGGAAACTTGGCTGAGAGGGAGGATCTTGCCTCTTTCTCTGACAAAGCCACACCTGCTTCAGCAGGGCCATATCTCCTAAGAGTGCCACTCCTTTGGGGGTCCACTTTCTTTCACACCACCACGACTCCTTTTCTCTTTTTTCTTCAGTCAAGAAGCCTGCCTGTGGAATGGTGCTGTCCACACTGGAGGTTGGTCTTCCCATCTCAATCTACCAAATCTAGAAACTCCCTCTCTGGTAAATGCAGAGGTCTTGTGTCCTGTGTGATTCAACCCTGTCAAGCTGACAAGATTATCTCACACAGCAGCCCTGCTCCACTCTCCTGTGACAGTCCTGGAAATTGTGTAGAATATGTGCAGCAGTCTTGTCCACTAGCCAGTGGCATTTCTTTTTTTTTTTTTATTAAGAAATTTTTTATTCATTTTACATCCCAACCACAGATTCCCCTTTCTTCCCTCCTCCTGCCCCTCCAGCCTTTCTCCCCCAACCTACCCCTCTTTCCCTCCTCTGACATGATGATAAGGCCTCCCACGGGGAGTCAGCAGACCCTGGTCCATTCAGTAGAGGCAGGTCTAAGCCTCGTCCCCTGCATCATGGCCTTGCAAGGTGTCCCACCATAGGTAGTGGGCTCCAAAAAGCCTGCTCATGTACCAGGGATGGATCCTGATCCTACTGCCATGGGGCCCCTTAAGCAGATCAAGCTACACAACTGTCTTGCTTATGCAGAGGGCCTAGTCTAGTCCCATGGAGGCTCCACAGCTGTTGGCCTAGCCAGTGGTATTTCTCACTTGCTCGCCTCTACCCTAGCTCAATATCTACCTGCTGTGCTGTGCACTGCTTACTCTGTTGGGAGCGGGGCGGCTACTCTGCTGGAGCAGCTCTTACAAAGTCCTAGGTTGGAGCACTCAGAAAGCCAGTGCTGCCAAAGGGTATTCTGGTCTCAAAGTGGTTAAGGAGAAGCATAGAAAAAGGAAAGGAGTATGGGGTGGTGTTGAGTCAGACTAACAAGGCTCTGGTACCCAAGTCCCCAGATTCTGCCCAAGAGAGGGGGCATGTGGGGCCCCTGGTTGTTTGATTTTTTGCTGTGAGTTTCCGCCGTAGAAGCCAGGCAACTTGGAGCCAGCATATCTGTCACCATAAAGCACTAACACGAGGCCAGGCCTACTGCAGTGCTGACCTTCTCTGAAAGGCCTTATGTGACGAGAGGAGACTTGGCAACCTCCCTCTGCTGGGAGGAAAGGGCCGCGGTGCCGCTGGCTGTGGTGATGCCCGCTGCCCCAGCTCATTTCAACGCTGCTAAATGAAGGCCCAGCAAACATGGTGTCAACGTGATGACTGAGAGAACACAAACCAGAGACGGCCTCGCCAAGTTAAGTACATTCAAAGGAGAAATATTTATATTTTACATTTTAAATAGTCCCCAAGGGATGTGCAATATGTTTCTCATCTCACTTGTGTTTAAGAACGTACTGTACTTGAAAAGCAACGCAGGCCCCCAAGCTGTGTATTCAAATGATAGTGAGCTTCTTATCAGATGGATCAAAGTAATAGACTCTGAACACAACCGCTTTCTGTGTAAATGAACAAAATACAGGTTATTCAGATGAAAAGAGAAAACATCGTTCTAATGACATGAGCACATTCTGTCATAAGACCTGGCCCCCTGGACACAGGGGACTAAATTAAGATAAGATGTGTGATGTGTTTCTCCTGTGAGGTTATGTAACAGAAATACACACTCTCTGGAATGTGGTTCCGGGGACACTAGAGGAAGGTACAGATATTTGCAAGGTGAAAATCAGGACTGTTTCAGAAACTCAAAGAAGAGGGACAAATCTGGATGATCTAAAACTCACAGTGGGAGGAGGGACGGCATCTTTCTAAACTGCAATTAGGTTGGCAGAGCATAGTACTTCCTCAAGGTCTCCAAATGATCAGGAAGAGGTCCACACAGTTGTGTTCATCTCAGTAGAAGCCCAGGCTGATGACCAGACAGAATTGGACATTAGAGGATTGAGAAGCACTACATAAGGAAATGTGGAAAGAGGTAACTGTTCAACAGCTGAGTCATAGTCCCCATTCCCATAAAGGGCTACAACTTCTGGAAAAACACCAGAACAGGTTCTGAGGGATGTTCTAGCCCCATGACTTTGACCAACTTAACCCATGTGAACTGCTTCCTCCTACTGAGGAATCAGGTAAAATGGATTCATCTCTGTCCATTTTAATAAATACACAAAGCTGATGCTATGTGGCAGAAACTACTCCAGGTAATTATTTAGTCATTGACACTCACGATGACAGTTACAATAGTTAGAACTTATCAAGTGCTCACTATGTGGCAAAAGCCATGGTAGATTCTGTTAGGGGATGGATATGACATGACTTCCAGAAGTTCATGCATTGAAGACTTGGTTCCCAGTACAGAGTTCAGAGACAGAGCACTGGGACCTGATAGGATCATGATAGCTCTAACCTAATCAGTGGACTAACTCACTGATAGATTCATAACCCAATGGCATTATTTGTTGGTGATGGAAATTAGGAGGTGGAGCCTAGTTGGAGGAAGTGGGTTACTGGGGGCTTGCCTTTGAAGGGCATGCCAAGCTCCTAGCACCTTTCCTCACTCTCCCTGCTTCCTGGCTGCCTCCCAGTGAGCAGTTCTCTACTGCCACATGTTTCTTCTATACTCTGCCTTGTCATGCCCACGTAATGGAACCAGCCATGGACTGGAGCCTCCGAAACTGTGAGTCAAAGTCATTCTTTCTCCCTGGAAGTTGTCCTTCTAATTATTTGGTTACAGCAATGAAAAGGTGACTAACATATGTTCCTTGCATGTATAAATTTTGCAAATTAGAAAGTTCCATATCCAAGATGAGTAGTGAGACTCCGATAACTTAAAAGATTTACCCAAATCAACATAGGCAATATCAGAGGCACATATTGTAGAATATTATTTTAAGACATGTTGCATTCCTTTATGCTGTGGAACATTTGTTTAATGACGCCAAGTTGTGTTGCACTCTTTTATGTTGCATTTGTTTAACTCTGTGAAGCTGTGATTCTTTGCCTGTTTAAAACACCTGATTGCTCTAATAAAGAGCTGAATGGCCAATAGTAAGGCATGAGAAAGGTAAGCGGGGCTAGCAGGCAGAGAAAATAAATAGAAAGAGAAATCTGGGAGGAAAAGGTAGAAAGAGCAAGAGAGATCAAGCAGCGAGAAAAGAAGGAACCAGCCACCCAGCTACACAGCCAGCCATGGAGTAAGAGTGAAAGTAAGATATACAGAAGTAAGAAAAGGAAAAAGCCCAGAGGCAAAAGGTAGATGAGATAATTTAAGACAAGCCAAGCTAAGGCCGGGCATTCATAAGAAAGAATAAGACTCTGTGTGTGATTTATTTGGAGAGCTGGGTGGCAGGCCCCTCAAAGAGCCAAAAGAGCAAAGATTTAAAAAAACAACCAACAACAGGTACACTTCAAAACTCATATTCTCTTGCTGCTTCCAGTCTATGAAGGTTGGGACTGATAAATGAAGTATAGTACTGGTAAATAGACTACAGATTCTTCTCGACTTATTTGGGTTACTTAAGTTGAAAATATTATATGTTGAAAGTACATATAACACATCTCACATACTAAACATCAGACACCAAGCAGCTCTCCCTTAAACAAGTGGTAATCAGCATGTAGGCAGGCAAAACCATATGGCGCAAAACCTATTTTATGACACAGTGTTGAGAAACTTTATTGGATTCCCACATTAATAACATGCTGGCAACTGGAGGGTATCAGTTGTTCCATGTGTTCTCTGTGTAAAAAGTGATGCATGGTAGAGCAAAGAAGGCATGATGGAGGTCCTCATGTGAGATGAACCTACTGTATTTGGTGAGACCTACAGAGTTCAGAGAACTTCCAGAGGAGGATGTGCCTAAATCATGTCAGACAGAAAGACTCCTTGGCAAATACACAGAGGTGAGAAGCCACAGGTGTGCAAAGGAAACACACAGGCATGCAATTTTGTGGGAGCATAAAACACAAGGAAGATGATGGGACATGCAACAGGAGAATCTGGAAGGCAACTCTCATGCGGTCTTGATTTCATGTAAATCAACAAGGGTATGTCTGGAAGGCAATAGAGAGAAACAAGATGTTTTGATTAGGAGAATTATGTGACCTGATTTGTTTTCTAGATAGTTTATTTTAATTTTGCATTCACTATCAAGACAACAAAGATGTATGGCAGCTGGCATATTTGTTATGTTATTCATATGTTTACATGAAAAAGTTAATTCTGGGGCAAAGACAAGCAAGAGTTAACTCTGGAGTTTCTGTTGAGTGCTAGCACAGTAGTGTGAATATTTCAGAAGAGCATACTCACATACAGTTGGCAAACCCCAAACAGCTCCAAAAATACATGGGAAAATGCTTCCCTTTCCTGAACTGTATGTAGAACAAAGTTTGCATCTCTGTAGGGCAAAAACATTTTCATTCTCCAGTCTGCCCCTCTTACAGCAATATCTGTTCCCAGACGTTTGGTGTCTTAGAAGTTTCCCAGCTCTGTAGCATGAATCTTAAAAAGTCTTATTAATAAAATCAAACCTGTGGCCAGTTATTGGAGTGAATGCTGGAAGGTCAGAGAAGCAGAACAAGCCACAGCCAACCTCACCTGGCCATCTTCTCAGCTGGTCTTGTTTCCTCAGACTGGAAGCTTCTGTGTCCTCATCCCAATGGCTCTCAGCTGAACTGTGCTCCAAAGCCTAAAAGCTTAACCAGCCAAATGCTTCTAGTGCCTGGTCTTCATGCCTTGTACACCTTTCTGCTATCTGCCATCACTCCCTGGGATTAAAGGCTCGCTTTTTGGGATTAAAGGCGTGAGTCATCATGCTTGTTGGCTGTATCCTTGAACAGATGGATTTCTGCCTCTGGAATGTTAGGATTAAAGGCGTGTGCTACCACTGCCTATCCTAAGTATCTAGTAGCTTTTCTGTTCTCGACCCCAGATAAGTTTATTAGGGTACACAATATTTTGGGGAACACAATACCACCACAAAGCTCCCTTCTCTTTAATAACCTCCTCATCTGGGGGACCTTCCCATACTAAAGTAACTTGTACACTTCTAGGAAGCAGATACAAACTGTCTTCTTTGTTCCCTTCACTCTTACCTGGTGTCGGGCGGAAGACATTTGAGACAACAGAATCATATTGGCACTGCCTTATTCTTATTGTGTTGTCCTTGTAAAGTTTCTGAACTGTTCTGACTCAAGCCGCTCATTTCAAAAGTATTTTGTGTGGGACTTAAGTAACCAATGAGATAACAAAGATAAAGCGCTTAGTGAGCACCTTACAAATATTCAATAAATAATCTTTACTAGTACTTATTATTTAAATCCAACTTCTACATATGCCTTTACACACACTTCATAACCAGAAAGACTTTATGTGGTCTCTGTGGTGATATATTGTGTACCCCAATAAAGCTTGCCAGAGGATCAGAGGACAGAGCCAGCCACTAGATTAGACATCGAGGTCAGGCAGTGGTGGCACACACCCTTAATCCTATCACTCTGGAGGCAGAGATCCATCTGGATCTCTGTAAGTTCAAGGCCACACTGGAAACAGAGCCAGACGATGGTGGCACACGCCTTTAATCCCAGTACTGGGAAGCACACACACCTTCAATCCCAGGAAGTGATGTCTAGGCAGAGGAAGGTATATAAGGCCTGAGGAAACAGGAACTCACTCTCTTTAGACTGAGGATTTTGTAGAGGTAGAAGCTGGCTTGCCTTGCTTCTCTGATCTTTCAGCTTTCATGCCAATATCTGGCTCCAGGTTTTTTATTATAAGACCTTTTAAGATTCATGTTAGAGGTCTCTTCAAAGGATTTTACAAACATTAAGTTGTACCATATTTATTGAGAGTCCCTTGAACCCAGAGTTCATTAATTTAGCCATTTTTATATTTGGGACCAGCTTATAAGGTATCCCCTATCTCTCTCTTGAGTACTGGATGACAGGTGCACTTCCACATCCACCCGATATTTATATGGGTGCTGGAGATCTGAGCTCAGGCCGTCATATTTACACAGCAAGCACTTTATCAATTAACCTATCTCCCTAACCCTGATAACTCATCCATTCATACTGCTCAACTATACTCAATCAGATGACTAGCTCACTCTTCATTCATTTACTTACTGAAAACATCTCAGTGCCCTTAAGTTTTGGTAAAACCTAGTAACATTGATTTAACATCCTATATTTTTTATTTAGATGTAAGCTTGGTGAATCATTTGAGTAGATGTCAAAGGTCAATTAAAAGTACAAAAATACAAGATTTCACTGTGATTTCATTCATTTCATCTCCACGTTTTTTCATTGTTGATGGAGATCCAAGTTCTGGCCTCTAAAGCAGTTTCTTCCTGAAAATCTCTTTGAAGATTTCTTACCGGAAGAGTATATGGAAAATGAATCCTCTCAATGCCTGTTTTGGAAATTTTTATTTCTCCTTTACTTCTGAGGACAGTTTTGTTGGATGAAGTAGTATATATTGAGGGTTCTTATCCTTTCAAGCATAATACATGGCATGAGGCATGGTGGTGCATGTCTTTGCAAGTAGATGTCTGTAAGTTCAAGATCAGCCTGGCCTACACAGTGAATTGTAGGCCAGCCAGGGCTATAAGGAAACCTTGTCTCATTATATTAAAATAATAAAATATTTTACTTAATTCTTTCTCAGCACTGGGGGTTGAAGCTGGGGTCTTGTGCATTCTAAGTACTCCACCACTGAGTTAAGACCTGGCCCATCCATTATTTCACATGGATGTGGAAGAGAATCTGATGATAATTCCTATCCTATTTTGTTGTTGTTGTTGTTGTTGTTCTCATATAGATTTTTTTTAAAAATTTGCCTCTGACTTTTTTCTATGTATTTTCTGTCTAGGTTTCCTGCAGCTTGAAAACAGCACATCCAGGTGTAGACTTTTATATTGTTATTCGTCCCATTCGATTCTCTCTGAACTTCCTGAGAACATGGCTTGGTGTGTTATTATTTCTAAACCATCATTGTTTCAAACACCTCTGCATTCCTTCCCATTCATCTCTCCCCTCCCCTGCATCATCTGATTTTACCTGTATGTCACATCCTCCCCAATTGATCCACAGCTCTGGAACATTCTGTCCTGTGTTTTCCAGTTTTCTCTGTATTCAGGTCTGGATGTTTTCAGGAACACTCCTTCAAGTTGACTGGTTCTTTAATTGGGCATGTTTGTTGATTTAAAGAATTACCCAAGATATTCTTCACATTTCTGGTTTCTCTCTTAAGGATTTATAACCACATCACCCCCTCCTCTCGTTTTTTGAGAAAGCGTTACACACTGAACGCTGACTGTTCTACTACTATGTAAACCAGGCTGGACTTGAACTCATGTGATGTTTCTATCGATCCTTCCTTAGTGCTAGTCATAGTCTAGGAATGTACCTCTAACCTCCATGTCTAGTTATTTATTCTTCACAGTGTCTTTTCTGCTTACATTATTCTTCTCTGTTTTTTTTCATTTTAATATTTATTTATTTATTTATTTATTTATTTATTTTTTTATTTTTTTTTTTTTTTATTACTCTGTGTAGCCCTGGCTGTCCTGGAATTCTCTATGTAGACCAGGCTGGCCTCAAACTCAGAGCTCCACCTGCTTCTGCCTCCCGAGTGCTGGGATTAAAGGCATGTACCACCATCACCTTTAATAGCATCTCCTCTCTGCTTTAAAGATGGTCCATTTCTGTACCATAAGCTTTATCCTATTAACCATACCTGTTTACGTCCCCAGTCTGATAACTCCAACATCTCTTTCCCTCTTGAGTCTGGTGATGACGCTTGCGCTGTCTTTCTACCTATGCTCTCTTGTCTTGTTGACTGTCTCGTCATTTTCTGATGAGAGCCAACATGTCCTACGGGATAAAAGGATGTGACATGAATAGGCCTTTAGCAGGGCTTTGTGAGGATCCGTCGAGGAGTTATGCTTTGTGTACTCCATACCATCTCTGCAGTCAGAGCATCTCCTAAGTTATTCTTGTCTCCCATATTCTGGCTTTCCCTAGAGAGTCTTTGGCACTGTGAGATTTTCAGTTGCATTCCCTTCTGATTCTACGGGGACTGCACTGTACTGTACTGTGTGGGGGAGAACGTTTAATCCCATGGTTACATCTCAGCTTTTAGCCTGGAGTCCTGGACCTTGACCTTTATAACTACATCCCTGGTTTGTTTTATTTTGCCCTCTTATATGTATATTGCACACACACATACACACACACACACACACACACACACACACACACACACGCATACCACACACTCACATTTCAGCATGATTAGGAATGTGGAGCGGTTTAACATAACAAAGACAGAGAAGCATCAGGAATTTACAGATTTGCAATGTGGGCTGACAGCATTGTGGGGAAGGTCTTGTGAAGCAGATAATCCATTTTGGGGACAAGAACACTGGGGTGGATACAATGAATAGATCATTTAAAGATGTGATGGTGTGGGGGTTAAGACCCCTCCTGGCTTAGGGTCTCCACTTGGCCTCCCAAAACTTCTCCTACATCCCATTTGCATTTTAAAAGGTAAATGACAATGTAAGGTTTATTTCCCCACACTAAAGGACATTGGCTTGGGGTATGTTCAGCCCCTGCAGCCCAGGGTGCCTCTCCTAGGAGTACAGACTGTTTGTATACTCAGCTTGAGGAAACTGCCTTATCTAAACAGACCAGGCCTCCAGCAAGCCAATGCCCCACTTTCCTGCTTCTTTTGGGGGCTGGCTTCATCCCATCAGCAGGTGCGTTGGAACAGGGAGGTTCAGTTTAACTATTTTTTTTTTTTGTTTAGTTTTGTTTTCCTTCAGTCAAAATCAAGTCGTGACAACGGCCATGACCTCAGACATGTTCTTCTCAGCCAGGTTCCATTATTCACCCTCAGAAGTATAACTGCAGTGAAGCATAATAGATTCTCACTTATTGTGAGAGAGAAAGAATGTTAAGGGGATGCCTGCTGAGCGTAAGTACTATGACACAGGATGGAGCCTGCCTGGGAGGTTGGGCAGAGTAGGGCAAGCCAAAGGAGGCCCCATCTATTCTCTAGAAGTGAGTCAAAGCGAAACACACACACACACACACACACACACACACACACACACACACACACACACACATTCAGGATGGTATTGGCTCCATAGGGGAAGCTGGCTTGGAGGCTTTAAAGAGAATTATAGATGGATACAGATTTTTAATATTTTTTCCTCAATGTTGAGGATTGGACTTGGAGCCTTCTTCACGCTAAACAAACAAGCTCTCTACTGTGGAGCCTCAAGCCCAGGGGCACAGGTATACAGAAAGGTTCAATCTCCATTCTACACCAACAAAACAGTACTTTCTTAGTGAAGGGTACAGAGCTGAGGAAGAGGAGAAGCTATCAGGAAAACCAAGTATCAAGGAGGAGGGGTGTTTTTAATCATTATTAATATTTTTGCAGGCTCTGTGCAAAGTGTTTCACAAGCAGTACTCTATACTAACATCACCACAACCTTATTTCATGGGAAAAAAAAGAAATTGTTGTTTCAAGCAGTATGGCCGAGATTTGAACCTAGATCTCACTTTGGCACTGTTCTTAATGACTCAATTGATGAGCCCAAAATAACCTTAGTAATTAGCATCCTGTGACCATGACCTTTATCTTCAGTCCAAAAAAAGAAACAATGTTGTAACTGTGCTGTGTCTTGAGTAATGAGTCTCAAAAAGAGATACAAAGTCTCACCTGCAAAGCGAGAAGGTGGCAGAACAGTTGGGAGTGGCCACAGTTCACAGACACATTTACCTAAGACTCTGGTCTCCTCAGCCTTCAACAGTGAAGCCATCTTTCCCAGACTTTGCAAAGCATCACAGCACCATGGGCCAATTCCTCTGTCTCTAAAAACAGACCTGTCAGTAGATGATAGATGCTCAAATAAGAAAACTACATGGTCCACTCTCAGTTTTCCCCAGCAACATTTCTAGTTCAGTGATTTATGAAAAAGAACAAGAAAAGGAGGCAGGAGGAAGAGGAGGAGAAAGAGGAGGGAGAAGTAAACAAATCACCAGCAGAAATACAGTAGAAACCTAAATTGAGTCCTAGGAAACAGACACACCCCAATATTATTGAAAAATCTGAGCTTAAGGCATATAAATTATATTTAGCCTAAAGGGAGCCACTGTCAGCCCACCCCAAATTTAGACTCGGTTCATTTTTAGAGGGTATAGAACTGTCATCTTATTTTTATTATTATCACTCAATTTTGAAGACTAGAAACATTTTAGTAAAAAAAAAAAACCATGTATGCGAATATTGGTACACAGTTGCCACATTACACATAAGGAGACCAGAGAACAAATTTGGGGAATTGTTTCTCTTCTTCCATTTGTCTTTGAGGCCCAGCCTCACTTGTCTGTCACTCCAGGCTAGATGGCCCATGAATGCGAAGTCAGTTCTCCTGTCTCTGTCTCCCATCTTGCTGCATGAGGTCTGGGATTGCAGGTGCAGGCCACCATATCTGACCTTCTATATGTGGTTTGGGGTCTAACTCAGGTTATCAGGTTATGTGGCAAGTGCTTTTTACACTTAGTCACCACCCTGGCCCAGCTTAGCAACTCTAAGATTACTTAGGGTATGCTGTCTGGAACACATTTTGATTATCAACAAATCAATGATAAGGTGAAGGGGAGAAAAAGGGAACCCAAAAAGGTGCCCTCAGGAGTTACTACATCCTACTATCCTTAGGATGACCTCTGAGTGGCCAGGTCTCTGCTTCCAATCAGAAAACAGGAGTGATAAGCTTGCGAAGTACTCAGAATGTGTCCTGAAAGCTGGCTCCACTCAAGCCCCTCTGCATACCGATTCCAACTCCACTGGTATCAAAATCACTCTCATTTGAAGGTTATAGAGTACACAGCTCACATCTCAAATTTTAATTTAGCCAAGGCTTCTCTAACCTTGGACCAGAACCACAGTCATCCATCAGAGCTGTTCCAATTAAGTTAGCATAAATGATGGCTACATGTCCAAATCAGAACCTGGACATTAAAACACAAACACAGATAGTGTCTGGTACTTCTCGTTTGCAGCTTCTCCCCCAGGATGGCCTGTACAAAGGAGTGTTTGTTCAGTCTAGCTTGCTCTCCATAATTAGAAGGCTGAGGCTCTCTGTGCTTCCCTCCCAGGAAAAATAGCAAAGAACAGAAGTGTTAACCAACTTCGTCAAGAGCACACAGCTCTTGGGTAATAGGCCTGTGCTCTGTTCTCAAAGCCAGGTCCATATGACTTCTTTCGTCAGTGGCATTCAGAGTCTGGCCACAGCCAGCTGCTTTCAATGCCTGCAAGTTCTCAGTCAAGGTCTCAGGACTCTCTCAGACCCCTGGAGTCAGAGGTTCTGATGAAGCCAGTCATCTGTGCTCTCTATAGTGAAGTCCTTAGCTTTTCCTGGTGTACACTGAGTTCCCATACACAATAACCCAGAGTCTCTAGGCAAGCACAAAGACAGATGGAGAAGTCCACTTCATTTTGAAATCAAAGCAAAGTAGTTTTAAAAGATTATGTTTGGGTTGGGGCATGACAAAGAACTTTCACCAGTTGGTGAGTAAGAGGTAGGAGAGATACATAACTGAGTACCGTGAGTCACAATTATAACAAAACAACCTTTTCCCTTGTCAAGACCCATCATTAAACACTAAGAAAAACAGTAGGCACCATGTTCCAAAGGACAATGTTATTAAAGCTTGAGTTGTTTTCTATTTTAATAATACTCTAGGTTACCAGTAATGTTCCTTGTTCATGAATTCACCTACTGACATCCCATTTAAAGTGACCCCAGAAATAATGCAAACATATAAATCATCAGTAAGATTAAATGCACACACACACACACACACACACACACACAGCCTATTATATAACCTATGAGAGCTGAGTCATTGGATTCCTACCTGACTCTTTGTTACCTTATTGATTCGGGAACATCAACAATTCTTGCCTTGAACAGATGTGTGCTGACTTTTACAGGAGGACAGATAGACATCCTGCCATATCTTTTGGGCTTCCCAAGTTGTTTATTCACATCTACCACTGACAACAGGCCTTGATTCTTCCAGGTGAGCATGCTATAGCAGCTTGAAAGGCAGGATTTGTGTAGAAAGTAACAGAAGCTAATTGAAACCACCACATTAAAACTAGCCTTTATTATATTTCTATTCTCCTGTTTGCTTATGGTCTATAAATCACAAATGTATTATTAACATAAAAAAACCCACAAAACTGTTGCAGCTGATTTTTATCCCAAAAGGCACCTGTCAGCTTCAAATACAACAAATAAACATTCTTCTTAGAGAAATAATATTTTTGCAGTTGACTGGAATTCAGAATTTACCAACATTAACCATTACTGTGGTCCACCACTGTGTCAGAAACAAAATTAAACATTTCAATGCAAGATAGACTCACCTTTATATAATTCTAAAAAATTACAATATATAATCAGTAAGTTAAGATAAAAGACAGATTCTTTGCCTAAAATAAAAATACCAAATTTAGTGAACAGCATAGAGAACATGGAAGAAATGAGATATGACTGGATAAATTCATTTTGTAAGATATTGGAGAATCTCAATTTATATTCTAATATTCTGTTCATATACAGCTAAGAGCAAAAGAGAAAGCCAGCCTAGGATCAATCCAATGTTCTGCAGGAGAAACGTCATCCAGGGTCGTTGTGTTTGAACATGAGTCATTTCAGGCAGCTAAAAAAAGAACGAAAAACCAGAATAAGATCCAGAGATATTCAACTGCTGAGAAAAGCTTGGTGGGAAAGCATGAGTGACTGTTATTCAGAACTTAATAACCTTCAGAATTCCCCAAATAGTTACCAGAGTTGAGTACCTATTCCTGCCACAAGTTTGAAATATTAGCTAAATGGAGCCGCTTGCTGGTGGCTGGAAGGACTCTCGCATTGGCAGAAGTCTTAAAATGACACAGCTGTCAATGCAAGCCAACTTTTCCCCTGTCTTCAGAATGTGTTTAAATGTGAAATAAATAAGACATGAAAGGTACAATTTCTGATTGCTCCATTAGACTTATGAAACATCTAAATGCACTAGCTTTTGCAAAGCACTCGTGTTTATTGACTGTCAAAGAGAAGACCAAGGTCCCCATGACCTTTAGAACAAAGAAATCATTTCCTAGGATTGTATTTTATTCTTGAAGAGACAAGTGGAAATAACTTCATGTCTACCAAATGTCATGGCACCATTTGGGAAGAAAGCTGCATCCAGGCTTTTGTAGGAAGAGCCCAGTGTGGTTGGGGCTTGTATTAGTTCAAATTCTTCACCCTAACAGGGTCAGAGAGAATATTATGGCATGATTGTTTCCTTTGGAATACGTAGAGACTCAGGTCAGTGTGGCCTGGAGATCTAACTTAATGTTGGCATCACTGAGAACTACTGTTGGATGCTCGGCTGTCTCCTTGGCTTCTATTAGATGGTAGTTATTCTAGATGCCATGGTCACCTTGGTCCCTTGTGATGACACTCAGACATAGATAACTGTTTTTTTAGTACCATAGTAATTAATCTATATTCAGATTATATTAAAGTTTATGTGTATAGTGGACATTATTTATTCTTAAGAGCTTAAAAATGAATTTGTGGCAATATTCTTAAAGAATCAACAATACCAAATGAATTTGCCCAATATCTTTGAATGTCAATAATTTGAAGCAATTTTTGACAGTGAACTCCAAAGCTTGGAAACATAATTATATTTCAATTATATCACCTATGGTCATTTAATGGCTCATATTTTGAATAAACTTATCTGCAAATACTGAGCTAAGATTCCCTCTCTTCGGCCGGGCGGTGGTGGCGCACGCCTTTAATCCCAGCACTCGGGAGGCAGAGGCAGGCGGATCTCTGTGAGTTCGAGGCCAGCCTGGGCTACCAAGTGAGTCCCAGGAAAGGCGCAAAGCTACACAGAGAAACCCTGTCTCGAAAAACCAAAAAAAAAAAAAAAAAAAAAAAAGATTCCCTCTCTTCCTTAGTTTACAAATAAGGTGGTTGTCATTTAGTGGCTGTGGCTGAATTAGCAGCATGCTCCAGGCATAGTACCACGTGCCTGCAGTCCCAGCACTCGGGAGGTGGAGGAAGTAAAATCAGAAGTCATCTTCAACTCTATAGGAAGTTTGAGGCCAGCATGGGATACATGAGACTCTGTCTCAAAAACTAAGTCACAAAAATTTAAGCAGTTTTTAATTTCTTACTGTTCTCATTAACCTAAGCCTATAGACCTGCTGCTGACTTGGAGTGTCTAACAAATGGCAGAAAGGAATGTACCTGTCAGTAACAGCCACAGAACCTCTGCCAGTGAGAAGTTCATTGGTCTTGTATTCTATGCAGATGGCATCATGCTCAAGCAAACACCACAAATACTTCAAGCTCCAAGAACAACATTCACATAGAATATACTTTTAAAATGCTTATGCTACAAAATTTGATGCACGTTCTATTTACTTCACATATACCTCCATTTACAGATCCTTCCTTGTGTTTCCTCTGCATCCCTTACTCCTCATAATCCGGTGAAAGATAAAGTGCTTAGCTCCTTTCAGTTATGTGGAATCCTGTCTCTGGGAACATATAGCTTACCCACCACTCTACAGATGTAATACTAGATCCAGGGCAGAGCCAAGTAAGCTCATTCAGGAGTAAAAAGGCCAACTCTATATGAAATTCACCCTTGCCTGTTATGAAAATGCCTTCTTATGTCATCAGAAAAAAGGTGGGAAATAACAATGTTGAAAGGTGTTCCACTAGATGGAAAACCATCACTCCATATACAGGAAATAATAAAGATACAGGACAGAACCCAGGTTCTGCAGCATCTTTACCACAAAGATATCATAGCACTGGTTCCATGTTTCTAAGACATATAATGTGAATTAAAAATCTACAAAGACAGACTGCCTTATGCTGCAGATGTGAACAAACAATGAAAGTCATGTTTTTATAAGTTTTATGATATTTTAATCCCCAGATGGAAGTTTTAATTTTGATATGGGGGACCTGTCTGAATGTCTCCTGTCTACTGCTAAAATGACTTGATAACAAACAGCAGCAAATTTGCTTTTGAAACAACACTTGGCTCTTTTAGCAAGTCCATGGGTAGACACAGGAGTCACAGTGTATCTTGGACATGCATCAAAAACGCCAGAAAATCCTATAGAAAGTCTTTTTAAGATAAGAGAGACAAATATGAAATACCAAAGGTCAAGCCATGTCTGATCATCGCTTCTCAACTCTTAGAGTCCACTCAGAGTCTTCCCCATTTCAGTCAGTAACTTTTCTAAGAAATAATGGGAATTAATTTTCAAGGGCATATATTTCTCCCTGCTTTGAAAATTCGTAATAAGAATTGAAATGCACAACTCTTGCCACCCCAAGGCTTTCATTAAGAAAAGTCTCCTTGCAGTCTAGGGCAGTAGAATTGTAATATTGTATATTTTTCAATCTCTCTGTAGTCTATAACATAAAATAAGAGGAATTGAAACTATGGATAAGGTATATTATCATGAGGTATAGAGACAGGAATGCAATTTTAGTAAAAACATCTTGCTCAGAGACGCACTAAGAAAAATGTTCTTTATGGTTCTGCTAGAAAATTTGAAGCCTTCAAGTAGAAAAGCAACTTACCTCTTTTCACTACTGTGTTTATTAAGTTGCTTGACTCAAATCAACATCTTATACCCAAAGAACTTTAATTTTCTGGGGAAAACTCATCTTTACCTAGAACAGTTCTTTTTTCTATTGTCAATTTGGCTAAATTTAGAATCATCGTGAAAACATAACTCATGGCAGATCCATGAAGGTCTTTCAACAAAATTCTAACAGAGAAGCCTTAATGTGAGTGTAGCACTATCAATCCATGGTGTGGGACCCAGAACTGAATGAAAAGGAGAAAGTGAGCTGAGCACCAGCATTCATTTCTCTCTGCCTCATGACCACAGAAATAACGTGACCAGGTTCCTCATGTCCCTGCCACCGTGTCTTCTCCATATGATCAAAATGTATTGTAGGAAATTCCAAAAAGCTGGAAAATCTATAATAAGCTGATAAAGTTCTAGACTCCTCTAAAATTAAATCAAGCAAAAATAAGCAATTCAACTGGATATTTGACAAACATTAATATTGAAGAAGTATTAGTCTCCCAACAAAGACAATTCTAGAAATGAGTGCATTACTGCTAAGTTCTGCCACATTGTGATAGAAGAGCTAATACAGCACTCCCCAAAATATTCCATAACTGACCTGGAAACCTCCTTCCTGAGGACTAGCTCTCATAGTATCCAAAGATGCTATGCAAGCTACCAAGGGAGAAAAGAAATCAACAGTCCTACACAGCTGTAAAGTCCAACTACAACAACATGGTAAGATGTGCCCAGTGGGGCAATAATGGCATTTACATCTTGGGGTTAACCCACAGCTGTCTAATTGTACTTAAGTCTCATGCAATAGGAGGGAATTCATGTCTGGTATTATAAACTACCTATGTCTGGTGAAGTCATGAACCCGCTGCTGCCACTTTTCTAAACGCTTACAATTTCTAACTACATTTCCAAATACTTATTCTTATACCCAGAGATAAGAGTATCTCTCCCTCCTCATCATACAAACTTGTTTTTGCAACAGACAAAGGCTATCACAGAAATCTGCAACTGGTTAAGTGCAGAGAATAATAGACAGTTGTAAGTATCAACCCTAACTGATAAAAATACAATATTTACACTTAAGGGTCAGGGAACATCGTGGTGGAGGGGGCACGAAGACTGTAAGAGGCAGAGGACCATGTTGTTTATTGGGACATAATGTTATCTACAAATGACAGAAAAGCTTCAGAAATGAAATCTCAAGTATACGGTCACCGAAACAAGACCTTCACAATGACAACTCAACTGACAGGCCAATATGGATGGGAGAAGTCTCACAAGACCCCATTCCTAAATGAAGAGCTACAGGCAACTAATGGCTGCTGAGGAAAGAGAATCAGTCTTCCCAAAGGATGACAGATTATTCAATTCCTTGTGGTCAGCCATAAACACATATATATTTGAGCAACAAACATTAAGTGGACTCAACAGGATGTGTGAGTGTGTGTGTTTATATGTGCATTTACGTATATGTCTACAGTGAAAGTTAAAGAAAAATTCACGAATTTGAGGAGAAGACCTGGGAGGAGTTGGGTAAGGGAGTGAGAGAATTAGAAATTATGTAAATATAGCAATCATGTACGAAATTCTAAAAAATATATATAAAATTTTAAGAAAGTCCCATACAGTTGAGAAGGAAGGAACACTACCAAACCAGTTTTATGAATTTCTAAAATAATTAATAAATGATGGATGAAAAAAGAAACATATAGAGCATTTTCCTGATGAATGTAAATTCAAAGTTTTCAACAAAATACTTGCAAGTCAAATTTGACAACACATTAAAAAAAATCATATACCACAATCAAGTTAGCTTCATCCCAAGGATGAAAGAATGTTTCAACATATGCAAATCAATAAATGTAACACAGGCACATACATATATTTAGGTATAGAAATCACATGATTACCCCCAATGAATGAAAAAAAGACCTGTGACAAAGGTCAGTGTCCTTTCATGATAAAGCCCTAAAAATACTAGGAATACATGCTGGTTGGATTTTGGGGTTTGTTTGTTTTCTAATTTTATCAATTTGACACAAGCTAGATTCTCTAAAAGCATCTAGGAAGAGTGAGAAATTACCTCTACCAGATTGGCCCATCAGCAAGTCTTTCAGTTATTTTCTTGATTGATGATTGGTGTGGGAGGACCCAGCCTGCTGTGGGTAGTGCTACCCCTAAGCAGGTCCTGGGTTGTACAAGGAAGCAAACTGAGCAAGCCAGTAAGCAACATCCTTCCATGGTCTCTGCTTCTGTTTCTGCTTGAGTCCCTGTCCCGATTTCCCTTAAAGATAGACTATGAAATGGAAGTGTAATCCAAATAAATTCTTTCCTCCCTCAAGTTGGTTTTGGTCAATACTTTATCATAGCAATGAAAACTAGGATTGCATAAAAGAATAATATCTCAACATAATAATGCCTATATATGCTAAGTCTTTTCCAACATTATACTGGAAAAAATTAATATATTTAATTTAAAATCAGGAATGAGGTATCTACTTTCTAGTCATCCAATATAGTGTTTGAAGTTGTAGCTAGAGCTAAGAAATACAAAATGATGCAAACAGGAAAAGATGATATGGTAATATACTGAAAGATACTATAGTCTCTACCAGAAAACTCTTAGGTCTGATGAACACAGTAAAATAGCAAGATAGAAAATCTACATATAAAAATTAATAACTTTTCTAATAATAACAATTTTCTAACCAATAATAAACTGATGAGAAAGAAATCAGGGAAAGATTCTCATATACAATAACTTAAAATTTAAACCTTAAATAAGCCTAAACAAGGAGATAAAGGACCTGTACAATGAAAACTTTAAAAACAATGAAGACAGCCAGGCAGTAGTGGCACACACCTTTAATCCCAGCACTCATGAAGCAGAACCAGGCGGATCTCTATGAGTTCGAGGCCAGCCTGGGCTGCAGAGCGAGATCCAGGACAGGCACCAAAACTACACAGAGAAACCCTGTCTCAAAAAAACAAAAAAGAAGAAGAGGAGGAGGAGGAGGAGGAGGAGGAGGAGGAGGAGGAGGAGGAGGAGGAGGAGGAGGAGGAAGAGGAGGAGGAGGAAAGAAAGAAACTGAAGGAGATACCAAAACACTTCTCAAGCCTACAGATTGGGAGAACAAATATTGAAAACTGATCTAAGAACTTAATCCAACCTCTGTAAAATTTCCAATGACTTTTTTTCACAGAACCAGGAAAAAAAAGTTAAAATGCGTATGAAAATACAAATGACCACACAAATAGCCAGGTCAGTCTGAAGCAGAAAGAGCAGTGTTGGAGGTAACACAATATTTGATTACAAATTACACTGCAGACCTATATTTACAGAACAGTGTGTAAGTTAGCAGCAAAATAAAAACTTTATGAGAAATGAAATAGAAAAGAGGCCCCAGAAATATATTCACTTAATTTTCAACAAAGATGCTAAAAGCACACGTTGGGGGAAAAAGGTGGCCTCTTTAGCAAATGGTGCTAGGAAAACTGCATCCGCTGGAGAAGACTGAAACTAGGTTCCGATCTATCACTGTATAAAAAGAATCTATTCGAAATAGATTGAAGACCTGAATGTAGTTGCTAAGAGAACACACATCAGAACACAAATCTCACTAAAGACTTTCTGAAAAGGCTCCAATAACCCAGGAAATAATGGTAAGAATTGACAAGTAAAGCTGTGTAAAATCAAACAGCTTCTGCACAGCAAGGAAGCTAACTGTGGAAAAACAGGCAACAGAATGGGAAGAGTCATTGCCAACCACACGTGATGGGAACTTAGTCACTAGATTTGACAAAGAACTCAGTGGGTGAGAGTACTTGCTACATAAACAGGAACACTTATGTTTGAATTTCCAGCACCTACATTAAAACAAAACCAAGTGTGGCTGCACACCGCAACCTAACCCTGTGTGGGGTACAGTGGTGCTTGCTGGCTGCCAGCATAGTTGTAGGTTCAGCGAGAGACTTTGTCTCAAGAAAAGAATGTAGAGCAGGTATATGTACATGAATGCATAGACACACATAAAACTCAAAGGCAAGAAAAGAAAAAAAAGTAGGTCAAGTGAACATAATAAAAATGTATCCTTGTACCCACAGGGAAGTACAGCTCTCACTCTCATAGAAGAAAATTCATTTTGCAGCCGGTAGAGACTATTGAAGAAATCCACAGTTGGTGAAAACACAGAGAACAGATGGGGTGCCCAACCCCAACCAGTACATCTATAGGGCACCTCCTATTCCTAAGGGTCAGGGAACATCCTAGAAGAGATGTTCAGAGGCTGCAAGAGCCAGAGGAACAGGGCGATTGCTACAAGATTGTATCTTGTACATATGACAGGACATCTGCACCCATTAAATCTGAACAATCTGTTCCCTAAAAATGCCCTACAAAATGGATGGAGTTCAAGTGGGAACTTGAAGGAAAAACCGTGGTTGAACATTAATTACCATCTCACGTGCAGACTCATACTTAGCTAACTGTCTTATACAGTCTAGACTGCCTACCAAAGAAGTGGTACCACCCACAGTGGCCTGGGCCAGCCTACATCAATTAGCAATCCTTCACAGACATGCCCCTAGGGCAACCTGATCTACATAATTCCTCAGTTGAGATTCTGCTGTCAGTTGATTGTAGTCTGAGTCAAGTGGATAGCTAAAGATGACCAGGACCACTATTCATAGTAACATCAGTATCTATTGATTAAAATTATTTTTAAAAATGATATCTGGAAAGTGTGCACATGTGAGCATGTTCAGGCATTCACAGAATGGTTTAAAGGAGCAGCTAAGACATGTGGTGAGGGAGGAAATACCAACATCTCCAGGAGCTGGTTTCCTTACATTACAGAGTGAGTTTGATATGTTAGTATCTTATTAGAGAATGTCAAAAGTATATTTAACTGATTTATTGTCATTGTTTTACAGAAAGATCAGAAGTCTTTTGAAGTTGTTTGTAGAAAGGATTCATACTTCTTTCTTTAGTAAAGAACTAACTATCAATATCAAATAATATTAATTTTGTTTCTGAAATGGGCTCTGAATGCTGGGTACACTTTCTCAGTGAGTATCCAATACAATGCCATTGATATATACTGTTTAACATTTGTTGAAAACAAACGTGTACATAAAGGCTACTTTACATGCCTTTAAATTTTTCCTTTCTGTGAATGGACAACAGCCAATAGGATTACACTTACATATTGTCATACTTCTAGAAAATAATTTACTAGTTCTTTCGGATCAGAAAGGGCTTATTTATCAGACAACCTGGTGGTTATAGATACTGAATGAATTTCATTGTGTTTCTCTTAAGTAGAAAAAGTTAATGAAATAAAAAGTAAGGAAAGGATGGTAGGTTGGGAGATAAATCAGCTGGTAAAGTACTTACCACTCAAGCTTGAGGACCACAGCTCCATCCCTCTCCATCCCTTGCATTCAGATAAAAAGCATTATGTGCTGATACATGCTTATACTCCCAGCATTGTGAAATCAAAGGTAGGCAGATCCCTGGGGTTCCATAGCCAGCCAGCCTAGCCTATCAGAGAGCCCCAGGCTCCAGTGTGAGATTCTGCCTCAAAAAGTAAAGTGGCAAAGAACTATAGACAAAAGAAGTGCTTAGAGTAGGATAAAGTGTATCCCCAGGAAGAGGCCTCTAATTGGTCATCCAGTACCACGCCATCAGCCCTGAAATCATAGACAGACACGTAATACTAAATGGACTGAGCAGGTTGTGTGTGTGTGTGTGTGTGTGTGTGTGTGTGTGTGTGTGTGTGTGTGTATGCATAAGAATAACAGAAGAATCACACTCAAATTTCATCTCTGGCCTCTATATGAATATGCACACATATGTATACCTGTACAAAAGAACACACACACATATCCCCTAATACATACATGCACACACACAAACAAATAAAATAAAATAATGTTAAGGATACAATTAAATCAAAAGCCTAAAAATGGAGGATCCTGTTTAATTTTGCAGTCACATGATTAGAAGTGCAGCCTAGACATGTGTCTGCTTCGTATTCTTCTCATCAAATTCACTGTCTTGAAATGATGTAACAGTGACCGTAAGTATAACATTTGCTGAACTGTAGTCACCGTGAAGCAGCCTAGAAAACTACTGACAGTTCATTTACTGGCTGAGTTTAATAATGAAGTCTTCCCTTTTTACATTTTTCTCATGGGTTTTAAAGGTTCAAATTAAAAATATTCTGTCCCTTCCTTTCACACAGAAAATATTCCCTGCAAGCTGGAAAATGCTGCAGGAAAATCTGGCTGTGATGTCCCTGCTGAGAGGCATGTCCTTTCCCCGAGTAGGGTAGTAGTAAGGTAGTAAATTCCTCTAAACAATGCCCTTCATTGTGGCTTTTCTTCATCCAATATTACACGAGGCATACATTCAATGGAAAATTATCGATAGTCTTAAAAAGGACAAGCTATTGAAAAGGAACATTTTAAAAAATATGGGGTGAGGGAAGAGAAAATGATTCAGAAAACTGGTAGATTGATTGGTGGGTGGTATGTGCGTAGGGGGTTTGATAGGAAAGAACCTGGGCATATAGTCATTCCTCAGCCTCCAGGGGACACTTATTCCAGGAATTCCCTCCAATGCCAAAATTGGAAGATGCTCATGCCCCTGCATATAACTGATATACATCGTCCCCTATACTATAAATCAACTGTATAGAGAGCGGGTAGAGAAAGAACTGACACAGAGCAGATACCATATAAATAATTGTTATTCTGCACTGTTTGGAGAACAATGACAAGAGAAATGTCCTTGTCCAGTACAGATGGAATTCTCTCCTGGGATCTCTGGTCTGTGGTTAACTGAGTCCTGGATACTGAAACTACAGCTATGAAGAGCTGCCTGCATTCTTGAATGACATGCCTAGGATCTTCATGGAAATGGTACCTGAACTCTGCCTGGTTTTCCTTCCTTCTGCACTGCCACCTCAGTGAGTTTGAGCTCTCCCACATCCACTAGAGGTCTAGTAACATAGTGGACCCTGGGCAGTTGTCCAGTTCCCCCAATTCCAGGGACATCTCTAGTTACAGTGCAGTCGGAGTCCCTTGAGGTTTCTACTCACTTGTTGCTATAGAAACTGACTGCAGGATCTAAAACCTTAGGAAAAATGCCTGAAGGTTTGAGACTTTGCCTCAGCTCCAAAAATAAACTTTCCCTGGCATAACCATGTATGTCTTTAAAAATTAACTAATTTATGCATTATAGAATACATGATATTCACTAAAAAAAAATGAAGCCTCTCCATCCAAATTGCTGAAGAAGTTACTTTGAGGGTTCATTCCTCCTCACATCCAAGCGATTTATTAAATTGAGAGATGCTGAGTCTGAGAAATCAGTGCACTTTCAATTCTGAGAATTTTCTCAGAAGGGATTTTAGTTTTGCAGACAGAAAAAGATGCATTTACAAAGCTGTCTCCATTTCCAATTACATCTAAACATGAGTTGATACCGAGGGATGGATTAGTTTTCAATGGCTGCTATTAACCAATGACCACAAACGGGTGCCTTGAAACAATAAAAATGTACTATCTTAGAGTTCTGTAAGTCCCAATTTTAGCATGAGTCTTTTCAGGCTAAGACTCCTGTGCCATTAGGGCTGGACTCCTTTCTTAAGCTTCAGAGAAAAGTCAGTTTCCTTGTCTTTTCCATCTTCTGGACGAGAGAGTATCCATGTTCCCAGGCTCCTGGCCTCTTCCTCTGTCTTTAAAGCAAGCAATATTACGTGTCTATGACCTTCGTTTCATTGTTTTAGCTTTTTTTCCCCTGATAATAGCCAGATCAAGGCTTCCTATTTTCAAGGCTCATCTTCAAACGTTTAAACCTCAATGACATTTCCAAGTACCTTTTGGCATTAGTTAACACAGCCACAGGCACCTCCAAATTAGGAGGCATTATATGTATATAACTTTGATAGAATATTGTATGTATAAATATTATTTCTCATAAAATATTTGTGGCAAACACAAGACTTTGAAAAAGTCATCAAACCAATAAATCTAGTTATAATTAAGATTTAGAGCACATGCACTATGAAAATAGAGGGAAGGAATACTGGGGATGGTAAGGTATAAAGAGAAATGGGAAGAATATGGAGTATAGGAAGGTATTTAAAAGAAACTAATGATGTATAATGAAGCCATATGGAAACTCATTGCTTTATAAGGTAATTTTAAAATATTGTCTTAAAAAAGATTTTGCATGACAGTACCAGGCATAGATTGATAGTGCTGATCCCAGAAGCCATGGTTTATTAAATGAAAATCCCAGTGCCAGATATGGGATACTTCCCTGGGAGTGGTTGGCTAGGAAGCCCCTGTCCTCAAAAAATTTGTGTGGTTTATGGTTATTGTCATTAGTTGTCCACCAGAACTGGATGGTAACAGTCTATTTCTGAAGATAATACCCATCATGGCTGCAGAATAAAAGAATCCAGGCTAGAACTGAACTGGAAGGTTCCTCCCTGCTAGCTAGCCTCTGCTAGTGATGAACATTGCTATGTGGACACTTGGAAAAGAAGCGTTGGCAATGATCTTCCCCAAATTTAGCCCTTGCATGCTACAGTATCAGCTGCAAAACAAGGCTGCTTACTGGTGCAATAATGGCATGATGAGTATAGAGGAAACCAACTTATTTCTGAATAGATCTGAGGACTGCTCCATAGGAGTTCATGTCTAGTGCAGAAGACCTGGTCACAAAGGCTCATAGGTGGCAAGACTTATAAGCACTAGGAATGAATTCACTGCTGTAAGGGCATGTTGTCAAATGGCCTCTAAATATTTTGTCTATACCAATAGACTAGTGCAATCCTAGGCATAAAAAACCCACTTCTCTTCACAGCAAACTGGATCAAGACTGGAGAGATGGCTCAATGGTTAAGAGCACTGGCTGTTCTTACAGAGGACCTGGGTTCAACTCCTGGCATCCATGTGGCAGCTCACAATTGTCTGTAAGTCCAGTTCCAGGGGGTCCAATGACCCTTACACAGACACATATGCAAGCAAAACACCAATGTACATAAAAAAACAAAAATAAATCATTTTAAAAAGTTGTATTAAACAGGATCTAATGTAAAGATTCATGGCTGGTCAGGATACTGAGAACTGGTCACTGCTGAATACTCATGATTAAACAGGACACCCATATTCCCTCCCCAAGATTCAGGGAACATTAAGAAAGCGCAGAAAGAATAAAAGAGGGAGGGGCTATAAAATTCTGTCTTGTGGGCATGATATGGCTGTGGCACTCACAAACTCACAATAGGTGTGGCTGCTCACATAGGGCATGCATAAAATAAAGCCAGTAAGCATTCAGCCATAGATGGAGGAGGGGCTCATGGGGACCCCCATATCACCCAAGGGACCTAATGGCTATCCAGGGTTGTTGAGGAAGAGAAAGTCATTGTCTTCAGTGATATAGCCACTAATGAGTTACTCATCGTCCAGTGGACAACTTCATACACATGCCAAAAAAGCAAAAAATATGATAGTGGGATGAAGACTAGGTGGGAGGAAGGTAGTGGAGGTGGAAGAAAGATGAGAGGGTAGAAAAATGAGTGACTATAATAAAATACATACACAAATAAAGTCATATATTATGAATATCTATAAAGGTATCAAATATTATATATGTATGAAATTGTCAAGTATTATTTTGATGGCTCCTCTCAGTTGTCAACTTGACTACATCTGGAATTAGCTAAAACTCAAGTGGCTTGGTACATCTGTGAGGGATATTTTTATTAATTAAATCATTTGAAGTGGGAAGATCTACTTCTATCTGGATCTTCTGAGGTGGTAAAATCTACCTCTAATCTAGGGCACACCTTCTTGTGGCAGCCTACATAAAGGACATGGAAGAAGGAAGCTTCCACTCTGCCTGCTTGCTCTCAGGGGCAAGTCTTCACTGGCATTAGAGCCTGCTTCTTTGGGATTCCAGTATATACTGAGACCAGCTGAGATATCCAGCCTTATGGACTGAACAACTACTGGATTCTTGGACTTTTCATTGGTAGACAGCCATTATTGGACTAGCTTGACAACCCTTGAAAGCCATCCTAATAAATCTTTTATATATATATATATATATATGTGTATATATATATATATATATACATATATATATATATATATATAGAGAGAGAGAGAGAGGGAGGGAGGAGGGAAGAGAGAAGGAGATTCTAAATACATAGGATATAGTTTTATTCTATAGGTTCTGTTCCTCTAGAGAACCTGGACTGATATAATTACATATGTGTGAAATTGTCATATATTATATACTTGTATGAGACTATATATTATACACATTTGTTAACATTTCCATATAGCATATACAAAACTGTCATTTATATACATGTATGAAATTGTCAAAGGACAACTGTTTTAATGATTTGGAGAACTTGAACAAGCAAGGTAAATGGATAATAATCAAAGATGGTTGGTTATGCCAGACACTTCTGCTAGGTCCTCCCTTCAAACATTCTACCTGAACTGTACCACTTAGTTCCCCAAAGGCATGTGAAAGGTACAAAGATAGAAAGGACACCTCAGCAATAGTTAAGGAAAAGAGACATCAAGACGAGGATTTTTCCTAGATAGAGGTGGTGGAAGTGTCAGTTCACCAGAGAAACACAGCAGCCATGAGAGGAGTGGATTAGGTGTGGTCTCCCCAGAACTTACAGGTCAAAACCCTAACCTATTATACCTATTTACCTATTATAAAAGTATTTGAAGATGAGGTTCTAGGATGCCTGTCATCTGCTTTTCTACAGCTAAAATATCCAAAACTGACAACTTATAGAAAGATCTGTTCTAGCTCACAGTTTGAAAGGGTTGACCCCATGGACACTTGGTCCTGTGATTCTGGGCCCATGTTGAGGCAGAACATCATGGAGTGGGCAATATATGGAGATTTTTTTATTCATGGTGGACAGGACTATGAGAGAGAAGGGGTGGGGGATAGAAAGGGGATGGGGCAGAAAAGCCTTTCAAAGACACACCTCTAGTAGCCTACTTCCTAGAGCCAAGCTTCACCTCTTCAAGGTACTGGTACCTCTCAAATCATCCAACCAGCTGTGAACCAAGCATTTAATATATGAACCTGTGGCACACACATCATATTCAAACCACATCAGAAATTAATAGGTCACTCATGTGAGGCCATCATGGTAGAATTAGCACCGCTGCTAGAGATGAGAGATTGAAATTCTCAAATCCCCATTCATTACCGCATCCCCACATGAGGACCCAGCAAGAAGACATCTGTTTGAAAACCAAGAAGAATGTTTTAGTGGGGCCTGAACAGGCCAAAAACTTGATCTTAGACTTCCCAGGCTGTACAGCTGTGATGGGTACATTTCTGTTGTTAAGTCCACTGAGACTGTGGTGTTTGTCATAGCAGCCCAAAATGACAAAGAAAATATCCAAATCTATATGTAGCAAATGACAGAAACCCAGACATATGAAACAACATCAACAGAACCAAGAGAAGAAGTGGGCAAACCTACAAATAGGAACTGATAATTGAACATTAAACCAGTGGGAGAAATCAGGAATTAATTTGAAAACAGGACCCAGACGACTAATCAAGTCAACTTAACTGGTGCTTACAGGACTCCATATCTAATAACTAAAATACCACTCACCAAAATGGACTGTGTGATATACAAGTCTCAAAACATACCTCTGTACTAATATAAGAAAAATATGCCTGCTCTAAAAATGCATTTAATTAAATTGGCAACTGGAAGGCATTTAGATTCCAAATATTGCTTAGACAATATACTTCTACATAGTCCATGCATCAAAAAGAAAACAAAATACATGGGAAATTTAAAAACAATTCAAAAGGAGCAGCCTGAAAGTATAAAATACATGGGAGTCAGAAGAGATGCCTCAGGGAGAAATGTATGGCTTGAAATGCTAATGCTAGAAAAGAAGAGTTCAAACCCATGGTAGACACTGCATTCTACCTCATAAAATAAGAAAATAAAGAAAAAACTACATTCAGAGCATAAAGGAGGAAATGCTAGAAATTATAGCAGAAGTCACAGCAACAAATCATAGACTCTCAACACCTCAACACTGTTGCTGTTAGTTTTTCCATTTGTCAGGGTTGTGCTTCCTGCTCCTGTAAACATAGTCAGTACCAGACCAGAGACTGTTCCTGGAGACAGTGCAGCAGATCCCAATGAACTGGAAGCTATGACTACAATTTGAACATCTGGGGAATCCATAAAGCAGCTCAACCAACAAAGAAAGTTGCTATGGTGATGGGAGTACTCACTGCTGACTACTGTAAGGAGCCTGGGCTTCTGCTATGAAGAGTCTACCTAGAAACTGGAAGAAGACTCATTGGAGCACTGGCCATCTCTGTCTAGCAGGAGTGAGCAGGCCACTGGAGGAAACATGAAGGTAATGACCAAGGCTCAGACCACTCAGTGACACCTGGATTGTGCCTCCCAGGAAGGGAACCCAAGCTGGCCCCCACACTCTATGGAAGTAAGGAGAAACAAGTGTATGTTCTGGAGGACTAGAAGACAAGCAGCAAACAGGACCTCAAGAGCAGCAAAGCCTTGGACTTTTTCTGACAATTTTTGTGTTGTCTTTGTGAATTGTTTGGCTGGCTGCTACTGGCAGAGAGAAACCTTAAGATAGAGGGAACTTGAAATTCCAATGAGGGCACGAGCAGTTCTGACGGGGAAATTGTCAGTGGCTTTCACTTGAGTCTCTTCATACTCTCAGCCCCATCTCCTATCCCAGAACTGCAGCAAAGAGTCCAGAAGAGCATGATCAGCCTCGAACAGTTCCTTGCTGTACTCCTACACTTATTCCTCCCTCTGTCCTGGGGTTCTTGATGTCACGGCATTGGGCTCCCTGTAGAAACATCTTTGTCCATCAAGCACAGAAGTGTGGAGAGAGAAGGCCTATAGGAATATCTTTGGACAGTGGGAGAAAAGCCCATAAATAATAGCTTCTTTCAAAGCTGAGGGGATAGTACCATTGGTAAAGTGCTTGCCGCCCAAGCCTAGAGTCTGAGTGCTATCCCCAGCAACCATATAGAGGTCAGGTAGAGAGACATGCACTTGTAATCCCAGAACTGGGAGGGGAAGACAGGTAGGTCCCTGGAACTTGCTAGCCAGCCAGCTTAGCCTAATCATTGAGCCTCAGCTCCCAGTCAGTGACCCTGCCACAAAAACAAGATGGGCCCTTCCTGAGGACTAACATCTGAGGTTGACCTCTGACCGCCAACACAACACACACACACACACACACACACACACACACACACACATATATATATGCACACACAGAGAGAATGTGAGAGAGAGAGAGAGAGAGAGAGAGAGAGAGAGAGACAGAGAGAGAGAGACAGAGACAGACAGAGAGAGACAGAGAGAGAGAGACAGAGAAGGAGAGTTCTTCTTGTCTCAGGAAAGGCACGTTTTAAGTCTCAGAAGGTTCTGAGTGATGGAACCTGCAGCCATCAACTTAATAGAAGCCCTGCTCTGCTGAATTGTCTCCTTCCCTGGTTCCCTCCTCCTGCTCTTTGCTCTGGGTCTCCTCCCAAATGAATTGTTCTCACGTGTCTTTGTCCTTACTTTGAGGAAAACCCAGTTGGGACACAGATTTTCATACTAGAATATTGATTCCCCTGACCACACAGAGCTGTGGTAACTCTTCATGTCTTTTAGAAAGGATTTAACACAACTTAGAGTCCATGTATTTGGATAAGGCCACCCCACTTGGGAGAATGAAGGCTGGCAGTTTTCCCTAGGGAAGATGTCCTTCCAACTTGACCCCATTGCTAATGGCCCCTTCTTGCCCATGGTTTCTTCTCTTTAGGAGTTCCATTTCTTTGAAACAAACAAACAAGCCAAACATGTAGCTTATCTTTTCACATTAACTCTCCTTGGAAGGTGCCTGGTGCACTAAAGGATTAGCAAACCTCATTTCCCTAAGATGATCCTTCAACCCTCTAGTTACATTTCATTTGTTTTCTTTGCTATTTCACAGTCTCTGAACCATGTTTTCCTCTTTTTAAATGGACAGACTGTTTTCTTTGGCACAGCCCCAGAGTACAGCAACAGTTAAAGTCGCTGCTATGTGAAAGATCTGTATTTGTTTAGAATTTACTCCGAAGGCCGTGAGAGCAAGCGACCTGGATTTTAGAAGCAGCCCCAGGAAATTCACAGTATTTTCTTTCCTGTCTTCTTGCCAGGATGCTGGCTTTTCTTTGGCCAATGGCAAGTTGCAGTAAGGTCAAAATTTAATGCTAGCTGGGCTCCCCTAAGCCATCAGCCACCTTGCTTTCTCCCTTACCCTGATGGTATAGACAGCAGAAACAGCGAGAGGAAACGACAGCATGGGCTTGGGCTTTCACATGACAGCTGAGACAAACAATCTTCCGGATCTATTTTGGAAGTATATATAACCCAGTGAAGGAGAGGGATTGACTCTGCACATACACATCCATCAGACCTTGAAGAGTGATCCAATCTAGGTTAAAAAACAAAATGAACCTCAAGGGAACCCTGCAACCAACCCATAAAGGATGAAAGAGAATGCTGAAGCAGGAGACTCAGGATTGAACGTGAAGACTGACAGAGACATTTGAACAATGGGTAGCTCACATCACTTGATGGGAAGTGGTGTGTGCTTTCCAACTTACAAAAGGTTAGAAATCCAGATTCCTTGTCTCAGGAGGAACACAGGAGTGTCACTGGCCTTGGTTTGGGAGACAGAGGTCAGAGATAGAATTTGATCTACTTTTAGCTTCATTATCAAAATGTTTTCTTAGCATGGCAAATAATGTTTAAAAACATTCGTGTATATAGAGCATGCCTGGTGTTGACTTTGTCCACTTGACTCTCAGTCATTAAGAAAAGCTGCCAGGGTTCAGAAGCACAGGGTTCAAATGCTGGCACTTGTCATGGGAACCTCTCTGAAGTCTGCCTTCAGGATGCTCTGGTAATCTGGTTGTAGAAGCTCTGCTTCATGTTCTCTGATTTTTTTTTCTTATGAAACAACTCTTTGTACTTACTTCCTGGACAGTAAATAACTGGGTTCTGCAGCCTCCCTAGTCAATCCCTAAGGATGTACTCCACAAATTACCTTCAAGCTTGTTTATTTTGCTTTATCTTCTCCAGGATACAGGGAATAACAGAAGTTGCTTTTGTTCAGGATGACTTAGCCATTCATTTCATTTTTCTTTGCTGCCTTCTAACTCATAAGAAGGGTTGATAATTAAGGTTTTACTCTAAAGACTTTTGTTTGGGTTTTGAGACAAGGCCTGTAGCTTAGGTTTATAGAGCCAAGGATGAATTTTAACTTCACATCATCTGCCTCTATCACCTAAGTGCTGGGGTAACAGGTGTACAGCACCATGCCCAGCTTTTGTAGTGCTGGGGACTGAACTTGGGGCTCTGTGCGTGCTAGCCAAGTACTCTACCAACTCAGCCACTTCACCAGCCCCATCCTAAAGATATTCAAAATGTGAACAAGTCCAACAGATGGTGACTTTAGAGAAAAAATGGCCCATCTTATGGAGAGCAGAATTGTACAGCAAAGAAGGAAGTAAGGAAAAGAGGACAGAAGGAAGGAAGGAAAGAAGGAAGCCAAGAAGGAAGCAGGGAGGGAAGGAGTAGGCAAGTTTTCCTAGGTTCCATTTTTAAAAATAAGATTATAGGGAATGGAAATTAGTGAGCAAAGTTTCATTACCATTAGCAAGGATGTCTTTAGGAAATATGTTGCAGTTACAGACAGCAAATGGCTATCATAATCTTCCTTATTTCATGAGAATAACAGTCCTTCCATATTTAAAAATGAAATCATATTTTTAGAACATATGGTTGGTTGACTAAGTCCAACAGTTAGTTATAAATCTACTGACAAATTTTGGTTGAACTGTTGTGCATTATAGAGGCAGAACGGCTGTTTGAGAGAACTTTCCATTTTCAGCTGCAAGTCAAGGCATTTTGTACAGACACAAAGTTGGGTCACTGGTCTGTTGCCCAATTGGGGACCATGATACAGGGTACTTTCCTCTCAGATCACCATCAGAATGTCAGCATTTTCTGCGTCTTGAGTGGTGTGTCTTCTGCCTACAACCCACCTTCTTGCCTTCCACAGAGTATTTATTTATCTCTGTTCTATCTATCTATATTCCTCAACTCCTACCACTCTCCCCTTTAATTGATTTTTTTCCCCTTGCTTTCAGTTGGTTTTTACATTTTTTGGTGTTGGCAAAACAAAAGAGAAAACTCATAAATCTTACCATCTCCACCAAGGATAAATATAAGAACATTCCAGCAGTCACTGTTAAGATCCAGTCTTGGACACGTGGATCAGCGGACACTGAGAGACCAATGTAGAGTCCTATGTAGGCGGTCAGGGCACTTATAAAATTCATCAGGATGGCAGTCCTGATGGAGAGTCCCGAACTTAAGAGCACAGCGAAGTCTCCTGGAGTTTGGGGTGGAGGAGGGGCAGGGATGACCATCATTTATTTGAAGATGCTTTTGACAAATTCACGTCCTACTAGTTTATGTTTTGAATTGAGCAAGCGGAACTGATTAGGAGAGCAAAGATGAATGATCAGTTGGTGAGGCACAGCCACCCACATCTCTGGGGCTCACTGCCCAGTTGAGTTGAGGCTGGAAATGGATCTATCCTTTTCCTAAATATATCCCTTCCAGAGAGGTCTGTGGTCTGTTCTCCAATCTCTGAGACTCTGCAGCATTTTCAACTGAGAAAAATGGAACCTAAAGGCACCCTCTAGGCTGATGTTCCTCAGTTCATTCCTGTCGTTGCTTTGGCCTAGACCCTTGCCAGGAGAATCGTGATGCAATACAGGCTTTTATGACTTATTTATTTGGGGTCTGTTGTAGGGAAAGAGGAAAACTGCTTAATCAGAGTTTTTTAAATCCTTCAAAAGTTGATTTGAGAAACAAAACCCCTCTTTAGAAAACTGTTTTCTACAATGACCAGAGAATACCATCCCTTCTTTTCTTTCCATACCTTTGTGCCAAATCTAGTGTCTATTTCTTAGTCTCCATCACCAAACAGAGGCTGAAATTGAAGAGAGATAACATGTGGGGCTCCATTCCCTAATTCTATTGCATAACTGGTCCCAGAAATATCTTGAGATACCACCATACTGGCCTTCTACACATTGCTACACTGCCCCATGATTTGAGGTTGAGGGTCAAGGACCATACCACTAGCCACTAGTGTAGTAGCTTAACACATGGCCATAGGGTTTGATTCCAAGAACAGTTAAATTTTAATGGGCCCAGAAAGGACCTTGGCTAATGTGGGTCAATAATAACTTGGTAACGAGACTTTGGGGAATGGAGATTGAACACAAGAGGGCAAGGGTGGCCCATGGGACAACATGAATTTGAAATTGAAAGCATAAGCATGAGCATGTCCTCTTTCTTGCTCTGATTAAACACTCTAAAAACTTAGGGGAAGAAAGGCTTTGTCTTGATTATACTTCCATGTCACAGTCCATCATTGAGGGAAGTCAGGGCAGCAACTCAAGCAAGATCTTGAAGCAGAGACCTTAGAGGAATGCTGCTTGCTAGCTCACTCCCAGTTCATGCTTGGCTAGCTTTCTTATACAGCTTAAAACCATCTTCTCAGGGAATGCTGTTGCCCACCATGGGCTAGGCTCTCCTAGCCCATCAATGAACAATGAAGACAATCCCTCACAGACATGCTCACAGGACACCAATCTCATCTAGGCAATCCCTCAATGTACATACCCTTCTGAGGTGACTCTAGGCTATGTCAAATTGACAATAAAGCCAATTGGGTGAAGGCCTCTCTCTAGGACACCTGTGTAGGCAGCAAACCCTCCACTAATTCTAGGCCTGTTTCAGAAATCCTTATTTTAGTCAGTCTTGGTTTCTAGGAAGCAGGATTGGTATACAAGGTAACCAAGTTTATACAGTAAAAGCATCTCCTGAATATCTGGTACCTTATACATGTTGCTTCAGTTTTATGCTTAGCCTTAATTATTCTGTATTAATCAGGTTGATTCATGCTTCTATTTTAATTTAAATTATTGTTTTATCTCACAGGCCCATTTTCTGGCACAATGGTTTCTCTCTTAACATGTTTACTATATTTAACATGCAGACTTTATAATTTATGCTGAAGTTCTTTAGAATGAGACTTCTCTGAATGACTCTCTTCTGTACTGAATTAGCTGGAATTCCTGGGGCATGGTTCTTGACCCTTGGAAAGAAGAAAAGAAGCCCCCTTGAGCTTTATCTAGAGGTACAATGTCTTTGTTTGTTTAGTTGGTTGGTTTTAGTTTTGTTTTGCTTTGCTATGCTATGGTTTAAATAAATTAAAAATTGAAAAATAATGTTACTATGTTTTAAAGTCTAGAGAAGAATCCAAGCAAACTATTGCTGGGGATGTATAGGACACCCTCAAGAGGCAGGAACACTTACCCATTTCATGTGGAATTTCATGACACAAAATAGCAATTGTTGTGGTCACTCCTGACTCCAATGAAGATGAGAAGGCTGTCCCTATTACTAGGCCATCTGCAAAATTGTGCAGGCTATCCCCAACCAGTATCATGATTGCCAATAAGCTGATAGTTTTGCCTAAAGAACCAAATGAAGGAGTGAGAAGTATTAACAAAGCTCTACAGATACGAGTTCCTTCCCATCTGAGCACCTTTCCCATCCACTCTGACATTCTCACATTGCACTTCATTAATCAGCCCTACTATATTCTGCTTTAAAAAAAAAAGCCAGAACTGGAAATGAAATGTGGTACTCAGTAAACTTGAAATGGCCGCTGTGTTTTAACTGCTTTGACCAATTATTAAATAAATGATGTGCTGACATTTGACCTTTTCATTTTATTAAGCTAAGCTATGGTGATTTGAATGAGAATGGGCCCTGTATATCATATGTTTGAATGTTTGGTCCCCAATTGGTGCAACTGCTTGGTAAGGGTTGGAAGATGCTACCCCACTGAAGGAGGCATCTCCAGGGACAGGCTCTGTTTCATTCTGGGTGCCCTCTCTACCTTCTACTTGTTGTGTGAGATATGCGCACTCTGCTGTTCCTGCCAACATGCCTTTCTTCCACCATCATGGACTCTAACCCTCTGAAGCCATAACTAAAACTAAACGCCTTCTTTTAGAAGTTGCCTCGGTCATGGTGTTTTGTCACATCAATAGAAAAGTAACTAATACATATACCAAAGATAAAATCTAAAGCAGTGATACAAACCCTAAAACATTACCAATACCTTTTCTTCCATGGTCTTTGCAAGGCAGTCTAAGATAATTTAAGAACCCCGCTGTGTGCAGGACACTGATGACCCTCACATTATTCATATGTTGAAACTTGACTTTCTGATGTGATGCTATGAGGAAGTAGAGCCTTAGGGAAGTTGCTAGGTGATAAGATGGGGCTACTGCCTTACCCTGCTTGCCATGTGAGGGCACAATGAGAAGACACCATCCCTGAACCAGAAAGGGGGCCCTTACTTCACCTTGACTTTGGCGATTCAGGTTCCAGATACTGGAAAAGAAATTTCTATTGTCTATAAATCACCTATATATAGAAATTTGTTGGCTCATAGCAACAAATTTCTGGTAGTAGATTGAGTCAACTTTCCCAGTGGGTTACCACTGGCGTGCTGTTGACCATCCAGAGCTCTTGCTCTGAACCTGATGCTCCTGTACCACTCTGCTCAGTATACTTTCTGTCATCATGAGATTATTGTGTTGTCTGACCCGACTGGGGTTAATGACTCTCCTAAACTGCCTTCTTTGCTCCCCAACTGTGTCTGCAACAGAATCACAATCAACTCATCCAGCTCCCAAGTTATCTTTGTAACAATTACTCTCTGTACTTGTCTATCTGCAAAATAACTTTCAGTACCAGACCAGTTAGATACTGAACAAAATGAAGAGATGTTTTCATTTACATAGGATTACATTATATTGTGCTTGCTATCTGCTTAGTAGTTGACGAAAAGATGATCATAATGGGTTTTAATAATGCATTTTAATAGAAATAATTTCTATTTAAAAAAAACAATTACATAATGCAACCCTATGAACTTGAGCAACTAACAAAAAGTTCTTTGAGAATAACACTTGTTCTGACAGTAAGATACCTGGGTTATTTCAGTTAGTAAGAATAAACATCTAAAACTTCATTATTCAGCTTCAAATACACTGTGAAAGTAGCTGTTGCCACTACTAGAACTGAATATATTTTCTGAATAATTGTACTTAGCATAAACAGGAATAGGGCAGTTTCTCAGCCATTGGCATTCCTAGCCTAAGAATGAGAGGTTCTGTTGTATTTTGTAGTAAGAATGTGATTTGACACACTGTATATTGAATTAAGTGATGAACATAGTTTATATTTTCAAGCAAGAAATAGCTGAATTGACTGTCTTACAAAGATGGTCTGTGAAATTGACTTCTAAAGCTCATACTTGTTTGCAAATATTAAGAATTAAATTAATGTGTTAGGGTATATAGTTCCGTGGTAGAGCTTTTTTCTGGCATGTATGAGGGACTAGGTTTAATCTCCAGTCTGGAAAACAAAAGTATAGAACAAACCTATTCCTTTTTCAGGGCTTAATAACTTATTTAATCCTTTGTTTAAACTAGAGTAAGGTCAGGAAGTCATCATAAACACACAGAACAAATACCAAATTTTTGAATTCAGGAGGTTCACTCCAACATTGCCTGAAAGTTCTCAGCCTCTTATGGCACTATCATATCACTTAGCTGTTCCTGCCAGTTTTCAAGAACAAAGTTTCTTTTTACAAAATAATTTAATTTAAAGTGATATATTATAGCAGAGCTGCCTGCAAATAAAACTGTTTTCCTTATGCCTACATGTAATTTTGATACTGATAAAATACATTCAAGTGCAAGATTTTCAGCAGTCATTTTCAGCAGTCTAGCCCTTTCTAGGAAACTGTATGGCCTATTTTCATTGTCTATTACTTTATTATCTCTGGTTACAGGCTTCTAAATGTCACAATATGGAAATGCAAGAAGACACAAGTCAAATACACACATTTGCACGTAAACCACAAACAACACACCACACACCTATGCATATTCAGCATGATCTTTTATGCATTTAATGGGAGATAAGCATTTGCTGACAATTTAATATACTTGACACCAAAATATAATATTTCACATTTGTTCATGCACCTGGCAGTCTTCAGAGTCACGCATGTCTGAACTATCTGAGATTCTCTGCCATGAAGCACGGGCTAGAACTAATCCGATTTAGGGTTTTGCTTATTTAGATCAGACTGTGGAGAGGATTTTCACATCCTTTCTTCTGAAATACAAGTTGAGTCCCACCAACGAGGCAACACAAAAGAAGTGACCACATAGTTGAAGCTAACTCAGTGTTTTCCTGGCGAGCGGCAGCTGAGTGTTCTAATTTGGATTTACTCACTGTTCATTCTGTATGCCATGCATGATACCTGCAGTGGGAAGATGATTGGCGTGAAATGGCTGTTGCTCCCTGGTGTGGTTTCCACACTCTGCTCCTAATTTGACTTGGCATATCCTTTCCCCCACTCCCTTTCCTTTATTTCAAAAGTAAAAACAACAAAGCTTGACATAGACCCTCTCTGTGCCAAATATTCCACATTCATGCTGGGACTAAAAATTATACAAGGATTAAATAATATCCTTGCCGGGCGGTGGTGGCGCACGCCTTTAATCCCAGCACTCGGGAGGCAGAGCCAGGCGGATCTCTGTGAGTTCGAGGCCAGCCTGGGCTACCAAGTGAGTTCCAGGAGAGGCGCAAAGCTACACAGAGAAACCCTGTCTCGAAAAACCAAAAAAAAATAAAAAAATAAATAAATAAATAAATAAATAAATAAATAAATAAATAAATAAATAAATAAATAAATAATATCCTTGAGCTGTAGAGATGGCTCAGCAGTTAGGAACCTTAGCCACTCTTCCAGAGGACCCAAGTTTGATTCCCGGTACCTACATGGTGGCTCACAACCATCTTTAACTCCAGTTCTAGGAGCTCTGACACCCTCCTCTGACCACCAAGGGCACTTCATTCATAAAGAGTACAGACACACAGGCAGACAAAATATTCACATACATAAAACATTTTTTAAAGATATTTACAAAAGAATTAAACAGTGTCCTGGAAGCAGAATGGTACAGAATAAGAAATTAAATATTTTAAACCAAATTAGTAAATTACAAGACTTAGTAAAGCTGAAAAAAAGCAAGCACTGTCATAATAACATCTATGGTAGTAATATGTGTTTATTCTTATTAGTATTTACATTCCAAGCTACATGGCAAACTACAGGCAATGAAGATGTGCTTCTCTTCTCCAGTGCATACACAAAGCCTCAAGCATAGCACATCTTCAGACTATTTTGTCCATGCTGGTGATCAAATTCAGGGCCATATACATGCCAGGCAAACGCTTTACCACTGAGCTACAGCCTCAACTCCCCAAAGTACATCTTGAATGAATAAAAGAATTGAGAGACTCCATCTATGTATGCATGGATGAGCACAAGGAAATTTTGATGCAATATCATTGCCCTTTTTCCTGGATGCTAGAACTCACTAGCTGTGTAACTTCTCCAACAACTGGTTTCTTCATTTGTATAACTTAACAGTACTTACTCTTACTTCATCGTGCTATGGGAGAATCAAGTGAGATAATCCATTCCAAGTGATTACCATAGTACCTCACATATAAGAAGTTTTCATTCCATGATAACTTCTTATACTTGATCACCTAATTTACTATGGTAGAATTGGAGTAGCTAGTTATGACTGACTAGCATTCAAACATCATGAAGTTTTTGTTACAAAAAAGTAACATAAATAGGAAAAGTGCAGGTGTTAGAGCAACTGATGAAAATCACACCAAACACAAACAAAACTTCAAAGACTTATCCAGAAACATAAGCAAAGAAGAATGAAGGTAGAAAGTACATACATTAAATTCATAAATAAGAGAGACAAACCAAGCCTGATGGTTCATGACTGTGTGCCCAGCTCTTAGGAGGCTGAGGCGAGAGGGTTGCCATGAGTGACCAGTCAGCTGGCCTACATAATGAGTTCCAGGCCAGTCTAGCTAGAGGGTGAGACCCTGTCTCAAATAAAAATCTTCCTCCCCACAACAGAAATAAATTAATTGAGGAAATCACTGGAATAAATATTGATAGTTAACCATCAGACAAATAAATGAGTCATAGAATAAGACGTGAGTGAAAACCACTGACTGGGATGCGGCTGTTTCAGTGACAGTGTGACAAATGAAACAGCTCTTGAGAGAAAATAAGAATGTAATTCTGCCTCCATAAGTAACAGTGAATTAGCCAGGCCACAGTAGCACATGCCTTTAATCCCAGCACTCTGGAGGCAGAGACAGGTGGATCTATGTGAGTTCGAGGCTACCCTGGTCTACAGAGCGAGTTCTAGGACAGGCTCCAAAGCTACAGAGAAACCCTGTCTTGGAAAAAAAAAAAGTAATAGTGAATTAAAGGTCTGGAATACTATAGAAGTTTGATTTTAAAAGAACCCTAGAAAATACATATGCATATACCCTAATGGAAGATTTCAGAAAGTGGCATTAAATAATTGAAGAAATCAATTGTAAATAATGGAATGAAGTTAATATTGGTATGTGGTGTTCTGAGGAGGCAGACAAGAATGGGTGCTTACTGGTGATCTTATTGCAAACCTTTTCATCATGAAATAGAGACGCATTATGCAATCTTGTTGGGTTTGACATATTTGTTTAAAAACAGATATAATCATTTTCTGTGTCAGTTTTTATATTTAAATTTTAACTATGTAAAATTGGGACTCACATTTTCTGTTGGAGGTTAACACATCGCCAATGGGTAGCTCGGCTGTCTGTGAATCTTCTGGGCCTTTCTATGTTAAATTAAAATATAATTAATGAAGGGTGAGTAACTGTCACATGAGGTTGAAACATGAAACATATAAAGAGTTACATTGACATTTAAAAAACATTTTACTACTCCAGATCCATATTAGAACTGCCATCTTACATATACAACATACAAAGTAGAACAAGGTCTATGAGGAGAACATAAACTTTGTACTACCCATGTGCAGGGAGAAACTGCATCCTCCACAGAGGACTGATGCTTCTGAGCTAACCTGTTGTTCACTCAAACCTTTTAAGTTACATAAGCCTTTACTAAAGACAAAAGTTTAGAAAATGGTCCTTGACCTGATTTGACATGTCTCTTGAAGGCTGTCCTTGGATTTATCTCTCAGTCCATAAGTGGATGGTACACTCTGGCTAGAGAAGAAAAACCTAAGTAAACCCAAAGTCTTACGTCATTCTCTTTAGCACAATGCTCTCTTATTGCTTTTTGTCAGGCAGTGAGAGAATTTTGCCCATATACAAGGTCAAACAATAGACACAAAAGACAACTAGATTATTCAAATCTTTCAACTTTGTGAGAATCTGAAATGGCCATGGGCACGAGTTAAGATTCTAATTTCAGAAATTGGACTGTATGTAGTTCAATTTCTGATCTTCATTCTCTGTCTGTACTTAAGATTCTTACTCTAAATTATAAAGAGGGCACTTCTAAAATAACCATTCCATCAAAGCCGAGCTTGTTGGCTTACTTCTAGGCACTTGAATGAGGGGATACTTAGAGGAGCGTGAGTGACCCACAACAGTCACATCACCAAAAAATCTCACCCCAGTGTGGATTATGACTTTCCCTTAGCTGTATAAAAGGAACATCACCAAGGATACATTTTATCCACTACTAAATATTTCCTTTAAAAAGTGAATGCATATAATTCTTTCAGCCGAAGTTGTGGAAACTGACAACAGTTTAACATAATACAAAAACTTAAAGTATCATTGTCATTGTTACACAAAAGTAAAGCTGAAGTTCACAGGTAACAGCAGCTGTTCAAAAGATGGACTATTTGGGGAGAAGGAGAGCTGTGGTGGTATTGTGTTCCCCAAAATATTGTGCACCCTAATAAACTTAACTGGGATCAGAGAACAGAACAGCCACTAGATATAGGCACACATGCCTATATCTAGATTAAAGGCACACATGCCTTTAATCCTAGCATTCCAGAGGCAGAGATCTGCCTGGATCTCTGAGTTCAAGGCCACACTGGAAACAGCTAGGCATGGTGACTCACAAGCCTTTAATCCCAGGGAGTGATGGCAGAAAGCAGAAAGATATATAAGGCATGAAGACCAAAAACCAGAAGCATTTGGCTGGTTAAGTTTTTAGGCTTTGAGCAGCACAGTTCAGCTGAAATTCATTTTGGATGAGGACTGAGAAGCTTCTAGTCTGAGGAAATGGGATCAGCTGAGGAATTGGCGAGGTGAGGTGGCTGTGGCTTGTTCTACTTCTCTGATCTTCCAGTGGTCACCCCAATACCTGGCTCCAGGTTTGATCTTATTAGTAAGAACCTTTTAAAATTCCTGCTACGGAGGGCTAAGAAAGGGGGAGGGGCTATAGGGCACAGCATATCTCCTTGCCTAAAATGAGTGAGCATAGGAAAAAAAAAAGCCAGTATGCTAATTATACCTTATCCAGACATGTACTTATGATCACAAGCTCTATGGTTCTACTAAAAGACATAAACTCAAATATTTATGTCATATACTTTACCTGAAATCTATATATCATCTAACAGTATAATGGAATTTAGAGGCAAGCCTCCAAGACCTTATACATGAGGAGAAATAATAAAGTTTCCTTCTTCTACCTACACTTTACAAAAAAAAGGAAGAAAATCAAATCAATCTGATATTAACTCAATTTTTCTTTCAATACTCTGCTTAAATGAAAAATGAATTGTGACTATGTTAGGGTAAGGAGTGTCCAGACAGTTCAAAGATCATTAAGTCATCTTCAGAGATTTGCTTTCAGAGATGTTGGAGCTCCAGACCCCTCATTTCAACCCCAATAATAAAGATAACAGGAACATGATTTTTCAAACTAATCCTAGCCTCGGGTTATCCTCTGTCACACCACATTTTAATGTACCTGAACAATAAATATACTAAAACATTAAAAGAATTTCTATTTCATTAACTAATTATTATCATCACCATCATTATTATTATGCTTTTCTGAGGCAAGGTCTCACTATGCAGGTAGCTAGGAAATCACTATGTAGACCAGGCTAGCCTTGAACTCAAGGAGGTCCACCTGCTTCTGCCTCTCCAGTGCTGGAATTAAATGTGTACACACCATGATCAGCTTTAAAATAATTTTGTTTATTTAGTTTATTTATTTATTTTGCATCCTGACCCAGTCTCCCCTCACTCCTCTCCTCCCACTCTCTCCTCATTCTTCCCCTCTGACCTCCCAATCCACTGCTCAGAAAGGGGCAGGCCTCCCCTGTGCATCAGCAAAGCACAGCCTATCAAACTGTGTAAGACCAAGCACCTCTCCCTGTATTCAGTGTGGGCAAGGCAATCCAGCATGAGGAATAGATTCCCAAGAGCCAACCAAAGCACCAGGGACAGCCCTGCTCCAATTACCAGGAATCCACAAATAGAACAAGCTACACAATTGTTACATATATGCGCAGAGAACTAAAATCATTTTTAAGGGAACTCTTTTATGTCCCCATCTCTGAGTTAACATTAGATCTGCAGTCTCTGGCTACATTCCTCATGCTGTGTGTATATTACATTTGTGTCTAGCATCTCTTCTCTTAGGGCTTCTCCTTGAACTTTGACCTCCATACAAAAGTCATGCTCACAAGTTTACAGTTGTATGCTATTTCCCATTTCCCCTCTCCCTATATGTTTTTGTTTAAGAACTAGAATGAGAATATTTTTGAACTTGATTGGAATTTTATTTTTTAAATTAATATGGAAAATTTTGTTGTGAGAAATCCATTCGCATCAATAGTACTTACTATGGCACACATCACTAGACAAAATAGGTTCTCTCTTAGATTATAAAAGAAACATTCTCTTCCTAGACAGACTAGCAAATCCTTTGCCCAACATTTATTTTCATTAACCAAGAAATGACTTAGAATTATACAAAATGGAAAACCCAAAGGTCAACTGGCTTGTGAAAACAAGTAACTAAAATGATGAAAATTATTATGTCAACCTGATCCGTGGGTGTTACACAATTCAGTCAGTGGTGACTTAACACATTATCTGTGGATAGTGTGTTTTGTGCGAAAGAAAGGAAGGAAGGGGGGAGGAAGGAAGGAAAGAAAGAAAAAGAGAGAAAGGAAGGAAGGAAGGAAGGAAGAAAGAAAGAAAGAAAGAAAGAAAGAAAGAAAGAAAGAAAGAAAGAAAGAAAGAAAGAAAGAAAGAGAAAGAAAAGAAAAATAGCTTGCAGGTGCTTGTCAAAGTTTTCCAAATAGTGTTGCTCATGGTCAAGAACAGGCAAATGGGGAGGAAGTCCTGCTCATTTACTCCACCGAGCTTCCTCTATGCACGCAAGTGTACAGAAAAGGCAGCTGGAAGTATAGACCACTTTAGACCTGTGACCTACCAGTTGGATGGTCGAAATAGACTTGCCTCCACCTGACTGGTCATTTAATTCAGGGTTGAGTGCAAGGTGGTGGGCATGTCCCACATGTCCATTTACCAATGGCAGGCCCTGCAGGACAGGGACAGTGCAAAATTAGTCAGAAGCCAGAAGCACACATATGTAGACTTTTCCAGTTCCATGCTCTATCATTTAGCTTATCAAAGTTCTGGAGAAGACACATGAAAAAACTACCTGGAAAATCTCATAGTGATAAATATTTATTAAAATATCTCACCTTGGAAAAACATTGCACATACTCAGAATACATTAACAATGTGACTTCAGAAAGTCTAGCTGTGACTGAAAGAGGTTGAAATAGAAGTAGTTTAATATTATTGTTTTATTTACTAAAAATTATGATTGCAGAAAAATTGAATTTTAATTCTTTCTGATATAGGTACAAAAACTATTATCAAATTGTATTTCATCCTGGAACTACAAATATAATGTCTCCCCAAATACATTATTATTCAATTAAACATTTGTGAACATTTGAACATCTGTATTCCTTTTTTTGTGTGCAATAACATGGACCTTAAAAATGTGTTGTCGTTATTATTACTATTGCTAAATGTGTCTCACGCACATGAGACACAGCACTTGTGTGGAGGTCAGAGGATTGCTTTGTGGACTTTAGGCCCTCGCACTTCCCAAATCTGAAATGATCAACTTTTTAAACCAGTCATGAGGGTAAAAACCAAAGATTTCAGCAAGGATATTAACTGCCCAGTAACGGGCTTTTAAAAAACATTAATAACTATAGTTTAGGAAGAACATGTTAGTCAGATGAGCTGTAGGTTGTTGCAACTGCTATGTCTTCCCTTACATAGATGAATTCATGGAAATGTCACTAATTTTTTCCCAGGACTGGGGATCAATCCCTGGTCCTTGCCCATACAAAGCAAGCACTCTACCACCAAACCGATTCCCAGTGTTTTAGTTTTTTAATCTTTAAATTAATTAGATAGTGAATTAATTTAGTTAGTTAGAGATAGCCCGGGCTAGCCTTGAACTCTCTATATTGCTGAGAATGACCTTGAACTGATCCTCCATCCTCCAAGTGCTGGGGTTATAGCCTTGTACTATCACGCCCAGTTCATATAGTGCTGAGGCTCAAACCCTCAGAGCTTTGTGCATGCTAGGCAAGCACTGTAAGTTGAACTACATCCCTAGTCTCCCCATTTATTTATTTATTTATTTATTTATTTATTTATTTATTTATTTATATTTTTAAGAAAGAGTATTGCTCCATAGCTCAGGCTGGCCTTGAAATTGTGAACCTCTTGTCAGCCTCTAAAATTCCTGGGATGAAAGGCATGCACTACAACATACTGGTTCCTTTTACGTTTAAAGGAGTATTTCTGAAATCAATATAAATATAATAAAACCTTAAAGCAAAGGATAAAGGAGACATATACCTTGGTATTTGGTGATACAAGAAGGATAAAACATTTTTCTATCATGAAAAATCCGTGGATGCCTCCAAGCAACCCTAACAGCTTCCAAATAGGACTCTGGTTATCATGGAAATGTCCAAGTTCTGGGGCTTCCTGCTTGTGTAAACCAAGAACCTTTAAAAAAAATGAAAGAAGACTCAGGCCAGGGAAGCAGGTAGGCTAACAACAGAACTTCACCTCTCCCTCCACTCCTGCAAATCCAACTCCCAGTCTTATCCCCAGCTTTGTGGCAGAACACTTGCTGTGGTCTCATGTCCCTTCTGTCCCCATTTCTAGTGGATCACACAGATCTTCCAGTCTAAATTTCTCTCTCCTACTCATTACCTTACCTAGCCTCCCAACTCCAGCAGGCACTACCTGGCAACCCACAGGATACTCCCACCAGGGAAGCAGGTATGCTAAGTGCAGATCTTCACTCTTCCTCCTCTCCTCCAAATCCAACCCCACTTGCCCCCCTCCCTGCAGCTCTGTAACAGACCTCCTGCTGCATCCTCACCTCCTTCCCTGCCCCCCATCTCCAGTTGAACACACAGATCTTCTCCTCCAACCTTTCTTTCCTCTAGTTATCACTTTATCCCAGGCCCCACTCCAGCCAGGGAAGCTGGGGACCTAACTGCAGCTCTTCACTGCTCCATCCTCTCCTCCACATCCAATGCTCTAGTCTCTTCGTTTTACCCCCATCTCTGTGGCAAACCATGTGCTGTCCCCCTTAATTCTCTGTCTCTATCTCCAGCTGATAACTCAGATCTTCTTCTCAATCTTCCTCCCCACTCCTTCTGTTATTCCAGCCCCCACTCCAGCAGCCTTTCCTGGGAACCCACCAGCCAAACCTACCAGGGAAGCAGGCAGGCACGCTTCAAGTCTTTACTTTCCCTCCTCTCCTCCATATCCAATCCCTCAGGCTCTCTTCAGCTCCTTAGCAGACTGTGTGTGGCCTCTCCTCACTTACTCTCTACCCCTATTGCCAGGGGACTAAGCAGATCTTGGTGGGACACCCTGCCTTTCTTTCTCCTGTGGATCCCCTCAGTTCCCTATCCTATCCCATACCCATCCCTAAGTGTTACCTCCTAACACACATTTTACCAGAATCCAACAACAGCTGTACCTATTATATCCCAGAATTTCTTAACAGGTACCACACAGCCACCACAACCTAAGAACCAGAGAGGGCAACAGAAATGAAGGAACAAAACACTCACCCAACAAAGACAAAACCAGGTATCAGCACCTAGAATTACAATCTTCCAAACCCAGATGTCTAGACACCAGTGTGAAAACACAATCAATAACAACCAGGACAGAATGTCTCCACTAGAGTCCAGTAACCCTACAAGGTAGTCCCTGAAAACTGCAACATAACTGAAGCACAAGACAAAGACTTTAATATAGCTTTTATAACTATGATAGAGGTCCTTAAAGAGGAAATTAATAAATACCTTAAAGAAACCTATGAAAGCACAAACAGTGAAAGGAAGTGAATAAAACATTTTAAGATCTGTAAGTGGAAATCGAATCAACAAAGAAAATCCAAACTGGAGGAAATCTGGAAATGAAAATCTAGAAACCCAAACAGGAACCTCAGAGACAAGCATCACCAACAGAATGCAAGAGATTGGAAAAAAGAATCTCAGGGCATTGAAGATGTGATAGAAGAAATGGATACCTTGACCAAAAAAAATGTTAAATCTAAAATAATCCTGGCACAAAACATCCAGGAAATACGGGACACTATGAAAAGATCAAATCTAAGACTAATAGGAATAGAGGAAGGAAAAGAAACCCAGGTCAAAGGCCCAGAAAATGGTCCTAACCTACAAGAGATAGCTATCAAGGTACAAGAAACATACAGAACACAAAATAGATGAGGGCGAAGAAAATTCCCTTAACACAAAATGATCACAACACTTAACATACAGAATAAAGAAAGAATATTAAAAGCTGCAATGAAAAAAGACCAAGTAACATATAAAGGCAGACCTATTACACTAATACCTGACTTCTCAGTGGAGAATCAAAAAGCCAGAAGGGCCTGGACAGATGTGCTGAAAACTCCAGGAGATCACAGATGCCAGTCCAGACTACTATACCCAGCAAAACTTTCAATCACAATAAGTGGAAAAAATAAGACATTTTATAATAAACCAAATTTAAGCAATAAATATCTACAAATCTAGCCCTATAGAAGGAGCCAGAAGGAAAACCCCAAATTAAAGAGGTTAACTACACCCAAGAAAACACAAGAAGTAATCCCAGACCAGCAAATCAAAAGAGAGGAAATCACACACACACACACACACACACACACACACACACACACACACACACCACGCGCGCGCACATACACACACACACATACGCACACAGAGAGAGAGAGAGAGAGAGAGAGAGAGAGAGAGAGAGAGAGAGAGAGAGAGAGAGAGAACATCAAAACAGCAGTAATCAAAAAAAACACTAAACCTTGCCAATCTCTCTCAACATCAATGATCACAATTCCCCAGTTTAAAAAAAAGCACACGGATTATCAGAATGGATGCTAAACAGAATCTATCCTTCTGCTGCAACCAAGAAACACACTTTAACATCAAGGATAGACATCACCACAGGGTAAATAATGGAAAAACTATTCCAAGTAAATGGACCTGTAAAGCAAGCTGATGCAGCCATTTTAATATCTGAAAAAGAAATACATTTCACACCAACACTCATCAGAAGAGATAGAAAATGACAATACATACTTAAGAAAGGAAAAAATCCACCAAGAGGACATTGCAATTCTTAACATGTATGCACCAAACACAAGGGAACCCAAGGTCATAAAAGAAACACTACTACAGCTTAAATCTCATGTTGATCTTTACACACCGATAGTGGGAGACTTCAGTACTCACTGAATAGACAAGTCATCGAGACAAAAACTAAATAAAGAAATGCTGAAGTTAATTGATGTCATAAACCAAACACAAAAACCAAACACATCCACCCCAACACAAAGGAATATATCTTCTTCTCAGCATCTCATGAAACTTTCTCCCAAACTGACCATATAATCAGGCACAAACCAAGTCTCAATAGATGCAAGGAAACTGAAATAACAGCCTGCAGCCTATCAGACCACCATGGATTAAAGCTTCAGATCAACAACAACAAAAGCAACAGAAAGCTTACAAACTCATGAAAGTTGAACAGCTCTCTACTAAATAAAAAAGTTGGTCAAGAAAGAAATTAAAGACTTTCTAGAATTGAATAAAATGAATGTACAACATTCCCTAACTTACAGCACACAATGAAGATAGTTTTAAGAGGGAAGTTCATAGCACTGAGTGCTTACATAAGAAAACTAGAGAGATCTAATACTAGTATTAGAGATTGAATACTGGTCATTTAAAAGCCTACCTGAAAGCTCTAGAACAAAAAAGAAGAAATCACACCTAAAAGGAGTAGAGGGAAAGAAATAATTAAACTCAGGGATGAAATCAATAACATGAAAACAAAGAGAACAATACAAAAAAAAAAATCCATGAAACAAACACTTGGTTCTAGGGTTTTGCTTCTTCCTTGGGATTGTTAGTGCATTGGTCCATGATAGAGGAGGAAGCAGAAGCAGGGAACAGGGTTCAGAAGGCTGTGGGTACAATGGCGATAGCCCTCTGGGAGAAAAGACTTTGATGAATCAGCTCAGCTTTGTCCCAGAGTATAGGACATATGTATGATTGGAGAGTCTGGGGACAAACCCTAATTTGCATTAAGTGGCACACTCCTATCTTAAGGCTTTGTATGTGGCAGCAGAGTCCTATAGAAAGCTCCTGGTACAAGTCTTAGTTACCATATGTGTAGCAGAGGAAAGGCTTCTAGCAGGAAACTGTGCCAAGGGTCACACTAAAGATAAACCAGGCATCCAGGCTTAGAGACAGCTTTCAGATAAGGTCAGTCCTGGGGCCCAGAGACATTCTCTAGGTAAGGGCAGGTAGAGAGAGAGCAGGAAGTCTCACTGGGGATAGGGGGGTGGGGTAGGGAAGAGTCCTCATGTTGCCAAGCTTTGGGGAAAGCTGCCAGGCCATGATAGACTGCAACCTCTGACCAGCAAAGTCTTCCAACAGGTTGCTGGAGAAAATTAATAAGATTAGTGAAACTTTATCCAAATTAACAAAAAGGAGGGGAGAGAATACACAAATTAACAAAATTAGAAATGGAAAGGGGGACAAAACAACAGACATCAAAGAAATCCAGAGAATCACAAGGACATACTTTAAAAACCTGTACTCCAAAAAATTGGAAAATCTAAAAGAAATTTTCTCAATACTTATCCCCTACTAAAGTTAAATCAAGAGCAGATAAGCAATTTAAACAGAC